>NC_060130.1:486760407-487392371 GCF_021461395.2 Schistocerca americana
TACCTGAATATGTGGGCAGATTTGTTGGTGACTGTTAATTGCGCCATATCTCCTGTCTAGGTCATTAAATGACAGGCATTATTACAATTTCTTCGCCAGAACTGCTGGATGACGTGCCACTCGCTACAAGACTGCATATCGTTCCAGCATGACGGGGCGCCGGCACGTTTCAGTCGTCCTGTGCGTCGATTCTTGAACCAATTATTTCGAGAAAAGTGTATTGGTCGTGGTGGTCGTGTACCATGGCCTACTCGATTCCCTCCTTGACACCTCGTTTTTTTTTCTTTTTGGTATGACGGGAGATGGTACAGTCTTGTTCAAAAAACATCTGTTGAATCAGAAGAGGATCTGGTTGCCCGAATAGTAGCAGTAGATGTAGAAATTACGGACACTCCTGCATCTTTGACCGCGTTAGACAGAAAATGACTCCCAGGTGTAACCTCTGTTTACAAGTAAATATAGGTGTTTTTGAACCTCTACTGCAATGAATTCATTGTGCTGTGTCATTGTTGTTGTCTCTTGGTCATGAAGGATTAAAACTTGTTTGTATTACTTTTTGTCTTCACAGGAAAACACATCAGAAGAAGTGTTTTCGTTGTCCTATGCAACCTCCCAGTATATGTTAGTTTAATTAATTTTAATCGGAAGAAAACTCCCTCTACTTGTTTAAAAAGCCCTGACAGGAAAATATGACATTCGAGAAAAATATTTAATTCGGTATCCTGTGCAACCTCCCAGGGCTCGTCGGGTAAATTATTTTCACTCTGTAGGTGTGCAATGCGGACTGTAATCAAGAACCATACTCGCAGAACACCTCTTCATACAACAAACTATCATCAGTTTCGAGTATTATTAAGCATTTCGCCTTTTTGAAGCCAGCTTCGTCAAAATATTATGTAGCGGTTCTATACAAAACTGAGATCACGTAATTAAATAAACGTACAGTTGGAAGGAAACATTAGCTAACAACGAATTCGTACTGTTGCTTATAAACAAACTGTTGCTTATAAACTAGTCGAAATAGGCGTAGATACCACAGTCCGAGAAGCGTTCAGTGAATTCTAAAGCAACATCTTTCTTTCTGAGTTGTCAAAAACTCTAAAAAAGTTTTGGTCCTACATAAAAATCAGTCACTGGAACAAAGTCGTCTGTCCAACTGCTCGTTGCCCACGATGGCTCCATGACGTAAGATGCTAAAATGAAAGCCGAAAATCTAAACTTCGTCATCCCAAGAAAATCACAGAACATATCTTACGTTCTGTTGTCGAAATGTTGGGAAAATGACGCGGAACTAAAAAACAGCTCAAATATCTGGATAGAGTAAATGTCACTGGGAATGACGGATGCCATTTACATTTCTATATTGAATTTGTGGAAGAACTGTTCGCCCTCTTCCGTTTCTTGTATTAGTTTACCGTAGGTCGCTGGATGATCGCACTGGAAAATAGGTCGTTACAATTTAAATGAAGGGTGTTACGACGGACGCGCAGAACTATAGACCTATTACACTGACGTCAATTTCTTGCAGAAGTGAATTCAGATATGACGACTTTTCTCGACACTGTAACACCTACTAAGTGGCAATAAACCACCGCACTGGCGCCTGCATATAAGGGCATTTTTAACAGTGAGCTGCCTATACAATGGATCGATTATGAGGGACGTACGATTATCGCGTCGCATCATTGGCCTCCAAGGCCGCCAGATCTCAAGGTATGTGATTTTTATTTTGTGGAGGTTTGTCAAAGACTTCGTCTGCGTACTTCCTTATCCTACAACTATGGCTGAACTGCGACGCTGCGTAGCAACAGGAGTGATTGCAGTAACTGCAGACATGCTCGCGGAAGTATGGGACAAGTGTGACTAGCGTCTGCATGTTTATCGTGTTTCGTGGAGGGCACGCGGAACGACCGAAAGCTGTTGGACTTTATATTTATTCACAGAAAATCAGTTTAGATCAAGTTTCCGCCCCCGGTAGCTGAGTTGTCAGCGCGACAGAATGTCAATCCTAAGGGACCGGGTTCAAAAATGGTTCAAATGGCTCTGAGCACTATGGGACTTAACTATTGAGGGCATCAGTCCCCTAGAACTTAGAACTACTGAAACCTAACCAACCTAAGGACATCACACACATTCATGCCCGAGGCAGGATTCGAACCTGCGACCGTAGCGGTCGCGCGGTTCCCGACTGTAGCGCCTAGAACCGCTCGTCCACCCCGGCCGGCGGTCCGGGTTCGAATCCCGGCTGGGTCGGAGATTTTCTCCGTTCTGAGACTGGATCTTGTGTTGTCCTAATTATCACCATTTCATCCCCATCGACGCGCAAGTCGCCGAAGTGGCGTCACATCGAAAGACTTGCACCCGGCTAACGGTCTACCCGACGGGAGGCCCTATTCACGCGACATTTACATTTATTTATTTAGTTTGGATCAAGTGACCATCCGCAACCCACGAACTGACACTACGTTAAAGGAAGCTTCCTAGCTATCAAACGCATAATTGTTTTTAGGTGCAGCGTCTGGGACACACAGTTAATACACCGTTCAGTTACCACGGCCTATGTTCGATGTCAACGTCACAGGCGGCACGTGATAACAATTGCGGTGGAGGGTATGTAAAGCGTGTCGGGGGGACGCCGAAGTGATTTATCTGCCGTCCGAAAAGGGCATGATCGTTGGCTTTCAGGCCGAGAGTGTAAGCATTTCAGAAATGTATAGTCTGTAAACTTTTCGTGTGCGTCCGTGGTTGAAGTATAGCGTGCATGGCAAAATGGCGCCGAGACAACTGTCGTGCGTCAGGCACCATAGATGACAGGGGCGAATGATGGCTGTGGAGATGTGTACGACAAACAGACGTGCAACTGTTGAGCAACTGACCGCCTAGATGAAGCGGGGCCCACCAACAGCGTCTCCTCGACGACCGTGTTTCGAACGTTGCTGCGTACGGGTCTCAGCGGAAAGCGCCTAGTTGCTGACTGCTGTTCATCGGCGACGAAGGCTGGAACTTGCGCGCTAGTAACGCAACCGGACGTCCCATGAGCGGTGACAGGTGGCGTTTTCAGATGAATCATGTTTTATGCTGCATGAGACAGAGGCCGTTGGCGTGTTCGGCGTGAAACGTCTGACAGCAAACAAGAAGGATGCGTTATGGTCTGGGGAATGTTTTCGTGGCATTCCCTGGGTGGTCTCGTCAATCGGAAAGACTCACTGGATTAACACAAGTATGCATCTATCATTGGGGATCATGTCCACCCCTACATGCGGTTTGTTTTTCCTGGGCAAGATGACATCTACCAGGAGGACAATGTAACGTGTCACAAAGCTCTCAGTGTACTTGCGTGGTTCGAAGAACACTACTATGAATTTACCGTACTCCCCTGGCCACTAAACATCCCGGATTTAAGATCAGTCGAAAATCTACGGGACCATCTCGACCGGGCTGTGTACGTCGTGGATCCTCAACCTAGAAACAGAGCTCCGCTGACCACAGCACTGGAGTCGGCATGGCTCCACATCCCTGTCGATACCTTCGAGAGCCCCATAGGCTCTCTTCCTGTACGTCTCGCAGCGGTCAGAGTTGCTAAAGGTGGTTATTCGGGCTTTTGGCAGATCACATTAATGTTGTAAGTAGGCTGTTTAGGTTTTTTTATTGGTAACGCCACGCAGCGCTCTGTATGAAAATCACTGGCTGTGCTGTGTGCAGTCCGTGGCTGGTTGGCATTGTTGTAATATTCGCTATTGTAGTGTTGGGCAGCTGGATGTTAACAGCGCATAGCGTTGCGCGGTTGGAGGTGAGCCGCCAGCAGTGGTGGATGTGGGGAGAGAGATGGCGGAGTTTTGAGAGCGGATGATCTGGACGCGTGTCCATCAGAGACAGTAAATTTGTAAGCTGGAAGTCATGAACTGATATATATATATATATATATATATATATATATATATATATAAGTTCATGACTTCCAGCTTACTTCTGTTTAATATAGTCCTGGATAAAGTCATTAAGGAATGGGAAAAAGAATTAAAAAATCAATCCTACTGGAAACCAATCCATCTTGGTAGAACCAAAGACAACGTGGAGATATCTTGTTTAGCATTCGCGGACGACTTGGCCATACTTGCAGATGATGAAGAAATCGCCACCAAACAAATAAAGATCCTTAAGGAATGCGCGGATAAAGTAGGTTTACAAATTTCGTTTCAAAAGACAGAATTTTTCTGTACGAAATTCCATATACACAGTTTGAACACAAAATATGGAAAAATAAATAGAGTAAAACATTTTAAATACCTAGGTGAAATTTTGGAGCCAACCGGAGGAGAGAAAGTTGCACAGAAGATCAGACAACAGAAAATGAAGAGAGCATATGGTATGACACATGAAATATACAATAAAAAATGCATCTCCTCGAACACAAAAATCAGACACTACTGCGCAGTAATTAAGCCAGCAGCACTATATGCTAGTGAAACGCTCACACTCCACACAAAATGTGATTTAGAAAAAATACTAAAAGAAGAACGCAAAATTATGAGAAAGATTTTAGGTCCAAAATTAACAGAAGAAGGATACCGGATACAATCAAGAAGAACCACAGAAACTATATCAAACCTGGCAGCAGACATAAGAAGGCGAAGATTAAAATTTTATGGACATGTCACTAGACTTCCCCCCACACGACTCACCAACAGAATTCTCACTTACATAGAAAAAGTCAAATCAACAACACCATGGATTAGCCAAGTAAAATTAGATTTACAAAAAGCAAATATTGAACTTAAAGATGTCAAAGATAGAAAAACTTTTAGAAATAAGGTGGAAAAGTGGATTGTATTGTCGGAGAAGGAAGCACTAAAGAGACCAGGAACAAAATGGACAGAAGAAAGAAAAAGAAAACATGGAGAACGAATGAAAGAAGTATGGAAGAAACGACGTCAGAAAGCTTTGCGTGATCCTTCTGGGTCCATTCGCGATAAGTAAGTAAGTAAGTATATATATACTCCTGGAAATTGAAATAAGAACACCGTGAATTCATTGTTCCAGGAAGGGGAAACTTTATTGACACATTCCTGGGGTCAGATACATCACATGATCACACTGACAGAACCACAGGCACATAGACACAGGCAACAGAGCATGCACAATGTCGGCACTAGTACAGTGTATATCCACCTTTCGCAGCAATGCAGGCTGCTATTCTCCCATGGAGACGATCGTAGAGATGCTGGATGTAGTCCTGTGGAACGGCTTGCCATGCCATTTCCACCTGGCGCCTCAGTTGGACCAGCGTTCGTGCTGGACGTGCAGACCGCGTGAGACGACGCTTGATCCAGTCCCAAACATGCTCAATGGGGGACAGATCCGGAGATCTTGCTGGCCAGGGTAGTTGACTTACACCTTCTAGAGCACGTTGGGTGGCACGGGATACATGCGGACGTGCATTGTCCTGTTGGAACAGCAAGTTCCCTTGCCGGTCTAGGAATGGTAGAACGATGGGTTCGATGACGGTTTGGATGTACCGTGCACTATTCAGTGTCCCCTCGACGATCACCAGTGGTGTACGGCCAGTGTAGGAGATCGCTCCCCACACCATGATGCCGGGTGTTGGCCCTGTGTGCCTCGGTCGTATGCAGTCCTGATTGTGGCACTCACCTGCACGGCGCCAAACACGCATACGACCATCATTGGCACCAAGGCAGAAGCGACTCTCATCGCTGAAGACGACACGTATCCATTCGTCCCTCCATTCACGCCTGTCGCGACACCACTGGAGGCGGGCTGCACGATGTTGGGGCGTGAGCGGAAGACGGCCTAACGGTGTGCGGGACCGTAGCCCAGCTTCATGGAGACGGTTGCGAATGGTCCTCGCCGATACCCCAGGAGCAACAGTGTCCCTAATTTGCTGGGAAGTGGCGGTGCGGTCCCCCACGGCACTGCGTAGGTTCCTGCGGTCTTGGCGTGCATCCGTGCGTCGCTGCGGTCCGGTCCCAGGTCGACGGGCACGTGCACCTTCCGCCGACCACTGGCGACAACATCGATGTACTGTGGAGACCTCACGCCCCACGTGTTGAGCAATTCGGCGGTACGTCCACCCGCCCTCCCGCATGCCCACTATACGCCCTCGCTCAAAGTCCGTCAACTGCACATACGGTTCACGTCCACGCTGTCGCGGCATGCTACCAGTGGTAAAGACTGCGATGGAGCTCCGTATGCCACGGTAAACTGGCTGACACTGACGGCGGCGGTGCACAAATGCTGCGCAGCTAATTTCCAGGAGTATATATATATATATATATATATATATATATATATACACTCCTGGAAATGGAAAAAAGAACACATTGACACCGATGTGTCAGACCCACCATACTTGCTCCGGACACTGCGAGAGGGCTGTACAAGCAATGATCACACGCACGGCACAGCGGACACACCAGGAACCGCGGTGTTGGAGTTGAATGGCGCTAGCTGCGCAGCGTTTGTGCACCGCCGCCGTCAGTGTCAGCCAGTTTGCCGTGGCATACGGAGCTCCATCGCAGTCTTTAACACTGGTAGCATGCCGCGACAGCGTGGACGTGAACCGTATGTGCAGTTGACGGACTTTGAGCGAGGGCGTATAGTGGGCATGCGGGAGGCCGGGTGCACGTACCGCCGAATTGCTCAACACGTGGGGCGTGAGGTCTCCACAGTACATCGATGTTGTCGCCAGTGGTCGGCGGAAGGTGCACGTGCCCGTCGACCTGGGACCGGACCGCAGCGACGCACGGATGCACGCCAAGACCGTAGGATCCTACGCAGTGCCGTAGGGGACCGCACCGCCACTTCCCAGCAAATTAGGGACACTGTTGCTCCTGGGGTATCGGCGAGGACCATTCGCAACCGTCTCCATGAAGCTGGGCTACGGTCCCGCACACCGTTAGGCCGTTTTCCGCTCACGCCCCAACATCGTGCAGCCCGCCTCCAGTGGTGTCGCGACAGGCGTGAATGGAGGGACGAATGGAGACGTGTCGTCTTCAGCGATGAGAGTCGCTTCTGCCTTGGTGCCAATGATGGTCGTATGCGTGTTTGGCGCCGTGCAGGTGAGCGCCACAATCAGGACTGCATACGACCGAGGCACACAGGGCCAACACCCGGCATCATGGTGTGGGGAGCGATCTCCTACACTGGCCGTACACCACTGGTGATCGTCGAGGGGACACTGAATAGTGCACGGTACATCCAAACCGTCATCGAACCCATCGTTCTACCATTCCTAGACCGGCAAGGGAACTTGCTGTTCCAACAGGACAATGCACGTCCGCATGTATCCCGTGCCATCCAACGTACTCTAGAAGGTGTAAGTCAACTACCCTGGCCAGCAAGATCTCCGGATCTGTCCCCCATTGAGCATGTTTGGGACTGGATCAAGCGTCGTCTCACGCGGTCTGCACGTCCAGCACGAACGCTGGTCCAACTGAGGCGCCAGGTGGAAATGGCATGGCAAGCCGTTCCACAGGACTACATCCAGCATCTCTACGATCGTCTCCATGGGAGAATAGCAGCCTGCATTGCTGCGAAAGGTGGATATACACTGTACTAGTGCCGACATTGTGCATGCTCTGTTGCCTGTGTCTATGTGCCTGTGGTTCTGTCAGTGTGATCATGTGATGTATCTGACCCCAGGAATGTGTCAATAAAGTTTCCCCTTCCTGGGACAATGAATTCACGGTGTTCTTATTTCAATTTCCAGGAGTGTATATATATATATATATATATATATATATATATATATATATATATATATATATACATGACTTTTGAACACTATTAAGGTAAATACATTGTTTGTTCTGTATCAAAATCTTTGATTCCATATGAAACGTCCCCTTAGAAAAATTTATGAATGACTGTGCTGATAAACCTCTAACATTATTTGCTTTTCAAACAGCTGAGCAAAACTGAACGTACTCTCTTTACTTATTCTGATCAACACTAAACTGACACACAATATTTTTAGCGCAACGCAATCTGACTTTTAATAATCCCTACAAAAGAATGGCCCTGACTAACAATAACCTATACCTTTCATGAATCACTTACCTACCAAACATCTTCGTTACTCAAACTACTGCAATACAGCGAGCGCCAATACTGTCAGCTAAATAAAATATTCTAACTACTGAAGTCACTAACTACTGATAGGCACAGTTAGCAAATGAAAGATTTTGATACAGAACAAACAATGTATTTACCTTAATAGTGTTCGAAAGTCTTTATATATATATATATATATATATATATATATATATATATATATATAGCAGTTCATGACATCCAGTCTTACAAATTTACTGTCTCTGATGGACACACGTCCAGATCATCCGCTCTCAAGTCTCCGCCATCTCTCTCCCCACATCCACCACTGCTGGCGGCTCACCTCCAACTGCGCAACGCTATGCGCTGTTAACATCCAGCTGCCCAACACTACAATAGCGAATATTACAACAATGCCAACCAGCCACGGACTGCACACAGCACAGCCAGTGATTTTCATATAGAGCGCTACGTGGCGTTACCAATAAAAAAACCTAAACAGCCTACTTACAATGTGACTGGATAGATACACGTGTGACAGGTGTTGTAACTAAAAACAGTCACGAATTTGACGCCAAAGAACTTTCCTTTAACTTGATGTAGTGCTAATCCGGAACTTGAAGACGGTCACTTGACCAACACCGGTTGTCTCTGAATGGATCCTTTATTGTATGATTATATGATAGCGGAACAAACACTGGTGGCAGTTACTTATGTAAAATATCTGGGAGTTTGCGTGCGGAACGATTTGAAGTGGAATGGTCATATAAAATTAGTTGTTGGTAAGGCGGGTGCCAGGTTGAGATTCATTGGGAGAGTCCTTAGAAAATGTAGTCCATCAACAAAAGAGGTGGCTTACAAAACAGTCGTTCGGCCTATACTTGAGTATTGCTCATCAGTGTGGGATCCGTACCAGGTCGGGTTGACAGAGGAGATAGAGAAGATCCAAAGAAGAGCGGCGCGTTTCGTCACAGGGTTATTTGGTAAGCGTGATAGCGCTACGGAGATGTTTAGCAAACTCAAGTGGCAGACTCTGCAAGAGTGGCGCTCTGCATCGCGGTGTAGCTTGCTGTCCAGGTTTCGAGAGGGTGCGTTTCTGGATGAGGTATCGAATATATTGCTTCCCCCTACTTATACCTCCCGAGGAGATCACGAATGTAAAATTAGAGAGATTCGAGCACGCACGGAGGCTTTCAGGCAGTCGTTCTTCCCGCGAACCATACGCGACTGGAACAGGAAAGGGAAGTAATGACAGTGGCACGTAAAGTGGCCTCCGCCACACACCGTTGGGTGGCTTGCGGAGTATAAATGTAGATGTAGATGTAGAGGAATAAATACACGTGGTGTTTTAATGATTTGTTTTTTAAATACATTGAAGCTATGCAGCGCTGTGTATAGAAATTTACGATTAAGATCAAAGGTTTCATTTCCTTTTCACAAATGTTCAATGTACCCTCCAAGGGACGGACGATAAACTTCCAGAAGTTAGTCACACTCCTTCCACACTTCTGCGAGCGTGTGTGGCGTTCCTGCAATCACTGGCGTTGGTATGCGTGTCCCATTTCACCAACAGAATTTGAAAGAGGAGGCACATAGGTGCACTATTTCACAAATCCACACAAAAAAATCACATACCGTGAGATTAGGCGGCCTCGGAGGCCGATGGATAATTTTGTGGTTTTGAACTTTACAAGATGATATAGTCTTGTGGAGTGGGATGGCTCTTTTTGGAACACCCGTATTTGGGAGGCTATTGGTTGAAGGGACAGCTGTACGAGAGAGCTGCTGCATCTGTGCAAACACAATGACGCCGAAGGCGGGCGCGCCACGACGGCGGTGTCGGCGGGCGTTGACTTGGCGCGAGTCAGCAGCGGCGCTCTTGCTGTATCGACCGGCCCGCCGGCAAGATGGCCACTGGCGCGGATCTTCGCCGCCGCGCTCAATACACTTGCCGCTGTAGGCAGCACAGCAATTCCCTTCAAAAAGCGGCAAGCGGCAGGGAGAAACAGGAAACTGGCCTCGCAGCAAACGCTCTTATTCCGAACGAATCCTACGTCGATGGACATCTCGCAGCGCGGCATGGAGCAGATGGCCTGCAGCGTGGCTCGGAAGGCTTCCAACTTTGCGGATCTCTGTGTACGGAAATGGCAGACTAGCAAGAACTGTATCCAGCTGGTAAAAGGATCTTTCAAGTTCTGGCAATTGGTGCTTAACGTAAGTAAATGTAACGTAGTAGTAGGCAACAGATATTGGCACCCAAGTTGATACAGCATTCCTTGACTTTAAAAATGAGTACAGTAGAGTTCTGCACTGTTGCCCAATGAACAAAATACATACGCACAGGATATTAGCCAAGGTTTGTGACTGGATCGGGGAGTTCCTAGCAAACGGAACAGAGTATGTAATTCTTAACGAAGGTAAATCTCCAGACGTAAAGGTAACTTCGGACGTGCCTCAACGGAATGTTACAGAACCACAACTACTCACTATATGTATATTGGGCGATCAAAAAGTCTCTGTTCGGGTACTGTGCAGTCCAGAATCGGTATTTCAATCAGGCAAAATCACCGTCAGCATTGAGGCAATTATTTCACCGACGCACCAGGTTGAAGATACCCGTTTCGTGAAACACCGTGTCCTGCTGCGTGAAGAAGGACGTAACTGTCTGCTGAATAGCCTCGTCCGACAGGAATCTTCGACCCTCCAAGGCCTTTTTTAAGCGACCGAAGGCGTGATAACAGTATGGAAAGAGATCAAGACTACAGGGCGGGTGCTCCAGTGTCTCCCACTTCATTTGGTGCAACTTCTGCTTTACGATATTTGTAATATGGGGACGTACGTTACCATTAAGCAGCAGCACCCCTTGGCGCAACATTCACAAACATTGGTTTTCGACAGACATGCTGCCCCAGACACATTCTTCATTCCACGATGGGTGTCTATCGGTGTATGTCCTGAGCAGCCAATTAAAGAATAACAGCACGTTGGTCCTGTTTCAACGCAATTGGTAATGACGTCGCCATAATTCACGTCTCCACATTTACCGCAAGCACGTCGGAAAGACACGAATACTAAACTAATCCCTCGCCTACATGTCTTTGCTTATACAAGGTGATGTTTTCCACAGTGTACACACTAGGGATTGAGCGATGCCTATGAACTTGTGTCGGGAAATACATGGATTTTATGACAGAGAACATTTATTCAATCATACATTGTTACAGATACTTCAGTCTAATACTCACTGTACCATCCAGCAATAGTTACAGTATGCATGGTTTCCTCCTAGAGGGTGGTTCTGTTCCTCATACGTCATGACCTAGCGCCCTCTCCTGTCATTGTCATTGGTAATCTTGTGTCCGATTTACTTCTCCTGCTGATTCACCTTGTAGTGGATGTGATACAGCGTTGTACACAATGGTTCCGTATTCGAATCGAGAGCTTGCCGACATAGTATTGACTTACGGAAAGGCAAATAGCAACGAGTGACGGGCATCAACATTGTATCAGGAGCCTAACCGCGCTGACAACAACTACAGCAGTCAACGTCTGCAACAGTGTTTCGCCGTTTGTCTGAGAAAGTGTCGTTTCACGAAGCAGGAAATCATTAAGGCCGTATCCCAAATGTTCGGACACCAGACTTGGAGGAAAATGTCATTAACACTGTAGAAGAAGACCGCCGTGTCAATACCAGGCTGTTGGCTCGCCAGTACAGGGTAAGCCAGACGACCGTGTGGAACATTCTCCATGACAATTGTTACCGCCCTTGTCACTTAAAGCGTGTGCAGGGCTTACTAGCGACAGACTTTTCAAATCGGGAGCAGTTTTGTCACTGGCTTTTTCACCAGGCAACCACGATTCCGGGATTTGTGTCATCCATCCTCTTCACAGATGAAGCCACCTTTACGCGGAGTGCTATCTTCAACTTTCGTAACAGTTGTCTGTGGGATAGTATGCAGAACCCACATGGTGTGGTGACAACGAATCATCAGCATCGGTGCAGCAGAAATGTGTGGGCCGAGATAATTGCCGTTGTATTTTGAGACCAGTCTTCCTTCCACGTCGCCTAACAGGCCGGAACTTTCGGCGTTTCTTGCCCGTGACTTTGCCTCCCCTGCTGGAAGAAGTGCCACTGATGATTCGAAATGTTATGTGGCTGTTACAAGATGGTGCTCCGGCCCATTTCGCAGTTAACACCCGGACGCATCTCAATTATGTCTTCCCTGGTCAATGTATCGGACGAGGGATCCAGTTGCATGGTCTACTCGTTCACTGGATCTCAACCTGTGCTATTTCTGGTTATGGAACCATCTCAAAAATATCGTATATGCAGAGCCTAGTCCAGATGTGGAGACACTGGAGCAACGTATTCATGCTGCCGTTAACACTGTTCTGATGCAGCTTGGCCGATGTGAACGTGTGAGACAGAACACGCTACGGTGCATACACGCGTGAGTTGAGGCGTATGGAAACTATTTTCAGACCATACTGTACCTGTGGCTGCATGGTACAGCGCCTTTAGACTGCAGTCCTGTGTCAATGTGTGATTGAATAAACGGTCTTGGAAACCATGCAATTCCGGACATAACTTCATTAGACATTTTTTGTTCCGAATCCCCTCATCGATCGATCCCTAGAGTTTGCACACGGTGGAAAAAACCACACTGTGTTCCCGCATCGGAGTCGTGTTGCGTTACATATACGCGCAGCAACGCCTTCAAACGGAAACCCTTCATGATGCTATTCGCGGATGATGCTGTAGTATACAGTCATGTCTCAAAGGCAGAAAATGCAGGAATATATGGAAAGGATCTATGCTTGGTGCAAGAATTGGCAGTTGACCCTCAGCGTAAACAAATGTAATGTACTGCTCATAAATAGGGTCACTCGATTGTCGGAAAATCACAGGGAGCAGTCATGGCTATCTGGGCGTTAGGGCACGCAGCGATTTAAAAAGCGACGATCACATAAAACTAACGGTAGGAGATGCAGATGTCAGACTTAGATTCATTAGAAGAGTCCTCAGGTTATTATAGCACACCCACTAACGCGGTAGCTCATAAAACCCATCTTCGGGTGCTACTTGAGTATTGGTCGCCAGTCTGCGACCACTGCCGGATAGGATCGATTGAAGAAATAATGAAGATCCAAAGTTTCTATTAAGCCAAATTGCTAAGGGTCCCACACTGATGAACAATACTCGAGAATTTCTTGAATATGTGTTTTGTAAGCCACTTCTACATCGACGTCTATACTCCGAAAGCCACACTACGGCGTCTGGCACTGTGTCCTTCGTGCACAAGTTTCGGCACAGGCTCGATTAGTACGCGCGAAAGCGCCAGTCAATTCCAGTGGCAGATGTTACAAGAGGGACACTGGGCATCACGGAGTGATTTACTATTAAAATCCTGTAAATGTACTTTCCTTGAACAGTCAACCAATATATTGCTTTCCTCTAAACATTCCTCGTCAAAAGACAGTGAAGGCAAATTTAGATAAATTCAAGCTCACATGGAGGCTTACCACCAATCATCCACCCTCGTGCTATTCGTGACTGGAATAGGAGAATGGGGAAGTGGCAGTGGTGCACGAAGGACACAGTGCCAGACGCCGTAGTGTGGCTTTCGGAGTATAGACGTCGATGTAGAAGTGGCTTACAAAACACATATTCAAGAAATTCTCGAGTATTGTTCATCAGTGTGGGACCCTTAGCAATTTGGCTTAATAGAAGGGATGCAAAAGATCCAACTGAGAGTGGGGCGTTTCGTAGCGGGGTCGTTTAGTCGGCGAGAGAGCGTTACGGAGACGCTCAACAAACTCCAGGCGCAGACGCTACAAGAGAGGCGTTGTGTATCACGGATATTTGGTATTGACGTTCCGAGAGCGTACCTTCCAAGAATATTCGATCAACATGTTACTTCAGCCCACATACGTTTCTCGAATTGACCACGACAAGAAAATCGTAGAAATTAGAGCTCGCACGGAAAGTTATCGACAGTCATTCTTTCCACACGGAATTCGCGAATGGAATACGGAAGAGAAAAAATGGCTCTGAGCACTATGGGACTCAACTGCTGAGGTCATTAGTCCCCTAGAACTTAGAACTAGTTAAACCTAACTAACCTAAGGACATCACAAACATCCATGCCCGAGGCAGGATTCGAACCTGCGACCGTAGCGGTCTTGCGGTTCCAGACTGCAGCGCCTTTAACCGCACGGCCACTTCGGCCGGCTATTTGAGATGTAAACGTAGATTTAGTGTGACCACATTAAACAAATGACCAGACACGTAGCACAGTTTCAGCCATGCGGATCACTGTGTGCTGGGAGTTTCGCTTTGATGACTTTGTGCGATGTCACACATCCAACGAAGGGCACCTGAATTGCTGCTCGGAGTGGCCGCGCGGTTTGAGGCGCCATGTCACGGACTGCACTGCCCCTCCCGCCAGAGGTTCGAGCCGTCCCTCGGGCATGGGTGTGTGTGTGTTGTTCTTAGCATACGTTGTTTAAGTTAGATTAAGTAGTGTGTAAGTCTAGGAACCGATGATCTCAGCAGTTTGGTCCCTTAGGAATTCACACAAATTTGAACATTTTTGAGCACCTGAATTATATCCTTAGTGACAATGGTTTTATGGGCATTAGGCCGTGAACTAAGGCTTATTTTCGATCCTAACGTTTCGTCTCGTGGAGACTACCTCAAAGGCTACAAACACCCAGTTTGTAAACTTTTAAAACGTAAACGTGCACAGCTAGCTACAGCTGCCGAGTTATTTATTGGTGAGTAACGGGAGTTGCGACGTCATCCTACCCCTGTCAAAAATGGACCATTAAGCCCACGTAACACAACAGCCGGACTAGTGAATAATACTCTACACTCTGTACCATGTCTATGTCCTCACGTGTAAGCTGGGCAATGGGAGTGCAAACTGTCAGGACGGTCTTCGCGTGTGTTGTTCATCTGAAACGCCAGATGTAGTTGCAAAACACTATCTACACGATGGTTCACTCACTAGTTCGTCCTGTAATGCGGTCTGTGTTCTCTCGTACCACTACGATGAAGCGCTGTTCCAAGTGTTTAGGTTCCTATAAGGCAATCCAAAAAGAAGGCATAAATCAAGAGGTCCTTGTTACCTGAAAGTTGTTGGAAGATAACTTGGTGTCAATAAACTGATTAACAGAGAAGGGGCAATAGGTTTCTACGGACGTGTCAACAAACGGTTTATGCTTCCCGTTGCGGCGGGAAGTCATGCATATTACATACTTCACAGGCGAACGCTACCTACATTCCGCCCGCCCAACAGAAGCAGATGCCGAGCATAGAGTGCCGCGTTGCATACGGGGGAAATTGAACTAGATATTCGTATACGCGTCCTAAATAGCGAAGAATATTAATATGCACATCTTAAATCCTGTAAAAGAAGTAAAAATAGAAAAAGAAGCAATGATGGTATGAACGTACTGCACCTCAAGTGACTGTCCATTTTCTGATTGAAATAATGAGCTTGATTTCACTCTGTTAACACAAGGGGAGTCTTCTTCACATAGTTCCTAAACATTACTTAGAAGTAAAAGACTCATACAGGAAGTAATCGTATGGCGGCGGGGCCAGTTACTTTGATTAATGTGCTCAAAAATGGCTCCGAGCCCTATGGGACTCAACATCTTAGGTCATAAGTCCCCTAGAACTTAGAACTACTTAAACCTAACTAACCTAAGGACATCACACACACCCATACCCGAGGCAGGATTCGAACCTGCGACCGTAGCAGTCCCGCGGTTCCGGACTGCAGCGCCAGAACCGCAAGGCCACCGCGGCCGGCTAATTAATGTGCTCATTCTGTATTAAAAAAAAGTAACTGAGATTTCGTTAAAAATATAGTAAACAGGGATAATACACTTGACGAGTGTCATTTACCTCTGTGACTTGTACAGGAAATAGAAATTCCGTACCTTTTACAGAAAACTGCCGTAAACCGAAATGACTGTCCTGCAAAACGCTGCATCTGTATCAACTGAAGTCGCTATCACTCTGCAAGTTTCGAGTAGTGCACATTCTGCTGCTTCTGTATTTGCAGCAATCCATATTTATGAGATGCGATGTCGATATGCAGGATATTTAGTCGTAAGCGCTGTGATTCGTTTATCAATCCGTCAACAAACAGATTTGGATTCGTCATTTCATATGCGATTAATCTGTTAGCACGCGTCATATTCGAACACGTACTTCATTAGCAATTACCTCGTTCTCGACCAATTGTAAAACTGCAACGTCAATACTGCCACCTGCAGTTATTGGAGAAATAAAGAACGTTGAAATTTCTGTTAATGTAAATAACTAGTTACTCTAACATTCATCCAAAAGGAATTTTCTCTAACAGTATTCGACACATGTTTCCATTTCACTGAAAATTACGTACTTTGAAACGTAAATTTGCATCTTATTGACTCCTTTGGGGCCTGCTCAAATAGCAGTCAAAGACCAGATTGAAAAACTGATAGTGATCAGAGCATTTAATTTTATATTAATGCAATCAGTTGGTTTGCCTACTACAAATAATCCATGGATAGAACACGAAGGGAGACAAGTAGCCCGAGTAGATTCAACGAATTGTGAAGCTTTGCTATAAGTATAGACCATCTACACATGCGTGAAGAAAGATACAATTAAAGAGGTAGTCGACAAACTATTGACAGCTTTCATCAAGCTACTTTCCTTTTCCTCAGTTGCTACTGCATAATTCGACTGTCAGCATTGCAGCAACCCATTCCGGCACAAAATTAGTTACGTCAGCTATTCGCCAGAAAGAAGTTCGTGTATGTCAATATAGCAAAGTGCTGTGTGCGATTGGCAGATGCTACGTATTCATGTCTTCATATACGTGTACATCTACACTGCGCAAGCCACCTTACATTGGGTCGAACCACAGTGGCTGTTCTCTTTGCTGATCTGTCCATGACTGGCGCGTAGAAAGAATGATTGTCGGTAAAACTACGCATGAGATCGAGATCCAATGACTTTCTCGTCGTGATCATTTCGCAAGATGTATTTGCAAGAATGTAGTATGTTGCCCGATTCTTTTTGGGTCGTACGATCTCTATATTTCAATAGTAAACCACTCCGTGACACCGCGCTTTTTATAGCGTCTGATACTACAGTTCTCTAGCATCTCGGTAACATCCTCGGGCAGTGTAAACGATCCCGTAACCCAATGCACTGCTCTTCGTTGGGTCTTCTTTGTGTCTTCTATTAATCCTACTTAATAAGGGTCCCAAACTAATGAACAATACTCAGTAATTGTTCGAACGAATGTTTTATAAGCCACTTATTTCGAGGGTGAATTACATTTCCTTGAGATTCTCCCAACGAATCTCAGCTTGTCACGTGATTTTCCAGAAATTAGTTTCATGTGGGGTCTTCTCACTTCAGTTCGCTCCGGATGGTTACTCCTACGTATGTTGCGGTAGTTACCGTTTCCAGTGATTTGGTTGCCAATAGTGTAATAGAGCAGTAGTTGATCTCACCGCCTATTTATGTGCAACACGTTACATTTATTTATATTCAAAGTCGATTACAAATCCCTGCAATGATCTTCGATCTTATGCAAGTCTTCCTACATTTCCCTGTAGTCTTCTAACGTTGCAGCGTTCCTATAGATAACAGCATCGTCCACGGAAAGTCTCACGGGAACTAAACCATTATCCACTACATCATTAATACAAATTGTATACAGCGACGGTCCTATAACACTGCCTTTACATACTGTAGAAATTACTTTCACATTTGTCGATTCTGCAGCGTTAAGAGCGACGTGTTGAGTTCTATGCGCAAGGATATCCTGAATCCAATAGAAAATCTGGTCCGATATTCGGTAAGGTCGTACTTTGTTCACTAAGTGACACTGCGTATCTGTATCGAATACCTTCCGGATGGTGGCCGAGCGGTTCTAGGCGCTACAGTCTGGAACCGCGCGACCGCTACGGTCGCAGGTTCGAATCCTGCATCGGGCATGGATGTGTGTGATGTCCTTAGGTTATTTAGGTTTAAGTAGTTCCAAGTTCTAGGGGACTGATGACCTTAGCAGTTAAGTCCCATAGCGCTCAGAGCCATATTTGAACCTTCCGGATGTCAAGGAACACAGCATCACCCTTTGCGTCTACTACGGCACTCTGAATCGCATGCTAATATGCTATTTGCTTCAACGCTATTTATTTAGCCTCACAGGGCTCAATGGTCCCTTTTCATATCTTTCCCCTGCGCTACTCACAGGGAATCGAACCCAGGAACTTGGCATCAGCAGCCAACAGCGCTAATCACCACACCACTCAGGCGACCTTTATTAGCTTGTATTCTCAGTATATACAAGGACACCTAGTTTAACACTCCACTTCCATCGAGTTCATATCAGATGGCTAAGCTGATGCAGTACCTCGATTGAAGAAGGGTGTAGGAATCACTCGGGAATGGTTTTTATGGAGTTCGGAAAACCACAGAAAACCTGAAACATCGTCAAAAGGTGCACATGGAGAAGAGAGCGTTTGTGCCATGTAAGTTGTCTGACATTTATAAGATGTAATTCACCCACCGAAACCCGTCTCACATCAGGATTCCTTACTGCTTCCCGATGCTGTCCCTCCTAATCTCCATCCTAGTCACACCTGTACCAGGCCGTATGGCTCTCCTCAGCCACTCAGCCACATCAAACATCACCACACACCACACACCATTACAGTGCCGCTAACCGCCCTCATTCCCAAATTATGCTCTCCCAGTGGAGGTTCTGCGCTTTTAGTGGGCTGCTGTGAAGTGCTTCACTTTGGTTACCAAAAAATCCATCAACGCTTTTCTTTTTAAATGAAACAGACCATTCTTAACTACGTCAATTTTAAAAATTTTGCAAATATTTTATCTTTGAAATCTTTTAAAACGATCTTTATATTTTAAAAGCTTTTCGCTGCAGTGTGCCAACTGTACAGCTGCCATTTCACCCCCGCCCCTTAGGATGAGGGCATCAAACTATAAAAACGAAAAAAAATCTCCGATGACTAAGACATTATGTCTGAATATAGTGACTGCTCTAGTTATATGCTGAGGAACCTGTTCGACCAACACAGAAAGTAGGGTTTCAATTAAACGCAAGTAAGTCTAATTATATGACAGTGGGTAGCTCTCCGAGAGCCTGTGACCATCGTACGTTGGCTTTGGCTAGGCAGCACACACAGAGTGAGATAAGTAATATTATTAACTTGTTACATATGTACCGTGTATTTGTAAAATTGTTTTATGGGGTCTTACCACTGTAGGTGTTGATTTTAGCCTTTGACTATGCCTATTTAGACAAGCTGTTTTATATTTGTTCTGAAGGAGGCGTGGTTATCCACGCTGAAACCTAGGTAAACAGCAGGTAGTTAGTGCAATCGAGGCGGATTTTTCATAATTATTTCGATACTTACGATTGCTGACGCGCTGCACTGCTGAAAGTTCGAAAATAGATCAATTGCTATCCATGAATTACTGGAAGGGAAGAGCTAGAATCTGAAGGTTAGACACCGGAAAGGGAAAAAAATCAGAAAAAGTATGGAAATTAAAGGATACCCCTTTGAAGCTATTGAAAGCAAGAGGTTATCACGGTACTGCAATTTAGAACGAATGGGTGATATAAGATGGCCAAAGAAGTTGTGGATTTGGATTCCAGATGGGAGAAAGAAACGAGATAGGCCAGATAACAAGAGGGATTTGGGAAGACCATGGGCTACGCATATTAAGAAATAAAGTCATTCCTTCCACAACGGTTACCAAATTGCACGTTTCAGGTAAATAATTCCCCTACATTTTGTTTTAGGCGCACCATAGCTATTTAAGGAATAGTTGATTAAACAGAAAGCAATACAAAATGCCTTAAAATAAACAGATTCTTGTTTGAATTGTTAACATCGACGAAATTCCTATGTGCATAACTCTAACTTACATGCATTTCCTCTTGTCGAGGTGAGAAAATTGCTGCTATATTTATGGTAGATTAGAGTGCGGATAGTCGCATACACTCCTACCTGGGAGAGGCCGAGGTGCACGGACGCCGTCTCGGAGATGTACATGATCTTGCCGTCGGGCGCCACCACGAAGATGAAGCCATCCAGGGTCTGGGAACAGGGATGGCCAGCTAGGAACATGCCAACACACCACACCTCGCGCCTCCACTGCAGCACGTCGGCTCCGAGCAGTGCGCGCCAGCTCTACTTCTACAAGCCATCAGCGCTACACCGACTTCTACACATACTTGCTTTTTATAATATCCTTTTCTGTTATCAATTATTTACATTTCCCCAGTCGGGGAGGGCTGGCAGGCGCCATGTTGCCGCTCTTCAGCCATTGGATAAAATGCCTTAAAATGCATTAAATACTTTACAATAACAAAAAAGGTGATTTAAAGCTTGAGAACAACTTGGTAATGTACTAAGTTTCGAACTCTGTGAGGTGATGGTACCGTGGGTTCCTGGCAACATTTTCTTGGTAAGGCATTCTGATACAAATGGGACAGAAGAGGAAGTGGTTCTGAGCACTATGCGACTTAACTTCTGACGTCATCAGTCGCCTAGAACTTAGAACTAATTAAACCTAACTAACCTAAGGACATCACACACATCCATGCTCGAGGCAGGATTCGAACCTGCGACCGTAGCGGTCACGCGATTCCAGACTGAAGCGCCTTTAACCGCACGGCCACACTGGCCGCCACAGAAAAGGAAGTAGTATGAAAAAACGATGTGGCATGAAGACAAAAATATGTTTGTTACAGGTCTTGTAACACTCTTATTATTTCTCCATGTTTGTATGTAAAACAGTCGACATGATTAATTGTTTAGTTTAAACCGTATGTCAGTTCATTTAGGTGGTATTGTATTGTATTGTATGTAACCGGGGACCTAGAGACGACGGAGAGGCTCCGTCCCTGCCGCAGTCTCAGTGGTCCACAATCCCACGACGACTACCGCAGTCCACTTCACCCCTCCGCCGCCCACACCGAACCCACGGTTATTGTGCGGTTCGGCCCCCAGTGGACCCTCCAGGGAACGTCTCACACCAGACGAGTGTAACCTCTATGTTTGCGTGGTAGAGTAATGATGGTGTACGCGTACGTGGAGAACTTGTTTGCGCAGCAATCGCCGACATAGTGTATCTGAGGCGGAATAAGGGGAACCAGCATTCGCCGAGGCAGATGGAAAACCGCCTAAAAACCATCCACAGACTGGCCGGTTCACCGGACCTCGACACAAATCCTCCGGGCGGATTCGTGCCGGGGACCAGGAGCTCCTTCCCGACCGGAAAGTCGTGCGTTAGACCGCACGGCCAACTGGCCGGCCAATCATTTAGGTGGTACTCAACAGGCAATTGTGTTGAAGTAAAAAGATGCTGAACAGGTTAAATAAGTTTGTGATGTTTAGTCATAACTGGAATCTGACACATGAGAATTTTTTATTTACACAGGAACAAAAAAGCCGTACATAGAGCGGAAAAAAATGGACAACAATTTTTCTACTTGATGTACACTACAGAAAAAGTGGGAAATTCAAATATGGAAATTATTAAAATAATTGGGAAATGAAGCAAGGTTACTGGTATGCTCAATTCAGTCTTATGGAATAGAAATGTGACGAACAGAACAAAAAGACTCATATTCAAGTCAATACTAGAGAGTATAGCCCTGAATTGACCAGAGACCTAGGCAACTAATCAGAGACATATAAAGAAGCTGAAAATATAAGAGACGAATTTCTGGAGAAAATCAGCAAGAATTTCAAGGAAAGACCTCGTAAGGATCGCTTAAGTGATAAAGATAATGGAAGTGGAAGAAGGAATATGTGATGCTATGGATCGAAAGAGATTAAAATGCTACGGATATGTAAGAACGATGGAGGAAACAAGAATACCAAAACCGATTCTGGGGTGAGAAATTGAGAAGAGAAGGATGAGAAGAAGAAGAAGAAGAAGAAGAAGAAGAAGAAGAGGACGAGCGATGACTGCCTGGCTTCAAAATGTACGGAAGACAATGAAAACATCTGGTGTATAAAAGCAGGATGCGTAAGAACGAAGTACTTGGAGGAACATCTTGAGAAGATAGTACTGAATATGTATGTGATACTCATCTAACAAATTTCGAGTGTATTGTTACGTTGGAGAGAAATTTCTGTATTAAGGAAAGTCTCAATAAATAAATAAGTAATAAGAACGAAAAAAGGAACTGATTTATACTTAGGGAAGACAAACATAGTTTAACAAATGTAACGTAACGTAAGATCGGCCACGATGAGCATCGCATCTTATGGAGTTTTGTTAGAAACACAATGCACTACACTGCAAGTGCACCATATAGCTCTTGTTAATTGCGTTATTTGTCAACAATCGCAATTTATGAAGTTTCCCAATACCAAGAGTGACTGCTCAATCTGAATAAATAGGGAAAGATTTTCGACATTTTCAAATAGGAACAAGAACGTCGCAGACAAGTGTTCAGCAATAAATGCATCTACTATTACGAAATACAGTTTCCATGTCTGTAAATACGTACTTCAAGACAGCGTTTGTGTAAAAGTAACCAAGAAGCAAGCACTACTTATGGGATTTGCCTTTCTTTAGCAAAACCAGTTTCAAACATGGAAATAATTGGATGGGTTTAATTGGCATGCCTGTAATTTAATGGTGAAGCATAATTGTCAAAATCAAACACACTTTTACCTTTGTCTTAGATCTTTTTATTTCGCACGGCTCAAGTTTGGAGCTCCAAACCATTATCCATCGTTACGCTATATCATGCCTTCTTGTCACTGATCTCTATACTACTCGCATGTAATACTCTGATTTTGGAGTTTGTTCACCATGTTGAAATTAGACAAATATTTTACTATTTCTCTCCTGGTTTTGTAACTGCAGATGGTACCAGGAAATTACGATTCCAAAAGTATTTCGTGCACCTTGTACCTTTACTGTGAATACCCTGCTGAAAATTGATAAGCCAGAAAACACATTATCTATCACTTTGTATACGTATCTCTGTTGTTAAAACAGGTTAAATGTAGCCCCAAGAAGAGTAGATAATCTTCCTGAAAACTCAAAATTTAATGTCTTACTGGCTCCATTTACAGCATGTATCTCATTAACAATAAGTGACAACACAAATGTTGACAGGCAATGGATCACTTCACATATCAAACATACAAACATATATTTCGCTTTAAGTTGAGTTGAGTAGCGGATGCTCTTGCACATACTAATGTCACTTTCTGCTTAAAGAGAACTTGTATAGCTCATTCGTAATTTTTGCAATCAGTACTGGCACGTTTGAACAAACGATATCAAATGTAGTTTTGTCCGTATTTTTCAGTTGTGGACGTGGCTGTATTCAACGAACAGAAAGCATAAATAATAACGTTTGCAGTGCGCAATTTTCGTGTTTTATTAAGTCACGCGATGTATGTCGGATGCCGTACGATGATCATCAGGTGCGTTCGTTTTAAAATATCAGTTACTTCTGCTCTTAAGTGAGGTTATACGAAATGTACGCTCCGAAGGATCCACGAAGAACATTTTTAATGATTTAATGTCAGCAAACGTGGATTTATCCAATCTGGAGCTGCACGTCACGTCACTCAATGCGCTCATTTGTTTGTACGTTTCAAAACATGCTCAAACAAGTGTGTGCCTTGAGTGAAGTGATGCGCAATTGCAGAATGTACGAGGGCTATTCGGGAATTAAGGAACGATAGGTCGCGATATGGAAACCACAGTGAAAATCAAAACTCTTTTATTTGCAACAGTTAGCTACAACTTACAGCTACTTATCTCCATAGTCGCCGATCCGACTTAGACGTTTGTCGTAGAGTTGTACCAACTTTCCAATACCCTCGTTATAGAAGGCAGCCGCCAGTGCTTTCCACCAATTCTCTACGCTGGCCTACAGCTCGTTGTCTGTGCCAAAATGTTGTCTTTATTGCCAGCGGTTCATGTGCGCAGTGATGAAACTCAGAGGGAGACTGTATTGTGTGTAATCAAACACTGAAAACGATGCAGGAGCATCTTCATTGCCCCTGCAGAATCCGGCTGAGAATTGTCTTGGAGAAGAAAACGCACCACAGTTACGTAATGTTGGCTGCCCAGCTTCAGGCGAAATTTCTCACCAGGCTCTCGTAGTTGGCGGGAGACACTATTGTTATAGGTATCTTTATGTACTCCCTGTGTGCTCAGAACTAAAAAGAACGACATAATGCGATCGACGGGCATACTAGAGACACTGCCCAACACACCTGCGCAAAACTTCATCGGATTTTCACTGTGGTTTCCATCTCGTGACCGATCGTTCCTTACTTTCAGAATAACCATCGTATAAATCAGTGTCTCTTGACATTAGAGCGTTACAAATGTTCTTCATGGATCTTACAGAGCATACATTTCGCAACATCTCCCTGAACAGCAAAAATAAATAAAGTCTGAAAACGAATTACACCAAACGTACAAGCTCCAAACACATGTGTGATATAATAACAACCGAAAATTTGTGACTACTGATGTCAACTTTGTTAACGAAGCGTCTTCTTGTTTACGACGCTTGATTTTACGCACTAAACGCATTTACAGGTTTGGGTAATGATGTAGCAATTTCATCAATTGCTGTTGCATCTCCTGCTATTCGGATAATGGAATGTATGAGTAAAACAAATAGGAAATAAAGGAGAACCTATTTTCTGATCAGTCTATCAATGTCCGGATCACGCCTGAGTTTGAAATGATTCTGTCTTTGTTTTTTTTTCACTAATTCTGAAACGGTACATTTTGGTTCAAATGGCTCTGAGCACTATGGGACTTAACTTCTGAGGTCATCAGCCACATAGAACTTAGAACTACTTAAAACTAACTAACCTAAGGACATCACACACATCCATGCCCGAGGCAGGATTCGAACCTGCGACTGTAGCGCCTAGAACCGCTCGGCCACACCGGCCGGCCGATACGTTTTGTTCTTCGCCGTAAAACTGGAACATCCGATGCAATAGGCTTGCTTATTTGCATAATCTGGAAGAATTTTCCTTTGCTTTCTAGCGGCACTTCCTGGCCGAGATATTGTACTTACGCAAAAAACGAAAAAGATCTACGGTCGGTATGCCCAGACAACTGCACTTGGACATCCATGTGATAAGAGACCACTACTTCTGGTGGACTACAAAGCATATAATTCACCAGCATCAAAGAAGCTAAGTGAGATCTGACGGTAAACATCAAAGAAGTTTAATGCATATAGGTGCCAGTGATGCTGAAATATCTAACGTAGATTAGGGGCTAAATCTGTAGTTTATCTCTGTATATATCCGCACCATATTTACTGTGGAGTGCTATTAAATCCACAATCGGTTATTACGGTTTTGCAGAGATTCTGACAGTATTCAACGACGGCGTTGCGGTACAACGTATGAAACTCCTTCACTGGGTGGCTTGTGGCTTAAGGATGGGATCAGTGGGCGGGGGGGGATGGGGTGGAGGCAATAGAGCCAGATAGAAAAAGAGCAAGAGAGAGAGAGAGGGGGGGGGGGGGGGAGGGAGAGAGAGAGATCAATTAGGATCTCCTTCAATTTCTTTGAAGTATATGTTTCCTCTTTCCTTAATGCCAGATTTCGACATCAATGGAATATCTATATTTTCCGAATAACGATGCGCAAAATTGGGGTCCGCTTTCAGGAGTTTCCAGGATATAAACTATTTCTTCAGTCTGATGCAGGATCTTCCCGGCCTTCTCACACAACATGAGCCACGCTTATTACACGTAAACTTAGTCATTCCACTTTTAGTCATAGAGGACTGCATGTATTTGTAGTTGAACAGATTCTAGTTCAAAATGTTCAAATGAGTGTGAAATCTTATGAGGCCTCACTGCTAAGGTCATCAGTCCCTAAGCTTACACACCACTTAACCTAAATTATCCTAAGGACAAACACACACACCCATGCCCGAGGGAGGACTCGAACCTCCGCCGGGACCAACCGCACAATCCATGACTGCAGCGCCTGAGACCGCTCGGTGAATCTCGCGCGGCCAGATTCTGGTCTACTGTCTCTGTGGTGCAGTGAGTCACTAAACAGCATTATTACACGTAACAATATCAGACATTACACCACAAATGTCTCGTATCATCACTTTACTTATTCGTTGTACACTATAATATCTCGATGTGTACAGAATTACCACAACATTACTTTAGTAGTATTAAATTCTTCCATCCATAGTGCACGACAATACATTATTTACATTTACAGAAAGTTGTAACACCAGAAAATGAACTTGGAAGCAGAAATCTAGGTCATGCGAAATAAAAAGTTGTGAAATGTCGTCAAAAGCGTGTTTTCTTGAAAGTTAGTTTCTTTTTTTCGAATGCATACTGGTGTTAAGTATTTACAATAATGATGTCAAGTTCTCTTGCGTACGAAGAACGAAGGCCAAGATGGCAGCTCGAGCCGCTGCGCCCTCTCTTAGGATAAGGTGCTGAGTAGAGGAAGTCATTGTGCCGCTCTCACGCATGCGGACAATGGTACTCTCCATCAGCGAGATTTAATCACCGTCTCATTTATCCGCAAAATCGCGTCCATCACCGCTTCGTTTCTATCTGTGCGGAACATGCGTGCGATTTAAGAGCACCGATCGCGCTTAAAGCAAATGTAGAGGGTAATAAATGGTACACGAAATTGTGGTTATTGCGGCTCATTGTAAATTTCGATGAGCGCAAAGCAGCCAAAAGAATTGGAGAAAATTTCCCCTTTATGCATAACGTAATTCATTTATTTCTAATTTCATTGAAGTGTAACGCCTTTCTTCAGAATCTTTCAACTGTATCGATAATGATCAGATTAATAGATGCTACAACATTTACATGACACGTTTCAGGAATTTAACCCAGTTTCCTGTGCCGTCGCCAGCCGCGGTGGCCGAGCGGTTCTAGGCGCTTCAGTCCGGAACCGAGCGACTGTTACGGTCGCAGGTTCGAATCCTGCCTCGGGCATGGATGTGTGTGATTCCTTAGGTTAGTTAGGTTTAAGAAGTTCTAAGTTCTAGGTGACTGATGACCACAGATGTTAAGTCCCATAGTGCTCAGAGTCATTTGAACCTGTGCCGTCGGAATTTACATAAGTACTGTGTGTTGTTCTGCTTCTCTTACTTGAAGGCGCCTCCTTCATTGCCCAGACATTTAAGCTGCCCAGACATTCACGCACACGCAAACCTTTAACTTACGTTATTTGCCTTACGTAAAATCGCTACAATGTACAAAACTGAAATTATAATTTGTTTTTGTTACCCCCTTACATGTTTAAGCATTTTATGTATTATCGTAAGTATTTTCAATTATTTTGTGTCAGATAACTTTCATTTTCTTGTGCTTTTGTTCCGCATCGACAAAGGTTCGGCATGATTATTTACGGATTCGGCATGGTTAATTTTCAGCGGTGACCGGACGCCCTTCCTGTCGCCACTCCCCCCCCCCCTCCCCCCTCCCAACCCCCTCCTCGGCCGCGACCGACAATGTGCACCCCCAGCTATCTGCGTATCATGTGAAAGCTAGCGAAAATTTTCGAACTGTTTATGAATCGTGTAACTGAGGCGGGAATTGGGTACCAGCCCAATAATCACCTAGTCGGATGTGGGAAGCCGTCTAAAAATCACATGCTAGTTGACCTGCGTACCGACTCTCGGTGTTAATCCGTCGCGTCCCTTCCGAGGCCGGCGCACATCCCCGATCCGCAAGCGGCACTTTAACACGTTCTGCTTTTCTGTCTCCGATAACACCATTAGTATCTTATAAAGTAGTGTAAAATTCAAAATACTTTAAACAACTGCAAAAAGACAATTGGTTTCAGGTGCTATGGTTGTAAGACGTGTATATTTCTATTGTCTATTGTCAAATCACAATTTATGAAAGATGTTTGTATTTTATTAATAGGATTAAGTAGGAATAATTAATATTTGTCATGTTGGAAATAACTGTGGTAGCAGGAATTGTCTGCACCAGAAAGCATTGTTGGCGGTAGAGACCGCACTTTAGCGTTCGTAGGAAGTCAGTAGTAAGCGAGGTGTAAAGCGAGTTGGTAGCAGGTCTGAAGCGAGAGGTTGAGAGGGGTAGTGTGCCTGCCAGCCACCAGCTATGATTTACAAGAGATTATAAACGGATGTAGAGAGACATCAACTAACTATTATCATAAGAGGAACTAATATTATTGAATTATTTTCTTTGCGAAACTCAAGACTGCTGAAGGTACGTTTGCGCAATGCTAGTTGTAAGATTATTGTAAAAAGTAAGTCCCATTGAACGTTTGTAAAATCATTTCATTACCAACAGTAAATATTTGAAGCGTTTTCAGAATATAATTAATTTTTGCCAGCAATGCTGCATTACTGATTATAATCCATCCCAAAAACCATCAACATAAAACTTTGCAATAATTTTATTGCTGTCAAGAAAAAGTGTAACTATGAATTACGTAACTTCAGTCAAATTAATTAAAGAAAAACGTCAGCTTTGCTAATAAAGAATAACGTCAGCTTTGGTAATAAATACAGCCACTTATTATGACAGCCCACCAGCAGTTAATAGAGTATAGTAAACCAGAGTAAGTATATTCATGTCGCAGTTCGATGTAGCAGTCAGATGGCGATCCAGTAACAGTAAAAAAAAGGTGAGGAACAGTTTTGGGTTATTGCAGATAACGACTGAGGGCCACGACGACGACACATTCTATGTTTCGTCGAAATAATCAGAAAATCACTTTTAATAAGCAGCAATTAAATTTGAATGCGAAGATTGTAAAAGAGAATAAATTTCAAATGGAAGATTTCATTTATTATTATTAAGCAAGAGATAGAAATCCTAAGGGAAGGTTACATGGGTAATTGTAAAAGGGAAGTATAGAGGAGACAGGAAGATTTCATGGTGTTTTTGCCGTTGTTCTAGACATACTATAAAAACTTATTTTTTTCACTATTGCTGTTTTCACTGTGGCACGCGCATGCTGATACTTTCTTTATTTTGGTTCATTGCCGGCCAATTTGGCCGAGCGGTTCTAGGCGCTTCAGTCTGGAACCGCGCGACCGCTACGGTCGCAGGTTCGAATCCTGCCTCGGGCATGGATGTGTGTGATGTCCTTAGGTTAGTTAGGTTTAAGTAGTTCTAAGTTCTAGGGGACTGATGACCTCGGAAGTTAAGTCCCATAGTGCTCAGAGCCATTTTTTTTTTTTTTTTTTTTTTTTTTTTGGTTCATTACGAAGCCATAAAACTGACCGCAGAAACTTAGTGATTTCGTTGTGAAATAATATCAGAACATTAGCATGTATGTGTCAGAGTTAAAAGAACTGTAGCAAACAAAATGAATTTCTATAGCACGTCTAGTGAAAGATTATTTATAAAGAAGACGACGACTCCAGAAGCCAAACATTTATTTTGTTGCAGGTAACAAGCTGTTTAAAGTATGTTACGTATGACATTACCAGTACAAAATAACAGATAGTGTTAGCTGAGGTCGAACGATGGTAAAAAAATACTGAAAATGGCACATAAGGAACTGAAACATGAGTGGGAAGAAGAAAAATAAATAATGAACTGTATAAGGCGTAAATGTCCTCGATTTTTTCCGTGCAAACACAGAATTTAAGAAAAAGATTAACCAATCAACACTGGGCGTGGCGGACATGCTGGGATGCACCAACGAATTTCGTTTTTCTCCACTTAGCACGGTGAATAGCGACTGCTGTACTTTACTTTTTTATAGCGTTATTAACTCTGGAAGGCTGACAGTGGTGTTTCTAATTCTGTGCTGGAACATGTGTCCTGGGGGAGGCGCACTTGTGGAGGGCTCTTGGAATCTTGCGAGGGGAGAGTGTACAGTGCAAGGGCGAGAGAGTCAACTGGCGCACTTCCATGCTCGCCTTAACGCTGCGTGCGTCGAGTAGCTTACGCTACGCCTGCTTGCACACGCGACAATGGAGAAAAAACGTCTGGTTTTTGCTGTAGCAGAGTAACACATCTCACAAGCTGAGAAATGAAGAAGTCTTGATAATGGCACCATTATGCAAGACAGTTTCTAAATACTGAAACCATTTTAAAAGCTACTGTAGGCTCTCAGTTTTATTTTGCAAAGTGTCTTTATTGCACCATGTACATTTTTGACATTAATGGGTAGAAATGGAAATATACAAGATGAATCACCTAAAAGTGCACCGCAAATATTGCGGAATGGGAGAAGCTATTGACGTGCGGTTTTCACAGAAAGGATTGGTAGTCAGGAGCTCGTATTGGTAGCCAATGAACAGATAATAGTAATACTTAGAAAGTGTATTTTTCGTGCAAACATATACTTTTTTAAATGAGACAATGCCAATTGACACTAACAGTCTAAAAGTGGGGTAAATTAGAATGTCAATGGTGTTTATTGCAGGATTCTAGTGCGAGTCATTTACGACATATCGTATTTTGATAAGTTCCCACCATCTTGTACAATACCTGTGGTCATACACACTAAAGAACAACGAGTGCATACACTAGTTATGGGGATTCTGACCAGTAACGGCCGTCCGCCGTCCGGGGTGGCCGAGCGGTTCTAGGCGCTACAATCTGGAACCGCGCAACCCCACGGTCGCAGGTTCGAATCCTGCCTCGGGCATGGATGTGTGTGATGTCCTTAGGTTAGTTAGCTTTAAGTAGTTCTAGGTTCTAGGGGACTGATGACCTCAGAAGTTAAGTCCCATAGTGCTCAGAGCTATTTGAACCATTTGACCAGCAACGAGACAACTGACCATCACAGGTTGTGTTCAAAATGACCATCGGCAGGGGAAATACACGCTTCCAGGCTGGTATGTAAAGACTGTTGCACGCGTGCTAGCATTTCAACGGAAATGTCCGAGCAGACTGCAGTAATACGTCGTTGCGTATCATCGTGTGTAGTTGATAGGTCCTTGAATACAGCATCTTTCAGCTTTCCCCTTAGAAAAAAGGCTACAGGCGTCAGATCCGGGGAACGGGCTGGTAAGGTACACGTCCTCTGCGTCCAGTGCAACGATTGGAAATGACCCTTGAAGACATGTTGCAGTACTTCATGCACTAAGGGCTGGACGGGCATCATGTTGGCACCACAGGCTCCTCCTTGTCTGGAGAGTCTTCTAACATCCATGGAAGACGAACTGCTAGGAAAAACGGGCATAGGAGCTGATGGTTTACTATCCCACACCGCACGTTTACACTCCATGGGCGCTGACGTTCCTCCTGACGAAGGCAACGAGGATTTTCAACAGACCAACAGTCCATGTTTCGGCGTTTAACCAAGCCATGATTGGAAAATGTGGCTTCATTGCTAAACAAGATACATGATACATTCAGAGTACCCTGTCTCGATGCCCGCGTGCAGACAGTAATTGAGAAGGGAATCAAACGACATTGTAAGTTACCCCTCATGTTATTTAGTAAATGCACTGAGCAGGCAGTAAAGGAAGATAAGGAAGTTAAAATCCAGAAGAAAAAAAGAATTTTTAGAGTTTATGATGGCATTTCATTTCTCTCGGAGACGGCAAAGAAGTTGGAATATCAGCAGAAGGAACTTATCAGTAAATTGGAAATTTGTGGGAAGGTCTTATGGGACCAAACTGCTGAGGCTATCGGTCCCTAAGCTTACGCACTACTTAATCTAACTTAAACTAACTTACACTAAGGGCAACACACACACCCATGCCCGAGGGAGGACTCGAACCTCCGACGGCGGGAGCCGCACGGACCGTGATAGGCGCCCTAGACCGTGCGGCTACCCAGAGCGGCGAACTTGTTAGTGACTTGAAAATAGGTTATAAGATAGACACAAATAAATCTAAAACGAGAGTGATGCAATGTAATTTAAGTAACTCAGATGATGCACGTAGGATGAAATTAGGAACTGGAACTCTAAAAGTAGTAGATGAGTTTTGCTGTTTGGGCAGCAGAAGTAAAGACAATATAAAACATATTGACTGGTAAAAGCAAGAAAACTTCTCTGAAAAAGAGAAATAGAATAGTACATATAAATTTAAGTGTTGGGAAGTCTTTCCTGAAATTATCTGTCTTGAGTATCACCTCATTTGTCAGTGAAAAACGTACGATATATAGTACCGGATACGAAGAGAACACAAGCTTTTGAAATGTCGTGCAGAGGAATGGTAAACACTAGGTAAGTAGATAGAGAAACTAATCAGGAGGTAGATATTAGAATTGGGTAGAAAAGAGCTTTATGGTACAAATTGATTAAAATATGTGATAAAATGATAGGACACATACTAGGATATAAAGGAATAATTAATTTAGTTAGGGAGTGAAGTAGTGGGAGGAGGATCATATGAGGATAAAAACTGTAGAGGGAGATCAAGGGTTGAATACAGTAAGTAGGGTGCAATAAATATTCAGATGCTGTAAATCCTCCCCCTATCTACTTTTCTGAATATTCAACCACGAACACACTCAAATACTCCTCCTTATCACTGTCTTCATTAGCGTCGTACTTAATCACGTTTTCTACGTGTTCCCTTCCTTAGGAAATTTGTCCGCGCTTCTGGACCGCAGCCTGATCGTCATTTCTCCCCATTAACCACTGAGTGGCTCACTCCAATGTGCGCAGTCTACCTGCGATTCCCCCGTCGTTTCAGAAGCTTCTAGCACGTCAGCGATGTTGCAGTCACAGAAAATGAACTGATCGATCTTTAGTAAGAGTATAAAATGGTACCGTTACAAGATGAAAAGCCTTGCAGAAGAAAGACTAGCTTGGAGAGTGCCATAAAACAGTAACAGTCGAGCTTTCTTCAGTGCTACCAGGGCAGTGTGTGGTCCATGAACTCAAGACCTCAATCTTAAGTCCCGTAAGATCTATATATGGTTTCGTGACGTTTCCATGACGTGACTCTGCCAACTACAAACGGAAGTACCATATGCCTTATTAGTGTGACAGTTAGAAGATGACAGAGTAAGTCGTTGAAAGTTTAAGTATACCGAGAAGCATTAATCCAACACTAAGAAGAGTTTTTGGCTCCAGAATTGGTATGTGTATCCACCAGAGGACATGCAACAAATAAGTTTCTGAGGCCCAAACAGACATTCACTCGTTAGCGAGAAATACTCTAAGGCAATGCTGTAAAGTTTTAAGCAGCTAAGAATGAGATAATCATAAAGTGTTGGAACGTGTCGTGCTCAGTAAAATAAACTGTAACTGAGTGGTAACAGAAATATATGTCCTCGGTGAAAAATCGAACTACACGATGTGCCGGCAGGACGTCAGAAGATGAAGGACACAAAAGGACGGAATTGCAGATTCCAGCAGGCGTTATCCGCCATCGGCGGGAGGTGACGGCGACAGCGGCTGCCTTTGTGAGACCGTCCCTCGTTGACAGCCCGCAGATAACGCCACATATGCCCTCACCTCTGATCGCAGCCACGATTCTTGTCATTCAAGTCCGATGCTGACATTAACAGCACAGCCTGCAGTAGGAGATAAACAACTTCAAACCGTGTAGTAGATGGCCCTTATCAAGTATTCCAACTCGCTAAACTTAACTCCTTTCTTTGTTCACACATGACGGCCTTCCAAGCGTGGATGCAGGCCAACAGACAGATATAAATTTCTTAATGGAAGTAATTCTCCTGCGTAGGCTGTACTTGTATTTCGAACAAAACACTTTTTTTTTATAATGGCCATCATCCGCAGTAGGTAACTGTTAAATACGAGTGAACTTAAAAAAGTAATACATTTCGTTCCCCGCTAACACCACTGAGCGATAAGAGTGGCACATTGGCAGAAGAGAGTACGTGTTCTGTGATTCCTGCAGGCACAGTTCTGGTGCGGTACGGATAACAGGTGCACCATTAAGTGTGAATATAATGGCGCGGCAACAGGAAACGTAGGCAACAGGAAACGTACTCCAAAGTTGAACTACGTGGGACAGTACGATTCTTGTGGGCAAAACGTCTAAATTGCACACAGATCCACCGGGAAATTCTGGCGGTGAATGGAGCAAATGCAGTGCCGCATCCAGCCGTAGTCAAATGGGGCCAACGATTTGGCCGAGGCCGCACAGACGTGGTTGATGTTGATCGGGTAGTAAGGCCATCGACATCGGCCAAAGACGAAAAAGCCTAGGTAACTGAGGAACTGATTTGCAACAGTCGCAGATTTTTCGACGGTGAGAATGTTTGCACAACGGTTCTCGAATGAGTACGTCATCAAGGAGCGGATTTCTATGGTTGAGGAGTTTAACAGTTGCCAGAACGTTGCGACCGTCGTTTGCAACGACCGACCGTTATTTACGACGACTTGGTAACTACGTTTAAAAATAATGCCACGTATCTGTGTTACTTTAAAATGTACTGCAGCATTCAATAAAAGTTACTTGGCCTCCCATAATAATGTTTAACTTACTTTTCCAAGTCCCGTCGTATATATCATTATTTGTTTTTTTCCGTCTTAAGTGTACTGCAGTATAAGAGCGTTCTACATCAGATGCGTTTTGCTTTTATTTACAAAGCATCATCAGTGGTTGTTGGTATTTAATGCTCTTTTTTACATGCCCTGAAGTGGAAAGGCTTGTCGCTCGTTTTAGCAAATACTGATAATAAAACTTAATTGTCCTGTAACCTTTCGCGATTTTTCGGCTTTTAGGAACCCACTTTTGTTTCCGCTACATTTGATTTTTTTGCACTTCACTTTCGTAAATATTCACAAAAGTTGTCTTCATTGAAATTTTACTGTAGTACCATCAGTTTTGCATCCAGCAAAATCACAAAGGATGAAAGTGCAACCAAGCTTTCTTGACTTCAGCCTCTTCTAACAAAGCGGAAAAACGTTTCTGCTTCAGAACACGCAAAAAAGAATATTTGAAACCAAAGACAACTGATGATGTTTCTTAAACAAAATCAAAACGTGTCTGATACATAACATTCTTAACCTGCAGTATGCTTAAGACAGAGAAAACAAATAACAACTGAGTTTATTTCATTATTAAGCAGTTAGCTAATTCACCCACTGGGCATTATCAACTTTCATCATGATAAACATAGTTATGCCAGTAGCATACCGGTGTGGCAACATGTGATAGCATCCCTAATAAGACTGTCGCACAGCTATAACAGGTACGGGCGCAACTATCACGGGTATTAAGCCTGTATGCAAAATTTAAAAAAAAAAGGGCAGCCCTTATACAGGCTTTGTCACCGTACCAGAATACATAGCACACAACAAGTCGTGGCCAACGTTTTCAAATTAAATACTGTGCATATCAAAGAAATTAGCAGGTACACTTTATCCTCTTCCCGCCCCACCCACCTGTTTTTTTTTTTTTTTTTTTTTTTTAAAAAAAAGAACTTTGACCGCGCCATACGGGGTAGTTGCACCCGTACCTACTATAGTTGTACGTAACTCTTATTATAGACGATATCACATGCCTTTTTTTTTTCTTCACGCAATGTATAGATTATAGCCTGCTGCAAGCGTAACAGTTTATATTGTGATGAAATTTGATAATGCCCAAGAAAGTGAAATTAGCTAATTGCTAAATAACGAAACAAACTGTTCATTTCTGAATAAAAGAACAGCCTGCGCAGGAAAAAGACTTCCATTAAGAAATTTACATCGGCTATGTACCCATACATAAAAAGAACTACTGAAGTTAATTTTCTGTTCCTAGATTTCGGGGAAGTGTTGGACGCTATACCATACTGTAAAGGTGTAAAGTGTTAACAAAGGTTCAAGAATACTGAATACGTTTTCAAATAAATGACAGGCATAAAAGACTTTTTGAATAACAGAACCCAATTAGTTGTCCTGGACGACGAGTGTTCATCAGAGAGAAAGGCAACGTCAGGTGTGCGCTGAAAAAATGTGATAGGACAACTCCTGTTCTTTCTCCAGGTAAACGATCATTCGGATACGGTGGGCAGCAACCTGAACCCGTTTGCTGATGGCGCTGTTGCGTACAGGGAACAGCCCTCCTTGATTGAGTGTAGGAGATTCAGGATGCTGTAAATTTGGGTAAATGTAAGTTAGTATGGATGGGTAAGAGAAACATTCCCGAAATGTTCGAATACACTTGTAATGGCATGCTATTAAAATAAAATTAAACAATGTAACGATTAGAAGAAGCTTGGTAACGAGATATTTGGGGTTTTCCTAGATGAACGTCTTAACTTTGCACAATGTATAGAGGAGGCATGCAAGAAAGGTACAAATGTGATGCACAAAATGATAAACATCGCAAATAGGCAAATTCCACTTCTCTGGAGACGAGTCAGAACGTATCTCCAGTCTATATTAGCACCAGTCATATGATATAGTGCGAGCATTTGGGATCACAACTTGCAGTTTGTGAAGCCAGTTTCATTAGTCAGAAGATTTCAACGATGCGTGCTACTAAGATCAATGAGCGCCAACTGCACGATCCGGAACGATACACTGTTAGTGATTCAAGGCATACACCAATTGGACTTGGAAACCAGGAAAGGGGGAGCACTTTACTGGTTAAAGAAGGGCAGTCAAATAAAAGTACGAAGGGTACTTGAAACTGAGACCAATACGAAAACGTCAATATATGATTGCATATTATAACTGTGGCAAGAATGAGACACATTAGGCGTAGGCAGGAGAACATATGAATGTCTCCCTAACCTTTAGGACAGACTGTAAACAAGATTTCTTCATCCGCCGAGGGGACTGGTACATTACGTGCCTGATGATGACCCGTATACTACGTATCTATCCTAAATCAGAAGACAGATGAATTATAGCTGCGCCTGCAGCAGTGTGAGCACACCAGAACATAATTGTGGGACTGCGGGCTCTATGTAGATGTGGCTTGTGATGGCTGTCGGGCTTGAAGGGTGTTGGCACTTAGAAGGGAGTCAGCCTGGCGCATCTTGGAAGATACTTCAGCCGCAGTAGCCAGGAAGGCCAAGGAACACTTCACGAGGCATTCAACCACACATTAGCATGTTGCCATCCCTACTAGACAACATACTCTGCAGATGGAAAGAAGAATGATATAGTTTCTCAAGAATTTACATTGTGTTGGTCCAAATGGTGATGGAAGTGCGGATTCGAAGACGTAACAGTGAATAGTTGAATTGCTTGTTATAGTAGAATGCTGCTGACGTGTTGCCCGATGCCCAAGGAATCCAGTAGACAATGGCTGTTACTCAGGGTAAGGGCAGATCCAGTAGCGGAAACAGCCATCTGCAGTTTAGATACACACTAATAATGAACATAAACAAAAGAGAATCTGTAGAACCAGTAGTAGTATTAGTAGTTGGGAAATTGCTTAAGAGGTTTATAGTAGTCTTGTAGTGATAAACTGTTATTGTAGTACCAGAATTTTTATCGTAATTTTTATAAGTACCACTTCAGTACCTGTAATACTGTCGGCACAAACTAACCTGACAAAATATACAGCATATTAGGGGTATAAGGGTAGATATTTTTCTTGATGACTGAGGACAGTGCACTGAACAACATTCCGTCACTATGTACTTCATTTGCAGACTAATAATATTACAGCCATTAAGATTAGTATTTTTTTAGGTTGGTTACAGCCTCCAAGTACTTGTGGCAAGAGTAAGCGATTAATGTTTATTTTCCTCTGCAAAACAGGTCAGGTGTGGACGTGTGGACGCAAAATGTTTAGTCTATAGTGACAGGTGTAATATACTTAATGGTGCAGTTACGATCCTGTATAAAATATCAGGTACTAAATTACACTGATGAGGCAAAGATTACGACCACTTGCTTAATAGCTTGTCTGTTCATCTTTGGAACGAAATACATCACTGATTTGGCGTATCAGGGATCCGACAGCTTGTTGGTAGGTTTGTGAAGATATGTGGCACTGGACTTCTACGCAGAGGTCATGTAATTCGCGTAAATAACGGGCCGCTGATTTGAGTACGGGGTGATGGCGCCCGAAAGCGACACAGATGGGTTCCATAGAATTTACATCAGGCGAATTTGGTCGCCGAGACGTCAATGTGAGTTCATATTATCCTCCTCAAACCGCTGTAGTACTGTTTTGGCTCCGAGACACGGGCAGTTATACTGCTGAAAGGTGACATGGCCGTCGGCGAAGACATCAAACATGAAGGGATGCAGGTGGTTCGCATCTGCCAGCGTGTATTCGATTACTAGCACAGGACCCATGCAAGCGTAGGAGAATGTCTCCCATAGCTTAACATTGCTCCCACTACCCCGCGTCCGTGGCATGCTGCACGTTTCCAGCCGCTGTTCATGTAGATGACGGCGTTTGTGGAGACGACCACCGACCTAGTGTATCAGAAATGTGATTTACCCGAAGAGCCGACACGTTTACATTGATAGACAGTCGAATCCCTATGGGTCGGTTCCCACTGCTATCGTAATTGACAATGTCGTTGGGTCAACATGTGAACACGTAGAGGTGGTCTGCTTCGGAGCTCCATGTTCAACAGTGTACGATGAACAGTGTGCTCCGAAACACTTATACTTACACTAGGATTGTGCTCTTTCGGTAGAGATGCCACAGATCACTATCTACTTTCCTTCAAGAGCAGACAAGTCTCCGAACCCCACGTTCTGTGAAGAGTCGTGGACCTCCAACCATTTAGCGCCAAGTGGTAGTTTCACTGCCCTCCTACCTCTTTCCGCAAATGCTCACGAGAGTAGCACGTGAACATTCGACCAGCTTCGCCATTTTAGAGATGTTTACAGGCTTTCCGTAATAATAATCTGCCCTTTGTCAAAGTTGCTTATCTCAATGTATTTTGCCATTTGCAGGCCATATCTTCGCTAGGGTTATCCCCCATCAGTGTCTGCTCCGCTTACATCCAGCGTCGCGGTGTGCAGTGGTCACAATGTTTTGGCTTATCAGTATATGTGACATGTTTGCGAGAATACTGTTAGTCGCATAGAAAAACCAACTAACACATTGAAGTGGAAAGTGGGTACATGTTAAGGTACCACTTATCACAATATCTTTATTTATAGCCCTACTACCCGAAACTTGAGTTGTATGGTTTATATTATTCTCCCAGATAATAGGCTGTAATTGTGAAGAATAAATAAACATGAAATCGAACGAGCACACAAGGTTCACTGTAGGAAAGGCAGATGGCCGACTACGATTTATAGGAGGAGTTCTAGCCTCCGGCGTGTGGAGTTGTAGCAAGAGGCGCCGCTGTGTTACCTGCAGGAGGTGCGAACCCAGCTCCTTGATGCAGGACTCACGCGGATTCGCCGGCGGCGGCGCCGCTCCCCACGCGTCGCCCAGACCTGCAAAAACAACAGCACGTACATTCCTCTGGGCCCTACACATCACTTCAAATTTTATCAGTCGCAGAGTGCTGCGTATTGCGAGAAACAGGGTGATTCAACTAAGCCGTAGACATCATTTTTTTCGGAGCCGTTTAGACATTGTAATTCTGTTTTCATCTACATAAATCGTGTGAAAGTCCTCACTAGACGGCCTATAGTTTCTTTTCATAGATATATTAATTAAAGAGATGTCGGTATCATCTTCACTTATACAAACTGAATTATACACTGCCTGACATAAAAGCGTAGCACCCAGGAGACATAGTCGGAATTCATTGTAGCTTCGTACGCGTACACAGCTTCAGTGGGTATGTAAATGGTAATTCTCTGTGACGCGTAGGCCGGCCGGGGTGGCCGAGCGGTTCCAGGCGCTACAGTCTGGAACCACGTGACCGACACGGTCGCAGGTTCGAATCCTGCCCTGGGCATGGATGTGTGTGATGTCCTTAGGTTAGTTAGGTTTAAGTAGTTGTAAGTTCTAGGGGACTGATGACCTCAGAAGTTAAGTCCCATAGTGCTCAGAGCCATTTGTGACGGGTAGCACGGCCAACAGAGTGCGTTTATTTTGTTTGCATTTGCCAGAGCTGGTAGGGTATACTCGTATTAGTGGTGCGATCTGCGTCAGACATTGCCTGATCACTGTGAAGGATACGGAGATTCCGCGTACTCGCGTGAGATAGCGTTACCAGAGATCGAAAGGGGCTTCACTGTGAGTCTCCAATTTGTTGGTTGGTCGAATCATCCAGTAATCAGATTTTTAGGATGAGAGAACTCTTGATGGGACAACGGTACGTCACGAAAGTCCTGCCCCTTATGTGTTTCCTCCCATGTGACAGTGTCGTGGTGCCATTTATCAATAGGACAATGCTTGTCCACACATTACATTTGTCTGTATGTTTGCATGATACTGAGGCACACCCCATGGAAGAAGTGTGGGACTGACACAGAAGTAACTCCATCTCAGTGCCAGTATGCAGGATTTCAAACACCAGTTACAACAGTTGTGGGGCAGCTTGCCTCAGGAGAGGATACAACCGCTGAATGGCAACCCTCCCGATCAAATCAGTTCACGCATCCAAGCCAGGCCATAGGAGGTCCAACCTCATACTGATAAGTGAATCCAAACTGCCTAATTCTTCGTAATTTTGGCTTGAGTTTGCAATTACTAAATAACATTACATCCCCTCTCAATCCGTAAAGTTTCGTTAGTGTCCTCCTCCTCTTCTGGGTGCTTCACTTTCTTTTCTCAGACGCTTTTCTGCTGCTAGTATCGTAGTTCCAAAAGAGACCATCTGAACGCCGTTTCACTCTTAAAAACAAACTACAGTACTTATAACTAGGGTTTTATCTGTTTTTAATATGAAACCGAGTGCTACCTTTTGCGGAAGTTCGTGATTTCATACCCAGACAAGGAAATATGCCACGTCAGATACGGAGGAAACAGTGTTTCACACTGTCGCGATACCAGAAAAAAGGGACAAAGAGATAATGTAGCCATCATTCTATCTTTGGCGTTCACGAGTGTCGAGTACCGGCTAGTTTGAAAAAATAAATGTCTTTCACAAACCAAGAGAAACTACAATGTCGGAAAATAATGCAACACCCTCCAGGACAAGTTCGTTTGTATTGACAAATGATGTGACAGGAAGTTCATTATTTTGCTCCTTTTGGTTAGGGAAGGACGCAGCTGTTTTCGAAAATTACATTGTAGGAAATACATTTTTTTAAGATGATTTTATTGTACCATTACTTGCAAAGAAGTCAACGGTACCATTTAACGATGGGCTCAGGCCCGAAGCTAGCAATGGTGCAATAAAATAATTTCCAAAAATTTGTGGCTGGCTGTAATATTTCCCACAGTGTACTTTAAAGTATTTCATTCTTATAGGAGCATACGATAAAAAATTCACACCAAATGAAACGCACATGTCATAGTAAAAAATGACCAAACGGTCGCAACAATACAGGTACATAACGTACTCCCCTCTGGCGGCAACGTTGGCATGTATTTTCGAATGCAAAATATCGCAACGGTGCCGAATGGCATTCTGCGATAGATTGTCCCAAGCATCTTGCACCTTTTATTTCAATTCCGTAATGGTTCTTGCAGGCTCTAGAGAACGAGTAAGTTCCCACTTCACCATGTCTCACACGTGTTCTATTAGTGCGACAGCTGTTGATCTCGCTGGCTAGTGGAGTTGTTGTACACAATGAAGAGGACAATGCGTCGCAGTAGCCGTACATAGACCTGAACTGTCTAGCTGAAAAAGTACATCACCTTCCTGTCGAAGAAATGGTAGTAGAGCGAAGATAACAACCTGCAAAATGTAGCTGGCAGTGGTTATTTTACCCTACAGAAACACCAAATGTGACCGCCAGTTGTAACTGATATCCGTCCCATACCATGAAGTCTAAATTGGGACTAGTGTGTCGTGGCGAATGTACTCCAGAGAAGGCCGCTCAACATGTCTACGCCGTACACGCATTCCTCCGTCACTCGCATACAGACAAACCCTACTCTGATCGTTGAAGACGACAGAGTGCCATCCCACTCTCTAGTCTACCCTTTCACGAAACCAGAGTAACCGTGCTTGGCGGTACCGTGGTGTTAGTGGCAGCCGGGACAGCAGACGGTTTCCAGTGGTTCTTGGTGCCACATCAGGTGCAACATGCGTCCAGATTTCTTCCCTGGATGATGTTCTGTCAGTCACTGCAGCTCTCACAATCCGCTTATACCGCATTGTTTGCGGAGTAGTGATTTAAAGACACAAAACTGCTGATTAGATGTGGATTTACTATGAATACGGAATTGCGCCCAGTACATTGTTGGTCATACATTTAAATTTACCTATTTCCGGCCATATTAAAAATTTTCCCACCGAGATTTGCACACACTGAAGTTCTCCATGAAGACGGTCTGCTTCCCAAGGACAAATTCGATATAATCACTAGCATACTTGTGAGAATGAGAGCGCTAAAAGGGGAAAGGATTCGACACATTTCATTTCTCAGCCTACTGGTAGAGATACGTGTGAAATTGGACGGTAATTTCATTTAGCCATCGAGTTACTATCGATCGCGTAGTGCAGGTACAATGAAACCTTTCAACAATTAGAGTGGATTCACCAGAAGTGGTTTTTTCCAACTCTACACAGGCAACAGTTACTGGAATGGAAGATGAAGCTCACTTTTATGAGGCTTTCTCGTCTGAAGCATTCACCGTCAATGGCATTAGTTGTTTGCAACTGACCACAAGTGTAACACGTTTGACCGCCCACGCGGCCACCATTACAGGATCGAAAGAAAAAGTAACACGCTACGTAGGAAGAGGAATTAGGCGGTGCGTGGCCAGAATGCTGCGCGGGGAATTATGTAGCATCGCTCTTTTAGCGCTGGCGCCACACGTGGGTAAATACCATTTGTAAACTCCAGCTGCCCCCCCCCCCCCCCCCCCCACAAAAAAACGCACAGCATTTACAAGCAACGTTTACGGCACAAAACAATAAAAATGAACCTTTCCGTTGCAGGACAACAAAATCTGAAGCACTTGTAACCTCCGACACTACATTAATACACGGATGTGAAGTTCGCAATAGAACATATTAATAATTTTCCATGCGATATGTATTCTGAAATTTATTTTACAAACGAACTTAGCATGTATTTTGTAGAGGGCTTCGTAAAGTATTAAGTGTTCTCAAATTCCTAGTTTATGTCGAAATTCGATTCAGCGTACCACGTTGTTTTGTTAGTCAGGAAACAGGAAGCACTTAACATGTCGGAGCAAAACATTAATATTGAAAGCAAAAATACCAGCAGTTGAACATTGTCATTTTCCGCAAGTTCTCTTGTTAATGGAGACTACTTTGACACTTTGATCGAATGACATCAGCAAATATTTTGGTCTGCATTTCATTTTAAAGTCCAGAATCTCTGAACTAGGAAGACGCACCAAATACAATGGCACAAAAGGAATGTGAAAAAATCCTGGTCAAGTCAGTTATCAGAAATTCTGATAAAAATACCTTCATGAGTTCTGCAAACATTAGCGGAATGAGGTGCTGCAGTAGTTAAGGTGCCTGCTTCACGTTACGCAGTAGCGAAGTTAAAATTCTCGTTGACCATCCAGTTTTAAGTTTTTCTTCGCTTCCCTAAATAGTTCGAGGCAACTGCTGGGATATTTCCTTTGAAATGGAGAAGGCGACTATCTTTCCCAGGCAGAGTTCTATTTTTCCCCCAACACTCATTTCCTACAGCGTTTCCGTTCTGTCTTCCTAAACGAGCTCAGTTAGCTTCTGTTTTAACATTTCGTTATAACTTATTACACTTTCCCTTGCTTGATGATTTAAAATTTCTTCCGCCAACAAGTTGTATCATGTCGAATTGTTGTTAAACGAACCTGCGACTAATTAGCAAGTCAGATTGGCTAGTGCATCAAGCGTGATTTACTTTATTCTTTACTGTTGTACGCAAAGTTAAGGTAAATTTCATGCAGTTAGTTCTTTTACACCTTGAATTTGCGATACATAAACATTCAAAACACACTAAAAATTTTCTATGTACGAGGGCAGTTCAATAAGTAATGCAACACATTTTTTTTCTCGGCCAATTTTGGTTGAAAAAACCGGAAATTTCTTGTGGAATATTTTCAAACATTCTCGCTTCGTCTCGTATAGTTTCATTGACTCCCGACAGGTGGCAGCGCTGTACGGAGCTGTTAAAATGGCGTCTGCAACGGATGTGCGTTGCAAACAACGGGCAGTGATCGAGTTTCTTTTGGCGGAAAACCAGGGCATCTCAGATATTCATAGGCGCTTGCAGAATGTCTACGGTGATCTGGCAGTGGACAAAAGCACGGTGAGTCGTTGGGCAAAGCGTGTGTCATCATCGCCGCAAGGCCAAGCAAGACTGTCTGATCTCCCGCGTGCGGGCCGGCCGTGCACAGCTGTGACTCCTGCAATGGCGGAGCGTGCGAACGCACTCGTTCGAGATGATCGATGGATCACCATCAAACAACTCAGTGCTCAACTTGACATCTCTGTTGGTAGTGCTGTCACAATTGTTCACCAGTTGGGATATTCAAAGGTTTGTTCCCGCTGGGTCCCTCGTTGTCTAACCGAACACCATAAAGAACAAAGGAGAACCATCTGTGCGGAATTGCTTGCTCGTCATGTGGCTGAGGGTGACAATTTCTTGTCAAAGATTGTTACAGGCGATGAAACATGGGTTCATCACTTCGAACCTGAAACAAAACGGCAATCAATGGAGTGGCGCCACACCCACTCCCCTACCAAGAAAAAGTTTAAAGCCACATCCTCAGCCGGTAAAGTCATGGTTACAGTCTTCTGGGACGCTGAAGGGGTTATTCTGTTCGATGTCCTTCCCCATGGTCAAACGATCAACTCTGAAGTGTATTGTGCTACTCTTCAGAAATTGAAGAAACGACTTAAGCGTGTTCGTAGGCACAAAAATCTGAACGAACTTCTCCTTCTTCATGACAACGCAAGACCTCACACAAGTCTTCGCACCCGAGAGGAGCTCACAAAACTTCAGTGGACTGTTCTTCCTCATGCACCCTACAGCCCCGATCTCGCACCGTCGGATTTCCATATGTTTGGCCCAATGAAGGACGCAATCCGTGGGAGGCACTATGCGGATGATGAAGAAGTTATTGATGCAGTACGACGTTGGCTCCGACATCGACCAGTGGAATGGTACCGTGCAGGCATACAGGCCCTCATTTCAAGGTGGCGTAAGGCCGTAGCATTGAATGGAGATTACGTTGAAAAATAGTGTTGTGTAGCTAAAAGATTGGGGAATAACCTGGTGTATTTCAATGCTGAATAAAACAACCCCTGTTTCAGAAAAAAAATGTGTTGCATTACTTATTGAACTGCCCTCGTAGTTCACCGATATGTGGCGCGCAAGGCTTTTCCTGCAAAGCTGTATTAAAATGACGGTGTGGATATAAAAAGGTATTCGGTCACGGAAATAAACGAAAAATCTTCTTGAATGTAAAAAATTTAATTTTTTTGGTAATATATTTTTAACTGAGATAGAAACTTCTTCTTGCATCGACACGAGTCATTAAAATGCATTTGCCAGAATAATCTTCTAGGGGAGAATGGCGGAGAGGAGAGGGAGGGGGGGGGGGGGGGAGGGTGGACGGTTAATGTACTCTGGAACATTACGCGAATTGTGAATCTCGAAATACTTATTTTAATAGAAATGGAAATGTCGTGTGGCTAGGGCCTCCCGTCGGGTAGACCGTTCGCCTGGTGCAGGTCTTTCGATTTGACGCCACTTCGGCGACCTGCGCGTCGATGGGGATGAAATGATGATGATTAGGACAACACAACACCCAGTCCCTGAGCGGACAAAATTTCCGACCCAGCCGGGAATCGAACCCGGGCCCTTAGGATCGACAGTCTGTCACGCTGACCACTCAGCTACCTGGGCGGACACTTATTTCAATGAGCGCAGGTGGTATCAACCAATTCACGGGGGAGAGTTTCCCGCAAATCATAGCTGAATGCGGACAATGGATAGTTGCAAGTCCTCTGGGGTTTCAGAGTAGCGATGCTGCCTCGTAAACTGAAGGTTGTCGATCGAGCACCGGTTCGGGCGTAGCTGAGGTTTTATATCTTACTGAGTGTAGTCTTCAGAGCGACAGGAAAAATGATGGAGCTCACAATGTGTTTTTGTGTGAGTAAATAAGAATTAAGTGACTGGTGGCAAATACCCAGATAACATTCAAACAAAACAGATTTTAACGAAGTGCAAACCTCACACATCCACACATTGAGAAATTTCCATATCAACAAATATCGGAAAATCTTTCGTTTTCAAGTTATTACTGAAAGTTTACATTCAGCACGTTTCTGTGAAAAACCGAACAACTGGAACTTTACAATCAATAACTAAATTTCATTTTGTTAGTTAACTGAGAGATATTTTAAATACAAGTCAATACGTAGCGCCACTCGTATTCAGTGACGGTGTTTTGATACGGAGACATCTTTACGTTAGGGTAAATCTGAGGTTCGTTTCTACTTTGAACGTGTCATGCGGGTAGTCGCCGTGTGTTAGGTGATACGCCTTCCTCTTACACATCACATTCCGTGAGTATGCAGGTATGGTTTTTATGCGAGGCTGCACGAATGGTAATGGACGCGAGGCTGCACGGTTGTATCGAAATCGATTTCCAGATAAAAGAAAGCTTCGTTAGTCATCCTTAGTTGTTGATCATCGTCGGTTTACTAAGACTGGACCCACAGCGCTACAAAGAATGTATCGCCTCAGACTAAGATTCGATCGTACGTCTTACCACGAAAAACTTAATCCGTAGATCCATGTATTAGCAGTACATGGCACGTCGCCGTAGTCTCTGATACATCACTTAGTTCCGCATGGAGGGTGCATCGCATGTAGTTGTATCAACGTGTGCAGGTTCTTTCGCCTGCCAATAACCGAAGATGGGACGACGTCTACCACTGATTTGTTGAACAATTTCCAATCTTTTTTGTACCTTCTAACTTTTTTTACAAATGTGGCAGCATGTAGAAATGATGTAAGGAAAAATTTCTGGACAAGCATTTGTGGGCGTATGAAAAACCTTATGGTACATTGCACGTTAGACAGCAGCAACAGTTAAAGAATATTGTGTGGGCTACAATTGTAGGTGACTGCCATGTAGATTCAGAAGTTCTCTTGGTACCTCTTACAGGTACTATCGACAAAGTTAATAAAGGAAACAAATTTCTCATATGAGTCCGCATCACTGTGAATATGTTTTGAATAAAATCGTCTAGATCGCTAGATACATTTATTTATTTATTACGTCGTTTTGGCTACTGCCATCATCAGAATCAAATCTTAGAACTTGCAAAACAAGTTTCAGCCTCAGTATCAAAAATTTACGCCTGATCGGTACGACTCTATTAGACACATGTTTTTGACACTGACACTACATCCACACGACTACACTGGAAGTCACACTTAAGTGCCTGGCAGAGGGTTCATCGAACCACCTGCAGACTATTCCTCTGCCGTTCTACTCTCGAACAGCGCATGAGAAAAATGAACACTTAAATCTTTCGGCACGAGCTCTGATTTCTCTTATTTTATTACTAAGATCATTTCTCTCTATGCAGGTTCGCGTCAGTAGAACATTTTTGCATTCAGAGGAGACAGTCGGTGATTGAAATTTCGTGAAAATACCTCGCCTCAAAGAAAAACGCCATTGTTTTAATGACTGCCACACCAACTCACTTATTACATTCGTGACACTCTCGTCCCTATTTCGTGATAGTACAAAACGAGATGCCCTTCTTTGGACTTTTTCGATATGCTTCGTCAATCCTAGATGCTGAGGACCCTATACCGCACTGCAATAGTCTAGCAGAGGACGGTAAAGCTTTGTATAGGCAGTTCCTTTAGTAGACCTGTTGCATCTTCTATGTGTTCTGCCAATAAAACACAATCTTCGGTTTGCCTTCCACAACGTTATTTATGTGATCGTTGCAATTTAAGTTGTTCGTAATTGTAATTCCTACGTATTTAGTTGAACTGACAACTTTTAGAGTTTTGTAGTTTATCGTGTAACGGAAATTTAACGGGTTTCTTTTACTACTCACGTGGATGATCTCACACTTTTCCTTATTATGAGTCAATTGTCACTTTTCGAATCACACAGACGTCGTGTCTAAGCCATTTTGGAATTTCATCTTGTGACGAATCTACTAAACAGTGAAAAGCAGCATCATCATCTACAAACAATCCAGAAGGGCTGCTCATATTGTCTCCTAAATCAGTAATATAGATTACGAACAGCAGAGGGCCTATAACACTTCATTGTGGAACGTCAGATATCGCTTCTGTTTTACTGGACGGCTTTCCGTCGATTACTACGAACTGTGACTTTTCTGACGGGAAATCACGAATCCAGTCGCTCAACTGAGACTCCATAGGCACTCACTTGTGCCTATGGGAAACTCAGTTGTGAAGTACTACGTCAAAAGCCTTTTGGTAATCTATAAGTATGGAATCAATCTGAGATCCCCTGTCGATAGCACTCATTACTTAATGCGGATAAAGTGCTAGTTTTGTTTCACTAGAACATTTTCTGAATCAGTGCTATGTGTCTATAAACCTTTTTATTCGAATTAAATTAATGATGGAACACAGTATATGTTCTAAAATCCTACTGTAAATCGATTTCAATGATATAGTCTGTAATACCTTTCTTGAGTACTGGCATGACCTGTGAAACTTTCCAGTCTTTAGGTGCGTATTTTTCGTCCAGAGCGTCGTTGTATATGATTGCTAAGTATGGAGATATTCTATCAACATACTCCGCAAGGAAGCTACTGGTGTACAATCTGGACCAGAAGACTTACCTTTATTGACTCTGCTATTGCCGGCCGCGGTGGTCTCGCAGTTCTAGGCGCTCAGTCCGGAACCGTGCGACTGCTACGGTCGCAGGTTCGAATCCTGCCTCGGGCATGGATGTGTGTGATGTCCTTAGGTCAGTTAGGTTTAAGTAGTTCTAAGTTCTAGGGGACTGTTGACCACAGATGTTAAGTCCCATAGTGCCCAGAGCCATTTTTTTGTACTGAAAATGTCTACACAGATGTGGAAATGTCGAAGGTACGCGTTGTGTGTCTCGTTTGGAGTCAAATCTTTCTATACACTGACGGTAGTTATTGTTGCCAACAGTAATGCACTATTTACTCTTCACCCTCAAGCTTCCTTCAGTACTGTTCAGTTCTATCTTTTCTTTCTGTAGTGTTAACTGTACGTTAACAGTGATACACAGCAGTATGGATATGTTTTTTGAGTGAAGAGTTGGCCGGTGTACAACTCGCGTATGTGTTCCCTGAATGCAACGGAAGAGCCCCAGAGAACCGCTATGCTGATCTATTCCTGCAGCGGCGGCAACCACACCACAGTGTACGTGTTTCGCCTGAGGACTGTTGCCTTATTCTCAGTTTTGTAGGCTACGTTTTAGTGATTGCATATTACATACTGTTTGATTATCGCGAAGATATTTTCCCAGAAACATATGCATCTGTGGTAACGAATCTAATAAATGATAATTACATTATTACTCTGCTACGGACGTCCGGAGACCACAGGTCCCTTATTCCAAAACACTCCGAAAATATTCCTGAACAACCTTCGAAACTTTGACGGTGGAGTTCTGGTTCAACCTTTATATATGGTTATCATTTACAGATTTGTAACAGACTACTTGTTTCTGTTTAAAACTGCTCCTTGATGTAGAAAGAGTTCTTATGGAGAATCAACTTTAATCTGCATTTAGGCCACTTTTTCTTCAGTCGGACATTTTATTTTCATGATCACCTTGTTTAAAATGTACTATAAGTGTGTGATCGACGCTCCCAATCGCTAACGTAGATGCCTACAAGATGTACGAGAGTGAGCCCCGAAAGTTATTCTAATTATTTTATTACGAGTAATGAATACTTTTTTGCGCAAATGAAGAGTTACTAAATGTCATCGGTGAATAAACGTATGAAAACTACGTTAACTTACAAATTTCTATCTGCTCAAATCTGAAAACTTTTCTTATACCAAAATTAGCTCAATCTCAACATTTTAACAGCTCTGCTACAGATATGTCCCTGGTTAATTTTTCTTCAATAGACACACCTAAGGACTTAAAACTTTCTATCTTGTTTATTGTTTTTTTGCTACACTGTTACAATAGGACGTTGGATATTTTTCACAGTACAAAACTGGATAAGCTGTGTTTTTGGAAAGTTTAAAACTAACCCATTTACGCAAAACAAGTTAGTAACTCAACAAAAACATCATTTATTTTTTTCCCTGTAGATGCTTCTTTGCTGGACATGACAACAACGTTCGTGCTGTCTGCAAAAACGACTTATCCTGCACCATTTTCCAATATAATGGTACATTATTAACTATATGTGGCGTGAAAAGACAATTTGCATTAGCAGTAGACATTCCTAATGTAGACATAATTCATCAATATAAATGAATGAAAACCATCTAACACTGTCCAGGTGTGTTTGGAAGAGAGCGTCACAGCTTAATCCGAAGAGTGCACTCTTGTTTAGAGACAGAAAGAGGACATGTTGAACATTTGATATTCGTCTGACTTGAGAACCTTGTAAAATGTTTGAATGCATCATCTTACGAATATGACCCAATGAAAGTTTCTCGAGATTCAAGCGGCGTCACGAGCTTTTCGGAAGAGTGCTCCTCGGCCGTTGTCAGATGACGACTGTTGTGTGGTTGTTGCTTCCATGTTGCCGCCTGTGATGTCACTGGTGCCCAGTCCAGCGCCAAATAAGGCAATACTTTCGTTGCGCACTCGCTTTAACCTTTAGATAGCCAAGTTCCAAGCTGTGGTTAGTTGCAAGTCGACATCTTTATTGTGACTTTTGTCAGGTATTTTTCTCTCTACAGCTTCTTTTATTAAGGTATCCGGCTTGTCTGTTTAATGATAGAAGCTGAAAGTAATTCGGTGACTGTTTTTTAGAGCATATTCAGCTATCGTTGATTCCTCGGGACTCGGTTGACGAAATCGCATCTCATGTTCCAACCTGCGCTGTTCAGTAGTGAACAGTCTCTTCGACGTAAAATTGTCCATTTCTACACACTAGTTTTCATATACCGGGCGGTTTATGTCAAACAAAATAATATTTTACAGGCCTCACGGGACGTCGAATTTTTGTTGGATTCCTGAGCACTGAATCGATTTTACGCCTGTTTAGGCGGCAGCTAATCTTTTACTGTTACTGAGCCACAGAACGGCAAAGACACTAGCTTCTCTGTTTACTTTTCAGGGGCATTCTGATTATGCGTCTTCAGTGAAATGAATTGCGAAATTCGCCGGTTGTTGTAGTCGTTTTACTTGAATATTTGCCGCAGGCCACTCAAGTTTTGCGGCACGTTTTCCGTGTCTGAAACGGCTTCCGCTCAATGCACCAAAGTCCTCAGACCAGACCGTTTCTATGCTGGGTGGTGGTAGCTGGTGGTGTGTAAATGGTTCAAATGGTTCTGAGCACTACGGGACTTAACATCTGTGGTAATCAGTCCCCTAGAACTTAGAACTACTTAAACCTAACTAACCTAAGGACATCACACACATCCATGCCCGAGGCAGGATTCGAACCTGCGACCGTAGCAGTCGCGCGGTTCCGGACTGCGCGCCTAGAACCGCTAGACCACCGCGGCCGGCGGAGGTGTGTAGATGCCAGTCCGTATTATGGGTGGGTTTCAGATAAACGCTGTGGTACTAATTCGGACTTTGGCGGACAAGAGCGTCTATGTACAAGGAGGCACCGACCGACTCTACTTCCATCGTTGAATTGATGTGGTCGTGGGTGTTGCTGAGGTACTACAAGTACTCTCCCTGCTTTTCACGTCCAGACTGATACTGAAATTAAGCGACTGAGATATAAATGTCTGCCAACACCCTCAATAAAGACAGAGACTTGCACCTATGCACAGCTTGGGACTCGACCATCGGGCCGGCCGAAGTGGCCGAGCGGTTCTAGGCGCTACAGTCTGGAACCGCGCGACCGCTACGGTCGCAGGTTCGAATCTTGCCTCGGGCATGGATGTGTGTGATATCCTTAGGTTAGTTAGGTCTAAGTAGTTCTAATTTATGGGGGACTGATGACCTCAGAAGTTAAGTCCCATAGTGCTCAGAGCCATTTGAACCATTTTTTTCGACAATCGGAAATTTGAAGCAGCCGCTCAACAAAATCATTAGCCTATATGGCGCTGCGTTGAGCGCCAGTGACGTCACAGGCGGTAGCACGGCTATATAAGGACGGAAATAGCAAGAGTATGATATACACCGATGGTACATGTCGGGCATACTATCCACTATTCTGTGTACACATGTAAACGAATACACCTGTACATACGTAGATTTTCATGACCCTCCCGGATTTCCGAGTGCGTTAACGCGCCGCTTCCGGGATCTGGGGAGAAGAATCTGCTCAGGATTGAATCCGCCATACGGATTTACGACGAGGAGTGATGAGGCGGCCAGCATGGATGCAGCTTTTCATATCCACCCAGGTAAATGACGAGCTGGTACGTCCAGCCACAGGTACAAGCGTCGCAAAAATTTGTAACAAGTGTTCACACTTCACACTTGAACATAAAATTCACTCTATGCACAGACACATAAGGTACACACATTTGGGAGGGGGGAGGGAGGGGAGGGATGATGGCGCTAGAAAGAACATCCGGCCACCAACACCAACTGTCACTAACATTGCCAAACCCCGTATGATAATGTCCATACCGTAGAGACACGGGAGAGCGAAAGAAAGAGGAAGGAGATACAGTCTGTTTCAAAAAGGATATACATGTTACAAAGTATTATGTTGTCGAAACTATGTATCACTGCGCCACGGCTCGGTTATTGGAGGAAAGAATACATTGTCCAGCTTATATTAATTGCTGCTAGATGTCGGTTGTCTTCTGTTCGTTTGGTTAACGTGACATGTTCCAAAATGTCTACTCCGCAGCAGAAATCATTTTGCGTTTTGTGTTCTCGAGCTTGCTAAGTGTAATTCCGTGATTACAAAAATGGTTCAAATGGCTCTGAGAACTACGGGACTTAACTTCTGAGGTCATCAGTCCCCTAGAACTTAAGAACTACTTAAACCTAACTAACCTAAGGACATCACACACATCCATGCCCGAGGCAGGATTCGAACGTGTGACCGTAGCGGCCTCGCGGTTCCAGACTGAAGCACCTAGAACTGCTCGGCCACAGCGGCCGGCTCCGTGATTACAGTGCAAAGACGTTTGAGCTCGAGGTTCCAATCTGATCATGCAAATGGATGGAACATTCGCAGATGGTATCGACAGTTTGTAGACGCGGGATGTGTATGTAATGGAAACAGTCCTGGTCGCCGTCGTTTTTCCTACGAAAATGTCGCGCGAAGTTACAGCTGCTAACTTAGCTTGTTTTGAGACGTCGGATGATTACGAAGCCATACAGCTGTTATAGGCTCTACGTCTGACGACAAACGCAGACGTGTGACTGTTTCTGACGAGCTTCAGATGCTATTTACAATAATAATAATTTCGCACAACGCATTGTGTTCAGTGATGAACCGACTTCCACCTTAGTGGGAAAGTAAACAAACACAGTGTTGGAATTTGTGGACAAGTTGTATATCAACACTATTTATTTTATTAGGCCTGCTGTTGATGATGGCCGTTGTTACGTTCTTCTCTATGTAACAAATTCCAATGCACTTTGTTTTTTGATAATATTTAGATAATAACTGAATAATGGCCTTAGAGGCTGAAAGCGGTCGTGGTATTTAAAATAACAAGGTAAGTGGAACTGGTGATGTCATTTTATTCCAAATCATATTACAGTTCGGAATCTCCATTGCCATGGTCCATATGGTGGACAAAAAATATAAGTATTGTACCCACAGAGTGATTTTCATTAACTTTTAAGGGGAGTTGGAATGCCCTATCTCGCCAATGTTAAATTTGCTAACTTTGTGTACCTTTTTCTTTGGAACTATTATCTTCAGAACTTTGAAATTCTGGCAGAGGTTTTCAGCATATATTGTGAGCCCACTGAACTAGAACCAATGTTTTCTTTTTGTTGGTATAGTATTTATGAATTTTTTACCATTAAGCCATTTTTTATTGGAAAAAGTATAACATAAACTTCCCTAGTTCAGAGAATAAGCCAGTTCTTGTCATGATTCTAGTTCAGTGGCCTCTTTGAACTGTTTTGCAGCATTTCTGAAAATTTGAATGTTGTTGGTTGAGTGGTTTATGAGATAAAGGTACATGTAACACTAAAAATGTCAAATGCCAGAAAATGCGATTAAAGTAATTTATTATGAAAATTCACAAATACCTTTTATTCTATTATCAAAAGTGTCCAGCAGAGTAATCAGGGTCATCTTCTAGTTCTTCTTCTTCACCTAGAAGCTTTCTTCTCCTTGCTGCCCTTGCTTTTTTTGTATTAAATTCAGCTGCATACTGAGCCTTCCTTACTCGCACGCTGTCCAGAAGCTGAAGACCTCTGATGGTGTTGATACCAGGAGCAATGCCGAGCCTTGCCATGACCTTTAGCCTACCCATATGACCATCATTGAATGAAATAACAGCATCACTGACTCCCCATTTCAATGTTTTTATCCCAACAAATACATTCTTAGGTACACGAGTCCAAATGAGGTTGTTGAACGACTCGTTTTGATTCTGGGTACAACCATGAAGACATTTTCGCAGAAGATCAGGATGCCCCAAGTCTCTATATATTGGTTTAATTACTTCCATAACAGCCAATGGAATATAATTTTTATGGTGATAAGGATCCCCAGTAGCTTGAGATTTTCTATAATTGCACCATGACTGAGGACCATCTGGACAAGCAAAATGTTGAGGATTATCATCAGTTGATGATCGATGTAAATATGTGGCCCATACAGCTTGTCTCATTTCCTGCAAATTATTTGCACTATTTCTTATTGCCATACCATAGTATTGTTGTAATTCATTTATAATTTTATCTGACAGGCGACCTCTAATGGTTTTACCATCTGACAAAATTTTGTCCTTCAGATTCTGTTTCAGTTTCCTTAGACGAGTGCCCATTCGTTTCTGAACATGACCGACACATTCTAGTTTAGTTATTGTCTTATTGACATATGGCATGGATTCTGTAACACTTTTGTATGCCTTGGAGTCCCCATCTCCAAGGAATTTTGTGTAAAATACTCCCCGTTCTTTTTCTGATCTGCTAAACATTTTCACAGCAGCGGCAGCCTCCATGCCTCCACTCGTACCTTCATAATTCTTGCTACATATGTGAGCTGCTTCTATCTTACCAGATGCACAATGGTAACAATGTTTAGTGAGCACTTCATAGTCCAAAACTTTACCGCTGTCCACACTAGTAACAGTAGCAACAGCATTTTTGGATGTGTGACCCCTTTTCTGCCAGGTTCCATCAAAAGCAACAGGGATATCTGGGTTTCCTTCATTTATATATTTTGCTTCACTGGCAGCAGCTTTCATTGATAAATCTGCTACAGACTGAACAGCATCTCCTATCACTTCAGTGTAATTGTCAATTTTAGCAGGTGGAGGTGGAAGATTCATTATGGCACAAAATGTTTGAGCAGCAGTATGTCCTTTACCAATTGCTCTCATTGCATACATTAGCCTGATATTACTCTCAAACAAATTGCTACTGCATGTTTTAGAGCTCCAAAAACAGGTCTCATTTTCACAACTGGCACAAACTATAGCAATTTTGCAGGAAAGTCCTATAGATTTTGTTATGTTCATATCAAAAGAACCTCCACAAAGATTACAACACAAACATTTCTTCATAAACTCAGTAAAAACAGGAAAGTCGACTAAAACATATTGTTCATTAGAAGCTTCATCTGTAATTTCACTTGCACAGTTTGATAACTTCTTTTTTGATGCACTGGTGGGCGTGTCTCCTTCACACATCTCAGCTGTACAAACGTCAGAACTTTCACCAGCATCAACAGGTGCTGAAGCAGAATCACTTGAACAAACGTTATTTGTAAATCTATTACCGCGAAACTTTCGCTTTTTAAATAATGATGCACTCCTAGGCATCGTAGAAACTACGCACTCACCACTGAAAGTCAAAACAAGACAGATAACAAACTCCAAATGAGCGACAAACTAAACTCGAGGCTCAAAACAAACACTCACAGATCAAAAACTGAACAATAAACACAGCTAGTCGTAAAAACAATGGTACCTATGGAAGGATCAAAGATTCTACAACTGAAGAGTGAAATCCACAGCCTTCTATATGTAATGTTTTCGGAAATGCGAAGATTTAAATGTGTACAAATCACAAGATGGGTAACTTTGCTGGGCGCACATGTAATTTTGAAAAATTAAATAAAAATACTTCCAATTGGAATTTCTTAACAAATTTTGCACCATTTTAAGCAGAAAATTTCAAATTAAGTTATAAGGTTAAAAACTGAAAATGTGAATTTTTTCCATTTTCCGGCATTCCAACTCCCCTTAAAAAACCCCGAAGCGACGTATATTACTCTGAGACAAGTAGTTTAATATGAGACAAACGGGGCCGCAAATGTTGGGAAATAGCCGGAGAGTGGATGACAGATGTTGAACATGTGACGTCACCAGATGACGTACCTTATCGCACGTGCAGCGGCTAGGCTTGTTGATCCTACCCTCCCCGGCAGGGAACAGTGCTACACATCGCTCCGCTAGGCTATTCTGTTTTCATTCTTGCATTATCAGTGCTCGCAAATAGCAACAAAGGAGAAATCATTTCATAAGTTAGATCTTATCTGATAATTAACCTTGATTTCAGAACACAGCATGTCTGATCACAGTTTTTGCATTCAGTGTTTACTTACGTGCAGGTTCCGTTTCATGCATTCGCCGATCCACAGCAGCAAACGATGAGTGAGATGGTAAAACACACTATGGGAAACGTTCTGCGCATTGGAATTAGCACCAATACACATATTCGTGTCTGAAAGCTAGTTAAATCGTAGTCTTGTATCGCCACTATTGCGAGCACTACCGTGTCACACCGTATAATGAAAAAACGAAAACCGAGTACCCTAGGGGAGGCACGTGTAGCACTGCCGCCTAAAGACTAGGTTAGGCTCGACAAGCCCAATCGCTACACGTGCGACTAGGTACGTCATCTGGTGACGTCACATGTTCAATATTTGTCATCCATTTTTCTGCTATTTCCCGAAATTTGTAGCCCCATGTGTCTTATATTAAGTTACTTGTCTCAGTGTTATGTACGTCACTTCCGGGGGTTTTTAAACGTTAATAAGAATCATTCTGTGTATGGGCATGCTAAAGTTATTCTAAATCAGTGACCGAACTATTTATATTGTGATTTCTCTGTAAATATGATTACATATTTTAACCAATCAGTTGTCAGCATGATACGACAAACCCAAGTCAAAATAAGAAAAAAAATTATACCACGAAAATATAAAGTCGCCATCATTTCAGGAACAGTAATTGACAGAAACAGAAAGAAAAGGTGCTCCAATTCCAGTAATAGAAAACTAAAAACCTTGGCTGCACGACATCACTCCCCTGAGCGGCGCTGAATGGATCGGATTTAGCAGACAATAAGCGGACTCGCTTCCGACTGTCACGAACAAACAGTCCGGGCCGCGGCATGTCCCGGCGGAGGGAGAAAGGGGAACATTATTCGACGACCATTTGCAAAGTCCTCGATTCAGTTTGAGACCGGGGGAGGGTGGAGAGGAGTCCAGTTTGTTAGTGTTTTGTTGGGGCGCGCGCCGAGGGGAGCTGAAAAGCGCAACACAAGAGCGCAACCCGCCGCCTGCCGCATGAATATTCGAGGGCGGCGCCGCGGGCATGCCCACACATATCATTACCACCGACACCGTCACGTCATTATGTCTTCGTCGCAGATATCGCGCCGGGGCAATCGTCATCGCGGCAGCGGGCCACCGCTCACTCTTCCGACGCAGCTGGCCTCTTTCCGGCATAAACGAGTCGCTCAAAAAACGGATTAATCTAGACCTTCCCAAAGGAGGGTCGTTATGGCTGGGACATCATAAATCGTGGAGCGAAAGGGATAAAATTGTCTCACGAGCAAAAGATTGTGAAAAAAAGAATTCCTAAATTAAAGCATGCCGCCCGGACTCTATCATAGTTGATCCCTAAAACTATTATGGGTGAAAGTAAACGATAATAGAAGCAAGAACTTTCTAGCAAATATGGATCCGACAACAAGCCGTTCCTGTGATAACAGGGAAAGTGTGTTTACCAGCTGCCACTGACTTCAGTACGAAATATTGTCGCCGGCCGCGGTGGCAGTGAGGTTCTGGCGCTGCAGTCCGGAACCGCGGGACTGCTACGGTCGCAGGTTCGAATCCTGCCTCGGGCATGGGTGTGTGTGATGTGCTTAAGTTAGTTAGGTTTAAGTAGTTCTAAGTTCTAGGGGACTTATGACCTAAGATGTTGAGTCCCATAGTGCTCAGAGCCATTTGAACCATTTTTTGAAATATTGTCCTAGTTACAATAAATAAATTTCATACCTAAACTTTTCAATTAATTCGACCCAAATATCAAGGACAACTAAACTTCCAGTTACATACAGAATCAAACTCCAGTGTGTAAAACAGATGCAAACATCTCATTACTTTATAAGTGAGTTAGAGTGTTCAATAGCTGACGTTAAGCATGCAAGCGAGATAAGATTTGGAAAATATTTCAAAGTATGCTTAATGTTTGTTGGAAGTCGCTAAGTCCTTATGAAACACTGGATGAATATAGTCTGGGTAATTTGGGCTCGATTTGAAGCAAAAGCAAATTTTCCGCGTACCTCAATGTTTATGACGTCATATCTCCTCGACTATATGTTGTACCATCATATAATTTTGCAGGTAAATTCAGTGGTGTATATGGATACTGTGTGCAAACTTTGTTGCTAATAGAGTCGGTAGTAAGGAAGTAAACAATTGAAACGTCAAGTCGGACGCTGAAGTTTTACTGCATGAAAAGCGAAAATGAAGTAAGCGATTAATTTCTTCTTTCCATCACTCTGAGGAGGGTAAACGAGAAAAAATTTTGTAAAGCTATGAAATTATGTCAAACTTTTGCCGGAAGTCGCTAAGCGTTCTCATTGTCCGATACTGGCTACATAAAGTGCAGGTACGTGGGCGCCGTCGGTTACACTGCCTCAAAACAAACGGACAATTTTAATTGCAATACTTGGTGTATTGTGTTATATGTTTAGCCTAAAATTGTACATCGTAATGAGTAGATTACGACAGCATTTTATTTTTTTAAAAAATTCGGTGAATAATAATGCGACATATTGAAAATCAAATTTTTGGTGCCCCTGGGAGCCGTTTGTTAGGCAACCTGCAACTCGTACTGGCTTCCTCGATAGTCGCTTAGTAACCTTGCGGTCTAACGCACGGCTTTCCGGATTGGGAAGGAGCGCCTGGTCCCTGGCACGAATCCACCCGGCGGACTTGTGTCGAGGTCCGGTGAGCCGGCCAGTCTGTGGGTGGTTTTTAGGCGGTTTTCCATCTGCCTCGGCGCATGCGGGCTGGTTCACCTTATTCCGCTACACTATGTCGGCGATTGCTGCGCAAACAAGTTCTCCAGGTACGCGTACACCACCATTACTCTACCACGCAAACATAGAAGTTACAGTAGTCTGGTGTGAGACGTTCCCTGCTGGGGGGGGGGGGGGGGGGGGAGGAGACCACTGGGGGCCGAACCGCACAATAACCCTGAAAGAGTGGTTCGGTGTGGGGCGGCGGAGGGGTGAAGTGGACTGCGGTAGTCGTCGTGGGGTTGTGGAGTTTCCAACTGAATACGAACTTATTGGAAAAGTTTATATTTTAAATACATTTGCGCTAACTAGGTCAAAATTCATCATCATCATCATCATCATCATTTAAGACTGATTATGCCTTTCAGCGTTCAGTCTGGAGCATAGTCCCCTTTATAAAATTCCTCCATGATCCCCTATTCCGTGCTAACATTGGTGCCTCTTCTGATGTTAAGCCTATTACTTCAAAATCATTCTTAACCGAATCCAGGTACCTTCTCCTTGGTCTGCCCCGACTCCTCCTACCCTCTACTGCTGAACCCATGAGTCTCTTGGGTAACCTTGCTTCTCCCATGCGTGTAACATGACCCCACCATCTAAGCCTGTTCGCCCTGACTGCTTCATCTATAGAGTTCATTCCCAGTTTTTCCTTGATTTCCTCATTGTGGACACCCTCCTGCCATTGTTCCCATCTACTAGCACCCACAATCAGCCTAGCTAATTTCATATCCGTAACCTCAACCTTGTTTATAAGGTAACCTGAATCCACCCAGCTTTCGCTCCCATACAACAAAGTTGGTCGAAAGATTGAACGGTGCACAGATAACTTAGTCTTGGTACTGACTTCCTTCTTGCAGAAGAGAGTAGATCGTAGCTGAGCACTCACTACATTAGCTTTGCTACACCTCGCTTCCATTTCTTTCAGTATGTTGCCATCCTGTGAGAATATGCATCCTAAGTACTTGAAACTGTCCACCTGTTCTAACTTTGTTCCTCCTATTTGGCACTCAATCCGTTTATATCTCTTTCCCACTGACATTACTTTCGTTTTGGAGATGCTAATCTTCATACCATAGTCCTTACATTTCTGATCTAGCTCTGAAATATTACTTTGCAAACTTTCAATCGAATCTGCCATCACAACTAAGTCATCCGCATATGTAAGACTGCTTATTTTGTGTTCACACATCTTAATCTCACCCAGCCAGTCTATTGTTTTCAACATATGATCCATATATAATATGAACAACAGTGGAGACAGGTTGCAGCCTTGTCTTACCCTTGAAACTACTCTGAACCATGAACTCAATTTACCGTCAACTCTAACTGCTGCCTGACTATCCATGTAAAGACCTTTAATTGCTTGCAAAAGTTTGCCTCCTATTCCATAATCTCGTAGAACAGACGATAACTTCCTCCTAGGAACCCGGTCATATGCCTTTTCTAGATCTATAAAGCATAGGTACAATTCCCTGTTCCATTCATAACACCTCTCCATTATTTGCCGTAAGCTAAAGATCTGGTCCTGACAACCTCTAAGAGGCCTAAACCCACACTGATTTTCATCCAATTGGTCCTCAACTAATACTCGCACTTTCCTTTCAACAATACCTGAGAAGATTTTACCCACAACGCTGATTAAAGAGATACCTCTGTAGTTGTTACAATCTTTTCTGTTTCCATTTTTAAAGATTTGTGTGATTACTGCTTTTGTCCAGTCTGATGGAACCTGTCCCGACTCCCAGGCCATTTCAATTATCCTGTGTAGCCATTTAAGACCTGGCATTCCACTGTATTTGATGAGTTCCGACTTAATTTCATCCACTCCAGCTGCTTTATTGCACTGCAGTCTATTGACCATTTTCACCACTTCCTCAAATGTGATCCTATTTCCATCCTCATTCCTATCCCATTGTACATCGAAATCTGAAACATTACTTATCGTATTTTCACCTACATTGAGCAACTCTTCAAAATATTCCCTCCATCTGCCCAATGCATCCACAGGATTCACAAGCAGTTTTCCTGACCTGTCCAAAATACTTGTCATTTCCTTATTACCTCCCTTTCGAAGACTGCTAATTACACTCCAGAATGGTTTTCCAGCAGCTTGACCCAAAGTCTCCAACCTGTTTCCAAAGTCTTCCCAAGATTTCTTCTTGGATGCTGTAATTATCTGTTTGGCTTTGTTTCTTTCTTCAACATAACTTTCTCTGTCTACCTGAGTTCTAGTATGTAGTCATTTTTGATACGCCTTCTTTTTCCTTTTACAGGCTGCCTTGACTGTGTCATTCCACCAAGCTGTTTGCTTCATCCTACCTTTACACACTACTGTTCCAAGACATTCTTTAGCCACTTCTAGTACTGTGTCCTTGTACCTTGTCCATTCCTTTTCCAATGACTGTAATTGACTACATTCAACTAACTGGTACCTTTCTGAGATCATTGTTATGTACTTGTGCCTGATTTCCTTATCCTGAAGTTTCTCCACTCTTATCCTCCTACATATGGACCTGACCTCCTGCACTTTCGGCCTCACAATACCAATTTCGCTGCAGATTAAATAATGATCAGTGTCATCAAAGAATCCCCTGAATACACGTGTGTCCCTCACAGCCTTCCTAAATTCCTCATCTGTTATTATATAGTCAATGATAGATCTGGTTCCCCTGCCTTCCCAAGTATACCGGTGAATGTTCTTACGTTTAAAAAAGGAGTTTGTGATTACTAAGCCCATACTGGCACAGAAATCCAAGAGTTGTTTCCCGTTCCTGTTGGTCTCCATATCCTCTCCAAATTTACCCATAACCTTTTCATACCCTTCTGTTTGATTTCCAATCCTGGCATTAAAATCAACCATGAGCAGAACACTGTCCTTGTCCTTTACTCTAACAACTACATCACTGCTTAAAATAATCAGTGACTGCTCGAAACCACACATTCGCAATTATCTCGCAAACAGCTCGTTTACGGTCCCATGTCAAGTGAAATGCTATTGCTTATTTTATCGAATACGCTGGTTCGATGTAAGAGACGGCCTGAAGGCCCTAATCTGATTACGTTAAATAAATAAATATACTTCTCTCTGTGTCAGTTTCCACTTTTAATTAAGATACATAATGTATATCGTGCTGGTGGCACCAGAGTTGTTAGATGCTTTTCGCTGGTGTTTCGGCAGATACTGTAATTTCTTTTTACGGTTTGTAGATGCAATCGTCCTAAGCAAACACTGGTCATCTCGTACTTTATGCGACGCCCAACCTCAACAGAAAAAGTCGATTTGTTTCCAACACAAACAAAGTATTTTTAAGGTGTAATTTTATGTGCCCATTTGGTAGGGTTGTCCCAATTTAGAGTAGTCTGATATCCAATTTAACGATACGTATTAAGGACGATAGAGTACGCAAAGAATATCAGTACTCCAGCAACGACTGAGCGGCGCAACCGCTTGGCTGTGGCAGACAGCGCGGCGCGTGGCGTAACACGACACAAGAAAGGGCGAGTCAGGCAACCAAGATACGGCTAACCAATGTTAACCACCACAGTAAGTGCTGCAGCACACATAGCTACGCTAAACATCCGACAAGCATAATTCGGGATACTTAATCGAATTGTCACATACAGTGAGGTGACAAGAGTCATGGGGTACCTCCTAAAACCGTGTCGGATCTCCTTTTGTCCGGTGTTGTGTAGCAGTTCGACGTGGCGTGGATTCAACAAGTCGTTGGAAGTCTCCTACAAAAATGCTGAGCCACACTGCCTCAATACCAGTTCATAATTGCGAAACTGTTTCCGGTGAGCTGTGATGTGCACGAAATGATCTCTCTATTATATCACATAAATGTTTTCTGGGATTCATGTCGGGCAATGTAGGTGGCCAAATCATTCGCTCTAATTGTCCAGAATGTTCTTCAAAACAATTGTGAACAATTTTGGCTCTCTGACATGATATCCTTATTTGGGAACAGGACGTCCATTAATGGCCTCAAATAGTCTCCGTGTAGCTGAACATAACCATTTTCAGTCAGTTTCTGGTTCACGTGAACCAAAAGACACCGTCCATTTCATGTAAACACAACACAGACGCCGGTCACGGTTGCCGCGCGATTCTAGGCGCTTCAGTCCGGAACCGTGCAACTGCTACGGTCGCAGGTTCGAATCCTGCCTCGGACATGGATGCGTGTGATGTCCTTAGGTTAGTTGGGTTTAAGTAGTTCTAAGTCTAGGGGACTGATGACCTCACATGTTAAGTCCCATAGTGCTCAGAGCCATTCTGACCATTTTGAACAGCACACCATCAGCTTTCTCTGTTCCTTATTGACAACTTGGGCTCATGGCTTGGGTCTGCGCCACACTCTAACCATACCATCAGCAATCGGGACTCATCGGACGAGGCCACGGTTTTCCAGTCGTCTAGGGTCCAACTGAAATAGTCACGTGCCCAGGAGAGACGCAGCAGGCGATGTCGTGCTATAGCAAAGGCATTCGCGTCGGTCATCTGCTGCCATAGCCCACAAAAGCCAAATTTCGCCGCACTGTCCTAATTGATAAGTTCATCGTACGTCCCTCATTGATTTTTGCGGTTATTTCATGCATTGTTGCTTGTCTGTAGGCACTGACAACTCTACGCAAACGCCGCTGCTCTCGGTCGTTAAGTGAAGGCCGTCAGCCACTGCATTGTTCGTGGTAATGCCTGAAATCTGGTATTCCTGGCACACTTTTGACACTGTTGTTCTCGGAATATTGAATTCCCTAAAGATTTCCGAGATGGAATGGCCCCCGCATCTAGCTCCAATTACCATTACGCGTTCAAAGACTCTTAATTCCCGTCGTGCGGTCATAGTCACGTAGAAAACATTTTCACACAAATCAACTGAGAACAAATGACAGCTCCGCCAATGCACTGCCTTCTGTACCTTCTTTACGCGATACTACCGCAATCTTTATATGTGCATATCCCTATCCAATGACTTTTATCACCTCAGTATAAATTTCTACTTTAAAAACGTTTTATTTGCAACGAGGAACAAACGGATGTTTTCTGCTGACACTGGGCGTCACATGAAACACGCGATGAGCAGTATTTGTTTGGGCTGGCTACACGTACATACTGCAAAAATAAATTGCAGTCATCTTGCAAATCATCAGACAAAATGCACTCGACGGCTGTTGGAAGAGTTACCATATACGGGATGATCTTCACTGAACTTGGGTCTGTAGCTGCGACAAACTGTTTGAATGATTTGATACCGCATGTAGCTGTCATGTTTTCTTTATTTGTTTCAGTAATGTACTATGTCAATCTCAGACAATTTCCAATTATCCTGATAAATGGAAGCAACAAGAATTTAGTGCCTTAACAAATTAAAAGTTATACGCTGTAAAAAATTAAATCATCAAATGTGCTACGATTAATAAAAAAACTTACTGTGGAAAAACTCAGCGATGTGCATTATGCCACAATAGTCGCTGCACATGTTATACTAAATGGCGTTTACTGTCATTGTGCTTGTGCGTACAAATGTCATAGTTAACATAAAACCAGTATCACTAGCACCGTCGATACGAGAGAACGTTAGAAATTTAAAATTAAATGTATTTCGAAGTATCATCACACTCGACTTAAATGTCATGATCGAACAATGGTTAACGTGGGTATGACACTGGAAAATGCTGTTACAAAGAGCTTATGGTAAACTCCATGGTAAACATACATATATGATGGACACGGTCTCATGACTAAACTCTGTATAGCAACTTCCATCAGATAGATGTAGGAGCCATGAGAGAAATTAAATATAGAGGCGAAGGTGTATAATTTATCAGTCGAGTAAAATAATATCCACTAAATGGTTACTCCTACAACTATATAATGAAACTATCACAACTTATAATTACATGGGTACAACGTCCCACTCTACTCCGGTCGCGTAGTGTGTCACCATAGAAACGATGCGATTTCAACGGTCCTGCAGCACCTTGTTGCAGAATAGGCGTAAAAGTATCTAGAAATATTCCATTTCGCAACGACTTGTGTTCATTAAGAACTATTAGATTGGTCTCTTACTTTACCTTTGTGTACCTTATGCAAAACCTGCAAAAGTTCACTAATAATATGTACTTATTTTTAATTGGCTTTCGAGACGTGCCCATACAGCCATCTAAGCATTGGAAAGACGATACTACAATGTGTTACGACAATTTAGAATATTCGTTAGGTCAGGCCATACACTGTACGAAGATACATAGAGTTAAACTTGTCACGCGACACTAAACAGGCGATTTTCGTGTGAGTTATTGTGATGCGAAGGTAAGGACAACACAACATACAGTCCTCGAGCAGAGAAAATTTCAAAGCCGGCCGGGAATTGTACTAAGTTCTTTGTGCTTGAAGTCCTTGAAAGTAGTCTAAGACCGAAATTGTACAGCAGTACAACAAATAAAAAAAATGACAGTTGCTGAAGCTATCAACTCATTTAAACCATGCTCGGGGTTTCTATGTAAGATCTTGATTATTAATCGGTTACAAACCATAGAATAGAAGAAAAGAAGTTAAAGAATTTAGCGTTCCGTCGATAACGAAGCCGTTAGAGACGAGGCACAAGCTTTGGTTGGTAATGGGTGGAAAAGGAAGTCGGCCGCGCCCTTTCGCAGGAACCATTCCGGCATTTGCTTTAAGCGATTTAGGAAATCACGGAAAACTTAAATCTGGATGTCAAAGTAAACACCTTTCAATCGTCAATTTTCAACCTTATTTTATTAGGCCACCAGTTTCGGCGCTTTATTACACCATCTTCAGGCCCCTGACCGGCGTTAGGGGATAATCCACCTCACTTGTGATCGAAGCAGGGACCAGCAATACTGTTATTAATAGATATCTACTTGCTATAGTGGCCACTTCATACATCACCCGCCGACTGTTAGATAAACATTCAAACCGCACCAGTCAAAGATGACTGACGTCGGTCAGGGGCCTGAAGATGGCGTAATAAAGCGCCGAAACTGGTTGCCTAGTAAAATAAGGTTGAAAATTGACGGCTGAAAGGTGTTTAGTTGGACATCTTCAATCGAACAGCAGAGTCCCGTGACCATCTCTAAAAAGATGGACAGACAGAGGCTTAAAAGTGGATGGTCGGACGTGAATATGAAAAGTCGTCCTCTCGAAAGCAAGTCTTGTAAGTTAACCACTGCGACACGTCATTCTGTACACAAACCACAAGGAAATAACTCTTTAGAGTATGCACTACTGGACAGCTGAAAATCTACGCAGGCTAAGAGAAACTGATAAACAACGACTTTGGTCTGTCATGAGTCGCTTTATTGCTGGCTATCTAAACATCCGCAAGTATTACAATTTCTAGCAAAATGGTTCAAATGACTCTGCGCACTATGCGACTTAACTTCTGAGGTCATCAGTCGCCTAGAACTTAGAACTAATCAAACCTAACTAAACTAAGGACATCACACACATCCATGCCCGAGGCAGGATTCGAACCTGCGACCGGAGCGGTCGCTCGGCTCCAGACTATACCGCCTAGAACCGCACGGCCACTCCAGCCGGCAATTCCTAGCAGATCTCTATCAGTCAAGATGCTCCGCATTTAGTCAAGATTATTTGTTGGTAAGTGGTGAAGTATTTTTTCGCAAAAATATTTACACTTCGAATGAGCTCCTGAACCAATTGCTTAAAATAATTTACGGAGAAAGCACTTAGTACAATTTCGGACTAAGTTTCATGGTCGAGAAATTTATTGCTCGAAAATTAGTTAACAGTAAAATAAATCATATTAAATTCAAAAAGAGTCTACTTGCATGCCATACTTGCGAAAGGGTATCAAAAAGTAAGTCATACATTATTGAGCGAGGCCCAGAAACATTTATTGAGTGCTGCACTACAATTCAAACTGACACAGATACATGATATTGTTTTACAAAATAGTCACCAAAAATCTGTAAACAAACATCGGAACATCCTTGCAATAGTTTGGTTCCTTGACGACAGAAATCCGCTCCTTGGTGATAAATAAATTTGTGCTGTATCATTGTGAGAGCTGCCGGCCGGCGTGGCCGTGCGGTTCTAGGCGCGTGTGTCTGGAACCGCGTGACCGCTACGGTCGCAGGTTCGAATCCTGCTTCGGGCATGGATGTGTGTGATGTCCTTAGGTTAGTTAGGTTTAAGTAGTTCTAAGTTCTAGGAGGACTGACGACCACAGATATTAAGTCTCATAGTGCTCAGAGCCATTGTGAGAGATACAGAGGCGAGCGAGTGTGCCGGGACTTTCCCCAGTTCACTACTACTAGCGCCATGTCATCATAAAGCAGTCGTGCTTAGTATCCAAAGGATTGCAGCATACTCAAAGACTGAAATTAAAAACTAAAATAACTTTTCCAAAATTAGTCAGTGTACGCTTCAGTATATTAATGTTAACAATGTGAAGTGTCAGAGTGATCAAATGAATATGTTTCGCCAAATACCTTATTTTAAGAAAAAAATAAGTAGCGCTAAATAATGAAACTAGAAAGCAAAAAACTGTTCGGAATGTGCAAATGTATGTCACAACTGAAAGTTACAATTCTCAATTCGATCAGTGCAATTTTTTGGTCAAAATCCGCGTTCTTACAAAAAATTGAAGGCGCGAAATATTAGACACAGAAAGATGAAAATTCGTATGTAGCCTCATTTTGATCCAAAAACCTTACAGCTGTGACACAAATAAGCTACCTCTTTTATTTTTCAAGTTATTTACTAAAAACCAAATTCGGAACGAAAATGTCCTTATTCATAACAGATTATGTATCATTTGTATTTGTAATAGAAAGTTCTAATTACAGCACTTGATTACATTTATTAAATAGTACAGCTGTACTAAGTTTCAAGGAATCTTAAAGAGGCAGTTCGCAGGTCATGTTCTACTGTAGGTTCCATTCTAAAAATTCTAATTGGCGAATTTTAAATGCAGTCGAGCTAAAACTTTTTTTAGTAACTACAGCAAACTTCACTCTATTTACATAAAAACTAAGAACACTCTAAATTATTAAAAGCCAGAGATATTAATTAATACATTTACAAAAAAGAGGACCGAGAAAGGTGGCGCTGTGGTTGGCACACAGGACTCGCAGTCGGGAGGACGACGGTTCAAACCTGCGTCCGGCCATCCTGATTTAGGTTTTCCGTGATTTTTCTAAATCGCTTTAGGCAAATGCAGGGATGGTTCCTTTGACAGGGCATGGCTGACTTCCTACTTCATCCTTCCCTAACCCGCTGGGACCGATGTCCTTGCTGTTTCGTCCCTTCTCCCAAATCAACCAATCAATCAATCCAAGAAAGGGGCCATTTAGATGATGCTACTGTGCGTAGGGCGGTTGATAGCAGATGTTCCGTTTGGCGGTCCGCTGCGCCCAAACATAAATACGGCCAAAGAGGTAGTGGAAAGTGACATTGCGCACCGTGATACCAATCTATCCAAGCTAATCAAACGCTTGCATGCGCTGTGTGTCGGCTGATGTCAGAGCCAGGCAGCTGCCAAAAGCGTTTTCGGTGAAAGTAGGAAGTGAAATCGTGAGGACTGTACGCCGTCCTGGATCGCTTAGATTTCACTGAATTAACTATTTGTGTGCCGCCCGTAATGTTGACAAAACCGCGTGGCAAGTGGCGAGATTATTTCCACTTTTAAGGTGAGCAATTAACTTTTGTTGATTAGAAGTCAGGGTGATAGACCATTTACCTGGAACTTTCCGTAGAGGCCGCCTCTGAACTGTTAATAGCGCAAATTTGAAATTGAAATTTGTGGTAAATTTTATGAGACCAAACTGCTGAGGTCATCGGTCCCTAGCCTTACACACTACTTAATCTAACTACCTTACGGTAAGGACAACACACACACCCATGCCCGAGGGAGGACTCGAACCTCCGAAGGGGGTTTTGCGGTGAATGTGTGTGCAATTTAGACTTTTTCGTACGAAAATCATGTAGTGTCGTCCAGAGATTGCAGTGCCGCACCGAAGTCGCTAACTCGAATCGATATCACAGACATTAGCTACAGCTCGCTGTAATCCGCAATGACAAATCAGAGGCGTTCCTTAAGTCGACGCCTCCCTATCAACATAGCAGCACCCTCGTGCTGAGCTCAATATTGTGTCGAGCATGCAAAAGGTCTGCCCCAGCTCGAGACCTCAGCTACAGTAGTCAACGTCATCGTGTAGGAGTGACATTTAAAATTTTTGGTGAAATGTAATGTCTTCAGTGCTGCATATTACACTGCAAGAGAACAGTTTGTTAATGAATGCAGCAAATGATGCTTTGCTAGTAAATGGCAGTTGTACATTATACAACAATCCTGTGGCAAAGAGGCCAGAGTGGCAGAGCGGTTCTAGGCGCTACAGTCTGGAGCCGCGCGACCGCTACGGTCGCAGGTTCGAATCCTGCCTCGGGCGTGGATGTGTGTGATGTCCTTAGGTTAGTTAGGTTTAGGTAGTTCTAAGTTGTAGGGGACTGATGACCTCAGAAGTTGAGTCCCATAGTGCTCAGAGCCATTTGAACCAACCATTTGTGGCAAAGAACGGTGACAAAGGCAAGTAAATCTTTTATTCATTAACATAATAAAACGACCTAATATTTCATTTGTTGTAATTAAAAATGTACCATCTTCTCGAAAACTGAAAGAATACACAGTTGTGGCCAAACGTTTGCAGTTTCGTCACAACAAGTCATATTGTCCTGCGTACATCAAGTTCGGAGTACGTTTATAGTTATTGTTCTACTTCACTCCCATACTGTGATGTACTTATTATCTGGGCCGCAGCAGAACCGTGGCTGCATGAAATCTAAAACCTGTACTCGTGTTCTTTTTTGAAATCCCATCGAGCATAGACTGCCAATTTTTAGTTCGTCATCCATAATGGATGTAGTGAAGAAAGCATCATTCGGTTTCTGTACGAGATCTGCGTATATTAATCAGAGGCAGGGCTGGGCAGAGGCAGAGAAGATAACGGGAGGGATTTGTTTGCGTGGCTGCAGCTGCGGCCGGAGCGGAGACGGGCAGCGCTGATGAGCGGTGGCGGTGGCGATGGCGGTGGCGGCGGCGGCGGCGGCTCAGCCGGTCGGGATATGCGCACGCGCAAGGCGCTGTTTAGGAAACAAAGGCCAGGGCGTGCGTGCGCTAAATGAAGCCAATAGCGGCAGTCACCTTGCCACCCGTAGCGGTAGCCGTAGCGCTAGCCGTTGCGGTAGCGGCCGGGCGGCGCTCATTTCCATATGGCCCGAGCCGCAGAGCTACCTGCCCTTCCCACAGTCAGCCATCTCCATCTACATTCCCTAAATTTATCACTATCTGCATTTATAAGAGGCGATCAAAAAGTTTCCATTTTAGGGCTCGCTGCAGCGTATATACAACGTAGCGGGACTCCGATGCGGGTATACAGGTTCATTTTTTTCACCGTGTACAAACCCTAGTGATTGATCGATGAGAGGATACGGAACAAAAAACGTCTAACTTGTCCTCGGAAATGCATGTTTTCCAGGCTAGAGACCATTTATTCAATCATAGTTTGTTACAGAGACTGCTGTCTGTTACGCGCTGTACCACGCAGCCACAGTTATAGTGTGGATGGTTTCCCCGTAGAGGGTGGCACTGTTCCTCATACTTCATGCTCTGGCGCCCTCTCCTGCCATAGCCATTGGTATTGTTGTGTCCGATTCACCTCTCTTGCCGACTCACTTTGTAGTGGAAGTGATACAGCACTGTACGCAATGGTTCCGTATTCGAATCGAGAGCTTGCCGACATACTGTTTACTTACGGAAAGGCAAACAGCAACGGCCAGTGGGCAGCAACGTTGTATCAGGAGACCTATCCCCACCGACAACAACCACAACATTCAATGTTTGCAACAGTGTTTCGCCCTTTATCTGAGACAGGGTCGTTTCAGGAAGCAGGAAATCATTAAGGACGTAACCGAAATGTTCGGACACCAGACTTGGAGGAAAATGTGATTAACACTGTGGAAGGCGACCGCCGCGTCAGTACCAAGCAGTTGACCCGCCAGCACTGGGTAAGCCAGACGACCGTGTGGAACATTCTTCATGACAATTTTTACTGCCTCTATCACTTACAGCATGTGCAGGTCTTGCTAGCGACGGACTTTCTACATGGGAAGCAGTTTAGTCACTAGTTTCTTCACCAGGCAACAACAATTCCGGGATTTGTGTAACCCACCCTATCCACTCATGAGGCCACCTTTACGCGGAGTAGTATCTTCAACTTTCATAACAGTCATCTTTGGGATAGTATGCAGAACCCCCATGGTATGGTGACAGCGAATCATCAGCATCGGTACAGCCGGAAAGCGTGGGCCGGGATAATTGGAGACCATATTTTGAGACCAGTCTTCCTTCCACGTCGCCGGCCGCTATGGTTCAATTCTTTTATCTTGGCGGCTCGCGCATGCCCGTCCAGACGCGGGAGATTGCTGCGTTGCCAGTTGCACACGACGCACGCGCCAATAGAAGCAGCGCCATAGTATAGCATAGTTTGCAAGCTTACGTTTAGGGGGGAGCGCGCAGTTCATGAAGTAAAGCGACCACGGCCGCATTAAACCTTTCGCTGCTACAAAGACGTGCTCCCTGCATTCCGTGCTGTGCGCGATTTTGTCACTGCACTGCTCGCCTGTGCAGACACATCGTGTTCCGACTGCTTTGACACTCTTATCAATCGATTCCACAAAAACAATTGGCCCAAAAATTAGATTTTTACACATCTTCTTGACTGATACCTTCCCCCCATAAATGACGCAATTTTGTTTCGATGTTCAACGCTGTTATTATGCGGCATTAAATATAGTAAACCATTGCACGAAATTTTGAAGAGTTTGCAGAGGTAAAAGTCCATAGAGTACACAGTAAATTTTATATGAAATTTAGGTATCTTGTCCACATTTCATTCTCAACATTGTGGCAACTAAAATCGACCATACGGAAAGTATACGCTATGGACTTCTACCTCTGCAAACTCTTCAAAATTTCGTGCAATGGTTTACTATATTTAATGCTGCATAATAACTGCGTTGAACATCGAAACAAAATTAAGTCATTTATGGGGGGAAGGTATCAGTCAAGAAGACGTGTAAAAATCAAAGTTTTGGGGCCAAATAGTTTTTGTGAAATCGAATGATAAGTGCGTCAAAGCAGTGGGAACACCATGTGTCTGCACAGGCGAGCAGTGCAGTGATGACAAAATCGCGCACAGCGCGGAATGCGGCGAGCACGTGTCTGCAGCAGCGAAAGGGTTAATAAAGAGACAAAGCACTAGAAATTTCAAAAAATTGCATTCAAACGAATATAATTCGTGAAGTAAGGCACTTCGATATTGTTTTTAAATAATGAAAATATTAAGCACCGTACAAGGATTTTTTCTTTTTTTTCTGCACTACTTAAAATAACAAAATGCGTACGTAACACAAATGGGCATTTTTTTAATAGCCAGCTATCCTAGCCACTTTTTTTAACAAAAATGAAAAAAAGGAAAAAGGATTTTGGAAGGTTTGTTTTTCTGCTTTTTTTATTTTTATTTTATTTTATTTTTATACAAATGGATAAAAGGAAGGCCGTTCCTCTTCGGCTACATAAACAGAATAATAGGAAGGCGTCCCGTTACGACAAAGGATGCTCCATACTATAGCCCGCTGCGAATTTTTCGATGACTGTCTTCTCGTTGCTGTGTTGTTTCCGTTGTTTGTTCAATCTCATAAAAAAAGGAACTGGGAAGAGGTGCTATGGTTATCTTCTCATGTCATCGATAATCCATCTGCGAGGCGGATTATGGAATGCGCTCCAAAGAAAATTAGAAAAATATTGCCTATATTTAGGGTTCTTGACGATCGCACAATGTCGTTCGTTGAGGTAATACCAAAAATCGGGTATCGTCTTTTCGCCATTACCGAAGAGGTAGTGAACAGCGTGGCCGCTGATCCACGTCACAGAGTTCGTTTTTGTTCTTGGGAAATAAATCTGATCGGGGAAAATAAGTGATCGGGTAGTTATCCTGTCGGGAGTCGTGCGTGTGAGAAAAGCCAATATCTGACGCACCAAATACCAAACGTCCTTTGCCGACCCGCATTCGAAACGATGTTCATCCGTGCCAATCACTTGGCATGTGGCACACAAGGGTGAATCAGCGAGGTGGATGTGATGTAGGCGGGACTGGCACAACTGTGTCCCATTAACAGTTACGTACCATGCAGATTGCACGTTAGTATCAAGGGTGGTGGCATTCACTGCCTGCCACACAGCGCGCCAGTTTGTAGTGGGGTGTTTGCTTTCAATCACATTCGGCGTCCTGTTCATTTGCATGGCTGCATATATCGCCCTCGTCATCATCAAGCGTGTGGGTAGTAGTGCGGTGCGGATGTAGCTTAATTCAAGGAAGAATTGGCTAATGTAGAAGAAAGGTGCTGGGATGTCCGATATCATCACAGGGGGTGCGAGTGAGATTGGTCGTAAGGCTTCCAGTAAGAGACTTGTGAGGCACGTCGGCGTCGCCACAGTTGCAGGTGACAGCTGACGAACAGGGCCTTCACTCTGTTCTGAACATGACAAAGGCCTAAACCCCCTCTGCTCTTCGGGAGGGTTAGGGTCTCGTAATGAATCTTAAATAACATGCCCGTATTAACAAAGGATCCCAAAACCGCCAACATGCGGTGAGCCAAGGTAGGTGGTATGGGGAGTATCTGTGCAAAATAGGTGATACGTGACGCCAAATAGATGTTAGCATATCGTGTCCGTTGCAGGAGGTCTAGATGTCTCAGACGGTGGTCACTTATTCCTGCTCTCATCTGATTCAATAAACGCCTGTAGTTAAGGGCTGTTGAACGCTTCATGTCAGATGTGAAATCAATGCCAAGACAGCGGATTGTGTCACTGATTCGTAGCGGTGCGACGCTCTCGTCGGGTAGGCCTCTGCCTATTGATAGGGCGTGTGATTTGTGGAGATTGAGATGGGTCCCCGATGCCGCGCCGTAGGTCGCCACCCACGCCAGTGCTGCACGAACATCGTCATTGTTGCGAAGAAGGAGTACCAGATCATCCGCATAGGCAGTGCAGCAAAAAGTGTGTCCACCAAGGGACATCCCAGTCAGGCGTTGTCGGAGGCCGCAGAGGAGTGGTTCCAAGACGAGGGCGTACAATATCGCCGAAAGAGGGCAGCCTTGTCGCACCGATCGCTAGATCTGTATCGGTGGCGTAAGACGGCCATTATATAACACCTTGGACGTCGCGCCGCGTAGGAGACGCATCAGTACATTAACTATGACGTCCGGATACCCCGTGTGTCGCAGTACCTCCATCAAAAACGTGTGGTCGACTCTGTCAAAGGCCTGGCTAAAGTCGAGTGAGACCAAAACTCCTGGCAACTGGCGAGCTTTGGCTAGCGCGATCATATCTATATATCGGCACAATGCAGTGCGAATATTATGGTCACCACCTAACGATGCCTGGTCCTGCGACACAACACATCGTACTGATCGCTTTAGGCGTGCCGCCAGAAGCCGGGTGAAAATTTTCAAGTCACTGTTGAGTAAGGTCAAGGGCCGATAGTCACTGATCCTGGATCCGCCTCGTGGTTTGTGTATGGGCACAATCAGTCCTTCTAGGAAGGCCCCAGGTATCTGTGTCGTGAGAGACGTAAGATCGCGGCAAATATCAGTCCATGCTGGTGCCAGCAATTGTTGATACGTCCGATAAAATTCCAGACGAAGGCCATCAGGTCCCGGGGACTTATGAGCAGCCCCAGCCTGTATTGCTTCAATGATTTCCTCTTCCGCTACATCTGCAGTCAAATCCGCCGCCGCTGTCGGAGAGATCGAGCCATAAGTGAGTTGAGAGACTTCGGTGATCACCTCTGGGGGATGTCGATGTTCCGAGTACAGCCTAGTGTAGTGAGTATGAAGGGCGTTTCCTATGTCGCGCTGGGTATCAAGGCGTCGTCCGTCTTCCGTCGTGATAGCTTGGATCAGTGTCCTGAGTCGGCGCCGTCGTTCTGCAATGACGTGGTACATAGACGGTTCCTCCTGGGCCACTCTGGATTGAGTGCGCGCTCTGACGATCGCACCCTCAAGGTGCCAACGTGTTAATCTGATGATCTGTGCCTTGGCACGGTTCACCGTCACCTGCCGTGCAGGTGAGTACGGCAGTGCTGTACATTCCCTTAAGATGCTGTAGTAAAAGTCCATGGTATGTCTCTTCCATGCTGCAACATCTCGGCCGTAGTCTATCAAGGCCTTCTGGAGGGCTGGTTTGGCGCAGAGTAACCACCACGACAGTGTAGACCGGTAGGTGCCACGCCGGCGGCTACAAGAGTCCCACGTGTTCTCTATAAGGCGGCGGCATTCCTGAGAAGGGAGGTGGGCGACGTTCAACTTCCAACGACCACGGCTGTGCCATACCTTCTGGCGGCCGTGGGTAATAGCGCAGATGTAGGCCTCGTGGTCAGAAAAAGCTGTGGGCCAAACTTCGGCAGCTCTTGTCCCCACAGCTATGGAGCGCGAGATGTAAATCTGGTCGATGCGGCTGGATGAATGGGTGGTGTAGTGAGTAAATCGCCACAAACATGTTCCCACGAGTCCACCTATTGAAGATTATTTATAATTGTCGTAAGTTCTGCTCAGGGAGAATGATGTGGTAACTGATCCTTAGGTGCTTGGCTACAGTTGAAGTCCCCTCCCATTATCAAGGCGTCCTGACGGCCCATAAAGAGGGGCGTGATTGTATGAGCGAAAAAGGTGGATCGTTCGCGACGCCGAACAGATCCTGACGGTGCATAGATGTTAATAAGTTTGACTCCTTGGTTAGTAAGAGCCATGCCTCTGGCGTCAGGGAGATACTCGACGTCTTCTGCGGATATACCTTGGCGGAGGAGGATCGCCACACCACTGCCATTGGCAGACGCATGTGAGACCCAAGTCTTGTAGCCATAGGGTCCCTTGAAGTCTGCGACATACACCTCTTGAAGGAGCGCAATGTCGATGTCTGCTGCGTTGAGTAGATCCTGTAGCATCGCTAGTTTATGTCGGGCACGTATGTTGTTGATGTTAATCGTCGCTAGACGGTATGTTTGGTCAGCCAGGTCGGTAACTGGGTTGTGTAGGAGGCCAGGTGTGGGCGGCAGGGGCGGCCCCACAGAGGCTGACGATACAGCCGTAGTCACTGTTGGTTGGTGCTGGGTACAGCCGAGGGAGCATCTCTGCCTTCAGCATCCTCCTGATGCTGTGGCTCATCCTCGACATCATCCGCCCAAGAATCAGATGCAGCAATTGGTAACTGTTGACTAGTTCTGTCAGTAGAGCGCTTGCGCGCATATTCAGTAGCAGAAGTGATGTTGTCAGACTGAGGCTCAGAAATTGTATCCGCCGTAGCATCGTGATGGGAAGGGTGAGTTGTGGTGGTAGAGTCCTGAGTGTCGTCCGACGCCGGATGTTCGTCCGGGTCACACATCCGAAGCAGGCAATCATCGGATGGCGTATGGCGCCGTTTCTTGCGTTTTCGAGGGGACCATTGTTTCCGGACATGTTGTTCTGTGTCAGAGTGCGGTCGACAATCATCTGATGCGATCTCCATTGGTAGGAAGGCAGAGGTCAGGACAATTTCATTTTCTACTTCCATCTTCTCTTTAGGCTCGTCTTGGTGGCACAATTGATCACCGTCTTGAGGCAAGTCTGCCGATGACGTCGTAGAGGGGGATATGCTGTCCTCAACACTGTCATCGACCACTGACTGCAATATGGTGTTACGATCCTGGGGAGGAACAGCTGTTGCGGTTGCAGCCGCTGCATACGTGATGGGGAATAAAGTAGGCGTCGCCGGGGATGGAACTTCACCAACCGGTGTCTGAGTCAGTCGGCGTTGAATGCAGGCCGATCGGACATGGCCTTCCTGGCCACAGCCGGCGCAAGTACGCGGTTGTCCGTCGTACATGACAATGGCTCTGCAGCCGCCAATTACTAAATAGGATGGGACATGCTTTGTCAGTTCAATCTTAATTTGTTGCACTCCGTTTAAGACGGGGTACGTCTCAAACGTTTGCCATTTTTCAGCCAAGTGGCTTAGCACGTTGCCTTACGGTCTGAAAGCTGTCATCACAACATCTGGCGGGACTTCGAATGGCAGCTCGAAGACCCTCAGAGTGCGAAGGCCTAATCCAGCGTGGTCGATCGTGACAGTTCCTATGTGACCATCAGAATGCTTGAATTTAAGTCCATGAGCGTGTCGGCACACAACATCAGTGCACGCCTTTTCATTGATCATTTTTATGTAGACGACACTTTGTGTTATAGAAAAGTGGATCCCAATGATGTCTTGAGATGCAATATCAAGTTTTTCCCGGATGAAACGTTCAATGTCAAGTGCTCGAGGTCGTGCATAGTCCGCTTGAAATGTGATCTTAATTGTGGACTTGCGATACGAGTGCGCCATGGCCCTACCGAGACACGGACGCGTAACACTCGCCGCAGTGGAAGGTAAACAGTAAACACTCGCGCGCGCGGTGCGCTAACAGGGGGACATAGGCACGACGACCTTGCCCCACCGCTGCTAACAGCGGACTGACCTAAACTCGGCCGCCAACATAAATGACGCGCACTTTAGTGGCCGAGCGGTTGTAGGCGCTTCAGTCTGGAACCGCGCGACCGCTACAGTCGCAGGTTCGAATCCTGCCCTGGGCGTGGATGTGTGTGGTGTCCTTAGGTTAGTTAGGTTTCAGTAGTTCTAAGTTCTAGGGGACTGGTGACCACAGATGTTAAGTCCCATAGTGCTCAGAGCCATTTGAGCCATTTTTTTGAGATGCCCACACGACTGCAGTGGCAGACGCTACAGGAAAGGCGTCGTGCATCACGGTTTGGTTGACTGTCAAAATTTCGAGGGGACGCACTGTCAGATGAGTCAATTACTTAAATTACCGCTGTCGTCTAATGTGAGTTGTTTCATGAGGACTTAGACTTGATCACAAGTGTTGGTTATGAAAATTCCGTCTCTCCCAAATGATGCCACATCTCCCAGTACGAGTGGACAACGATCTGCAGTTTTTACATCAAATCATCGTTAAAAGTGGTACCTTGTTCAGTGGTCTAGAGGCAAAAGATAATACGGATACATGAGTGCGCCACGAAGAGTAATCCAGGAAGCGCTCTGAGATGTGTCACATGCTACGGCGACGGCGACGGCGACGTGTCGTGTTCTGATATCTGGATTTTGTTTCACAGTTTGCAGAATACATTCTTCCTTGACAGGTGTACGAGTGGATATTGGTATATCCCAATTCGCTGTCTCTGTTGTTAAGGATTCTGTCCCACTAATGGGACGACTAATAGCAGACTCACCCATCTTCTGTCTGCGTTTTCATTCAGACATGCAGCCTAACGTTCGTTGCCATTCGCGTGGCCGTAAATAAGAACCATATCGGTCTGCTCGAGAGATAAATATCTTGCCATTGTTGAAAGGGACACGTACCAGGTAGTTAGCGACTACGACACACATGAAATGTGCTGGACGGACAGAACTCAAGTGTTCATAAACGGCGAATGTAAACATGTCTCCACAACAACTTCTAACTATCGCGGATACAGTGAATTGAACAGCATGCTGATTGTCAGTAATAGAATTGGAATCGCGTTGAATGTCCTTTAATTGTTCAAATAGAAAGGATTTTCGAAATATGGACTTTTCTTCTTGGTTTGGTGTGTAGAATCTCCCTCAGATTTTGTAAGAGCATATATGATACACCCTGCACTACCGTAGATATACGCACAGTCAGTTAAAAAGTAACAAATCGACACTGAGGAAGAAGACAGACCAGGAAAATCATATTGGAAGCCACAGTGAAAAGGTGGTGAGAAACGTGCTTCCCCTGCTGGTGACATCAAGGATGAAACAGAGATTCCCTATGAGTCAGCCAACGATGATAACCAAGAGACTCGCACGTGACATGTTCGCGTTCTCGCAAACCATTATCTCAGTTCCGTACTTGGAGTCGCGAAATGTACACTCATTCATCAACAAGAAAGAAAATCATCTGGTGGGACAGAGAGAGAGAGAGAGAGAGAGAGAGAGAGAGAGAGAGAGAGAGAGAGAGAGAGAGAGAGAGAGTGGCTGGAGGGAGATGGTGGATGGCAGAGTTCAGACAATTCCTAAAAGATTAGAATATTGGAAAACCGGTATCAGGACGACCGAACGAAGATATGAATACTCCTCTCCATTTGCGTGAGTTTAGTATTCTAACTACAAGGCCTCCTGGCTCGGTGGAAAAAATTCAAGTCTCTTGTAGAAGCAAATACCACTTTACATTATTAAATGGGCCAAAGTCTTTAAAACTGTTTACAACACAATCTACGAATGCCACATGTTTTCAGATACTGTTTAAAACTTAAATTTGTCAGGACTGCGGTGATCACTCTAACAGGCTAGTGACGAATTTCACTAGTACGGTGGTTCTCATTCTTGATTCAACAGTAAGCTAAAAAAGTCTCTACTGATAAACGAAGGGCTGTGTTTGAGAAAAACAACTCGCTTCTGTGACAAGCAATCACCCGTAACCAGTCCATTTCGAAGAAAGAGAACCTGCGATAAGAAGAGACCGCAGAGAACTTTGCCTAAGAAAACCTCGAGCCTGTGACAAAGGAAGTGGCGTAAAATACTCACCCGTCCCATTAATTCACATGGCAACCCAAATAATACTGTGCCCTGAAATAAACCAATTTTATAGGCAGTTCCTTCTGAGAGGGCTACCACTCCAGATTTTTGGTCACTCACATGTGAAGAACAGAATTTTGTGTATAACAAACAACATAAACGCTTGCATCATACCTTAAGGATTAAATTCCTAACTAAAGCGTGGACCAGTACTACATACTTCCTTCAGCACGGCAATGCACTACCTGTAGCCCGCGAACTGTATCAAAATATTTTGAGGAACACTGCATGGACATGAGGGTGCTGTGTTCGTTTGCTACTCCCGCCCACCCCCCTTCCCCCAACCCGTCCCCGAAGTTCAACCGAACACAGTCCCTACTGGAACTATCAGAGTTACCATGGATCGAAATGAGTGCATCTTAGAAACAGCGACGTATGGATTACATCTGTGATTGTTGCCCAGTGTTTGAGGAGATGATGCCACGACACGTCACCACTATCATCAAGGCGAAAAGGGACTACGCTTTACTGTAATTTAATTGTTCGTGAGTGTACAGTCTTAAAGAGAATTCGTCAGTAATAAGTACACCAACAGGATATTTCGACAGCATCGTCCTACCGAATCCCCTTAGTTCCATTGCTTTTCGTTGGAATTACTTCAGAATACAACGAAATTACTTGAGCGAGCGAAGTAATGCCCTGAGGTTATAAATACTTCCTTAGTTGCTTTACGAAATCAAACAAGCTCTAAACGCAGCTAGCAAAGCCCTCGTAGTCTCTAAGGATACCACCAGCTTTAGGGGACTTAACGTTACGCATAGAACCGTGCCTTAAACCATGGACTGATACCCAAACAACCAAAATCACCAAGAATTTAAATGCCCCTGGAAGTCTACAATGTATGGGTGACTAGACTGGGAAATAAATCTCCTTCTGCCCCAGACAGGAATGAACTAATAGGCACCCTACTTATTGTTTTCAAATTGCTCTCACTGGTCTCGCATTCGGGAGGACGACGGTTCAATCCCGTGTCCGGCCATCCTGATTTAGGTTTTCCGTGATTTCCCTAAATCGCTTCAGGCAAATGCCAGGATGGTTTCTTCGAAAGAACACGGCCGACTCCCTTCCCTAATCCGATGAGACCGATGACCTCGCAGTTTCGTCTCTTCTCCCAAATAACTCAGCCCCCCCCCCCCCCCCCCCCCAAATTGCTCTCAAGGAAAATTTAGCTCATTAACGATTATGAAGACGTGATGCAAAGCAAGAAACTTCTGAGAAGGAACTACATGCACCTAGATGACAAACAGACAAGATGGTAACAAATGTAGATGTTAAAAGCGAAATGGCTAGTAGTGTCCATCATGAAATGAAATGTAGAAAATTTCATTGAATGTAGGCATGCTGAGTGCCAAATGCGGGGCGAGGCTTACCGTCGGGGAAGACGTGTCGCATTTTGAGGTAGCTGGTGGTGAGGCGGATGATGGAGGCCTTGTCGAGCTGCGAGGTGATGGCGGCGGGCAGCGGCAGCAGCTTGGCCAGCTCCAGGAACTCGGCGTTCTCCTTCTCGCGCCGGCTGCGGGCCGCGTTCTTGCTCTTCTCCTTCATCACGCTCCTGCAACACACACGCCACCGCCTCAGCATCCCTTTCCAGTCGGTGACAGCAGTTTATGGCAGCGATGCCCCTTGCAGCCTGGAGTTAGGAAGGTTTGTTCTCTTTTGGCACAATTTGTCATTGTCGGGGATGTCCTGCTTTTGGTTCATATTTCTTACCTTACTGTTTTACTAGTCTACTATTATTTCTTGCCAAGTGGAATTCCGTATTCCGGCATGTGCCTTGCAACTGAGGGAGATCATATGACTATACAGGGTGTAAACGGTATAATCTGCCAAAAGATACTGTTATTAGAAGTGTAGAAGTATGAAACCGGAATTTCCCTGTAGACGGTGCCCGTCTGCAGCGCCATCTGCTTCCTGTAACGGCTGACAACGAATGTCAACACGCAGTAACCCAAGTTCCATACATCGGCATCTGTTTCAAACCCGTAAACATGTCGAGTTTTGTGCCTACGAACAACGATTTGCGGATAGCATTGGTTTTATGTTATCATTTGAAGAAAACTGCTGCAGTATCACATCGAATGCTTGTCGAAGCTTTCGGCGAACATGCTCTTGGGAAAACACAGTGTTTCGAGTGGTTCAAAAAATTAAAAAATGGTGACTTGGCGTGAGAAACGACGAGCGCTAGAAACCACCGAAAAAGTTCCAAGACAACGAATTGCAGGCCTTATTGGGTGAAGATGATATTCAAACTCAGCAGGAACTCTCGAAACAGTTGAATGTGACGCAGAAAGCTGTTTCTCTTCTATTGAAAACTATAGGAAAGGTGAAGAAAATGGGAAAATGGGTTCCGCATGAAATGAATGAAACACAACATGCAAATCGAAAGACCATTTGTGAAATGCTGCTCGCCAGATACAAAGGAATGTCGTTTCTGCATTGAATAGTGACAGTTGATGAAAAATGGATATATTTTGCGAATCCTAAGCGTCGTAAATCATGGGCGAATCCAGGCAAACCATCGACATTCACTGCAAGACCAAATCGCTGTGGAAAGAAGACAATGCTCTGTGTTTGGTGGATCAGAAGGATGTCATCTATTATGAGCTGCTAAAAGATGGTAAAACCGTTAACACTGATCGCTACCAACAGCAGATGATCGGTTTAAATCGAACATTACGTGAAAAACGTCCGGAATATGGAAATATCCAACACAACGTCATATTGCTCCATGATAACGCCCCATCACACACAGCAAAACGGGCCAGGGAAACGATCGAGGCGTTCAGCTGGGAAATACTATGGCATGCGCCTTATTCTCTAGACCTGGCTCCGTCCGATTATTATCTATTTGCATCACTGGGACACGCTCTCGCTGAACAACGCTTCAATTCGTATGAAAATGTACAAACATGGTTCGCTGACTGGTTCGCTTCAAAAGAAGAACTGTTTTTTTGGTGTGGCATTCATAGCCTGCCGGAGAGGTGGGAGAAATGTATAAATAGCGATAGAGATTATTTTGAATAACATATTTTTATCGGTTTCAAACAACAGACGTGATATTACTTACTTTACTTGTGACGCAATACGGTAGGCTTCTGTTGCACTCTACTTCGCAATTAACCAGCAGAGATCGCGAGACCGGAAAGAATTGCTGGCCACTTCCCGCCAAGGCACTCACACATTAACAAATAACTTTAGTGGGATGTACATATAGTGATGAAATATTAACATCATTCTTAATCTACTTAATCATTCATTGCAAATAAAATATGGTCTAAACCTGAAAATTAGGCCACATATTTCGAACGAATAATTTTATTTCTGCAATGAGTAATCTTTGCAAAATAAGCATCGAAAGTGACATCAGGGTGGTAATCAGAATTGGGCTACATTTCGGCAATATTGAGCTTCAGAGGATTCGAATTTATCATGTACTATGTGAAAGAATGAAAAGAAATTTGAATATATCACATTTTCATTAGGAGTGCTACAAGTATGCTAGTAGATACAGCCTGCTACAGCTCAACGCGGAGATTTTCAATCTGAAGGTTGCACTTTCGAATCCTTGTGACGGATGAAGGGTCGGCCGGGGTGGCCGAGCGGTTCTAGGCGCTACAGTCTGGAACCGCGCGACCGCTACGGTCGCAGTTTCGAATCCTGCCTCGGGCATGGATGTGTGTGATGTCCTTAGGTTAGTTAGGTTTAAGTGGTTCTAAGTTCTAGAGACTGATGACCTCAGAAGTTAAGACCCATAATGCTCAGAGCCATTTTTGACGAATGAAGGCGACTGCGAGAAATGCGCAACTGATTATTTGTGTGCGCCATTCTGCAGGCAATTTTTATCTTCAGTAAAACACTGCATCACTCCATCGTTCCTGAGATGAGTCATAATGGTTTCAGGAACACTACACGACCACTACTATTTGTGTGCTCCCCCCTCCTCTCCACCTAAATACTTATGGCACCTCGGAAGCCATAGAGTGAGATGTATGCGTGACCAATCTCGTGAGTTGTGGTCGGTGGTTGAGTGATTATGGATCAAGACTCCAGCCCGCCGCCTTCGGTGTCGTTGTCTTGTGGAATAAACACTTCCATACATCTTCAGCGTTATCCGGGCGAAATGAGCTAATACAACGCTAATATGTACAGCAAAGCGAAGCTCTACCGTTCTGGCCTCAGACGGACCAATCAGGACCGACCGACAGCCATGTCATCCTCGTCCAGTTTCGTAATTTGTATGTGACAGTTAGGATCGCGGGGTCAGCACACCGCTCTTCCGGCCTTGAGCCGCTACTTCTCATTCAAGTAGCTCCACAGTTGACATCACGAGGCTGACTGAACCCCGTTTCAATCCTCCTACCAAGGAAAAATCTTTGACAGCACTGGGAATCGAACCCGTGTCCGTCGCATAACAACCAGATATACTGACCAGAGAGCAATGGAGGCTGATAATGCTAACGTGTAATTCAGTTGTTCATGAATGAGTAAAAGTGAAGTGAGCGGCAGCGTTGGTTCTTTTTTTTATGGTACGTAACTAAACAAACTCGCCAAATTCTATGATGCCAGTGTCCGGGTTCAAAGAGTTAGCTCTACTCGGGAGCGATCTGACGATCACGCAGATGACCATCAACCTTACCCGCGACAATCCCAACCACTCAATCTAAATTTTACCAATGAAATGTGCTCGCGCTGAGCTCAGAAAAGAGAGATGCTCCTGCAACACCGCACGCCGAACTGTTTAGTGCATTACTTGACGAGCCACACAGAACTCCTCTCGAAATAATTGGTTCAAATGGCTTTGAGCACTATGCGACTTAACTTCTGAGGTCATCAGTCGCCTAGAACTTAAAACTAATTAAACCTAACTAAACTAAGGACATCAAACACATCCATGCCCGAGGCACGATTCGAACCTGCGACCGTAGCGGTCGCTCGGTTCCAGACTGTAGCGCTGGAAATAATTATCGGGTTATCTTGCCGAATGACGTATATCAGTCGAAGTTCCTTACTCACGAAGTGAGCGTCGGAGACATTTTAGGAATGCCGAATTGGCGGCTGTGGACGAGTTTCAGATGGAGAAGGTTAGCTTTTGCCTTTCGGAGACTGGGGAATAACCCAGCATTTTCCTAAAAATCGTACTCAGTGTGGTCGATATACCAGACGAACACTCTTTTATCATCCGCCCGGAATCGTTTGGAGTCTGGCTTACCAGTCTTACAGGCCGGCGCGATGCGCGTTTAGCCATACGAGCAGACCTGAAGGGTCAGATGAAGTGCGTACTAACATGTTTCTATTTTCGCACAACAAGAGAGCGCGGAGCTGCACAGATTGTCTAAACTCTGCTACCCCAAACCTGTTCCTGTATGTTGAACGGAACCGGAGGCGAGTCTATACGCATCCTAGAGAGCGCGCAGATGCTACACCAATGTTACTCATAGGAGCTGAAGCGTTCACTCATACCTGTACCTTCAATCGGGTAAGACAATCAGCATCTGTGCATTTCACAGCTTCGACACTATACAGGTAAAATAACTTCGAAGGAAAAAGAAGGTGTAATATGGTAACTTGGCGCAAAAAACACTTGAGTGTTTTAATTAAACAATATGAAATGAACCCGCGTCTTTTTTATATCAGAAGTAAATGTTATCCCAACAGGAGCAAACATGATACAGCACTGCAGAAATATGCTTTGCGTTTAGAATTTAGGCTGCAGGGACCAGCGGAGGAAATTTATAAATAAAATAAAAACTCTATGTTTACAACATTGACGAGGAAGACATGCTGGCAGAGGCTGTTTACGTACGAAAATTAGAGTATTTGACATACAGTGAAGCCGCGCGGGATTAGCCGAGCGGTCTGGGGCGCTGCAGTCATGGACTGTGCGGCTGGTCCCGGCGGAGGTTCGAGTCCTCCCTCGGGCTTGGGTGTGTGTGTTTGTCCTTAGGATAATTTAGGTTAAGTAGTGTGTAAGCTTAGGGACTGATGACCTTAGCAGTTAAGTCCCATAAGATTTCACCCACACTTGAACATTTTGAACATACAGTGAATAACCTTAATATTCGGACACTAAGAGATTTTTACTTTGCTATATGATATCTGTATTCTAAATAAAAGAAAAACATAATATATCCACGTCTTACATGACAGTAGCTGTCTAGTAAATAATAATATGATCGATGTTTACACAACGTATACCACTTGTTAAACAAGACGATTGAAATACAGCACTCTTCGATGGTCACTTTACTTTAATATCCGGACAGACTTGTTTTCACCGTTCACGCCAGGGTAAATACTTCGAGTCAGAAGGCAAGTGTGTGTTTACAAGCGCGGTCGACTATCCGGACGGTACGATGCCACGATAAGCTAATACTAGTTTTGAGATACGACAGCTTGTGATTTTTCACAATGCGAAAGGTAAATCATAAAGACAAATTGCTGCCACGCTCAACATATTTAAGAGTACTGTGGTAGATATCGCCAGACGATTCAAAAATGAGGACCGTATCGACTCTATACCGCAAAAGGGCCAGCCACCGAAGCTGGAGGCACTTGGCAAGAGGCAGCTAATACGAAAAATAAAGAAGGATGCTACTCTCAGTGAACCCAGATTAGCACGTGACCTGCTAAACGAGACTGGCGAGAAGGCACATCCTCAAACGATTCGCAGAGCATTGAATGAAAGTGGCAACAATGGAAGAGTGACCAGGAAGAAACCGTATGTGAATGAACAGAATCGAAAGAAGAGATTGTACTTTGTCAGGGAGTTGATTACGAAGGATGAAATATGGTGGAACGACGTCATTTTTACCGAAGAAATTAAATTGAGCGTTTTTGGCTCGGATGGACGAAGCATGGTGTGGCGGATGAAGAACGAACAATTCACAGTCACAAATATTAAACCGACTGTAAAGCATGGAGGTTGCAGCGTTATTGTCTGGGGCTGTATATCGATATTTGGACCGTGCGAATTGGTGTTCGACAGTATTATGGACAAATATGTCTATTTGAACATATTAAATAACGATTTACGGAAAAGTTCTGAAATCAAGGGGATATCAAACACGTTCAAGTTTTACCAGGACAATGACCCGAAACATAGGGCTCGCATGGTGCTGGAATATTTGTTGTACAGTTGCCCCAAAGTCTTACAACCATCTCCTTAATCACCAGGTCTCAACCTCATTGAGACAGTGTGGGGAGAACTGGAGCGAAGAATTAGAAAAACACCAGTATCGTCCAAGGAAACTCCGAAGCGTTGATTAAAAGAAGAATGGGACAGTCTACATGCGGAGTATTTAAATAAGATCATTTGCAGTATGCCGCAGCGTTTGAAAGAAGTGATAAAACAGAATGGCTATCCGACAAGATATTGAAACATTTAATGTTCCACAAAATCTTGTCTTGAAATGATTAGTTCTACAAAGTGTCCGAATACTAAAGTAACGTGAATATAGGACCGAGTTGTTTTTAAATAGTATTATAAAAAAAGGTTCAAATGGCTCTGAGCACTATGCGACTTAACTTCTGAGGTCATCAGTCGCCCAGAACTTAGAACTAATTAAACCTAACTAACCTAAGGACATCACACACATCCATGCCCGAGGCAGTATTCGAACCTGCGACCGTAGCGGTCACGCGGTTCCAGACTGAAGCGCCTTGAACCGCACGGCCACACCAGCCGGCAATAGTATTAAAAAAGAACTTATGTACGTTATCTTAATAAAGTTTATACTATCGTTTACAAGACACATCACGGAATATAATACTTAGTTATATGTTTTAGTACGAATAAAGTTATGATGCTACAACGTTAACATATGATAGTGTCCGAATATTAAAGTGATTCACTGTACTTCGTTTACTGAACGCGTGCTTGGCGGATAGGCGCAGCTGTTTAATACACAAGTATTGCCTGTCAAATCAAACTATTAACCTGACCACGGTGGAAGCACCGTTATGTTTACGCTCGAGAAGCAGGGAGGGGAGACAGCAGTAGCTTACACTCCAGTACTAGTATGAGGGAACCGCTGTCACACGCTATACGTCTTTAAGCGCTAGTGAATGAAGTGCCCATTTAAAACAAGAACAGAAACACAACGTACAGTATTTCTCATAGTGATTGCTCACGACGCCTCGCTGGCAGCATCCGTAAAACTACCTCCCCGATGATGTGGCTTTTTTACACAACAGTGATTGTTGGTCCGTCAATCGCTGTTTCACTCGAGGACGATAATTCTGACTCTTTGTTCGAATATTTTATTGAATTTACTAGTACGACAGAATTGTGGCAGAAACGTAAGGAGAAGCTGTTTACAGGGTGCTGTCGGGTGAGGTGAGTCAAATTGCAATTTCTTATGCTGATCTGGGCTTACGGTCTGTGAAAGTGCACAATTTGGCTTTTGAGGTTGATAGTACATGTGTTAAACAGGCACTTTCGAAGTTTGGAACAGTGTGTACGATAACTACAGATCAATGCTCAAATAATCGATACTTTAATGTAGACAATGGTATCAGGATTGCGAGCGTTGACTTAAATGTCACATTCCGTCCTACGTCAACATAACGGGCTTTAAAGCCCTTGTTATGTAGGAGGGCCAGCCCCGAACCTGCTGACGTTGTAATGCCACGGATCATCTCCGATGGGAGTGCAAGTGTGTGCCACCGACGCAGGCGCAGCTAGCATGACCCCAAGTTGTTGTCAGGGTCACGCGCCTGCCTTCCTATGCGGACGTGACCGGCAATCTGTCAGTGCGAGAACAGGACGCGGCTGCAGTTAACCGAAAGCCACGCCACCATGGAAACGTAAGTTGTGACTTACCTGTCGTTGACGCTAGCGACGCCGGACGTAGAGATGCGTGAGAATCCTGGTACTGACGAGGCTGAGATCCCGTCCCTTGCCCCTGTTCTGACGGCCTACCCACCCTGCCCGGCCGAAAAATGTTTAAAGAACAGGCACTGGAAAAAGGTCATCCCAGTGTCCCACAGGCCGTAGAATACAAGTCAGAACGGGCACCAGCGGCTGATGTTATACACGCCGCAATCTTCCCAGAGGACGCTGGTATGGCCTTACATAGTGTGAACAACAACTTGGAGCCTCCACGGAAAAAAAAAAAATATTACAATTGCGTATGAAGCAGTCTCGGCCGTCGCAGAAAACTTCAAGCCTAGAAATAGAAAGATAGCAACTAAATTAAGGGAAGCAGGTTATGCTGCATCCCAAGCAGTCACCGACAGTCAGCAGGAAATATTACAGTATGTACGCAGGTGAAGCCTATCGTCCCACAGCATCAAATGAACCACAGTGGAAGATTGTGTCAAAGAAGGTGCAAATCATTCCTATCAAGATGATGAACAGTAAGTTGGTATGAAACATTACTAGCTGTAACATATACCAACTACATGGCGCCTTACAGATTAGAACAGCTCCTGATTTCCTGTCCGACATTAACGCTGATATTGCTACTGTTCGCGAGGTGATAAAAGAGCTAACTATCACGAGAGATGCAGCTGCTGCGGACATCAGTACTAAGGAGTCAACCAGAACAGTAATTGCATTAACATACGACCGATCGGCGCTTAATTTCAGGGAGAGAGATCTTGCACAGAGTAATCGGGATCCCCGAAGTTAACGTCACCGCAACAGATAGCAGTAGAGAATAGGCTCAAATACACGCGAAGCACTAAAATTTCTATGCAGGCTTTCAAGTTAGCAGCTACTGTGTTAGTAGTAAAATAATAAAATCCGACGTAAAGACACAACGCCTAAGGGATTAATTATACGCGTCGGATGTTGACATCTACATTTCTACATTTATACTCCGCAAGCCACCCAACGGTGTGTGGCGGAGGGCACTTTACGTGCCACTGTCATTACCTCCCTTTCCTGTTCCAGTCGCGTATGGTTCGCGGGAAGAACGACTGTCTGAAAGCCTCCGTGCGCGCTCTAATCTCTCTAATTTTACATTCGTGATCTCCTCGGAACGTATAAGTAGGGGGAAGCAATATATTCGATACCTCATCCAGAAACGCACTCTCTCGATACCTGGCGAGCAATCTACACCGCGATGCAGAGCGCCTCTCTTGCAGAATCTGCCACTTGAGTTTATTAAACATCTCCGTAACGCTATCACGGTTACCAAATAACCCTGTGACGAAACGCGCCGCTCTTCTTTGGATCTTCTCTATCTCCTCCGTCAAACCGATCTGGTACGGATCCCACACTGATGAGCAATACTCAAGTATAGGTCGAACGAGTGTTTTGTAAGCCACCTCCTTTGTTGATGGACTACATTTTCTAAGCACTGTCCCAATGAATCTCAACGTGGTACCCGCCTTACCAACAATTAATTTTATATGATCATTCCACTTCAAATCGTTCCGCACGCATACTCCCAGATATTTTACAGAAGTAACTGCTACCAGTGTTTGTTCCGCTATCATATAATCATACAATAAAGGATCCTTCTTTCTATGTATTCGCAATACACTACATTTGTCTATGTTAAGGGACAATTGCCACTCCCTGCACCAAGTGCCTATCCGCTGCAGATCTTCCTGCACTTCGCTACAATTTTCTAATGCTGCAACTTCTCTGTATACTACAGTATCATCCGCGAAAAGCCGCATGGAACTTCCGACACTATCTACTAGGTCATTTATATATATTGTGAAAAGCAATGGTCCCATAACACTCGCCTGTGGCACGCCAGAGGTTACTTTAACGTCTGTGGACGTCTCTCCATTGATAACAACATGCTGTGTTCTGTTTGCTAAAAACTCTTCAATCCAGCCACACAGCTGGTCTGATATTCTGTAGGCTCTTACTTTGTTTATCAGGCGACAGTGCGGAACTGTATCGAACGCCTTCCAGAAGTCAAGGAAAATAGCATCTACCTGGGAGCCTGTATCTAATATTTTCTGGGTCTCATGAACAAATAAAGCGAGTTGGGTCTCACACGATCGCTGTTTCCGGAATCCATGTTGATTCCTACATAGTAGATTCTGGGTTTCCAAAAACGACATGATACTCGAACAAAAAACATGTTCCAAAATTCTACAACAGATCGACGTCAGAGATATAGGTCTATAGTTTTGCGCATCTGCTCGACGACCCTTCTTGAAGACTGGGACTACCTGTGCTCTTTTCCAATCATTTGGAACCCTCCGTTCCTCTAGAGACTTGCGGTACACGGCTGTTAGAAGGGGGGCAAGTTCTTTCGCGTACTCTGTGTAGAATCGAATTGGTATCCCGTCAGGTCCAGTGGACTTTCTTCTATTGAGTGATTCCAGTTGCTTTTCTATTCCTTGGACACTTATTTCGATGTCAGCCATTTTTTCGTTTGTGCGAGGATTTAGAGAAGGAACTGCAGTGCGGTCTTCCTCTGTGAAACAGCTTTGGAAAAAGGTGTTTAGTATTTCAGCTTTACGCGTGTCATCCTCTGTTTCAATGCCATCATCATCCCGGAGTGTCTGGATATGCTGTTTCGAGCCACTTACTGATTTAACGTAAGACCAGAACTTCCTAGGATTTTCTGTCAAGTCGGTACATAGAATTTTACTTTCGAATTCACTGAACGCTTCACGCATAGCCCTCCTTACCCTAACTTTGACATCGTTTAGCTTCTGTTTGTCTGAGAGGTTTTGGCTGCGTTCAAACTTGGAGTGAAGCTCTATTTGCTTTCGCAGTAGTTTCCTAACTTTGTTGTTGTACCACGGTGGGTTTTTCCCGTCCCTCACAGTTTTACTCGGCACGTACCTGTCTAAAACGCATTTTACGATTGCCTTGAACTTTTTCCATAAACACTCAAGATTGTCAGTGTCGGAACAGAAATTTTCGTTTTGATTTGTTAGGTAGTCTGAAATCTGCCTTCTATTACTCTTGCTAAACAGATAAACCTTCCTCCCTTTTTTTATATTCCTATCAACTTCCATAATCAGGGATGCTGGAACGGCATCACTGATGCCCTGTTCTGCACTTAAAGAGTCGAAAAGTTCGGGTCTGTTTGTTATCAGTAGGTCCAAGATGTTATCTCCACGAGTCGGTTCTCTGTTTGTAATTTTCGGATAGTGCACTCAGTATAATGTCACTCGATGCTCTGTCCCTACCACCCGTCCTAAACATCTGAGTGTCCCAGTCTATATCTGGTAAATTGAAATCTCCACCTAAGACTATAACATGCTGAGAAAATTTATGTGAAATGTATTCCAAATTTTCTCTCAGTTGTTCTGCCACTAATGCTGCTGAGTCGGGAGGTCGGTAAAAGGAGCCAATTATTAACCTAGCTCGGTTGTTGAGTGTAACCTCCACCCATAATAATTCACAGGAACTATCCACTTCTACTTCACTACAGGATAAACTACTACTAACAGCGACGAACACTCCACCACCGGTTGCATGCAATCTATCCTTCCTAAACACCGTCTGTACCTTTGTAAAAATTTCGGCAGAATTTATCTCTGGCTTAAGCCAGCTTTCTGTACCTATAACGATTTCAGCTTCGGTGCTTTCTATCAGCGCTTGACGTTCTGGTACTTTACCAACGCAGCTTCGACAGTTGACAATTACAATACCGATTGCTGCTTAGTCCCCGCATGACCTGACTTTGCCTCGCACCCGTTGAGGCTGTTGCCCTTTCTGTACTTGCCCAAGGCAATCTAACCTAAAAAACCGCCCAGCCCACGCCACACAACCCCTGCTACCCGTGTAGCCGCTTGTTGCGTGTAGTGGACTCCTGACCCATCCAGCGGAACCCGAAACCCCACCACCCTATGGCGCAAGTCGAGGAATCTCCAGCCCACACGGTCGCAGAACTGTCTCAGCCTCTGATTCAGACCCTCCACGCAACGTTACGAGTTGTAGTCTCGACTATGGTCACAAATACAATTGCTTATAACACAATTATTAGTATGGGGACTGAGAGTGGAATAGCAGTATTATATAAAATATGCATCCCCATCAAGATATCATATTCTGACAAAAAAAACAATATTCGGAACATAAAAAGAAAAAGCGATAAACATATTTCACTGTCGAAAAAGAAAGTGGTGTTTCCAGATTCTAGGAATTACTTATTAATTTTTTCTTAACTGGAGAGTCTTTATATTTTTCAACAGTTAATGGAAACTTGTGACTCGTCCAGAACCAGCAACCAGGGAGAGACGTTTCTGTTTCGGACACCAACTGAAGAAGTAATTACTTTCATCTAAAGCCCGGTTTCCTTTCTAATCAAAAGCTTTGAACTTAACGACTTTCCTTAAGACAGTACAAGATGAGAGAGAGTAATTTCTTGCATGCATGACATTTGAAGCCGACGCCGATAAAGGAGATTTTGGTGAGTGAAGGCTGAAGAGGTGGAAGGATGCCCTAAAATAAAAGAAATTAAAATAAAAAAAACTCTACCTGGCGACCACTTAATTTTTTTTTTCCTGTGGAGTGGTGTGGAAGGAGGTCCATTCAGCCTTGTGAGGCCAACTGAAAAGTTACTCGAATGTAAAAGTAGAGAAACTGACGCACAAGTCACCGAAGTTGCGTAATATCGAAAGGTTTGCACGAGGTAGGGTGAGACATGATGTTTGATTATTAGCAACAAAAGTATCAGCTGTTATTTTTCTGGTTACAGAACAAGATTCTTGACGTATTACGACTAAGGATCGTATTCTTTGTAAGATTCCAGACCTGTCCATTAGAATTTAGGTCTAGCCCGTATGGCGGAAGTAGGTAGGGAACCATTTTGTTGCAAATTTTAGTCTGTGTAATAAAGAGGAGACGTTTGGTGCTCCATAATTTATGCCACAAGTTTGGCTCTTTTTGTCTCTGCGTATTTTTAATTTTTCTGTCTATTTCTACATGATAGTCCGAAGTTTTCCTGTTAGTACCACAATGGAGAGAACACGAAACGAAACTCAATACACTCATAACAAAGAAACGCTGTCTGACATTATTGTTTGACAATACTCGTCGGACTGCCAGGTTTCAACATTCGGTCGCAGTGTAGAGCATACGGAAAAAAAAGAATTACTCGTTTATTCAGGCATCTTCTAAAATCAAATCCAATGAATGGAACTAGTTTTTGTCAGAGTTTCTTTGCTGGTCTGGAAGTCCATTTTTGTGCGACAAAAGCTGCGAAGATGTGCATAGACGGTTTACTTTGCATTGATCATAATATCGCATAAATTTTTGTCTAATAACGCATTTATCTACGCCAACTTTGACTCCCTACGGGACCGTTGTGCACAGCAACTGTATATTATTATAAGGAAGGATAGGAAAACAGCAATCAGTTGCAATTCCATTGTTTTTTTTCTATTCTTGCGTATCCAGATTTCAACTATAAACAGCCATCTTCAGTGCATTTGCTCATTCTTCTCCTGCGTGTACACCGATTAAGTCGTATGGCGACGGATGCTGCTGGGGCCTTCTTGGATTGTAATTCAAATCTGGCCATGCAAGAGTAATAAAATAGCCAATGGGGTTGCTACTGATTGCTGTATTCCTGTCGTTCCTTATAGCATTTATTTACATATCAGTGAAGTATTTATTCTGTCCATTATATTTGTTAGGCCGGCCGAAGTGGCCGTGCGGTTAAAGGCGCTGCAGTCTGGAACCGCAAGACCGCTACGGTCGCAGGTTCGAATCCTGCCTCGGGCATGGATGTTTGTGATGTCCTTAGGTTAGTTAGGTTTAACTAGTTCTAAGTCCTAGGGGACTAATGACCTCAGCAGTTGAGTCCCATAGTGCTCAGAGCCATTTGAACCATTATATTTGTTCTGCTTTTGTGGAGATACTTGGATCCTGCTCCACTCGACATCATGTTCCTGCTTTCGTAATTTGTGCACCATTGACTTACTTAACTTTTGCGTGTCAACATCTGCTTGCACCTCCCATTGCCTTCTCTGACGGCACTGCCACACCTTACTTGTTCTCATTCTCAGTAAAGATGTCGTGGCTTCCCTCAAGGTATTTTCTGCGATCGCTTTTCGTGACCTCTTTTTCACACTCACCCAGTCACGTGATCACGTTAGTTCCTGCTTCTAAAGAGTTATCCCTTCGTCCTGCAGAGTAATGATAACAGATTTCTGAATAAAAACGATCGGTTATTTACAGTGACAAAAAAGTATTTATTGACAGTAAATCAAATACTGTAATTTTTACCAGTTCAATAACGTCCCTTCAAAAGAAGTTCTTTTCGAAGAAATGTGAAGCTTCTGCTCTTTTCCCTCTCTGTGCATGTATTTTGTCACCCATAATAAACGTTTTCCTTTCGTATTGTACACTATCACAATACAAGCGCGTGCTGAAAAGTAATGCCTCCATACTTTTTATGTGAAAACTCGTAAAGTTTTTTAAATAAAGCAGACGTTATTAACATTCTACATCTTTACTCTACATGCCTACATACAGTATTCCGAAATATAGCGTGTAACATGGCGGTGTGTAACGTAACTATGTCGGTGAGTGAGAAACTGCGTGCTGTAATCGAGTTTCGAATTCCAAGAGTTCGTCCACCCGTGAAACACCTTTTCCTTCACCATGTCAATGCCAGATCATACACGAGCGCTGCAACATCTGCAACAATGAGACACCTTGGGCTCACTATCATCAAACATTATAAATACAGTCCCGGCTTGGCCCCATCTGATTTTTCACTGTTTCCAAAACTTAAAGCATACCTTCGAGAGCTTCGCTTTGATAGTGATGAAGCGATGCAAACAGACCTGAGGTTGTGGCGTCGTCTACAAAGTCAGACATTCTAAAGTGACAGTATCAACAGAATGGTGTCTCGTTGGGTGAAATATGTTCGTCGCCAGGGTGACTATGTTGAAAAATAAATATGTAGACGTGAAGAATAAAGATGCAGAATGTTAATAAAGTTTTATTTGAAAAGCGTTAAGAGTTTTCATATAAAAAAAGTCGGAAGCATTACTTTTCAGCACGCGCTCATATAATGGCCATAGAGGAAGGAAAAACTGCTCGTTTCCTTTTAGCACTAAACGTCATGATAGCTCGCTCTCTGTGCGTGCACTCCTAATATACGTTTTCCGGTGCGTCTAGCAACACTTTTCCCGCTCGTTTTATTGCTCTTTAACGAACGTGTAAATGTGGACTCAAGGAAGTTAAATGTTGTATCAGTCATGTTCGCTCCGCTATTTTGATGGTAAAAATGAGAAGCAAGTTGTGGTGTGAGCAGTAGCGAGCTGTGAGCAGTGTGCAGGCGCCGCAGCCCCTCGCGTAGGTGGGAGGAGTTCCGCATGAGCGGAAACAGTGGCTGTGTTGCTCTTTGCGCCGCTTACTGCCTATTGTTCTCGGAATGCGCGCCGTCCCTGCCCTACACGTATGACTGAAAGCGGCTGACGTGTTGCAGCTTAAGGTTTAACAGCACAGTAAACGTTGTCAAACGCTTATCGTTGCTAAGCAATGTCTGTTTTATGGGTACGGTATTGTATTTTTTTCTTCTAAAAAGGACTATTTGAGCGCTGTATATACACTGAGGTGATAAAAGTCGTGGGATAGCGATATGCTCATAAACAGATGGCGGTAGTGTCGCGTACACAAGGTATAAAAGGGCAGCGAACTGACGGAGCTAGCCTTTATACTCAGGTGATTCATGTGAAAAGGTTTCCGATGTGATTATGGCTGCATGACAGGTATTAAGAGACCCGGAATGGTAGTTGGAGCTAGATACGTGGGACTTTCAGTTTCGGAAATCGTTAGGGAATTCGGTATTCCTAGGTCCACGGTGTCAAGGGTGTGCCGAGAATACCAAATTTCGGGCATTACCCCTCACCACAGACAATATAGTGGTCGACCGCCTTCTCTTAATGACCGAGAACAGCGGCGCTCGCCTGGAGTTGTCAATGCTAACAGACAAGAAACACTGCGTAAAAGAAATGACCTTTATCTTCTTACACTTGTATCTTTCACTTAAAATGAAATAAAACTATACTTCATCGTAGGAAATAAGTTGAAAACATCTTCTAAAGCATATAAAAATTTAAGAGAAAGAATATACAAAAATAATGGCGTATGAGGTAATTACACGTAAGAGCAAAATTTTTTGTTTGTACTTTGCAGTTGGTTAAATCGTTAGAAAGAATGGATTTCCGGATTGGGAGAGTGATCCCTTATTCACTTTCCATCAATGTTTTCTTCCTTGGACTGGCGTGTTGCATCCATGCATATAAAATATCGGTAATAAACGTGTGTTGCCTCCTTCTTCCCATTAAATAAGTTGAAAAATAGAAATTCCCCAGTTTTCACCCTAATCAACATTGGCATTTTGTCTTCGATTAAATAAAGGAAGAGGATTCCCGTAAATAACGGGCCGCTGATTTGGGTACGAGGTGACGGTGGCCGATGGCGACCTAGATGGGTTTCGTGGGAGTGACATCAGGCGAATTTGGTCGCTGAGACATCAACGAGAGTTCACTATAATGCGCCTCAAACTACTGTAGCACGGTTCTGGCTCCGAGACACGGACATGTATGCTGCTGAAAGATGACATAGCCGTGGGGGAAGATATCGAGGATGAAGGCATGCAGGTGGTTCGCAGCTGTCAGCGTGTCTTCAATAACTACCACAGGTCCCATGCAAGTGCAGGAGAATGTCTGCCATAGCATAATACTGGTCCCCCTAGCTTGTGTCCGTACGTTTCGAGCCGCTGTTCACGTCGATGACGGCGTTTGTAAAGAGGACCATCGACCTAGCGTAACAAAAGTGTGATTCACCCGAAGAGCCGACACGTTTCCATTGCTCACTGCAATCGTAACTGACGATGTCGTTGAGTGAACTAGGGAACACGTAGGGGTGGTCTGCTCTGGAGCTCCACGTTCAACAATGTCCAATGAACGGCGTGCTCCGAAACACTCGTGCGTGCACCAGTATTGTGCTCTTTCGGTAGAGATGCCACATATATCCTACTTTAGAGAGCAGACAAGCCTCCGAACCCCACGTTCTGTGAAGAGTCGTGGACCTCCAACCATTTAGCGCCTAGTGGTTTTTTCACTGTCCTCCTATCTCTTTCCGAAGGTGCTCGCGATAGTAGATAGTGAACATTCGACCAGCTTCGCTGTTTTCGAGATACTCGTTCACAGGCTATCCGTAATAATAATCTGCCCTTTGTCAAGTCGCTTATCTCAATGGATTTCCCAATTTGCAACCCATATCTTCGCTAGGGTGATCCCCCGTCCAAATCTGCCCCGCTTCCAGTCTTTTGTTAACGCGTCACATGCACGCAATGCCACCAGGCGATATCCAACGTCGAGGGGGGGCAGTTGTCATAATGTTTTGGCTGATTAGTGTAAATGACTTCTATTTGGTCGCGTTAAGCTATATGAGTATGTCATGAGGAAATGATCGCTTCTGTTCTCTCGCAGATTCCTGTGTGCCGCAAAACCGGTGTTTCCCTTACTTAATAGCCTCTGTAACTCGTTATCGATATAGTGTGGAACCACGTACGAGGGAAAAAATCTAAGGCGCCGACGATTCCTAGTCGTGTTGAAGCGTGTAACACGGCACAAACGTCAGAAAGGAAGTCTAGAAGGAGCCCGTGCGTTATAAATATTCATCGTGGCAGGCGGAGCGTGGGCGGAGAGGATGTTTCTGGGGACGCAAGTTAGTCACACTGCCATTCAGTGAGATGTGGCCGTGACGGCAAGCCGACCGATGAGCAATCGTGCGCGAGCCGACTCTTCCACGGATCGTAAAAACGGTGTCCTCACATCGCTTCTCTAGAGAGAGGCGACAATATTGATAGTTTTAAATAAAAGCCTTCGCGTGAACATGTGCAAAAAGGCTCAGCAGGTGTCGAATGAATCGTGTTCGATTAAAAGGCATTCAATTCCTGTTGCCTTTTTGCTTTTTAGGGCTCTCTTTCGCAGTCGCATTTTTACAAGAGATATAGTAGATATAGCGTCTTTTGCGACTGTAGAAAGTCTAAGATTTTATGCAGCCGCAAAAGACGGCGTAACTCCCATATGACTTGCGTTCAGTTCCGATTAATGCGCAGTTCTGCAGACATGGTCATTACTGAGTGATACAAGGACTACTCGAAAAGAAAGGCTCAATAGGTCGCGAACTGTAAACGACAGTAAAAATCGGATGAAACTTTGCACAGATGTGTTGAGCAAGTATATCTACTATGCTTGTCGATCGTGTCACGTCGCTCTTTCCAAATCTGAGCACACAGGGAACATGTTAAGATACCTAGAATAATAGTGTCTCCCGCCATGTGTGGATACGCGTTGCGAGGTTTCGCCTGAGTTCATGCAAACCCCACATTACGTATCAATCATGCACTTCCTTCTTGGCCGCACACTGCTTGGTCAATGAGGACACCCTTGCAGCGTTTTCGATGGGAAGTGTTTGATCACCCACCATACAGCCCGGACTTAGCTCCTTTTGATGTTCATCTCTGCTCACATGAATCGCTTGGTATGAAGACAACATTTCGACACAAACAAAGAACTGCAGACCACCGTAGAGAAGCAGTGGAAAGCACAGGCGGCTGCCTTTCATGACGAGGGTATTGGAAAATTGGTACAACGCTACGACGAATGTCTACGTTGGAGCGGTGACTATGTATAGAGGTTGCTGGAAGGTCTAGCAAACTGTTACAAATAAAACGTTTTTAATTTGGTTTCCATTTCGCGACCGATCGGACTTTACTTTTCGAATAAGCCTCGTATGTTTACTTACATGAAATTTAGCATGTCACTACTTTGCAATGTGAGTGTATAACAATGTCGAACTTCGACACGATCAATGAATATTTGAAAAATGGTACTTGTTTACGGTTTCCTGATACAGATGCTACTGGTGCTCATCAACAAGATCGCGTAGAGCCTACTAAACACTCAGTACCGGCATCATGTTTTCAATTAGCATCGTGGCAGTTTTGCAGTTTCTTCTGAACGTGCATATAAGCAGGGTAAGGGTGAATTACAGAATAACCACGAGTCTGCAATACGTGTTCCTACGTCAAGCCCACAAAGCAGTTTTCAGGTTGAGATGTTCGTCATACAAAAGAATGGAATGCAACATTGCCTTAAGGAAGGCGCAGAAAAACTCTTTGGATTTTGCTATTTTGTCGAAAACTGGCGCAGTGAGACTGTAGCTGTGTAGAAATACATACTAATTCTTACGAAAATGTATAAAAAGCAATCATGCACTGTTAATAGAGATATTAATTAAGTACGAATAGCACCGTTACCGGTTTCGGACCGACAGGCTTTACATCTCACGGCTGTTCACGTTTAGAATTACCTTTAATTTATGCTGTTTCGCATTGGGTCGATAGTGTCCTATAGCAAGAAACAATGTAATGCAAAGGATCACTTTACTACAGTTGGATCTAACAATGAACTAAAACACTGTAAACAACTTTCTAATATAGAAAGTAAGCTGTTTTTGTATTATTTCCATCGAAAATTATTTTCAAGCACTGTTGACCGCTTTTGAAGAGGTCCTTCACAAGCTGTCAACAACACCAAAAAATAACGCATGATTTTCTGTGTGAGTAATACGTCAGTTGTCTTGAAATGAAAGGACAGTTCCTTAGCACAGAATCTGGTTTAGGGTAAATAAAACAAAGAATAAGTCGTTGATGATTATGACTTTGGACTAGAGTTGCGCTGTACCAAAACTAAGGTTCGGTACCTTCTGTACAATACATAAATGACATGATAAATCGTAGGCTATCGGTAGTATTGGTAGCATTGGTTGGGAAAGAAACGAAATTGAATGTGTGAGAGAGAAACTGGGAGCCGACTTCACTTTCTTTTTGTTTGTTTGTTTTTAACATTTTTAGAACCGCACGTCGTTCATTGTTAGGCCACAGTGTATTTTATATCCTTACAATACGTAAATTGCATTTTATAAGTAACAAAAATTAGTTGATCACATAAGTTCTGCGCTTTTATGTAACCAAAGCAATTAATTTTGATGCAAACAGTTTACACGCACAAGTAATCTGTGTAATTATTGTTGCTATTATGTAGTCAATACAACGTTCTTCATGATGATCAAAGGCAACAGTTTGTGCTACTATTGATAAGTGTGAAAGTTGTTTATGAATAACAGAAACAAGTTATATATAAGCTCGACAAAGTATTGAAGCGATGTTAGATATGTTTTTGTTTTGTGTTTTCTCTTTTTAATTTTACCAGTTTTTCAGGAAATTGCATTTTCTAGAGCCATATGATAAATGCGTATTTTTTTTTTTTTTTTTTTTTTTTTTTTTTTTTTTTTTTGTTTTTACTACAACATCCCTCTGTTTCACGTTACAAATGAACGATATTCGAATAAAACCTGATTTAAAGACTGAGAATTTCAATGTTACTATGAACGCTGTTTATTTTTAAGTAATGTTTATATTACTTTCTTTTACTTATTGGACCAGGACATTGAGATTATAAACAGTTTTGGCAGTTTTTGATTTTCTATGACGTAATAATAGTTTAAACTTCTATTAAAAATTTCGTACCTGCTGCTCTACAGGCGTTCTTGTTCTATTTTTAGAACTGTTCTTCTTGTGGTTATTGTCATTTGTACAGCACTACGACGTGAATAATGTTATATTTTGGATGTTGTTGCCAACAGTGGAATATTATTGCCAAGTATGTGGTTGTGATATCTGTGATTTGAGTTTGTGTTGGAGTGTCTGGACCGAATGAGGTGCCGCGAGGGTTAGAACACTGGACTTGCATCCGGATGGTCAACGGTTCAAATCCACGTCTGACCATTCAGATTTAAATTTTCCTTTATTTCCCTAAATCGCTTAAGAAAAATGCAGGGATGGTTTCTTTAGAAGAGTACGGCTAATTTTATTCGTCATCTTTCCCTAATATGTGGTTTTGCCCCGTCGCTAATGATCTCATTGTCGACGGATCGTTAAACACTAATCTTCTTTCGTTCCATATATATATGCGTCTGATCGTGTAACACCAGTTTGTTCTCTGCAACGGCTTTCTGGATATTGTAGTTGGTATCAGGCATTCGTTGTGGTTACTTATGATGATTTTCATATCTTCTTCTAAGTTATAAGTTTTATAGAGGAAATTGTTGAAGAGTAATAGAAAGGAGAATAATGGCTTGCTTGACATCGGAATTTTGAACGACACGTAAGTGAAATAATCCCAGTACCTAAGAGGTAATATTAGAGAGGACGGTTGTGGTTGAAGCAAGTAAGACATCTGAAGGGAAGAAAACGTCCTCAGTAAAAGTGCTCTGTTGGTATCAAATATTGTATGAAAATGTGGAAGGAATTTTTGAGTGGTACCTCTGTACCACAATATTGCATCAAAGTGAAAAGTGGACTATTGGCAATCCAGAGAAGAATTAACTGGAAGCATTTTTAATTTGGTGCAATCCAAGCCTGTTAAAAATTAAATGTACAAAGTACGAAATGAAGAAGTACTAAAAAGAACATTTGAGAAAAGAAATCTACGGAAGGCCCTTACTACAGGAAGAGGATGGTTACTGGCACAACTTCCACGGCGTCCACTAAAAGTTAACTTTTTTCCTGTTTCTAAAATTTCTAGCTTAGTTGCGCTGACACATGAGGTAATGGTGACTAGTTTCAAAGGTTTTGTTCATTTTCGAACAATTACCTGAGCCGTTCCCATGTGACTAGTAAAATAATTTCATTGTATATCATTTGCTATTTTCGGTTGTTCACAACCGTTCAAGTTTGAACATTCCGTGTCCTTAATGCTGCCAACTAGTACACACTGAGTGATTTGTTAACGAAACAGACGACTCAGTTGAAGAAGCAACAGTGGTCCGCAAATTAAGCAACCTAATAGTCCAATGAGCTCTAGTATTTAAACATTATGGGAAAATGAATCATCTCGCATGTCATCTTCATCTCTTCAATTTATTGTCCACTATTTTGCAGTAATATTTTTACTGCATGTCGTAGCGCGCTGTATCTGTGATTTGAATTAACTAGATGCCGACATGCTAACTACTATGTGTGTTAAAAACTAAAGTTAAGTTTTCTTTTGTGGAAATAAATTTATTTATTCGTCTACATCAAAGTCATCCCTTTCAAAATATTCCTCATTAGACATTTTGCACTAATGCCAGTCCTTATTTCCAGTCCCCGAAACACTTCAGGGACTCGACGCTAGGTATACCTCATAGCTCTCTAGGCTACCCCCTTTTAATCTCGTCTGTGGTTTCAAAACGACGGCCGTTCAAGTTTTTCTTTATTTTTGGACTTTTATTTCGCGAATATGTTGCCCTGGCCTGGCAAAAATTGTGAGGAGCATGCGTCCGGAAGAGATGCAGCAACAGGCGGCTGTACGCACAGCTGGTGGGTTCCTTGGCCGGGTGTGAATAGCGCGCAACGAACGGAACCTCGCGCATTCCACCATCTCTTCTCTCATCTGCGGCTCGTAAAAGTCCGCGCACAATGCTATCCGGTGCGGTTTGCGGCTGTTTCGCTACGCCGCAGACAGACAGCCCACACTCGCGACCGACGAGCAAAACCGTACTTAGAGCCTCCGCAGGATCTTATGTCGTTGCGAGACACCGAGATTGTCTTTTGCTCCCCACGAGATGTACTTTAAAGAAAAACGAAGAACAAGTTATCAGTGACGTCTCAAAAGTCACTGCCAACTGAGAAACTCCTGCAACCTTCCAGAATGTTTGCGGTCCTCCAGGCAGTAGCAGTACGAGAAGTAGTTTTATTCACCGTGGATCACTTTTTCAATTTAAGACCAAGAAAATAACGTAAGTCATGTAGCCTCCTCAGTCCTTGTGTAGCGTATATGCCACGTGCAACTTTTATTTTCTTCTGGATCAGATAATAAACTAAATTCGCTCTGTCTGTTTCTAGCATATAAATTACATTATGTGGTTTCTCTGTGTGCCCAGTAGTTGGCAGCATCCAGAATCTTTTTGAAGAAAGCTGTTGACTGCAGTGTCAGCAAGTCTACGAGGAATATAGATATTTTTTTAGTAATGTTGGACTACAAGATGTTCAGAATATGCTGCAGTATGCCGCTATACCCTACAGTATCGAATAAGGGATTATTTATTTCATAGCAACAACACGGCGAGATATATACTTTCGATGTAACATTAGGTTTTGCAGTCGGCAACGACTTTCCAGTAACATTGTTTTAATAATTTTAGGTGTGTAACATTTAGTTTTCTGAATATTGCATATATTTCACTTATATTCTAACACAAATATTATTCACCTTGAACTCGTCCTAAAATTTTGGTGAATCACGCAAATCTTTTAAATTTAGTATTGTAATCTTATTTTGTCCTAGAGCAATGCTGTAACCGCCAGTATAAACTTTTCATTCATTAAATCTGAGCTCAGGAATGAGGAGGATATACGGATATTAGAATACTTACAAGCCTATGAGTATTTTGGTAAGTATGAGACAAGTACCTAATCACCCTATGGCAAAACTTTTATTTTATCAGCATCCTCATCATCCCAAGTATTAGGCTGAATATTTTGTACCTTTTACCTTGTATTTTGTTCCTCTTAGTCTCTCGAGCTTGAGATCGATATCTCCTGTACACACTTAATTTACACATTACAGAATTTATACACTGGCAGAAATGGAATCTATAGCACCACGAACACTTTGAACGACAGCTACCACGAAACTGAAACTTCATTAATACCCATGGCTATTGGATATGTTGATTAAAATGTCTTCCCTTACATATGCGATCTTATTTTCAGTATTATCATTACAGAACAAGCCCATTCTTACACGTGAAGGAAGGTGCGAATACCTTACGGCTATTGGGTGTGTCTAACGTTATTGGAAGTTTTCAGGTGGAGAATGCAACACAGGGGACGTTCATATGCGACCTATCGCCAACTTTTAGACTTCGAGAAACGTCACACCACTGGCTTTGAGTGATCTGGATCATACCAATAGATCGCACATACAGTTGACTGTAACGAAATGACTGCAGAACGAGTGGTGACGAGATAGATTCTTTGCAATAATGCGGCAAGAAGAGTAGTTACAGGTCTGTCCAGAAGCATTAAACCACGACGAGGTCGCAGGATTGTTTGACAGGCTCTGACGATTGGACGGATGTCAACAGCTAGAAACGGGACAGAGGTTACAGCTGAAGTGTCACCACGAACCTTCGAAAACAGATAACTAGAAGATGGGTTCAGATCTCGACGGATGGAAATAAGGATGATTAGGGGGTAGCATCCCTTCGATAACGAGATCATTAGAGACGGAGCATGATCTCGCATTGTTTCAAGGATAAGGAACGAAATCGGCCGTGCCCTTCCAGAGGAACTATCCTCACATTTGCCTGGAACGATTCAGAGAATATCTCGATGGTCAGACGCGGATTTGAACCGTCAGCCTACCGAATGCGAGACCAATGTGCTTACCACTATGTCACAACGCTCGATTTGACATCTGGACTTTCTATTTGTTGTTAACCAACAGCACAATGTCGACTGGGACAGTTTGTGGCCTTCTGTCCATATTAAGCGACGAGTGGCGATCAGATCGACGCCAGTGTGTCCGTAGACGACTTGGTGTAAGGTCATAGGAAGCAGCGACATTCGAGACCCATAATTCTCCATCACCTGAATCATGGAGTGACGAGTTACGGGATATGACGACATACTTGATTTGGTAACTACTGAAGGGTGACTGAATGCACGCCAGTATGTGGCAGGAGTTGTAAATCTTGTCGCCATACACTTCAGGACCAGATTATCAAATCTCCGTCCAGATCTAAGCCATACACAACACGCCCCCACGGTGTGTGGCGACCGCTACGGTCGCAGGTTCGAATCCTGCCTCGCGCATGGACGTGTGTGATGTCCTTAGGTTAGTTAGGTTTAAGTAGTTCTAAGTTCTAGGGGACTGATGACCTCAGCTGTTAAGTCCCATATTGCTCAGAGCCATTTGAACGATTTTTTGTGTGTGGTGGGGTGTACTTCTGGTACCACTAACTGATCCCTTCTACCCCGTTCCACTCGTGAATGGCGCGAGGAAAGAATGATTGTCGGTAAGTCTCTGTATTAGATCTAATTTCGCAAATTTTCTCATCGTGGTCATTCCGCAAAATGTATGTGGGATGAAGTAATATGTTATCCGAATCTTCTCGGAAAGCACTCTCTCGAAATTACAATTGTAAACCACTCTGTCATGCACAACGCCTCTCTTGTAGCGTCTGCCACTGGAGTTTATTGAGCATCCCTCGTGTCGACTAAACGAGCCCGTGACGAAACGTTCCGGTCTTCGTTGGATATTCTCAATCTCTCCTATCAGTCCTACCTCGCAAAGATCCCGTATTAATGAACAATACACAAGAACTAGTCGAACAACCGTCTTGTAAGTCACTTCGTTCACGGATAAATTGTATTTCCTGAACATTCTTCCTACGAATCTCAGTCTGGCAACTGCTTTTCCCACTGTTTGTTTTATGTGGTCATTCCACTTAAAGTCGCTCTGGATGACATATTCCAGCAGAATAACACAAGGTCCCACTCTGCGTTTCACAACACGCTCGCCTTGAGGAATGTACGGATCCTCGATTGCCCTATCTTGTCCCTTGATCGACACCATATAGTATGACTGGAATGTGATAGGAAGACGTATACTTACACACTTGCTTCCAGGCACTAAATCTCATGAACTGACACAGCATGTGTTTCAAGCATGGCAAGGAATTCCTCGAGACTATATTCTGAGGCTGTCTACTTCCATGCCATAACGAATAAAAGGAAGTTGAAGTTAATGGTTTTAGTTATAACGTAGTATTCTCCATTCTTCTTCGATATCTGAATTCCGCCACGTGCATCTCTTTTTGCTCCAGTTTATTATTGTTTCACATTCTTATGGGGAAAGAGCAGTAAATGTTTTTCAACAGGCGCAGACCTTACGAGGTATGGAAAAAGGTAAGAGACTACTTGTCTTGCCGCGGAAGTACTTATCATGGTATATTCGTATGCTACAGCTTTTAGACTTGGAACTGTATCTTTGCGCTGTGCCAGGTCTCATCAGAATCGATCCATTGAGTGACAGTGAATGAGTAGTTCACAGCTGACGTGTTACTGCGATCCATTGGAATGCAAATGCGGTGGAGCTACAGCGCAGTATCACGAAAAACGACACTCTGTAATGTTTTGAGAGGCATAAGGAACGAACTCACATGTGTGTGGACTGAAATGAGCCCTACTTTGAGAACGACCACTGTTGATGAGTCCATTTGGTACGAACGTAAATTTACAGCACGAATCTTGAATCTTTTGTGTCAGGCGTCGTACACGACTACGTACCGGTGGTGTGCAAAATCAGTTCTACAGTGAAGGGGACCGCATATAAAACACTATTGTGACTCATTCTTGAGGACTGTTCGAGTATTTGGAATCTTTACCTGGTCGGAATGAAGGAAGATATCGAAGCAGTTCAGAGACGAGCAGCTAGATTTGTTACCAGTAGCTGGCCGCGGTGGCCGAGCGGTTCTAGGCGCTTCAGTCCGGAACCGCGCGACTGCTATGGTCGCAGGTTGGAATCCTGCCTCGGGGATGGATGTGTGTGATGTCCTTAGGTTAGTTAGGTTTAAGTAGGTCTAAGTTCTAGGGGGCTGATGACCTGAGATGTTAAGTCCCGTAGTGCTCAGAGCCATTTGAACCATTTGTTACCAGTATGTTCCATCAACAAGCGAGTATTACAGATATGCTTCGTGAACTCAAATGCGAATCCCTGCGAGGAAGACGACGTTCTTTTCGCGAAACACTATTGAGAAAATTTAGACAACCGGCATCCGAGGCTGACTGCAGAACGATTCTACTGCCGCCGATGCACATGTCACATTAGGGCCACGAAGATAAGAGAAGTTAAGACCCCTACGGAGGCATGTAGGAAACAGCTTTTCCCTCGCTCTATTCGCCACTCGAACGGGAAGGGAAATGACCACTACTAGTACGATGGCTTGGGGATTATATTTGTAGATGTAGGAGTGGAGTCACCTGCTCAGAGCTCCTATACTCAGCTATGTGCGCTGAACAATGTTCTCCGAAACACCTGCGTTTGCATCAGCTTTACATTCTGTCGCCAGATCTGACACAGGCTGCTGCCTATCCTCTTTTACACAGCGAGAAAGCCTCCAACCTCCACGTTCCGTGATCAGCCGTGAACGTCCAAAAGCTTTATACCAACTCGTTGTTTCGCCGTCCTTCGACCAATTTTCATAGACGCTCACGACAGTAGCACGCGAACAGCCGACCACATTGTCCGTTCTCAGGCGTCCAGCCATAAAAATCTCCCCTTTGTCAGAGTAGCTTATGTCAGTGGACTTCCCCATTTACGGCCCGTTCCGCAGCTAGTATCATTCCCCATTCGTCTCTTCTTCGCTTACATACTTTGATTGCCACGTCAGGTGCACGAAGCGGCACCAGACGCCATTCAGTCTCGCAGTGGGCAATGGTCATATTTTTTTGCCTCGTCAGTGTGCATAAGACAGCAAAAAACGGTAGCGTAACTATTGAAGTATATACACGTTGCATGGCCAACGTCTCTGCTTTAAGCAAAGTTTTTAGACTGGTACAGCACAAATTTCCAAGTGTGTTTTTGTGACTTTCTCTTTTTCTCTCTCTCTCTCCCTCTCTTTCTCTCTCTCTCTCTCTCTCTCTCTCTCTCTCTCTCTCTCGTGTGTGTGTGTGTGTGTGTGTGTGTGTGTGTGTGTGTGTGTGTGTGTGTGTTTGTGTGTGTGTTTGTTTGTTTCTATCTCTGCATATAAGAACTTTTCCAAAATACTTTTTATTCTAGTACAGGTTTATGTAATCTAATACTCATTTTAATCACACTCACATCATCAGATTTCAATATGGGAGCTAAAGATATCGAGATGGAGCACTCAAACAATGTTGTCACTAATCGATCGAAAATTTGTGAAGCATTGTAGCCGTTCTTGCAGGTTGCTCCTCAAGATAAATTTGGCTGGCAGTTTTTCACCCATTTCGATGCGTGGTGTTCAGTGACCCACACCAGTCCTGGATGTCGAACAGTAACTGTCTGGGTGTGCCAGCCAAAGATCCTTGTGCTTTGTTTCTTGCCTAACTACAACATGGCGGACACAAAGTATCATTACAACTAAAGGACAACGCTTTACAATTCGCTGCGTGCATGAGGGTATTCCATCAGATGTTCTAGATTTCTGGAGAACTACGAAATGAACTAGTGCAAAAAATGGTGACAGTCTTGCTGTATCATTTCAAAACTCGAGAGTGGCAGTCGTATTGATACGCTGATCAGAAAAATTCATCCTGCTTTAATTCACCTATACTTTGCTGATACAGTCCACTGTCATGCAAAACAATACCATCAGATATAGTAGATTACGTACATAGCATTTTGAGTGGTGTGTTGCCTGTTAACATTTACGTTACCACTAAGTGACACACTGTAAACGCGACAAGGTAGTTCTCTCAAGATGAGAATAAATGCCGGCCGGAGTGGCCGAGCGGTTAAAGGCGCTACGGTCTGGAACCGCACGACCGCTACGGTCGCAGGTTCGAATCCTGCCTCGGGCATGGATGTGTGTGATGTCCTTAGGTTAGTTAGGTTTAAGTAGTTCTAAGTTCTAGGGGACTTATGACCACAGCAGTTGAGTCCCATAGTGCTCAGAGCCATTTGAACCATTTGAGAATAAATATTGGGTTTATTTGAGCTCAGGCCAACGGCCTTGCCGCAGTGGTGACACCGGTTCCCTTCAGATCACCGAAGTTAAGCGCAGTTGGACTGGGCTAGCACTTGGTGACCATCCGGTCTGCCGAGCGCTGTTGGCAAGCGGGGTGCACTCAGCCCTTGTGAGGCCAACTGAGGAGCTACCTGATTGAGAAGTAGCGTCTCCGGTCTCGTAAACTGACATACTGCGCGGAGTGTCTTGTGCTGACCACATGCCCCTCCATATCCGCATCCGGTGACGCCTGTTTGCTCAGGAGGACACGGCGGCCGGGCTGTACCGTTGGGCCATCCAAGACCTGTTCGGACTGTATTTTTTTTTTACCCTCACGAAGTATTTCTAGAGCACTAATTTCTCTGCTACCGATAACAGGAACGAAGCACAAGTAAGATAATGGAATCTGTAGCTTATGTCTTTAAGTAATGCAGTCTTCTAGTGATATGATAGTTCTCTTTTCAGCTATTGTTCCAGTCAGTAACGCACGGCTTACGCAAATAATCCTCAGTCGCTTGCAGACCGATCAAAACTCTACGCGTAACTACGGCATGGTTGGCGACGCAGACGACAGGCATCCCTAGGTATGCTACCCTGTCATGTAAACAAGTTACTATGATTATATTAATAAATTTTATATGTTTTATTGTCATTATCAGTGGCACGTTGATTTGAGGGCCATTGTGATTTATTATTTAGGGGGGGGGGGAGTGGGAGGGGAGTCGGTATTACTCTCCCCCTCGTTCCGCCGCCCCCCCCCCCCTCCCCCATAGTGCTCTGAGCACTATGAGACGTAACTGCTGAGGTCATCAGTCCCCTAGAACTTAGAACTACTTAATCCTAACTAACCTAAGGACGTCACAAACATCCATGCCCGAGGCAGGATTCGAACCTGCGACCGTAGCGGTCACGCGGTTCCAGACTGTAGCGCCTAGAACCGCTCGGCCACCCCGGCCGGCCCCTCCCCCCACAAAACCCTACATCCGCACAAGAGAAGCACAGAAGTTCTATGTCGTCAGAGACGAGATTTATACATCCACTAGAAGCTCACGCAAAATAATTTTTCCCATGAGCAGAAACAGTTCTCTTCCTGAGCGTTGGTCAAGTCTGATCTTTTGTGCCACAGGAACGGCTGGCTGAGTTCTTTGTCGTCTGCAGAATTATGTGGTTCGCCCCTTACGAACGGCCACCTCAGTGGCTTATGCGATGTTTTTTCTTTTTCGGTACGCTAGGCAGACACTACTGATTTTGAACGACTGCTTTTTTCAAATTATTAGTCGTGCAGGCATAAGCTGTTAATACGATCTTTTACAGACGCGCTAGCTGCAGCTTAGAATTTCTGCGAGATAATCGATTGTGCAACGGCTTCAACTGTCCGATGCGCATCCCCCACGCAACGAAACCTCCACCATTACCATTATATCTGCGTAGGTAGGAGCCAAGTTACTTTTTTAGTATAGAGATCACTGGTGGCATTAGACTGAACGCAGGGTCGCCCGGGACGACAGTAACATAGTAGACAGGAAATGGCTTCCCGTGTCTAATAGTACTCAGCCCTTGGGCATTGTGATGGGAGAACAGCGGAAAACGACAGTTGCCGTCCTGGTGTCGATCGTAATTGCGAGAGGTGCGCGCAGAGATCCTATTCTATTAACTGCCGCGAGCCGTAAGCCGTTCCGCGAAGCGGCGCCGCTTAGCTCGCTGGCACTCACAACTCAGTACTCAGTATTGTACTGTCGCGTAATGAGCTTCCGCCTACACTCATGCATATTTTAGCCGCCCGGAGAAAAATTTGCGGCTATTCACGAGCAGTGACGAGGGGAGCAATAAAAGTCGCCTTCTGCAGGGTGTATCCTTTTAATCGCCACTTCACAAAGGCGCGCGTAGCGTTTCGCGTCGAAGAGATGGGTTTGTCTTTTGTACTCTCGCAATATTAAGTGCAGTTGCCTTGAGCGGCTTGCGGAAAGGTGTCTCTGAAATGGTGTCGTTTACCCACTTCTGCCACTCGTGCGTTTATTTCCCAACGCAATTTCCGTCTACACAACCTGTCCTACTAATAAAAGAAAAATCTAAAAAGATATTGGACAAGATACTGACAGTTGTTTTCCAAAAATATCGAACATGACAACCTATATAAGCAAAGATACATAAAGTGTATATTTTTAAAGAATTTTGATATTATAATTTTACAAGAGTAATCATATACAGGGTAATCAGAAACAGTCTAAAAAGTTTGTAAGGTTGTTGCAAGGTAGGTTGTGCTGAAAAGCAATTTCTAAGGAAAAAATTCGATACGTTTCACGGTTTCCCACTTAATTAGCATTGGAGTTAGCCAATCAGGTCGCTGCGTTCGCGAATTCAAGCAGCCCATCAGATACAGTTACTGTCAGTTGTTCTCTTAGAGTAAATAATGTCGCATGAGACCGCTCAGCCTATGACTGGGATTCGATCTTTACTTTTGTAACAGTCTCATGTTCGGTTTTAGGAGACCAAACGTTGGAGGACACCTTCTCTGGCGTGCCGCATGAATTTGCGCGGGTAACGTCCTCAATGGCTAACTTCAATGCTAATTAACTCGGAAATGGTGCAATGTATCGAATTTTTTCTTAATAACTATTTCTCAGTACAATCAACCCTGCAACAAAATGGTTCAAATGGCTCTGAGCACTATGGGACTTAACTTCTGAGGTCATCAGTCCCCTAGAACTTAGAACTACTTAAACCTAACTAACCTTAGGACATCACACACATCCATGCCCGGGGCAGGATTCGAACCTGCGACCGTAGCAGTCGCATGGTTCAGACTGTAGCGCCTAGAACCACTCGGCCACTCCGGCCGGCCAACCCTGCAACACCCTTACAAGGTTTTCATACTGTTTTCACCATCCTGTATCGGTGCAACATTACGCATATAAATAGGCGAAGAGATCCGTTACATCGGTTTGTTTATTGAAGAAAGGTTATTTTAAACATAAGGACACCTATTACGGATTGAGGTTCTGTGAAATGCTGGTATCTATATTACGAGTGTGTGTGTGTGTGTGTGTGTGTGTGTGTGTGTGTGTGTGTGAGAGAGAGAGAGAGAGAGAGAGAGAGAGAGAGAGAGAGAGAGAGGGGGGGGGGGGGGGGTGAGGCAGGGGAGGGTTCTCGTACTGACTGAATCTGAACACGGTAGACCGCTATCAGTGCAACACAGGGGCAATAAAAATTCGATTTTCAATACTTTGCGTAATTATTGATTTAATTTAAAAATTTTAAGTTCTGTTATAATCTACTTATTAAGAGATGTAATCTTACATCAAAAGTTTAACACAATAAGAGAAATATCACACTTAGAAATCGTGTGTTTGTCTTGAGGCAGCATAACTGCCAGCGCATAAATACACGGGGTTTACTCATCCAGTGTTTGAGAATGAGAGCACTTAGACACTTCCAACGAAGTTTACACATAATTTCAAACATTTTCAAAACTTTTCTCTATGACATCTCCCACTAAATGACGACACGAAAAGCGTCGATCGTTTACTACATTTTCGCTGTGAATGTAATTAAACTTCAGCGTCAGGTACGACGTTTTAATGTATTAATTCTTTACTGGTAACTCTGTTCGCAACACGCTCAGTATCCATATATATCCCTGAATGTACTTGCAAAATTATATCATGGTAAGACACACAGTTCAGGAGATACGACACCACAAAGATTGAGATATGTGAAAAACTAACTTTTGCTTAAGATGGAGCGCAATTTACCCAGACTATATTCATCCAGAATTTTATAACGAGAACACATAGCAACTTCCAAAAAACTTTAAGCATAATTTCAAACCTTTCGTACAGTTTCCTCTCTTGCATTGTTGGAGTCAAATATTTAAGACACTAGCTCAATTGTAAAGTTATTAGACGTTTGATGCTGCTTTATGCATGGGAGTTGGATTTCTTAAAGAATCCGGGGTTTATTGGAGATAGCCGGCCGGTGTGGCCGAGCCGTTCTAGGCGCTTCAGTCTGGAACCACACGACCACTACGGTCGCTGGTTCGAATCCTGCCTCGGGCATGGATGTGTGTGATGTCCTTAGGTTAGTTAGGTTTAAGTCGTTCTAAGTTCTAGGGGACTGATGACCTCAGATGTTAAGTCCCATAGTGCTCAGAGCCATTTGAACCATTTTATTGGAGATAACTAGTCCATAAGAATGTGTCGCACGGCAGGCGGAGTAAACAACCAGTTCTCCTTCTTAGTATGGCGAGGGCACTCCAAAGATTATGTAGCTCATACAGCAAATGTTACCTAAATAATAATCTCTGGGCTTGGCTTTGAGCACTATGGAACTCAACTGCTGAGGTCATTAGTCCCCTAGAACTTAGAACTAGTTAAACCTAACTAACCTAAGGACATCACAAACATCCATGCCCGAGGCAGGATTCGAACCTGCGACCGTAGCGTAATAATCTCTGAAATGATACAGACAAATATCAGTGTTAGTTAACGTTTCGACATGGTTCGTACTCACCACAGCATTGTGTAGTCCAGCATTCACACGACAGTTCAAAAAATGTGTGTCAAATCTTATGGGACTTAAATAATAAGGTCATCAGTCCCTAAGCTTACACACTACTTAACCTAAATTATCCTAAAGACAAACACACACACCCATGCCCGAGAGAGGACTCGAACCTCCGCCGGGACTCACACGACAGTGGTTGAAGTGTGTCTGTGGTGCGTAATGTTAGCTGTAATCCCTGTTTTTAATTCAGACTCACATTTTATGATTAGACGGCCGGTATACATGGCCACATATGTTTGCAATATTTCGACGAAGACATGGATACGTAATGCATCCACGAAAGTAATGTCCTACAAAACACTTTTTCGATCAGTTCTTGTGTATTGTTCACGAGTCTGGGACTATTACCAAGTAGGACTAACAGAAGAGATAGACAAGATTGAACGAAGAGGGCCATGTTTCATTACGGGATTGTTTACTGGGCGCGAGACTGTTGTGGAGATGCTTAACGAACTCTATGGCAGTCGTTACAAGAGAGGAGTTGTGTGTCACGCAGAGGGTTGCTATTGAAATTCCGAAAACGTTTCGTCGGGTAACATATTCATTCCTCCCACATATATCTAACGAAATGATCAAGTCAACAAAGTTGGAGAAATTAGACCTCATACGGAAGCTAATCGACAGTCGTTCCTCTTAAGCACCATTCGCAGAGTGAAGCAGGGAATGGGGAAAATGATAGTGGTACCAGATACCCTCCACCACACACCTTAAGCTGGCTTGCGCAGTATGCAGGGTGTAAATGACAATGTTTGCAATGTACCACAGCTGTGTAGAGGAAGTCGAGACGAACAATTTGATACAAGACACTTGCGATCTATGAAGTCGAGAAACTACCAAAAATTGGCCTACCAAAACCACCGCGTGCGTCGCTAGAGACTTTCACTATTTTCTCGCTCTCTTCGCGCAGACTATTAGACTTAGAGAAAAATATTTTTAGGAAATTTAATGTAGTTTAATTTTGTACTTAGATAAGTTTTCGCTATAGACCGCGGTTTTCGAGTAATTCAAGGAAAATGTTCTAAAGTGAGCTTCATACGCACCCTCACCTCCACACTCATTCCCTCCACGCCATCCCCACCCCGGTCAGGATTTTTTGTATGTTGTTTGTTATACACCCTCCTATCACTCTACAAAAATTAGTGGCTATCCTTATTATTTCCCGTATTCGTCTTTTCTTTGGTATTAGTTGTCTGGGCTACGGTTACATCAACATCCTGTGTCTTCCCGCATCATTGCTCGGAGACTAGCAGCAACCAGACTACGGATCTAGCGACCCTTTGGAGTGGTGCTACTACCAGAAAGCATTGATTGCAGACGAATGGCTTCGGATTTTGTTCTGCTATGAATTGCGGTTCTGCACTACCCCGGACGAACTTCGTCGACGAGAGTAGTGGCAACCTGGTGAGAGGTACAACGGTGTTACTCTTGGTTTCATGGTGTGGGAAGCCATCGGGTATGACATTAGGTCACGGCTAGTATTGACTCAGCGAACTCTGAAGGTACAACGGTACATCACGGACGTCCTGTGTCACCTCTCACGCGACACTATTGTGGTGCCATTTTTCAACAGGACAATGCTCGGCCGCACATGGCAAGTTGTTCCCAATGTAACAAGTGTGGGTCCAGCTCCGACATCATTTCCGTCCCAGTGCCGGCATCCGGGATACTAAGGCCCAGTTAGAACAGTCGTGGGGCAACTTGCCTCAGGAGAGGATACAACAGCTTTGACACCCTTCGCAGCCGAATCAATGCATGCATCCGTGCCAGAGGGAGGTGTAACATCATACTGTTATGTGGGCTCATAATGCCAAGTTCTTTGTAAATCTGAGACGATTTTGTAATCACTGAAATAACATAACGCACTCTTTCGACCCGTGAAGTTTAATTTCGTTTCTTCTTCCCCTTCTGGGTCTCTCACTTTTATCAGGTATTGTATGTACAGTTGTATATCTAGAGATTTTGAACTCGATTGTAGATTTTACGGTAGTTATCTTCCTTCTATTCCACTAATATTTTAATGGATTCATAATCCAGGTAGCGAAGAGCTGACGAAGAGCGCTGTATTTCGTCACGACCGTTTACTCGGCACAATACGTTACGGCGGACTCGACAAACTGCAGAAATAGGAGCCACAAAAGAGGCGTTGTTCATCGTGCAGAAGTTTACTGTAGAAATTGCGAGAGCGTACGGTCTAAAGCCTCGGCTACGATACCGAGCGGTGTGCGGTGGTCGGTAAAGGGGCAGAGCGGCGCCGCTCACGTTTGTGTTTACATTGAGTTCAATGGAAACATGGGGCGGCCAGATAGGGCAAGCAAGAGCGACAGGGCGAAACATTTTGCCGCTTGATCTCCACTGCTCACCGCTCGCCCTAGGCATTAATTTGTCCTTACCGCTCAGAGTCTTTTGCAACTGTTTAGAAGCTCGCGTGCGGTAAAATTGACATAGACGAGATAGGAGACCAAATTCCCATCCCCGAGGTCCGTCAATTAAGTCCAATCTGTGCCAGGTTTGTAATTTGACAGATATATTGATTTCAAAAATAGTGTTGTCACAAAGGAACTGTGGGAGGAAATAGGAAGTACAATTATCTTGTCAGGGAAGATTAAGGTTTTATTCTAACCATACAAATATTTTCATTCGCTAATGAATTATTACTTACCAGTATGGAACAAGATGCAGTTCAACTAATAACGAGCAAAAATATTACTTTAACGTTAAAATATGTCACCAGTAGTTACCAAAAAATAATGGCTATTAACTGAAATAGGTCATAAATGTATCCGTTATTTCTATTACTTCTGCAGTTGGACTTCATTATTGGTCTGGAATGGGATCCGAAGGACTTCTCAATCCATTCGCGGTCTGTTCACGGAGAAATGGTATGCAGCCTGCATCGTTAATGCCATCCATTTTCTGATAATATTGGGCAACACGGGAGGAGTTTGTACAAGCTTGTTTACTTTTGACACGTTCAGTTCTTCTAAGCCTGTCCCTAAAATTCGTCATCCGTCCGTAAAATCCCAAAAGCGCATTTAACACTTTTTCTATCTTTTGTTAGATTAATTTTGAAGTTTTGTTGATATACCGTTACACGTTTTGCTGGAAATGGATGCAGAAGGTACAATATAAGTAGGAAGACTTCATCTCCAATGAGAATGTCTGGCGTTGAAATATTGCTGTTTGGTAAGATCTTTTGGGGACATACAGTAAATAATTCGCTGGCCATAAAAGTTTACCCATCGCTTTGTTTTCCTCTACCATCTACATCAGTAACTAAAAGCTTTTTATCGGCATTAGAAACACCCACTAGAACTACAGGAAAGTCTTTCAGATAGTTCAAATAACTCGATGCACTATGCGGTGGACATAACGCCATTTTAGGAACTGATGGACAATACCACCATTATCGTATCCGGCGCCACTCACCGCTGTACTGCTCTGCCACTTCACTGCCCGCCGCTCACCGCTCGATGTCGTAGCCGTGGCCTAAGAAGTGCTGGGCAACATGTTACTTCTTGAATATTATGCGGACTGTAATTGTTGATGAATACAAATAAAGCAGTTTTCTGCCCCAGTCACTTATTTTTCATCTCCATCGACGCGCAAGTCGGCGAAGTGACGTCGAAAGACTTGCACCCGGCGAACGGTCTATCCGACTGGAGGCCCTAGTCACACAACATTTATTTACTTATTTATTTTGCCGCTAAGCTTTTCGATGCTTCACGTCATCGTCCTCAGGTGTAGAATTGTTTATTTACATAGCTGTCTTTGATGAAGAGTACAGACACATTTTCACAGTAGTAGACCAAGGGCACTGTAGGTTATGTTGCGTCTCTTGCTAATCATAAGAACTGTGTACTTACAAAAGGCCCTTTTGAGGCTAAACAACGTAAATTTTTGACAGTGAACTCCCTCACCAGATTCAAAGAACGCATCAACGCCTTCAGATACAACACACCACACAAATCTGCAGTAGCCTCCCATATAAAAGATACAGGACATCGGTTGACGATGTAGAAAACAACCTTAAGATACTACGCACATTGAACAGAGATGTCTCTCTATGAAGAACTAGAAATCTATATCCACAGAAGGAAAGTTGGGAAAAATATATTCAACGACGATGGTGAAACAGGCTCAACCACCTTTTTCAAAAGCTTTGACAAAGTAGTTAAAGTATTCCCATAATTTACAATTTCAATGCACAGCAGCAATTAATGTAACCACTCCTATTCATTTCCCAACAATTTCAACCTACGATATATAAGTATGATGTGTTTTATTTTTTTACATATAAGAAATTAATATAATAATTGAATTGTGCACTTGTCCATATTCTGGTGCAACCCATTTATATTTTTTAAATAAAAGGAAAACATATCTGTGTTTATAATATTTGATATTTTATCTTGTGTCCAATGCTGCAACCCATTCATACCTTTAAAATGCAAGAAAAACATATTTATGTATATACAATTACCTAATATACACTCCTGGAAATTGAAATAAGAACACCGTGAATTCATTGTCCCAGGAAGGGGAAACTTTATTGACACATTCCTGGGGTCAGATACATCACATGATCACACTGACAGAACCACAGGCACATAGACACAGGCACCAGAGCATGCACAATGTCGGCACTAGTACAGTGTATATCCACCTTTCGCAGCAATGCAGGCTGCTATTCTCCCATGGAGACGATCGTAGAGATGCTGGATGTAGTCCTGTGGAACGGCTTGCCATGCCATTTCCACCTGGCGCCTCAGTTGGACCAGCGTTCGTGCTGGACGTGCAGACCGCGTGAGACGACGCTTCATCCAGTCCCAAACATGCTCAATGGGGGACAGATCCGGAGATCTTGCTGGCCAGGGTAGTTGACTTACACCTTCTAGAGCACGTTGGGTGGCACGGGATACATGCGGACGTGCATTGTCCTGTTGGAACAGCAAGTTCCCTTGCCGGTCTAGGAATGGTAGAACGATGGGTTCGATGACGGTTTGGATGTACCGTGCACTATTCAGTGTCCCCTCGACGATCACCACTGGTGTACGGCCAGTGTAGGAGATCGCTCCCCACATCATGATGCCGGGTGTTGGCCCTGTGTGCCTCGGTCGTATGCAGTCCTGATTGTGGCGCTCACCTGCACGGCGCCAAACACGCATACGACCATCATTGGCACCAAGGCAGAAGCGACTCTCATCGCTGAAGACGACACGCCTCCATTCGTCCCTCCATTCACGCCTGTCGCGACACCACTGGAGGCGGGCTGCACGATGTTGGGGCGTGAGCGGAAGACGGCCTAACGGTGTGCGGGACCGTAGCCCAGCTTCATGGAGACGGTTGCGGATGGTCCTCGCCGATACCCCAGGAGCAACAGTGTCCCTAATTTGCTGGGAAGTGGCGGTGCGGTCCCCTACGGCACTGCGTAGGATCCTACGGTCTTGGCGTGCATCCGTGCGTCGCTGCGGTCCGGTCCCAGGTCGACGGGTACGTGCACCTTCCGCCGACCACTGGCGACAACATCGATGTACTGTGGAGACCTCACGCCCCACGTGTTGAGCAATTCGGCGGTACGTCCACCCGGCCTCCCGCATGCCCACTATACGCCCTCGCTCAAAGTCCGTCAACTGCACGTACGGTTCACGTCCACGCTGTCGCGGCATGCTACCAGTGTTAAAGACTGCGATGGAGCTCCGTATGCCACGGCAAACTGGCTGAAACTGACGGGGGCGGTGCACAAATGCTGCGCAGCTAGCGCCATTCGACGGCCAACACCGCGGTTCCTGGTGTGTCCACTGTGCCGTGCGTTTGATCATTGCTTGTACAGCCCTCTCGCAGTGTCCGGAGCAAGTATGGTGGGTCTGACACACCGGTGTCAAAAAATGGTTCAAATGGCTCTGAGCACTATGGGACTCAACTGCTGAGGTCATTAGTCCCCTAGAACTTAGAACTAGTTAAACCTAAGGACATCACAAACATCCATGCCCGAGGCAGGATTCTAACCTGCGACCGTAGCGGTCTTGCGGTTCCAGACTGCAGCGCCTTTAACCGCACGGCCACTTCGGCCGGCTTACACCGGTGTCAATGTGTTCTTTTTTCCATTTCCAGGAGTGTAATAAATGTACAGTGCGCATGTCCATATCCTGGTGCAGCCCATTCATATTTTTAAAATAGAAGAAAAACATATTTATGTAGAGAACGATTTATTTTTATATCTTTGTATACAATGTAAGTAAGCATATGCGTAATATGAACAACGTCTTTGGAGCGACAGTTTAAACATAACGCACAGTGGAGAGGATATACAACTGGCAGCAGTGTGCAGACTTTTTACGGCTCTACCGCCCCTGTAAGTCAATCCACTCTTAGAAATTCATGTTTGTTTTAACCTAAAAAGTGTCTTTTCTAAATAAACCTCGCTAACTCCATCTATGTAAATAAACAATTCTCCACCTGAACATGATGACGTGAACCATCGAAACGCGTTGTGGAAGAAGAGGGAGATCCAGAGAGCTGTTTTATTTGTGTTACTTCTTCCCATATAAGTCTCGCAAAATACCCACAATGAAAAAGTCAGAGCCGGCCGGTGTGGCCGAGCGGTTCTAGGCGCTACAGTCTGGAACCGCCCGACCCCTACGGTCGCAGGTTCGAATCCTGCCTCGGGCATGGATGTGTGTGATGTCCTTAGGTTAGTTAGGTTTAAGTAGTTCTAAGTTCTAGAGGGCTGATGACCTTAGAAGTTAAGTCCGATAGTGCTCAGAGCCGTTTTTTTTTTTAAAAAGTCAGAGAAGTAGAGGTCATACGAAGGTTTGTCGACATTCGTTCTTCTCAACCACCAGTCCTGAATGGAATACGGAAGCAGAGAAAAGATAGTAGTTCCAGAAGCACGTTTCCGCGACACACCGGAAGGTAGTTGTAGATGTAAAAGTAGGGGAGAGATAGAGGGTGGGGGAAGACGTAGTTGGTGAAAGAGAGACTGGCCGTCAGTGGCAAAGCGGTAAGGGTCGCCGCGCGCCGTAGACAAGAGCGAAGCACGAGTATGACCCACATAAACGCGCGGTATGGCGCTTTTAAATGTCCACGCAGGGAGAGCGATTAGGACGCAATGCGCGCACACAGCGGCCGGTATCTACGGCTTATCAGCTGTGCGCTGGTGCCCCGTGGGCGCTGCCTGTTCTACAACCTCCCGATAACGTCACAGCTTACCGTCACTGCAGTGCAACGCCAATTATTCCAGCTGTGTTTGCCAACCCAGTCACGATAGCTGTCAACAGCTTCGTCATTTTACACGCCTATATTACTGTAAGCTACTGAATGCGGTTTGCAAAGCGAACATGCAAAATGAGCTGTAGCGACAGAGAATGGAAAACTTCGATTTATCCAATGGAATCTCGAAAGCTGACTTTGGTGAAGCACGACATATTCTCGAGCAATTATCGAGTTTTTAAGATACAAAGTAGGCTTGGCGAAAGGCTTCGAAGTGATTCAGTAAGTTGCTGATAGTGATGTGGTCATCCCAATTGGTCGACGTGAGGATGTGGAGATGCTAAGTCAACTTAAATGAGAATCTTCGGAAATGTGAAGATGTTCCTCACGCGAATGGCTGTTGAGTGCACACAGGAAATCTGTAGAGACCTGCATCGCTCACTTCGCTTGAGAAAGGTGAGCGAGGTTGGTTAGATGTAGAACGCACAGACAATGTTTCTAGCTTTGTCCATTCGCGCATGCAACAGTAAAGCTAGCGAGTACAACAATGTACAAAGGCTTGTTGAAGAATATCGTTTCAAATTACCCACGGGGAAGGCGCCCTGTTTCACAGCTGTATGTGGTGGAAGGGTTAATATCAATCAGATTGTGTAGGACAACAAAAAATAGTTCCATCGCGGATAAGAGATCGTTAGCGGAACCAATATATGTAAAAATATTGGAGTAACATTTCCGCCAAAACGTTTTATAGCCTGACATTGAGTGCCCAAATTCTGTGATACATAAACCCGTTTAACATTGTATTCCCACATACCTAATATATACCTGGTGAGTAGCGTAAGAAGTAACACCCTTTTATTTCCTGAACGGTTCTAGACATCGAAACGAGTTTTTCACATAGTGACAGAACCGCAGAGGAACAATTAAATCTGTTTCATCGATGGTACCTTTAACGTTTATATCAACAGGAATATCGAAGCAAATATTTCTTAAATGGAACAGTTTACATTTTTATCGGAATTCGAAAGCTCTTGAACACATGAGTGTTACCGTTGAAACTTTCCGCAAAATAATATGAGAAAAGTGGTGAAGTTGAAGAGGAAAGCGCCCAGAATCCGCTATTGTGATGTAAACACCGCCAAGAGGGGTGCCGCATGCCAGGCTTCGTCAAGAAGCTAGGTAGAGGATGCAAAACTAAAACTTGTTTCCTTTTGTACACTCTTCTATACGAAAAGACCCAGGATCAGCTACAATTTTTGCTATCAAAGTATGTGATAACTTTCGGTGTATGACAAGCAACTCTGTTACAAATAAGTGTATGTCCCCCTGTTTAATACATTAGTTCAGGCAGCTAAGACAGGTCACCCCATACATATCCAAAATGAGTACATAAATGAAGGTATACCTTTCGTACTGTAGTGGACAATGTGATAAAGTTTCTGACGCACACAAGTAATTTTTAAGGCTTATACCTGCCGAATTATGACATCGCTGTTTTAATGCCAGTTTATACTCCTTCCGCTGACATTGTAAAGATCTTTCGAAGACGATATCAACAACATAACATACTTGGCTCAAATAGTAACGAGATAACATCGCCGCATACCACTGCCGCGCCGTCAGATGAAGACATCCGACAAACGTCTGCCCTATTGCAACAAATTTATGCAAATACGTAACTCACGTACGGTTTGGGTGTTTATTACTACCAATGCGACATGAACTGTTCAAAACGTTGACCATGAGAATTGATACAAGCTATAAAGCGATTCCGGACTGGCAATACAGTACACTGAATTTGATCTGTCTTGCGTCTGACAGATGTCTTCGGGAGTCGTCGGTGCTCCCTTATAGATCTATTGTTTTAATTTTCGCTACAGGTAACATCCAGACGTGTTACGTCTGGAGAGCATGCGGGCTACTGACACAAGAAAACAATCCGTGAGAGCAGAAAAAGATTTATGAGAAGCTATGTTCGGAGCACATATCTGTATGGTGCGGAACAAGGGCAGTAGCGGAGTCAGAAATGAAACGATTCGAAGCCTTTGAAATATTATGTTACAGGAGGATGTCAATGCTCAGATGGATTGATCGAATAAGAAATGAAGTCATCCTACAACGAGTGAACAAGGAACAACGTCTTATAATCAATGAAGAGATGGCGTCGTTGAACACATGTTACGATATGGCTGATAACAGTAGTTGAAGTGATGACCGGCAATGATGTAAGACAGGAATCGAGAGCTGCGTAAACAGTCTTACGACTAATGATCACACAGAGAATAACAACAACCACTTCTACAGCACGCCGTCTCTTTTGGCGTAGAAATATAGCATATTAACTCCGAACAACGGGCTCCATATACAAGAACAATGTGACAATGCAACTTGAAAACGCAGCGTTTTTAAAAATTATACATTATACATGATGTCGAATGTTGCAGATGGCTACATAAAATTTTTGAAATTCTGAATGTAGCATGGATAAGATATAGGCAGCGAAACGTTTTCTAAAACTTATGCACAAAGCAGACTTCAGTTACAAGAATGTAGTGTAGAAGGTAGCCAAAGTTGAGAAAGGAGAGACTGGGTTGTAGCCTATCGCAGATTTCATTCAGTGTGTACACTGAGCAAGCAGTTAAGGAAACTAAGGGGCAAATTTGGAAAGGGAATTTAAGGTCGGTTAGAAGGAATGGAAGCTTTTAGGATAGATGGTGAGACTGCAATCATCGCAAAGACTGTGAAGAGATCGGAAGATCAGTTGAGCGGAATGGATAATAGCTTGATAAGAGATTTATAAGGTTATTATCAAAAACAGTAAAATAGGGGCAATGGAGTGGAGTCGAATTTAATTCGGCGATGATGAGAGAATTAGATTAGGACATGAGACACATAAAGTACTAGATGAGTTTTGTTATTTGGACAGCAAAAATGTTCAGACGTGTGAGAAATCTTATGGGACTTAACTGCTAAGGTCATCAGTCCCTAAGCTTACATACTACTTAACCTAAATTATCCTAAGGACAAACACACACACCCATGCCCGAGGGAGGACTCGAGCCTCCGCCGGGACCAGCCGCACTGTCTACGACTGTGGCGCCTTAGACCGCAAGATTAGTTGAATAGATCGAATAACTAATTAGAATGCACTGAGTGGAACTTTGGAGAAAAGAGTCTGGGAGTTGACAATTCTAGATGGAGACCGAAGCTTGACTACAGTAAGCAGATTCAAGTCGATGTAGGGTGCAGTAGTTATACAGTACCGAAAAGACTTGCGCAGGGCAGACTAGTGTGGAGAGATGCATCAGTCTTCGGACTGAAGACGACGACAACAACAAGATACATAGCTATTAACGAAAAAAAAAACGGTGTAGGAAGGGGAGGTGACCGTACACAATTTTCCGTTCATAAGATGAACTGCAGAAGCGGGCAGAGATCGTGCTTTGCAGCAAGGCAGCCGCGACAGGAGACGTCAGCAAGGGGAGAACAGGACTGTGATCTGTAGCGCCGGGCCGGCGCCTGCAGCGTCAGCTACGAGGCACAGGCATTCGCGCAGACACCATCGGGCAAATGCTGATTCTCTGTTCCGTGTGGTCGATAGTTCTCGAACATTCAAACACGCACCCATATCAGATCTGTATCGTCTTGGTAATTGTCGTTTCGATCACCTGTGCCAATACACCTCCCACTGCAGTTCGAATTTTCACACACGGCTGTTTCTGTGGGCCGGTTTTTAATTTTAGAAGTGAAAAGCTAAACGATACCCAATAAAACGACATTTTTTTGGTTGCGAGTAATAAAGAAAGCTGCAGTCGTGCTCTGCTTTGTATAGTGTATCCATCTTACGGTGTGTGGCGGAGAGTACTGCTGGAAAAATCGTCATTTACCCCCTTTCAGGTTCAGTTCGAAAATAAGGCGTGCGGAGACCGACTGGCAGTAAACCTCTCTAATTTATCTGATTTTACTCGTGTCATTTTGTAAGACGTACATGGAAAAGGGAAGAAGGAAGGATGACTAGAATTTAAAGTCCCGTCGGCAACGAGGGAGACGGAGCACACCCTCGGATTACAGAAGGATGGGGAAGGAAATCGGCCGTGTCCTTTCAAAGGAACCATCCCAGCACTTGCCTTAAGCGATTTAGGGAAATCACGGAAAATCGAAATCGGGATGGCCGGACAGGGATCTGAACCCTCGTCGTTCCGGAATGCGAGTCCAGTGTGCTGACCACTGCGCTGCATCGCTCGATGAGACGTATGCAGGAGAAAGTGATATGTTCCCCGGCTCTTATTAGACTGTACGTACGCTGTTGCAGACTGAAGGGTAATCCTCTGTGTGCTGCAGGACTGCCATCTTGTCGTGTCTGCCACTAGAGTCTGATGAGCATCTCCACGACGCTATAGCGCTTACTAAACGTACGAACGACGAAACGTGGCGCACTTCTTTAAATATGCTTTTATCATTAGTCCTACCTTGTAAGAGTCCCAGTTTGACGAACAATACTCAAGAAGCGATCGAACGAACTGTCACTCCCGTGGGTGATTCATTTCCTTAGGATTCTTAATATAAATCTTCAGCCTGATATTTTCTCTCCTTAAAAATAATTTATTAGACCATTCAGCTTTAGATCATTCTAGATACATGCTACTAGATATTTTAGGGCTGTGACTGTTCAGTGAATGGTCGCCAGCGGTGAAATCTAACTGTAAAGGGTCCCGCAGTTTACTTTGGCGCCGGCTGTTGTAGCCGAGCGGTTCTAGGCGCTTCAGTCTCGAACCGCGTGACCGCTACTGTCGCAGGTTCGAATCCTGCCTCGGGCATGGATGTGTGTGATGTCCTTAGGTTAGTTAGGTTTAAGTAGTTCTAAGTTCTAGGGGACTGATGACCTCAGATGTTAAGTCCCATAGTGCTCAGAGCCATTTGAACCATTTTTTTATTTAGGCGCAATCCGTTACACTTGTTTACATGGGAGGTAAACTACATATGCCTGTACGATGGGTCGGTCATCTGTAGATCTTCCTGCCTTTTGGTACAATCTTCTGGGGCTGTAACGTACTCGTAATTGTACATAACAACAGTCTGGAAAACCTTCTGACATGGGCCATTAGATGATTTACACTCAGGTGACGAAAGTCATGGGATAGCGATATGCACATATACAGATGGCTGTGGTATCGCGTAAACATAGTATTAAAGGGCAGCGCAGTGGTGGAGATGTCACTTATACTCAGGTGATCCGTGTGAAAAGGCTTACGGCATGATAATGGCTGCGCGACGGGAATTAATCGCAGAATAGTGGTTGCAACTAGATGCATGGAACATTTCATTTCGGAAATCTTTAGGGAATTCAGTATTCCGGGATCCACAGTCTCAAGAGTGTGCCGAGAATATCTGATTTCAGGCATTATCTCTCACTACCGACAACGCAGTGGTCGACGGCCTTCACTTTACGACCGAGAGCAGCGGTGTTTTCGTGCAGTTGTCAGTGCTAAACGACAAGCAACATTGCGTGAAATAACCGCTGAAATCAATGTGGGACGTATGACGAACGTATGCATTAGGACAGTACGACGAAATTTGGCGTTAATGGGCTATGGCATCAGACGACAAACGCGAGTGCCTTTGCTAACAGCACGAGAGCTCCTGCAGTGCCTCTCCTGGGCCTGAGACCATATCGGTTGGACCCTACACAATTGGAAAACCGTGGCCTTCTCGGATGAATCCCAGTTTCAGTTGGTAAGAGCTGATGGTAGGGTTCGAGAGTGGCGCAGCCCCACGAAGCCAATGACCACATTGTCACCAAATCATTGTGCAATCTGGTGGTGGCTTCATAATAGTGTAGGCTGCGTTTGCTTGGAATGGACTGGGTCATCTGGTCCATATGAACCGATAATTGACTGAAAATGGTTACGTTCGGCTACTTGGAGACTATTTGCACCCATTCATGGAGGGAATTTTTATGGATAATTTTTATGGATAACAATGTGCCATGTCACCGGGCCACAATTGTTCGCTATTGGTTTGAAGAACATTCTGTACAATTCGAGCGAAAGATTTAGGGACCCAGATCGCCCGACATGAATCCCATCAAACATTTATGGGATATAATCGAGAGGCCAGTTCCTGCACATCATCATTCAACGGCAACACTTTCACAATTATGGATGGTCATAGAGGTAGCATGGCTCAAAATTTCTGGACAGGAGTTGTTGAGTCCCTGCCACGTTGAATTGCTGCACTACGTCGGGTAAAAGGATGTCCGATACAGTATTATCAGGTATCCAATGACTTTTGTCACGTCAGTGTATACACATTTTGTGGAGAGTAACTTTGGATACTGTCAATGTTACCTTTACGTGCGATGATTTTGCTCCATTAAGAATTGGAGTGTGTAGAAAGTCCTGAATCGAATGACAAAGCTTGTCCGGTATTTCCACACCCTCAGATTTTCTCCATTCGGCAATAGTGCAGTACGTCTCTCGGAAGCTGGGAGCCGCAGCTGCGCACCGCATCTCAATGACAAACTGAGCTAGCTGTTGTTCACAAGATCATTATTACGGAATCCGTGTTGATCTCTGCAGATGAGATTTTCGGTCTCCAGGAAGATCGTAATACACGAGTATAAAACCTGTTCCATAATTCTACGACAGACTGGCGTAAGCAATTTAGGCTTATAGCTACTAGCGTTTGTTTAACGATTCTTCTTGAGAATGGGAACAACCTACTGTAACCGTATGAAATTTTTTATTGTAGAACATCTTTGTATATCTCGAAAAATGGTGATGGAGAGTATGTTAAGGTCCAATGGTAAAACGGATATCGTTTAGTACTAAATGAACTTGGGAGATATCCACACGACACACGTGCTGGAATGGTAGGGTTTGGTAAATGAAGCTAAAATGCTACCAGCTACAATAGAAAATTATGAAAAGCGTGTGTTGTGAGATAACCAGGTCACCCCATCCTGCATTGTCCCGCTTTATTTCGATATACCAAGTCCTAACACCATTCCTAAAGGAACGCTCGTAGCTCTGTGCGATTGCAACGATGTCGGACTATCAAGGTCGATTTTGGATATTCTCCTTCTACGTACAGGAACGCAAAAATCGAACCGGACAAATATTTCGTGCTGCAGATGTGGTCTGTCGACAAGACGAGGGTGGAACTGGACTAGAGTAAACAAAAGGTTTAATGTTCCAAAGGTAATGATAACTACGGGTGAAACAACAGAGGGGATATGGATATCATGGTCGTCTCCTGCGTCGTAGGCCACGAGCAGCAAATTGGCGAGCTGAGCAGCTTCCGCATGGAGGTGGCGGACAGGAAGCTGGTTCTCACAGCGGGCGCCGGCGAGATTCTCGGAAGGCTTAGCTGCGCGAGAGCTGAGACGCGACGGCGCACCCGGCCCAGCTTACATTACAGCCTCCACATACAGGACGCCTGCCTCTACTTCTACATACACACTCCGCGGGCTACGGACACCCCTTCCTAATAATATTAGCCTCTTCCTGCCCTCTGGAGGAAAGGAAAAATTACTATTTTCCTAGATTCAACCCCTAAATTTTTACACAGTTCCTCATAAGCGGCACCTAATCAAATTACGTGTGTAGTGAGTATCGTCTCAGTAGTGCGACTAGATTCGTGAGTTCCTGTGAAAAAGTTCACAGTAATAGACGGGAAGTTACTTCTAGAAAATGTCTAAAAGTGTGTCTTCGGTACGACTTAAAGTGGAACAACCACATAAAACTAATCATAGGAAAAGCAAATACCAGATTGAGATTCATTGGAGGAATCCTCAGGAAATGTAGTCTGCCAACAAAGCACGTAGCTTAAAAAACCGTCATCCGACCAGTACCAGAATACTGCTCATCGGCATGGGATCCGTAGCATACAGGACTCATAGAGGAAATAGAGAAGATCCAAAGATGAGTAGCCCGTTTCGTTCCAGGTTCAATTAGCAAGCACGAAAGCGTCACGGTGATGGTCGACCAACTCCAGTGGTAGACGCCGTAAGAGAGACGTTTTGCATCACGGTGTGATTTATTGTTGAAGTTCCGAGATAGTCAACTGTTCCTCCGACGTATATCTGTCGAAAAGATGAGGGAGATAAAATCTGAGTGATTCGAGCCTGCACGGAAACTTACCGACAATCGTTCTTCCCGAGAACCACTTGCGACTGGAACAGGAAAAAGGCGAAGTGACAGTGGTACACGAAGTACCCTCCGTGACACAGTGCAAGGTTGATTGCGGACTATATATGTAGAAGTCATCTAGTGATACATAAGCTATATGTGGAGTTCCCCAAGGAAGTGTTGTGGGTCTTCTGCTGCTCTTAATCTATATAAGGTAATACCGTGATGATGTTACAAACTTTCGGGAATGATGGGGAAGGGCAAAAGTATATGCTTGAGATGAGACCGAGTGGAAAGTTATAAGTGAAAATCGTTGTGGACCCTCTGATATTGGAGTACATGTACCGGTACTGTTGTTACTAAGATAGTAGAGTAGACAACTTTGAGAGGTGGTAGTGTGGACAAAAACAAGGAAAAAATCCAATAAACATGGGCTCTAGCATGCAAACCTTAAGAGCTGTTAGCAGTTGTCCGTCTTCGATACTGTGAAACACATCTCTTCTTCTACCGCATGGTCTTTGGTTTCGCTACTTTTGGAGGAGATAGTATAGAGCAAAACGAAAAAAGACCAGTGAGAATGGTATCTAAAATGCATAAATTAAGAGTTATGAGTGCTTGTTCAGTAGAAGAGATGGGTTTCACAGTATGGAAGATGAACAATGGCTCATAGCTCTTAAGGTATGCATTTTAAAGCTGATTTTTTGTTATTTTGGTCTATACCACCCACTCCGTGTTGCTAACAATTCTCGCCTATAACTTTCGACTTCGTCGTTTCCGGGCCAGTTCCCTTACTTCAAATTGATACATTTACCCTTTATCTGTCGTGATGCTCCTTGTTAGGCCAAGATCATTTGGTTTCAGTTTTATTATTTTCATATGAAGTTGTTTTTTAGCGTCTAGTAACGTCATCAGAAGATGAAAACGAATTATAAAACTATTTAGATAAGATATTGGCACGTTGAGAAAAGTAGCAGTCTGAGGTCGTTCACATGTGTTCCAAAAGAATCCGTCAAATCTGCTCTTCATCATAAATCATACGAATTTGAAGACTGACGATTCAACTAATACATGAGGGTTTCAAGTACGAACAACTCAAGCTGAAATCATCACACACAACATGTTTTGGGGAAGGACTGCGTTTTACTCGCAGAATACTTAGTAAGCACAACAAATTTATCAAAGAGACTGCCTACACTACACTCGTCCGTCCTCTTCTGGCGTATTGCTGTGTGGTATGGGATTCCTACCAGATAAATTTGACGGGGGCCATCGAAAAAATTCTAAGAAGGCAACTTGTTGTGTATTATCGTGTAATAAGGGAGATAGTATCACGCGTATGATATTTGAGCTCAGACGGCAATCAATAGAACAACAGCGTTTTTGGTTGTAGCGATATGTTTTCACGAAATTTCAGTCAGCAGCGTTTTCCTAGTGCATATTTTTCCTTGTGCTATTCTAGAATGGAACAGTAGAGAAATAGTCTGTAAACGGTTCTATGAGCCCTCTGCCAAACACTTAAGTGTGAATTGCAGAGTAGTAATGTAAATGTAGAGGTAAATATTCCGGTACCTCTCTCAGGTGTAATTATACAGCTGACATGGCAAGACAAGGCACGGCCGCATGTTGTGCCCCAAATGTGCCTTCTTGGTGTCACAGGATGTCAGCCTTTTGCCCTAGTCCGCCAAATCACCAGACTTGTGGCCAATCGCAAATTTGTGGGACATAATGAAACGACGGGTGCAGCGCTGTGACCCTGTGCCAACCACAACAGATGGACTTTGGAACCAGATGTGGTTATACCACAGGACACCATTCGCGCCTTATCCACGTCGTTGTTACCTAATATGGAACAAATTATCAGGGCTTGCTGGGCAACAGGACACATGTTGCATCGAGGTGACTGAAATACTAATCATTTCTTCAGAACATACGAATGTATGTGTTCTGCGAATATGAACGTTCTGTCTATAGTCGTTTAAGGTGTTCTGTTTTTTGTGAACATGTGTGTATTAACAAATTTATCCCCCGAATGCGAAAATATTTTGTTGACACCGACCTAAATAGGGAAGAACTATCACCACGATAAAATAAGGGAAATCAGAGCTCGTACGGAAAAATATAGGAGTTCATTCTTTCCGCGCGCTATACGAGATTGGAATGATAGAGGGTTCGATGAACCCTCTGCCACGCACTTAAATGTGATTTGCAGGGTATCCATGCAGATGTGGATGTAAGCAAATGTAAAAAGGTATACGTGATTTCACTGTGTCGAAATCTGCACTAGATTGAAGCAACGTATGAAATCAGTGCCCTCTCCAGGTTTCAAGGTTCTGTCTTTAGTAGTTTGTTCGGAAATGGTATCTAACACCTTGAAAATTAGCGTTGTCAGCACAGAAGAGCTCGCTCGCCAGCGGCTTCTTTTAAGAGGCAATAACGAGAAGCCTAGCTAGTATTATACGAATCTCTTTAATAATAGTTTTTATCCCGTACAAAGAAAGAACCACGGAACGACATTGCAAAGCAACCAATACGCTCCTATTCCTTGTTTTACGGTGATTTGGATTGGATTGGATTGTTTTGGGGGAGGAGACCAAACAGCGAGATAATCGGTCACATCGGATTAGGGAAGGAAGTCGGCCGTGCCCTTTAAAAGGAACCATCCCGGCATTTGCCTGGAGCGATTTAGGGAAATCACGGAAAACCTAAATCAGAGGGATTGAACCGTCGTCCTCCCCACTGCGAGTCCAGCGTGCTAACCACTGCGCCAAATCGCTCGCTACCGTGATTTGATGGGCACTAGACACTCTCGACGATCGTGCATGAACATCTTTACACAAGCCTGCCAGTTTTCACTTCAGGCAGTCTGAGGAGGATAAATAATCTCGTAGATCTATACTAGTTACTAATACTTAAGGAGACGTCCCAAAACGATGAAAGCCTGCTCACATTGGAAAGAAATTACTTTGGCGCCTTATTAGTAAGCTGAATTCTGTCCTTTCTTTGTGAGAAGTAGACCTATCATAGAAATCAATCATCTCGGTGGTAGTGGACGACTTACTCGGTACAGGTGCGCTATTACAGGGTACGTACAGCCTCTTACAGGCCGTCACTTAGCCTTCCGGAACGTCTGTAGCCCACTGCCTCTAAGGTGATCGATTTTCTCACAACGTAAGACACAGTTCACGGCTGAAAAATAGTCGCACACGGATATACCATGATAAATAGACTTAGTTCTACTAATTCGGAAAATTAAGGTTTACCGCCTCGTCGACGACGGGGTCATTAGAGGCGGAGCACAGGCTCAGACAGGTAAGGATAGTCAAGTAAATTGGCCACCGTTCCAATATTTGCCTTAAGCGATTTAGAGAAATCACGAAAAGCTCAAAGTAGGTTGGGCGAACGTCGGTTCGAAACGCCGACCTTCCAATTGCGAGTCTACTGTCTAACTACTGTGATTCCCTCTTCAGTCTAAATAGCTCTTTAATAATGAGGTCATCCCCTCTGTGAGAGTCGTCTTATAATGTACGATTACCTTTCGTGACTTCTCAAGTTATGTCTCCAAAGAAGTCACAGTTCGTTGCTGTAATCTCATGGAGACATTGAGATAGTCGTCCTACTGGTGGCATAATTTCGTACATTGCTATGATTCTGCAAGTGAAACTAACATTTACTTTCCAGAAATGGAAGAGATTCATTCAGTTAGCTCTTCTGCTCGCAGGGCTACATTTTAACGAGATGAGGCACATGGGGCGACGAGAAAGCAATCTAGACTAATGTGCATTATACACGACGCGTTTTACACTTCTTTAAAATACTCATAACGTCTTGCTCTTGTACCCTCGAAATGAGAAAAGCGAAAGGAGTGATACATTTTCAAAGCGACTAACATGTGCACGTATTTGCACTATTTGCATACATACACTCGCTCTCTTCTTGTTTATTCTCTTCGTTCTCTCTCTCTCCCCTGTCGCCCCGGGCCTCCCTCCCTCTCTCCCTCCCTCCCTCCCTCTCTCCCTCTCTCTCTCTCTCTCTCTCTCTCTCTCTCTCTCTCTCTCTCTCTCTATATATATATATATATATATATATATATATATATATATATATATGGCCGACACTTCAAGTGACGATTGTCACTCGTCCGTAAACATCGTGCAGTTAGCTTCAAAAATGTTCAAATGTGTGTGAAATCTTATGGGACTTAACTGCTAAGGTCATCACCAGTCCCTAAGCCTACACACTATTTAACCCTAAATTATCCTAAGGACAAACACACATACCCATGCCCGAGGGAGGACTCGAACCTCCGCCGGGACCAGCCGCACAGTCCATGACTGCAGCGCCTCAGACCGCTCGGCTTGTGCAGTTAGCAGTTAACCGGAAAAGTGACGCGCTGTTTGTATCTTAAGGTGCGAGATAAGCAACATGACTTTCGAAAATGACCGTACTGAGAAACGCAGTGATAGCCCGATAGATTTCTAATGTGCAGTATCAACAAGAACGAACAGAAGTGTGTCAGAAACAGTCAACATTACAATACACGAAATGCTGACTTCAGTTCAATTCACTGAATGAAAATCACAAGCCCCTTCTAGCGAAGCTAGAAGTATGTCTCAATACCGACAGCATGACGTCCTCCAAACCTCTGACACCAAAATGGTGTCGCACACGGTACTGAGGTCTTATAAAATAGCAACGACGTCAGGCAGAAGGCCTCTATCAAGTTTTCAACAAAGTCAAGCTTATGTATGGCGGGCAGCCGAAGAACCTTATGAAACGGACTGCTTCCTTCTAGTAAATATGGAACTGCCTCTATAATGAGTTTTTTTTTGTAGCAGGGATGCACAAACCGCGGCTCGCGGGCCACATGCGGCCCACCATTGATCTGATAGCGCCCGTCTCTCGTCGTTCGCTTTTGTACCTTTTTTTACTCATATTTCATTCAAACCCGGAAAGGAGAACTTTCGTCTTTTGATCCAAAGCAGTCGAGCTAGAAGTGGGGCAAGCGATCGCAAGTCTGGAATGATAACTTGTCTCACGGCACTCCATTTTTGAACTTACGCTCCCGCGCAACGATGCAGTTGAGGCGTGTGAACCTGCAAGGAACGACATGCTTCTGTAAAAATACATTTGTTAAATGAAATTAATATTTGGGAAACAAATTATGTGATACATTTCTTAGGGCCATTTCGTTGTCTCAACGAGCACTGTGCGGCCTGCGGTAGTACCAAGTCCGTACACCCCTGTTTTACAGGAATACAACGAGGACGAATTACGTGGCACGATAAGTGAACAAAATGCGAGCTACTTGAGTACTGGACCAGATTTGTGACTGGATTCAGGACCTTCTAAGAAAAAAGGAAATTCGTAAGGCACGATCGACTGGGAATCCATGGAGAAATATGTTCAGTCGCCTTCTTGGAGAGCTTTCATTTGAACGCCACTTCAGCGACTTTCGCGCCCTTAACCTGCCCAGTAATCACGAACCACGTGTCGTGCTGCCATATCTTCATACTATTGAGTGGTGAAGTCTAGCATAAACGAAGATTGAAAAATTCGGGTATCTGACCGGGATTCGATGCTGTAACTTTACGGTTTGCAGGTTCTCGATTGACTATTAGACCAACAAGCCCGAATCCTTCCTGAGAGAAAGGATTGAACATGTTATTCTTAACGGGACGAAATCGACAGATGTAAAGGTGACTTCTGGAGCACCACAAGGAAGCGTTGAAACATTCCTATTTGCAATATACACTGACGGAAAAAATTCACAACTCTAAAAAATAATTAATGTATAGTAAGGAAATTTCGGCAATAATTTATCTAGGTAACATATTTAAGGATTAACATTGCAGCATCACAGATTAATGTAAATGCGAGGTAAGTCATTGCAAATGTGAAATGGTGGTACATTAATGAGCGGTGTAACCGGCAGAATGTTGAATGCAAGCACGCAGACTCGCATGCATTAAGTTGTACAGGTGCCGCATGTCGGTTTGTGGGATGGAATTACATGCCTGTTGCACTTGATTGGTCAATACAGGGACGATTAATGCTGTTTGCAGATGACGCTGGAGTTGTCGTGCGATGATGTCCCATATGTGCTCGATTGGAGACAGAGCTGACGTAGAACGTGTTGGGTTACAACAGCGGTATGTGGGCGAGCGTTATCCTATTGGAAAATACCCTCTGGAATGCTGTTTCTGAATGGCAGCACAGCAGGTCAAATCACCTTGCAGTCAGGGAGCCTAGGATAAGCACGAGAGTGCTCCAGCTGTCATATGAAATTGAATCCGACACTGTAATTCGAGGTGCAGGTCCAGTGTGTCTAGCACGCAGGCAGTTTGGTTGCAGGCCCTCACCTGGCGTCTTCCTAACAAACACAAGGCCATAGCTAGCACCGAGCCAGAACCAGCTTTTATTAGAAAACACTACAGACCCCCTCCATGCCCTCCAATGAGCTCTCGCTTGACATCACTAAAGCCGCAAATGGCGGTAGTTTGGGGTCAGTGGAATGCACTCGTCTGGCTAGGTGCTGTCCTTGAAGTAAACAATTTGTAACAGTTCGTCGTGTCACTGTAGTGCCAATTGCTGCTCAGGCTGCTGCTGCAGATGCAGTGCGATACCCCAGAGCCATACGCTGAACACGATGGTCTTCCTTCACGGCAGTGCACATGGCCATCCGGAACCATCTCTTCTTGCGACCGTACATTCTCGTGACTACCGCTGTCAGTGGTAATGTAAAGTGGCTACCTTCCTACCAAGTCTTTCTGCAGTATCGCAGAACGAACATCCAGCTTCTGGTAGCCCAATTACACGATGTCGTTCAAACTCTGTGAGGTGCTGATAATGGTCTTAAAATCATTGTTGACTAACATCAACTCAAACGTTCAATCTCAAAGGTACCTAACGCATACGACCGTTTCAGCGTGTATTTAGAGCAAACCTATTTACACCCTCATAGTGGCGCAACTAGCGCCACTGTTATGCGACTGGCAGGAAATTTGAATATACATCATCTCACAGATGTAGAAACACGCCTATCAACTTTCTTTTACGTCGCACAACTCATTATTGGTGTTGCAATTTTTTTCCGTCAGTATATGTAAATGATTAGTAGATAACTTTGGAATCTCTATGAAGCTTTTTCCATACAATTCCGTTGTCTATAGGAAGACCGCAATGCGAGAAGGCTTTAGAGAAATGAAGCAACATGTGTAGAGGATCGATGATTGGTACAGGGACTGACAACTGATCCTGGACGTAAGTGAAAGTAACATATTACGCATAAATAGGCGAAGAGATCCAGAACTGTTGGATCACGCTATTGATGAAAACTTACCGGAAACAGTAACAGCCGTAAAATACCTAGGTGTTACTTTCTAGAGCGACTTCAAGTGGATTGATCACATAAAACAAATTGCAGGGAAATCAGATAGAGGGCTGCGATTTATTGGGAGAATGTGAAGGAAATCTAAACCATCCTCTGTGTAAGTGCCTTACAGTACATTTGTTCGACCAATTTTTGAGTACTCTTCATTAATCTACATCCCTTACCACGTGGGATTAACAGAAGAGACAGAGAAGACCCAAAAAGAGCCACACGTTTCGTCATAGTATTGTTTAATAAGCGCGAGACCGTTACAGAGAGCCTCAACAAATTCCAGTGGCAGTCGCTATACGGGAGTCGTCTTGTATCACGGAGAACGTTACTGTTGAAATTTTTAGAGCGTCCGTTCGTAAAGAAGTCACGCAACATATTAATTCCTCCCACGCATGTCTATAGAAATGCCGGCTGGTGTGGCCGTGCGGTTCTAGGCGCTTCAGCTTGGAACCGCGTGACCGCTACGGTCGCAGGTTCGAATCCTGCCTCGGGCATGGATGTGTGTGATGTCCTTAGGTTAGTTAGGTTTAAGTATTTCTAAGTTCTAGGGGACTGATGACCACAGATGTTAAGTCCCATAGTGCTCAGAGCCATTTGAACAATTTTTTCTATAGAAATGACCAGGAATAAAAACTCTACGAAATCACAGCTCGTACAGTTTTCATTCGTGCATTGAACTGAAAAGTGGAAAAGTGACAGCGTGCCAGAAGTAGCCCCGGCACATACCGTAAAGCGACTTGCAGATATAAATATAGGATTATGTGGACATTTTTTGAGACTAAGTGCAACCTACGGTACATTTCTTGGAAGTTAGTTACTTTATGCTTATGTCATTTGATTTACACACAAACTGTTAAAGCAGACGTTATTTAGTACCGAATGGCAACCTGAAATAAACTCCTATAGCTACTAATTTAGATATTCACATCTACAACCAAACGTTGATTCGTGATACGAGTATGTGAATATTCAGCCTAAAAGCTTTAATAGCCACATTAAGGACCGCATACACTTGTGTTACATACAAAAATTAATGAACTCATTGTTGACGGAACAGTGGGACCGAAACTTATGTAGAAGTCTGACGAAAAACAGAAGAAACTGATTGTGCTTAGGACGCCGACATAAAATTATTTATAGCAATTGTTGACTCTAAACTGCTAATGACAAGTTCTAGCGTGGCTTGGCGATCATGAACTTCGGCACATTCTCCGAGTCTTCCAAACGGAGTGAGGTCTCGCAGTCATGGCTCGGGAAGAGAAGACTTCAAATCCCCGTCCACCAATCCCGGTTTAAATTTTCCGTGGCTTCCGTTAAGCGATCGAAATCCAGGCTGCTTTCTTTGAAAAGAACTCAACCTATTTCCTTCCTTATCTTTTTCCCATTATCGTTTGTGTTTCATATTTATTTCATGTTTATTCCTTCCCTTTATCAAGCATCCAAAGATATTATTGAGTATCCGTGGTCAGGTTGAAACACGAAATTCGATAAGAGCTATGTTATGACTACCTTTCGAGTTTTTCTTAGCTGATGTACGGTATACGTACATAACGTGCATTTTGTCTACAAGAATTCACACTTAAGGGTTCGGCAGAGGGTTCATGGAACGTTGCGATCGTCATTTCACCTAAACGTAGGTGCGAGTCAACAAAATATTTTCGCATTCAGAGCAGAAAACTGGTGACGGAAATTTCGTGAAAGTTTCTCATCGCTAGAAAAACGCCTCTATTTTAATGACTGCCACCTCAGTTCTTTTATCATATCCGTGAGATTCTCTCCTTTATTTCGCTATAATGCAAAAGGAGCTGCACTTTTTCTGAACATTTTCAGTGTCCTCTGTTAATCCTATCGAGTAAGGATCCCACACAGCGCAGCAGTACTCCCGAAAATGACGGACAAGCTTAGTGTAGGCTATTTAGTAGATTTGTTGCACCTTCTAAGTGTTCTGCCAATAAAGCGCAGTCTTTGGTTTGCATTCCCTACAACATTTTCTCTCTGATGAGTCAAACTTAAGCTGTTTGTAAATGTAATCCCTAGTTACTTAGTTAAAGCCTTCCGAAAATCAAGAAATATGTAATGAACTTCAGATCCTTTGTCGATAGCACTCCTCATTTCGCGTGAATAAAGAACTAGTTGTTAAGAAACGATATTTCCTGAATCCATAATGGTGATGTGTCAACAGATCGTTCGCTTCGAGGTATTTCATATGTTGGAATACCATATGTGCTCCAAAATCCTATTACAAATCATGTCAAGAGGCTTGTCTCTGTTCTATAATAAAATGTCTCTCAATATATCTTGCACTTCTGATTATTTATAAAGACAAGTGCATTAAAATGGAGTGAATATGGGGTACCACGGATACTTTCCGAAATTATACGCGGCTGAAGGAATCAAGAAGCAGGGTTCACATGCCTTGTATTAATTATGGAACAAGAGCTCAGCCCATACTAGTGAGTAATCAGTTTCTAGAACCTTTGTTTCATGTTCACTTTAGTTAATTTTGTCAGCCCACACAACATTGTTACCGTCCAGCCTAACCTAGATATCAGGCTGCGTTACAGATCAGTCTGTCGGTGCAATCAAGATTTCTGAGGGTGACTGTCACAGTAGAACAAAGAAATTCCATAGTGGGTTTTCTCCCCAGTATCACTAATAGAAATAACTCACGCACTACGTGACGAATAGCACGGAAATACTCGTTAAACAATTCATTACATGCATACATGTATTCAGAGACGAATCGAAGCTGTACGACGAAACCGAGGTATAAATACCTGTTGATCGACTCAAGAACATATTTGCTTCTATAATTTAACGCGCAGTGGGCTAGTTTGCGAGACGGGAATGTGAGCCAGACCCGGATAGAAACCGCAAGGCGGATTAACGAATGTTGGTTCAAAATGTTCAAATGTGTGTGAAATCTTATGGGACTTAACTGCGAAGGTCATCAGTCCCTAAGCTTACACACTACTTAGCCTAAATTTTCGTAAGGACAAACACACACACCCATACCCGAGGGAGGACTCGAACCTCAGCCGGGACCAGCCGCACGGTCCATGACTGCACGAACGTTGGTATCAGAACGTGTGTGATGTTTACATGGTTTCCTACACTCGTTTAGCCAAATGTTGTGTTGGTCCCCAATTTGCACCTCAATTTGCACTGCTTGCACACAGAATAAAGTTTACACGGTTGACAAACAGTCGGGACATACGGCTTCTCTCCCTTAGGCTACCTCACAATTGTCGCGACGGGAAGGGCATCCGGCCGCAAAGATAAAATAAAGTAAACATTGCCAAATCATGAAAACAGAGGACCCGCTTCGACGGGATAAGCGATAGGAAGGAGAGAACGTGACATGAACAGGTAAACATCGCCACGTGGCGTGTCAGCTGATCAACAGCACGTGGCCTGGTAAGATGCCGTGCGCTTATTGGACAGTTTACCTTCTACACTGTCTCTCGCGCTGCAATGTAATTGATCGCTCTCTCGTTCCAGCGTCAAGTAATATCGACTTAATTATTGTCAAAGACATGTTCCCGTTATTCCTATAAACACTGGTAATATTCGATACTCGAGCAAAGGTACGACGCACTGCACAAGAATCCGGCAGTTTCTCTGGAAGGTGAGCAAACTTACGCAAACATGATAGACATGTAGTTAGAACTCACCTCACAGATAAAGCAGCAACGGTACAGCTAGGCACAGGCGATGAGACCGACACGCCGTAATCAGTGTCTAGGTGGCACAGATTCGATGTCAGGAACAAGAGGGCACATTCACTCTCGAGCGTTGCGGAAGAGAACAGTAAGCGACGAGCAAATGCACAGTAACGATATGAGGACACCATTGGGGAATACCACAGGTGAGGAGGACACGCGGATACTGCAGCACTTCCTGTCACACAGCTGACACACCCCTACCTGGCCATCCTGGAAGGGGAAGCTGCGGGGGCGGGGGTTGCCCACTGGAATACCCCGAGGCGAGCGACCGGAGGTGGGGGCAGCGGTGAGGTCACCATCAGCTGGACCGCTTAGCATTGCAGACGAATGTGTAGGCACCTGCTCCCGCAGACACACACAGATTCTCGCTGTCTCGCATGCGTAGCCGTTATACTGATAACTTGCACTTAGCGGAGACCGGCTTAGAGTAATGAATGGTAGCTCTCCTTAAATCTACACGAATTACCGCTACATCTACACACCGAAAGCCACCTAGCGTAGTTTTAGTATAACAGTCACTTCCCTCCTTCCTATTCCAGTCACGAATAGCTCAGTGGAAGAACGATTGTTGGTAAGCTTCCGTATGAGCTCGAATATCTGATTTTACCATATCGGCCTTTCCGCGAGATACACGTAGGAGGAGGGAAAATATCGGTTGATTGTTCTAGCAACATACTTTCTTAGAATTTTAACAGTAAACCAGACGGTGGTGCACAACGCCTTTCTTGTAGTGTCTGGATAGTTTCTGGCGTCCGATCATCGTGATGCTTTCGCGCTTACTAAATGATCCTGCAACGAAACGCGCTGTTCTAGATTGCATCTGCTCCATGTAACTGTCAGACAATGTCTTTTAGAAACACTGTTTACGGGTAAGACTGCGAAGCAACACGTAATGAGGCAATCACATAAGGTCAGTTGTTGGGAAGGTGAATGGAAGACTAAAGGCTATGGCGCCCAATTCTAGATTATTATCCCATTGTTTGGAGTCCTTATCAACTAGGCGTTACAACAGGCATCCAATGAATTCAGAGACGCACTGCCAGGACATCAGCGTATTGGTCTATTGTTCTACACATACGCTCTATCATCCTTTTCGTAAAAAGGAGTGACATGTGATCTCTTCCCATCACATGGGGCGGTTCGCTGCGCAAGCGCTTTTCGGTAAATATGACGTAGGAAAGGAGCAAATTCTGTGACATATTCAACGTAAAATCTAACTGGAGTTCCGCAAGGGCCTGGTTTCTTGCCCGCTTTAAGTACTCTTAACTGTTTTTAAGTACCGAAGATTGTCATATCGATACCTCTCATTTGTGAATCCATGCAACGATCAAACACTGGTGCAGTTGTATCACTTGCGTGAATACATTTCTGAAGGAGGTAATTAAAATTTCTGCTTATTTGCAGCTCTCTTAAATGTAGACAACTGTAAGACAACGCGTATAACGAAGAGGAAGGGCCGTGTAGTATCTGATTATCCAGTATTAGTGAAGGGGAAAAAAAGAGTTACTACCAGATTTGTTGGAAGCGTTCTGGGAAAGTGTGGTGCATCCCGTAACGCGGGTGGTATACAAAACGCTATTGTGAATAATTCCCGGCACAGTAGGTCACTGTGTTCGGTCGGAGTGTTAGCTGCCCACTGTAATGAAATGATTGAGTGAATGGATAATGGATCAACGATGCCCTTGAAGGGGTGCCATGGGACATATACAAGACGCTACTGTGAATAATTTTAGAATGTTAACTGACAAACGCGGTATTGCCCGGGTCCTCATTTTGCCACTTTTCTGTTAGAAACGAAAACAAAAAATGAACTTTGTTGTTAGTGTAATATCCTGGAGAGTTTCTGTGCGCTAAGCGCAGCTGCTACGCGCGCCTAGAATGTGATTTTGTAAACGTCGCTATGCCAACGTCTGTTCGTAGCTTTATAGACGGCAATTGTCTTCGCCTACAGTCGTTTGGTCTTCGCTGTTGAAAGCTATCAAAAGCGATGCCAGCTGTCAGAGATTTCCTTAAGCGGACTCGATTGCAGGAGTGTCTTAGAAGTAAAGAATAAATGTATTAAAACTTCGTGCATGATGCGGAATTTTTTCACGCATCTCTGTGTTTATGACGTCGTATCTCTTGAATTGTGTATCGCACAATGATATATTTGTGTAGATGCATTCAGCGGCTATACTGTCTGCGAAATATGTAGCGAATAGAGTTAATAGCAACGAATTAATAAATTTAAACGCCATGTATTACGCGGCAGTTTTTCACGCAACTCAATCTTTCTGATGTATGAGTTATACAATGATGCAATTTTGTAGGTACATTAAGCGGCATATGTAGATACAGTCTCCGAAACGTGTTGCGACCAGAGTCGGTAGCTAAGAAGCAATAAATTTAAACATCATGCTCAACGTGGTAGTTTCTCACGCATCCCCGTGTTTATGACGTCATGTCTTCTAAACTATATGTGGTACCATGATATAATTTTGTTGGAGCATTTAGCGGCATATGTGGATCCTGTTTGAGAAATTTATTGCGAATAGAATTAGTACTACACAAGTAATAAATTTAAATGTCATGCACAAAGTGACAGTTTCACACACATCTCATTGTTTATGACGTCCTATCTCCTGAACTATGGTAGTTAAGCGGTTCTTAGCCCGACAGCGATTGTTGTTTGACTGTAAGGGATATGTGTACCCAGTTTCGTTGAAATCGGTCCAATGAGAGGAAGAGATATGGAACGTAAAAAACACACACACACACACACACACACACACACACACACACACACACATTTTTATAATATATATGGATTGTTCGTATGTTTGGAGTAGGTATGACAACAGACATCGAAAGAATTCAGAGACGCTACGCTATAAATGCTAATGGTCGGTACATCCCATAAAAATATGATAGAAATGGTAGGGGAACTTAAATGGGAACACTTGGAAGAAAGACGACGTACTTCTCGCGGATCCATGTTGGGTGGATTTAGAGAAGCTGCATTTTAAGAAGATTGTGCAACGATTGTGCTGCCGCCATCGTATGTCTCGCGTATAGATCGTGGTACAAATGGAATAGTACAGAAATCAAAATTAGTCGCCTGCCATGTACTGTATAGTGACTTGCGGAGTATGCCTGTACACGTTAAGACGCGATCAAGAAGTATCCGTTCGAAGGTCGTAGTCCAGAATAGGTGTGCGGATCAGCCAAAATCGCTGTGAGCACTGAGGCAACCATCCCACCGACCGTTGCACCAGGCTCAAGATACACGTTTGGTAAAACGCTGTGTCCTGTTGCGTGAAGATGTCCATAATTGCTTGCTGCACATCCTCATCCGAGAGGAATCGTCGATCTTTCAAGGCCTTTTTTAAGGGACTGAAGACGTGATAATCGCACGGGGAGAGATCGGGACTAAGGAGCGAGTGCTAGAGTGTCTCCCACTTGAGTTGGCGTAACTTCTATGTTACGATATTTGCGATAAGGGGACGTGCGTTATCGAGAGGTGCAGCGCCCATTGTTGCAGTTTCCTGGACGTTTCTCCTTAATTGCACGCCAAAATTTGTCCTCCGTTGCGCAATACCGTTCCCCAGTGATGGAGAAACCAAATTCCTAGATACCAATAAGCAATGGGCCCCAGTAATCAAAGAAGAGGGTGAGCATCACCTTTCAGGAGTTGGCTCGCTCTTGAGCTTCCTGGGACGAGGAGACGGGGGATGCCACCGCAGCATCGTCGAAGCTTTCGACTCCACTTCCCAGCGGTATTACCAGCTTTTGTGGCCTTCAACAATGAGGCCGGCCTTCCAGATCGAACGGCGCGTTGTCGAATCGCCAATACCAAGGAACTTGGCGCATCAATCCACAACGGTAGTGTTCGACTAACGTGCTGCCCTGTACACATTCTTCATTCTGCAATGTATGTCTACAGGTGTTTGTCCTTCGGCAGCCAAGAAAAGAATAACAGCACGTTGGTCCTATTTGGACGCATTTGGTAATAACGTCGCCACACGGGGTTCTTGGAACTTGAAGAAGGACGAGATCAGGGAATTAAACAAGATGGGTTCGCTGTTCCCGCTGTAAGTAGGCTGTTTAGGTTTTTATGTTGGTAACGCCACGTAGCGCTCGGTATGAAAATCACTGACTGTGCTGTGTGCAATCTGTGGCTGGTTGGCATTGTTGGAATATTTGCTATTGTAGTGTTGGGCAGTTGGATGTGAACAGCGCGAAGCGTTACGCAGTTGGAGGTGAGCCACCAGCAGTGGTGGATGTGGGGAGAGAGATGGCAGAATATATAATGACTTTTGAACATTATTACGGTAAATACACTGTTTGTTCTCTATCAAAACCTTTCATTTGCTGACTATGTCTATCAGTAGTTAGTGCCTTCAGTAGTTAGAATCTTTTATTTAGCTGGCAGTATTAGCGTTCGCTGTATTGCAGTAGTTCGAGTAACGAAGATTTTTGTGAGGTAAGTGATTCATGAAAGGTATAGGTTATTGTTAGTCAGGGCCATTCTTTTGTGGGGACTATTGAAAGTCAGATTGCGATGCGCTAAAAATATTGTGTGTCAGTTTAGTGTTGATCAGAATAAGGAAAGGGAGAAATGTCTGAGTACTTTCAGTTTTGCTCAGCTGTTTGAAAATCAAATAACGGAAGAGGTTTACCAGCACTGTCATTCTTAATTTTTCTAAGGGGATGTTTCACCGCTAACGCTGGTAACGGGGCGTTTTTTCTGGAGGCGCAGTTTTTGAGCTGTTACAATCAGATTCTCTGACTTCCTCGGGTATGTAACGCCACGCGACACAGCTCGCTTCGAAAATATTCACAAAAACGTTACTTTTTATCTGGCTCCCTAGGGCTGATTTAATGTTAAGTCCTTTGTCACCTTGCAGTTCCAGTTTGAGCGTTAAACCACGATTTATTAAAAGTATGCTGCTAGTTGGGTATAGTTTGAGCGTTAAACCACGATTTATTAAAAGTATGCTGCTAGTTGGGCAAAGAGAAATTACTTTATGCTAATCATAAAGACTGCACGCGAACACTGCTCCAACGAGAAACCACCATGCAACGTATTGCTGGGCCCACCGAAACATGCACTGCTTGCACCACTGTCCCAACACATGCAGCAGTACCCTCCAAACAACAATAATTTTTACAAATTTCACACATTCTGGCATTCTAAAACGAACTGCTGTGGTTTTAAATGCTAACTTTAACTGTTCTTGAACTGACGTGCGCACTAATATCTTTGAGATCTTCAGAGTCTCTGGTATGCTGCCTGCTAGGAGTTGACGATGTTGTAACGTTATAGATGGAATAAGGAGCGAGGGAATTTCAAAGAGTCCACTATCGTCTGCTCCCTATGGCGCCGCTTTCTCGAATTCATAAATACGGTGAGGCTTCTCTTCCACGATAGATACTTTTCGATATTCTATGTATGTCGATAATCTGTTTTCACTTTGATGAACTGTCACAACAGACACCTAAAACAACGACGAGCGCGTTTACGTAATCTTTTTAACTATCGACACGCAAGTATCGAGTGCATTTCTTTGTAATGGAGTTACGCTGTTTTAAGTTCGTCAGTAGCGTTTCTCGGGGAGTTCTCCCGCTCTTCGTGCACTTTGTCAATTCTCCATAACATTTGTATAATGTTATCCCATGTTTCATTATTAAAAATCCCTGTAGATCTCAAACCCGCTTGCAAATAAATAATGATTCGAAAGAAAAATTTTGCGACCAGTATAAATCTCACTGCCTGTCAAAAGAAAAAAAAAACTGAAGCATTCAGAAAACATAGTCGGATGTTAATGTAACTTCGTACACGTGCACACTATCGGTGAATTTGTAAACGATTACAGCTACAGTTCTCTGTGAAAGGTAGAACGGCCACCAGAGTGCATTAGCGTTGTTCGTGTTTAGTGTTGTTACCAGGCCTGGTAGGGTATATGCAGGACATGAGCGGGATCAGATGGAACTGGAAATCAGCGTTTGGCGTCATTGGCCGGGAGGCCCCTTGCGGGGCAGGTCCGGCCGCCTTGGTGCAGGTCTTATTACATTCGACGCCACATTGGGTGACCTGTGCGCCAGATGGGGATAAAATGATGATGAAGACAGCACAACACCCAGTCCCTGAGCGGAGAAAATCCCCGACCCAGCCGGGAATCGAACCCGGGCACGTAGGACGGCAATCCGTCACGCTGGCCACTTTTTTTATCTCATTTTGGTCGCTTTTGTTCGTTGCATCTGCTCGGGGCGGACGTCGTAAGACATCCGTTTATGTTCGTTACTGATCGATTAACACAGTTTTTTATTAAAGAGGACAGCTAACCCTCTGGCCGAACACGCTGAGCTACCGTGCCGGCGCCACTCAGCTATCGGGGCGGATGGGATCAGATGTTGAGTGATCACTATGAGGGACATGGCGATACCGCGTAATTGTGTGAGTCAGCTTTATCAGCACGTTAGAGAGTTTGGAAGTGGCCTCATTGTGGGACTCCGTTTGGCCAGCTAGTCGAATCGTGCAGTGTCGAGACTTGTGGGGCATTCGAATGGACAGTGACTCGGACTGCATGGGAATGTGAGGGCAGGCATATTCGTCGTCATAGTTCCACTCGACAACTTCTCATCACCACATCGGTAGATCGCCGTATAATGCACCAAGGATATCGTAGCCTCTTCACATCTGCCTCTGCCATCGGAGGAAAAGTAGTGGACTCTCTACTACATTCTGTGTCATCCCGAACCACTGATTGGAGAATAGCAGCAGCCCAAGACGGGACTTACCATTCCGGTGCATTACCTACCTTAGCACTACAGCACAAACGACTGCGTTTGGAGTGATACCGTGACCCAGAAGCACGAACTGCTGATGAATGGTGTCGCATTTTGTTCAATGATAAATCGCGATTCTGCACTGCTCCGGTTGACCATTGTCGGCTAGTATGGCGGCAACCTGGGGAGACGTCCCATTTTTCGAAAGTTTTGCAGAGGCTTAGGGGTTTTACTCCTGGCGTCATGCCATGCGGAGCTATCTGGTATGGCTTCAAGTCACGGCTCGTTGTGAGTGAGTGAACTGTGACGGCGCAACGGTATGTCAGACAATCTGCGCTCTCGGGCGTTACCTCCTATCCCACAGTATCGTAGTGCCAATTTCCAACAAGACAGTGATCGTCCGCACATCGCACGTGTCTCTATGAAGTGTCTGTGTGATCTTGCGGTACACCCGTGGCCAGCAAGATCCTCAGATCTGTTCCCGATAGAACATGTGTGGGACCAGCATGGACGTTAACTCCGTCCCAGAGCCATATGCAGGATATCGAGGGCCGGTTACAACAGTCGTGGGCCACCTTGCCTCAGGAGAGGAGTCAACGGCTTTATGACGCCCTGACTGAATCAGTGCCTGCATCCAGGTCAAAAGTGGTGCAACATCATATTGATAGGTGGTATCGTACTTCAAATTTGACAGGATTTTATAAGCACTGAAATGACATCACATACCCTTTCAAATCGTAAAGTTTCCAGTACACCTTAAATTTCTCTAATGAGACTCCACAGCATTCGGCAGATAGAATTACATTTACACGCAAAATATGATCTCCACAGTCGTGCATCTACATCTACATCTACACTCCGTAAAACCACCTTTCTATGTATGGCGGAGGGTACTTTGTGTCGCCACTGTCACTTCCCCCCTTTCCTGTTGTAGTTGTGAACGGTCCGCGTCCGCTGGAAGAACAACAGATTACTGGTAACCCTCCGTGTGAGCTTGAGTCTCTCTAATTACATCTTCGTGATCTTTTTGCGAGATATACGTAGGAGGAAGTAATATATCGGTTGACTCTTCTAGGAACGTACACTCTTGAAATTGTAACATCAAATCATTTCGCGATGCATAACGCCACTCTTATAGTGTCCGCTGCTCGAGTTGGATGAGCATCTCCTTCACATCTTCGCGGTTGCTAAATGAATCTGTGTCGAAACCTGCTACTCTTCTTTCGGACTTCAGTAATTCCTCTATCAGTCCTATCTAGTATGGGTCACAGACTGACGAGCAGTATTCACGTATAGGTCGAACGAAGGTTTTACAAGCTACGTACTTCTTGGATGTGGACTACACTTCCAGAGGATTCTTCCAATGAATCTCAGTCTGATATCTGCCTTGGTTCCGACTAATTTTAAATGCTCGTTAAACTTTAAATTGCTCCACATGCATATTCCCAGATATTTAACTGATGTGACTGCTTCCAGCGATTGTTCTGCGATCGTGTAATCATAAAGTAATGGATCTTTCCGCCTGTTTACGCGCAGTATGTTACGGTTATTTGGGCTGAGAGTCAACTGCCAATCCCTGCAGGAAGCGTCGATCCACAGTGGGCATTCCTGCATTTTGCTAAAATTTTCTAGCTTTGCAACTACTTTAAATAAACTCTAGGAAGAAAAAAAAAAGCCGACGCACTACAAAGGAATCATCCAATGGGACGCAAATCGGTAGATGTGATGCACATGTACAGACATACAAATGATCACACTTTCAGGAAAATTGGATGATTTATTAAAAAGAATGAGGTTCACAAACTGAAGAAGTCATTAACGCGTTGGTCCACCTCTGGCCCTTATGCAAGAAGTTTTTCGGCCTTGCACTGATTGACAGAGTTTCTGGATGTCCTTTTGAGGGGTACTGTGCCAGATTCTGCATAATTGGCGCGTTAGATGGTCAGAATCCACTCTGTTTTTAATTACGTTCTTCACTAATCGATCGTAAACCCTGCCGCCCCAACAACCCATTATTTCTCCATCAGGCTACTACACACTTCATCGCTCACTTTTTTCGCCTCTGTCTATTACCGCTCAATTTGCTTTGCTTGTGAACACTGATATGTTGACATATTGTTGTCGAATAAGTCAGTCAGTACTCTCCTGCCTCCATATACTGAAGCATGGATAGCCAACCAGAATGGTTTATTTTGTCTGGTAATGCTCTCAGTCACTCAGGATGACCAACTTTCAAACTGAGGGTGTAATCTGTACTCAAAAGACTAATTCGTTTTATTATTATTTCTATAGTTCTGGCTACAGTGAATGCGACAATAAGACTGGGAACAGATTCTGACTCATAGCAGTTGAAGTACAAAAGAATTCCAATGATTCCTCACCTGTAGTTATGGATACTTTTCGTAGTTTATGCCTGGGTTTTATACATAAAATTTCAAAGTTCAAATTTCAGTCCAGGACAACTTTTGTCTTACTTTCGAGCTGAAAGACGCATTTTCTTACGATACAGTCACACTGGCCACGTAATAGCATACAAAATAAATTCATCTTTCTGTAACAGCTTGAATTATTTAGTTGTTTATGGAGATTTAAACGCAGTGTATAAACGCGTACTGCGTCCAATATAATGTGGAAAACCCTAAAATTTAACAAACATTTTAAGGTACTGAAAGAAGGTTATTGACTGATAAGAGTAATCCGTGAGTCAATTATTTTGCTACATTTGTAACTTTTTTAAACAGTGAGACATTCTATTAATGTCAGTGTTCTTTAAACATAACATAATAATTTGGAATACTCTTTTCACCACCTGCCAAAATGTCGTTGAACAAAATACTTAATTCCAGTTAGAAGGTGACAGTTGCTTCAATACATTTATCGACAAGGTTACGATTATTAGCCATACAGACAAATACTTGCTCCTTTCCCTTCATATAATTGCTAAAAATGTTGCTTCAGTCTCTCGAAAAATTTGGGAAATATTAGGGGTGTCAACGTTACGTCCTACAGCTAATATAACAATAAAAAATAGTTTAAGATAAAGCAAAATACAGTAAAGTAAAGCAAACGCCACTCAGGGATGAGGCCTTCATTCTGCTCCGACTGACCTACAAGGCAGTACGAGGAGCGGCATGTGATATGGGACTTGTGTTCGGTATGTCGCCAATCCCTCAAGCCGTTATTGTCAGTAGATAAATTCTGATAATGCCGCTGCTTCTTTATTCAAGCAGCTCCTCATCAGGCCTCACAATGGCTGAGTGCACAGCGAGCCACACCTTCCTACCTTATAAAAAGTCAGAGGAGTTACTGAGAATCGAAGCCCGGTTCTTCCATACCGAAGGTTCAAAGTGGTTCAAATGGCTCTGAGCACTATGGGACTTAACTTCTAAGGTCATCAGTCCCCTAGAACTTAGAACTACTTAAACCTAACTAACCTAAGGACATCACACACATCCATGCCCGAGGCAGGATTCGAACCTGCGACCGTAGCGGTCACGCGGTTCCAGACTGTAGCGCCTAGAACGGCTCGGCCACCTCGGCCGGCCATACCGAAGGAAGCGACGCTAACCCTTTTTTTCTCTCTATCACTATCTTCGTTATTAGGTCTGTGGGATGTCGCATGACACCTTTTCAAGCTCATTACTGAAAATTCACTCAGTTTTTTTCCTGGTCCCTGACTGAACACGCTGAGCTACTGTGCCGGCACCATTCCCCTACGGAGGTGGTAATTCATTAAATACATTTTGTCCAATTTAGCTTGACCACCCCAAATAACTTTCTGTAGAACTAAAATAAAAAATGTATTAAACAATATTTTGCTTATCTACCAGCGGACATTAATGACCTGACCTGCCCTTCTTTTGACTTTGTTCCTTGTAAGGACATGAACAGCAATACGCCTTTTTTAAATAATATCCTATATTTTTTATTCAGCAATCCACTTCTTCTCAAAATCCTGTTGGAAAACGTATCACAATGAGAGTAAACATGACGTCACCAAGAAAGTAAACAAACCTGACTTTGACTCTCCTGGAGTAACAGTAACATAATGTAACTCGTCCACTTGCTAGAGCTGATGGTAGACAAATGGAAAAACAAAGTAATTGTACGCCGGTCATTCAGTCAACTGTCTTTACTTGAAGATTTGTGCGTGTACTACATATATGCGAGTTCTACAGGTACAACGGCTGCGTTGTTGGGCTGAAACTTCCAGCTTGTGAAGCGTCACAATAAGGAAAGAAAATATCTTTCGGGATGATTGGTTATTGTCAGGATTCGCTCTCCGTAAAATTCCTCTGCTTAAATGGCATTACGTCTACGTTCAACAAGAATAGAAGAAAAGCAGTGATGCTGCAGCTTTTACGCAGACATTGCCTTTACTGTGCACAAATTATCGATTAAAGTATTTCATTACTGTACTCCATGTACCCATATTGTAAACAAGATAACAACAGTAGTGCTATTACTGTGCTGCTAACTTACGTTTTCCACAAATGAGTAGCACTTCTACCTTATCATTTTTGGCTTACGCTGTACTCATACGGACCTTCAACTGCAGGCGGTTAACTGAATGACTGGTGTGCGTTTTCCTTGTATTTTCATTTGCTTATTGTCAACTCCGGCAAGTGGACGACGTAAGGTTCCTGGACCGCGGCTACTCATCACCACCTACTTAGTCTAAATTTATAGTACAGTTTATACAGGGTTTGGCCAGAAATAAAAACGACAGAAGTGGCAGCTCCAAATGACTAAGCGTTTAGAAAAAACAGCACTTTGGAGCGGATCGGGCGAGGCATGAGCCATTTGTGTTAGAGCAGTTTCCAGGTGTCGAAGAGAGTCCCAGGTCGGAAACATCTTTCACTTTTTTTGTTTTCAATTTTTACTCACCCACACTACAAAAAAACGAAATAATGCTCCATATATTATATTTATTAATATTTCCGTAAAAGACATGAAAAGCAAAGGGAAATATGGGATTGCAAATAAATTTCCAAGAAAGTATTGTACCCACAGCGTCCACGAGGATTCTGCAAATAACTTTCCATGAAGGATCGGCTTCGTATTCCGTCATTTTCATTTTTGCCTTTGAGCAGTGTTCGGGCCTGCACGCCAACAATAGGATTCCGGTGCAGGCGAAGTCAGCCCATCGGCCATTGAAGAGCTCATTCGTTTGCTAGCTCTCGACCGAGTAACGTGAACTTTCCGAGAATGTTGTGCTCTCGAGTACGGATTCCTTCTTGGAAATTTATTTGCAATCCCAAATTTCCCTCTGCTTTTATTTTTCGTGTCTTTTACGAAGATATTAATGAATACAACAACTGAGCACTGTTTTAATTTATTTGTAGTGTAAGTAAGATAAAACCTGAAAAAAGGAAAAAAAATCCGCATAAGGACTCGACCCCACGACTCCTCGATTACCGTTCTGTACTCTTTCCGCTGCGCCAAACGCTACCTGGAAATTATGCTAACACAAATGGCTCATGTCTATTTTTTCTAAATGCTTGACCATCTGCAGCTTCCACTACTGTCACTTTCATTTATAGCCAAGCCCCTTATAGACCATAAATTTGGACGAAATCTGTGATACCCTTGTGAGTGCTAGTACAGGAGAGTCCAAGTCAGCTTTGGTTCAAATACTTTCCATAAATAGTTAAAACATCACACACATCCATGCCCGAGGCAGGATTCGAACTTGCGACCGTAGCGGTCGCTCGGTTACAGACTGTAGGGCCTAGAACCGCTCGGCCACCCCGGCTGGCAGGGACAATGACAATTTGATGTTAATAACGACAGTGTGAAACTATTTTAAAGAACTACAAAGATATTACTATGGGACAACAGAATTATATATTTCTTAATCGTCACGTATTTGCTGTTTAACAGTACTGAATTGAATTTCTTGATGAGTTGTGTGTTCTTGAATTCTTTACTTTCGTTTAGCACCTCACGTTTCCACTTTTGGTCGCGGATAAATATTTCCTCTAGCATGGCCATTTTCCAGCGCTTCTCTGAAGAATGCAGCACTTAAATATCTTAGTCAGTTGCAAGACTGTAAAGAACAACTTTAGCATCTATATTCGTTTTTTCTATTGCCCTTGTTGCCTGAAGATGAGGTGTGTACCCCAAAGCGCGTAAATAACAAATGTAAATAACGAATGACGGTATTAAGCCATAATAAATAGAAGAAAAGCCCGAATACAGTATAGTGAAATGAAGTGCAGTGCAATAAAACCGGCACATTTGGTATATTTCCTCAGTTAATATTTTTCGTAAGGCTTATTCTACGAGGGTGTGCTGAAAAGTAATGCCTTCGAATTTCTTATTGTGTTCTCAGCGTCGGTTGAGGTATTACATGTCATACATATTATTCGGTCGACTTCCGCGCTTCGCTAACGCAAGTTGCAACCCTCGGTTAATAGAGGGCTCCGAACTGTTGCTTGTAACATGGCGGTGTGTAACGTAACTATGTCGGTGCGTGAGAAACGCGTGCCGTAATCGAGTTTGACCAATTCGAAGAGTTCGTCCAGGCATGGAGCGTCCTCTCCCTCAGCATGAAAATACCAGACCACATACGAGCGCTGCGAAATCTGTCCGACGTCTTGGGTTCACTATCATCGATAATCCTCCACGCCTTGGCCCCATTCGAGTTTCATCTGTTTCCACAACTTAAAGAGCACCTTCAAGGACTTCACTTTGGTAGTGATGAAGCAGTGCAAGCAGAGGTTCAAATGGTTCAAATGGCTCTGAGCACTATGGGACTTAACATCTGTGGTCATCAGTCCCCTAGAACTTAGAACTACTTAAAGCTAACTACCCTAAGGACATCACACACATCCATGCCCGAGGCAGGATTCGAACCTGCGAGCAAGCAGAGGTGAGGCCTTGGATCCGTCAACGAATTCAGACATTTTACAGTGACGGTATCAACGCACTGGTCTCGCGTTGGGAGGAACGTGTTCGTCGCCAGGGTGACTATGTTGAGAAAGGAATATGTAGACATAAAGGATAAAGATGTGGAATGTTAATAAAGTTTGTTTTATTTTAAAAGCTTTAAGAGTTTTCACATAAAAAGTTCAGAGGCAGTACTTTTCAGGGCGCCCTAGCACTTTGATAACAGTTCAACAATTTACCGAGGGACCGATGACCGTAGCAGTCTGGTCCCTTCAATCCCACAAACCAACCAACCAACCAATTGACCGATTGTCTGTGTCCCTTACCTAAAGTAGCGCGATGATCAAGTCGCCGAAGTGATGTCAAATAAAAACACTTGCACCAGGCGACCGTTCTACCCGACGGGAGGCCCTCGCCACACGACATTTCATTTCACCTAAAGTCGCTAAGGGTGATCGCCTTTGTTGGGCATCATTTCAATATCCGCTCACTGGAACGGTACGACATTTAGAAGGCAACTAACTGCTGTAGCTCTTCTTAGGGTGACGTTCAAGTGGAACGGGAAACGTGGATTAGGGAAATCGCTGCGGACATGAGCAGTGTCATTCTCAACACTTCCGCTTCTTCCGGTGAGTGAAGACGCCCCGCAGCGGCCAGCGGGGCACAAAGCACGTTGTTTAGACAGGTCTAGCGGCGCAGGTGAATTGGAGTGGAGGTGCGCGCGCACGGACAGCGCTAATCCCACCCGCTTTTGTCGCCACGCAGTCTGCCACAGTCAAGGAGACAGTCCCGCTGCTCGCTGCCTGGGGAAAGCGCTCACATGGCGCGGCCGCGCGTCAAATGTGGCAGCTTTCGTCTCCCCTTTCTTTGCTGTGTGAATCTCTGTAGTATGCGTGCCGTTATTAATCTAATTTTATCGGAGTCTCTGATACTTTCATTACAGCTTTCGTCTTGAAAATAGTTTTTTATAAAGCTTATCCAACATGTAAATTTCGAAGTTATCTTCTTTTGCGGCGTGCAGAGGCTTAAGTATTCGTTCTTAAATCATCTTGCAGAGCACTGCATGTTTTATTCACTGTGACAAATAATGCAAAAACGTTCAATGTAGAGAACTGTGTGGTAGCCATTCTGCACTATTTCGTAATTCGATCTTATTTACTTACTAAGAAAGAAAATGCAGCAGCCAATCACCATTTATGTTGGCAAGTATATTTCATTATCCTTTGCCGTTTTCGGGTGTTTGCGCACCCATCTGTGGAAGGTGAACACTTGTACCTCCATCAAGCTAACAAAGTGATTGACTGTCGAGTATGGAAAGGGGCGACGTTTCGGTTTACTTTTGTCTGCACACACAATGTGGCTGTTGCAACAACAGCTGGGCTTTCCGTGTTGGATGTCTTGGTTTAGTTACCAGGGTTGCGACAGTCTTATCACTTTTTTGCTCACTTTTGCTACTAGTTTACGACACTCTGTAGCGTAAAGTAAAAATGTCGCGCAAAGAAACAATGTAAACAAGGAAAACAAACCACAATTGTTACGTTGCCGGCCGCAAACCTCGCCTGAAACTGCTGCTTATTGAAAGTTTAGCCAACTTACCGGCGGCGACGCCATATTGGGACAAACACGCGGCTGCTCATGCATTGACCGTTACATTGCACTCAGCCTTTTCTAATAAAGGAGCAAGGTCAGGCATCTTTCACACTGTCAAGTAAAAGCACAAGCGTCAAACTGAACTGTGCCTCGATTTCAGCCAATCATGAACTGCATACGGCGGTTGGTGGCTGGGAAAAGGATGCCTGTACTTTCGCTACAGTCTTGCGGCAACTAGCATCTGAGACAGCAGAACGACATAACACAGGTGTACAGCACGGAAGGCTTGACCAAAATCATTCTCTGACTATTCTGTAACATTTAGCTGTGAGTCACTTTGTTATTCTGATCCAGATAAAAGTTATTAAAAAAATAGTAGGTCTACTATTTGTTCTTACTACGCGCATTTCCTTCTTCATTTATTTACTGGGTTATGTAGTTCTTTCCTCAGTAATACATGAGTCACCGTGTTTCTTCATCCATTATGAAGAGTCCGCAGCTCGTGGTCGTGCGGTAGCGTTCTCGCTTCCCACGCCCGGGTTCCCGGGTTCGATTCCCGGCGGGGTCAGAGATTTTCTCTGCCTCGTGATGACTGGGTGTTGTGTGCCGTCCTTAGGTTAGTTAGGTTTAAGTAGTTCAAAGTTCTAGGGGACTGATGATCATAGATGTTAAGTCCCATAGTGCTCACAAGGGAACATCCCCATCGCACCCCCCTCAGATTTAGTTATAAGTTGGCACAGTGGAGAGGCCTTGAAAAACTGAACACAGATCAATCGAGAAAACAGGAAGAAATTGTGTGGAACTATGAAAAAATAAGCAAAATATACAAACTGGGTCGTCCATGGGTAAGATAGGCAATATTAAGGGCAGTGTGAGGTGAGGAGTGCCGTGGTCCCGTGGTTGGCGTGAACAGCTATGGAGCGAGAGGTCTTTAGTTCAACTCTGCCCTCGAGTGAAAATTTTGCTTTCTTTATTTTCGCAAAGTTATGATCTGTCCGTTCGTTCATTGACGTCTCTGTTCACTGTAATAAGTTTAGTGTCTGTGTTTTGCGACCGCACCGCAAAACCGTGCGATTAGTTGACGAAAGGACGTGCCTCTCCAATGGGAACGGAAAACATTTGATCGCAAGGTCATAGGTCAACCGATTCCTCCACAGGAAAACACGTCTGATATATTCTATACGACACTGGTGACAGCATGTGCGTCGCATGACAGGAATATGTTGTCGACCCACCTAACTAGTACACTTGGCGAATGGGTAAAAAGATTCTTCTACCTTGCCCGATTTAGGCTTTCTTGTGGATGTAATAATCACTCCAAAAAAAGTGATGAAAACATAAGAGTATGTCACATAAACTGAAAATAAAAAGTTAAAATTTTCGGTTAAGGGAAGATTTGAACTAAGGACCTCTCGTTCCACAGCTGTTCATACTAACCACGGGACCACGGTGCTCCTCGCCTCGCAGTGCCCTTATTATTGCCTATATTATACATGGACGACCCAGTTTGTATATTTTGCTTATTTTTTCATAGTTCCACACAACTTCTTCCTGTTTTCTCGATCGATCTGTATTCAGTTTTCCAAGGCCTATCCACTGTGCCAACTTATAACTAAATCTGAGGGGGGTGCGATGGGGAGGTTCCCTTGTCAGAGCCATTACGAAGAAAAATCATATTTACTTTTTGTTTCTAGAAATTACATGAAGTCGTAGACAGTATAGTTGTGGCTTTATTCGAAGTGCATCCCATACAGCTGTGAACCGAGGAGATTATAGTTCTTACGGTGACATTTGATTTCAGTTTTTAACCAAACGTTTTTACACCGTGCTTTCGTTATTTTCCCAAGCATGTTCTGGCTATTTATTTTAATCCTGATATATTTATGGATCAAGCTTTCAAAAGAAAATGTTTGTTAAATTTTATGGTAAGAATTATTTCCCGAAATGATCGTGTTGTTCTAGTTACCAGGCGCAGTACCATGAAAATACCTCTTCAGTTATGGATATTGTTGAACGCCGTGACTGTGTATCAAATGAATTATAGCTACAGATAGCTACAACCAGTTACTTTTTGAGATACTTGTTTATTTTCGTTAACTAGTTAACGAGCCTTCACATTCTCATCTTGATTAAGTAAAGCTCAACTTGTAGAATAACTACCATACTAAGTACTGCAATGAACATACAGAGGCTTATAGTACTGCCTTAGGAAAACGGAGTAACAGTTCTGTATTTTTTTAAATTCTATATTACAACCTTAGGTCACGCAAATGGTACCATTGCTAGTATCGACTAACTGTCATGTCATCATCAGATGGTCAGGTTCCAAAATAAAGAAGCGTTAAAGTAATTTACTATTATTTTGCTATACCCTTTTTGCTTTCTTTTTTATGCAGGTCATCTAATATAGACTTAGTAATACGCCTAAACCTATAATGCATTTATGTGACTGAGACTGTAATATATAGTAAAAAATGCTACATTAAGTGTTTCTATGTCTTAAGTCATTGTGAAGCAACCTCCAGAATCCAGCATGATGATTTAAGCACAGCTATGTAAATCTCTGCATGCCTCATCTGAAGAGAAGTCAGAATTCACTCGAAAACTAACTATTGGAGCCGGCCGCGGTGGCCGAGCATTTCTAGGCTCTACAGTCTGGAACCGCGCGACCGCTACGCTCGCTGGTTCGAATCCTGCCTCCGGCATGAATGTGTGTGATGTCCTTAGGTTAGTTATGTTTAAGTAGTTCTAAGTTCTAGGGGACTGATGACCTAAGATGTTAAGTCCCATAGTGCTGAGAGCCATTTGAACCATTTTTTCTTTTTAAACTGGTTTTCACAGGTTATTCTACGTTTTCCTCCTAGTCAGTTGAAATATTGGATACTTCCGGTACACATTCCCGTGGTGTAAACCAATCTGTGACGATGTTTTCTTATGGTCGATGGCTTCTGTTATTCCGATAGCATCTAAACCAGACAGACTTGAGTAGTATTCATCTACAGACCGTAGAAGTGTTCTCAAGAGAAAACACCACAGGTTCGGGCTATCACACGAATAAACCGAAGCCCATGGCTTGCTATACGTAAAAGCTAGCCCGGGTGATGATTCCGCATCATATCCTCTTACATCGCTAGTCCCAGATATTTTTGTGACACCACTGAAGTTATTAGCTGTTCTCCTCTGCCCGGCGGAGACCTGTTAGTGTGATGACTAAATATACTGTATACATGGTGTCCCACTTACTTCGGGACATTACTTTACTTCCAATAACTATTTTTCCAGGAACGAAATAAAAAAATGTATCGTTAGGAATATAAGAACAGTAGTTCGTCTTTTTTAAACATTTTTTTTATTCAGTAATCCACTTTCTCTCCTCAAAACTAGTTTTAAAGTATCACAGTGTACCACTCACATAAACGTGACGTTACTCAAAACGAGCTCAAAGCTGACTTGCCGGCCGGTGTGGCCGAGCGGTTCTAGGCGCGTTAGTCTGGAACCGCGCGACCGCTACGGTCGCAGGTTCGAATCCTGCCTCAGGCATGGATGTGTGTGATGTCCTTAGGTTAGTTAGGTTTAAGTAGTTCTAAGTTCTAGGGGACTGATGACCTCAGATGTTAAGTCCCACAGTGCTCACAGCCATTTTGTCATTGTCCCTCCTACTGTAATATACAATGGTTGCCCAGAAAGTAACGCACCGCATTTTTTTCTCAGTCGAAAACAATGCTAATATTGTGAAATGCTACGTATCTATTACTCAAAGTCTCCAGAGTGAGCGTGCCCAATATCCTTCACTACAGACAGATAGCGTACCTGGAGGACTGTTTCAAAATGGCGTCTGTAGGTGATGTACGTCACAAGCAACGTACCGTCATTTAATTTCTCACAGCAGAGAAAGAAACTCTGGGGAATATTCACAAACGCTTGTAAAGTCTACAGAGCATCTGCTGTCGATAGAAGTACAGTTAGTCGCTGGCCACGGAGGGTGAGGTCATCAGAAGGCGGTTCGGCGGAGCTCCACGATATGCTGCGTTCGGGGAGACCATCCACGGCTGTCACACCTGACCTACCCCCTCGGACTTCCACTTATTTGGGCCATTAAAGGATGCCACTCGTGGAAAACATTTTGAGGACGATGAGGAGCTGATTCACACACACAAAGCCGGAATGTATGTGGAGCGAGGATAGAGTACTGCCCGCATCTCGTGGTCGTGCGGTAGCGTTCTCGCTTCCCACGCCCGGGTTCCCGGGTTCGATTCCCGGCGGGGTCAGGGATTTTCTCTGCCTCGTGATGGCTGGGTGTTGTGTGCTGTCCTTAGGTTAGTTAGGTTTAAGTAGTTCTAAGTTCTAGGGGACTGATGACCATAGATGTTAAGTCCCATAGTGCTCAGAGCCATTTGAACCATTTTTGATAGAGTACTGCGCTTGTCCTCAACATCTAACTGGAATTGTCACGTGACACAAGTATAGTGCTATTCACATTTCGCACTAACACAAAAAATTTAAACTTATGCTTATTTATCATATTTTTACTCATTTCTTTGTTAGTAACAGCAATGCTCAATTATTGTCGCTGCTACGGGTGCTAATCGAAATCCGTTAAACGAGGGGCAGTTGCTTTTCAAAGACACAGGACGTGGAAGATTATTTAGGTAAGCGGCAAAAATTCAGCTCTCTGACATGTTTTTCCGGCAATAATTTCGTAAAATTTGTACAGTCTCACATAACTATCTTTGAAATTTTCACCTGCTGTGTTCGAAAACAGTGATGCTGCACTGTGTATGATAGACGGTTGAATAAAAACACTTTAAGTCTACTGACTAGCAGCTGACAGACTACCGCTGCTGCGTCTTTCAGACTAACGGTAAGAATGGACCTCGTTCATTGTGTAAAAATACAATGCGTGTTCCGCGCATTGGGCAAAGAAACCCACCCGAGGTCCGCAACGCTCCATTTACTGATTGCGGGTCGTAAATATCATTCGAATACGCCCCAAACATATCTTGCAGTCACAGTAACAATTTAATTTAAAGTGACTTTCACTTTTGTTTCCTGAGTCCATTTGAGTGAGAGTTAGTGGATTATCTAAATATCTTGTCTAGATTTAAGTGACGGTTATTAACAGTCTTTCTCGTCGTAGTGCGCTGCTTCGGATACTGCTTTTGCTTCTTAATGTCTGAATATATTCTGTTTGGTAGCCCTTCATAATATTTCTCAATAAGGAACTGAAAACGATCACTCTTAGCCACGAAATCTAATCTTAGGACGCCACCAATGACTCCGTGTACATCAGTATTGTAGCTATGCGGAAACTGAGCCACCTAGTCAAAGGGCTTCAATATATTTACAATTGTGATGTCACAAGCCCCCTGATGCCATCATTTGAGACAATTGATCTTGAATGTATGACATCACTGACACGTGCATTGGCACCTTGACATGCGCATTTATGAAGTCATCAGTTCCTTTGAATATATGATGCAATCAAGGTAATGGATTGCGGGAATTTTAAAAATTAAAGATCGTTGACTGAAGGAATATTGAAAGTTAAAGATGGCGATGGCTGTTAAATCTACACACACACACACACACACACACACACACACACACACACACACACACACAGAGAGAGAGAGAGAGAGAGAGAGAGAGAGAGAGAGAGACAGAGAGACATAAACACATGCACTGTACCACTTCCTGACCTCTCCTCCAATCAGAGTCTAGTATTTTACCCGCTATAATCTGGGCCGTGCTCAAAAGTATCTGAATGATCTTAATTATTTACAAAAGACACGGCACATACCTCTCTCTCCTCTCCTTCAATCGCAGCCTAGTATTTTACCCACCATTCAAATGAAATAGCCAACGTAGCCCCATCTACTGTGCGCTGAAGTACACGAAAGATCTGAATTATTTATCAAAAACACATCACAATCCTCTCTCTCCATTCCACAAGTCACAGCCTAGTATTTTAGCTGTCATTAAAATGAAAGAGCGAAATAAAATGTAGTCCCATCTAGGCTGTGCTCAGAAGTATCGGACCGAGATGAATTATTGATCAAAAAATATGTCACACACTTACAGAATTATTGATCAAAAAATATGTCACACACTTAAAGAATTATCTGCATCGCATAAAATGAGGAAAATGTTTGACAGCCATGTTCTCATCACTGATTTCAAAAAATCGTTTATGGACTGGCTCAACAGTCACATAGGTAAATTTAATTGAAAGCTGAGTATCATGCACTATGGAATATTAGAACAAGTATAAACATACTTTCCATAAATAGTTAAAACCAATGTTTGTTTGTACAGCATAATTCTCAAATTAATAATATGTAGCTGTCAAACATGAGTTTTACTTTAAATACTATTCTGAAAAACTCCAAAAATTCGAAATAAAATCAAATACTGGTTTAGGCTCCTGTACGTTGTCCCCGTCTACAGACGGCAGTACTTGTAAAGCATTCTGTATTCGATTTAAGTACCATGTTTGGTTTAAGACACAACATAGCCTAAAAAATAATTTCATCAAAGAGTTTACTTTCGAGATGTCGTTTCTGTCTTGTTGCACAATCTTCTTTGGAGATGTTTCATCTCTTCGTAATATGGTATTTTCTCAGTTTTGTTTGTCTTTCGGTTGTGGTATGTGTGTGTTTTCACATCTATATTTTTATTAGGTGTTGGTGTTCAAAAAATGGTTCAAATGGCTCTGAGCACTATGGGACTTAACATCTGTGGTCGTCAGTCCCCTAGAACGTAGAACTACTTAAACCTAACTAACCTAAGGACATCACACATATCAATGCCTGAGGCAGGATTCGAACCTGCGACCGTAGCAGTCACGCGGTTCCAGACTGCGCGCCTAGAACCGCTAGACCACCACGGCCGGCAGGTGTTGGTGTCATTCAGTAGCTGATTATAAGCATTACAGTCTATAAACGTTTAGAGAGCCTCGGTACCATATTTTCATTTTGTAAATATTGGAACCTTCAACGAAATTTGGTATTGTACATAACCTCTAACAGGTCTGAGCCACTTGTAATAAAAGGAGTAACTGTCAGTCGGTATCATCGATTATACAGGGTGATTCGAAAAGAATACCACAACTTTAGGAATTTAAAACACTGCAACGACAAAAGGCAGAGCTAAGCACTATCTGTCGGCGAATTAAGGGAGCTATAAAGTTTCATTTAGTTGTACATTTGTTCGCCATTTCAGCCAATAAAGTTTTTGCTCCCTTTTTCTTCGAAGGTGCTACTGTAACTGGACTACAGTATCTGGAGATGTTAGAGAATTGGCTGTTCCCTCAGCTCGAACAAGAAGCACAACAATTCATATTTCAGCAGGATGGAGCGCCACCACATTGGCACTTATCTGTCCGTAACTACCTGAACGTCAACTACCCGAGGCGATGGATCGGCCGCCAGGCAGCCCGTGACAGAGCACTTCATCACTGGCCTCCAAGAAGCCCTGATCTTACCCCCTGCAATTTTTTCTTATGGGGGTATGTTAAGGATATGGTGTTTCGGCCACCTCTCCCAGCCACCATTGATGATTTGAAACGAGAAATAACAGCAGCTATCCAAACTGTTACGCCTGATATGCTACAGAGAGTGTGGAACGAGTTGGAGTATCGGGTTGATATTGCTCGTGTGTCTGGAGGGGGCCATATTGAACATCTCTGAACTTGTTTTTGAGTGAAAAAAAACCTTTTTAAATACTCTTTGTAATGATGTATAACAGAAGGTTATATTATGTTTCTTTCATTAAATACACATTTTTAAATTTGTGGTATTCTTTTTGAATCACCCTGTATATCTCTTTGTCCCTCCTAAAATGATGAACGAGAACAATGTGGGTGTGGAAATATTTAATTGAAGAGTATATTGTATAAGGGGCAGTCAAATGAAAACGAGAGACATGGAAGAAATTAAGCAAACTGTTTATTACTTCGAAAGTAATTGCCATAACTGTTAACACAATTACCCCACTGTGAGACAAGACGGCCAGTGCCTCCACGGAAAAGTGTTTGCGTTGCTTACAGAACCATGATTGTACCCATGCCCGCAGCTCTTCGCTGAAGCAAATAAACAACCACGAATGTCTTTCTTCTGGGCTTCAAAAATACGGAAATCGCATGGGAAGAGCGTGGGAGTGTATGGAGGATTTGCAAAGGATAGGGGCCCAACTGAAACTTCTGCACCGTACTCGAAACAACGTTGTCAACATCTGGGTGTGCCCATGTCTTCCCAAGTTTGTTTCAACTATGGTACACAAGTTTCGTCGGGAGGCTCTTCCACATCCTCCATACAGTCCCAATATCTTCTCATGCGATTCCCATATTTTTGGAGACTTGAAGAAAGCCATTCTTGGCCGTTGCTTCGGACGAAGAGGTGCACGCCTGGGTTCAATCAAGGTTCCGTAGGCAACCACTGACATTTTTCCATATAGGCCCTGACCAACTTGTCTTACAGTCGGATAAATGTATTAATAGTTACGGCGATTACTATTGACGTCATAAACAATTTACTTACTTTTTCCTATCTGTCTCGTTTTCATTTGATTTCTCCTTATACACGAAGAGTAGCCCTAATTAATTCCATTATTTCAGTAAATCCAACTGAAAGTTTGTATGTGTACTTTCCTCCTAAGCATAGTATTTTAGATAAGATGTATTTTCTGCAGTTGTAAGCCTGGTCAGGTTAGTTTTACGACATCGACCTCTTCGGCCTATTTAAAGTAAGACTCATTCTCGGCTAATAATTAATTATTTACAGTGCATAAGCCAACGTTGGCTTTTAACTATTTATGGAGAGTATGTTTTATACTTGTTCTAATATTCTATAGCTAATGATACATAGCTTTCAATCAAATTTACCCATGCGACTGGTGAACCAGTCTATCAACAGGTTTCTGGCGTCAGTGGTGAAGACATAATTGACAACATTTTCGCCATTTAACGCAACTCAGATACTTTAAGAATGTGACATATTTTTTCGTCTATGATTCATCTCGTTCCCATACCTTTGAACAGAGCCCAGATGGGCCCACATTTTATTTCACTCCTTAATTTTTATGGCGGGTAAAGTAATAGGCTCTGAGTGGAGAAGAATAAAGAGAAGTGTGTGATGTGTTTTTGATAAATAATTCGGATGGTTCAGATAATTTTGCGCACTGCGCAGATGGGTCTACATTATAACATGCTCTTTAATTTTAATGGTGTGTAAAATACTAGAATTTGATTTGTGTAGAGAAGAGGGAGGTGATACATAATACAATGTGTGTGTGTGTGTGTGTGTGTGTGTGTGTGTGTGTGTGCGTGCGTGCGTGCGTGCGTGCGTGCATATGTGTGCATTTGTTTAAATTAACTGCCCGTCATCGTCTTTAGCTTTTAAAGTTCCTGCGAACAACTTTTTTTTTTAATTTTTCAAGATGCTCGCAATCCACCATCTTGACGAAATCACTCATTAGTGACGATGTATATGCACATGTCTAGGTCATTAATGAGTTCATTCATTCATGGCCAATGAGCCCACATGATGTCATTGCGGGGAGTGGCTTGCGATGAGACATGTAAACAAGCCCGGGTTTCCCATAGATGTACTACTTACACCTTCTCACTGTTTCTCTAGTCAGGCATTTGAAAGCAAATTATGTCACCCATTTAAACGGTCCCTAAACGGTCAACATTATTGTACAACATTTTCGGTTATGCAACAGTATTAAATGTGTGAGACTTAGGTTGAGGGGTTGTGCAATAATATTGAACATACCAAAACCTTTTGACATATACTGCGCTACCTGAGAAGTACTGTGGCGTTTGTGGGCAGTACTGACGATAACCTTCCCAATCGGTCACGTGCTTCGTTCAAGTACAGTTTCCGTGTTTCTTTGAGCTCACAGTTGAGCTTTCTACAAAAATAAGTTCAAAATCAGAAGAAAGGCCATTCACCCTACTATGCATCAAAATGTTCAAAACGCAGACGAATATAAAAACAGGAAAGTTATAAATTATCCTACAGCTACTAGGGAAAATCTTTTAAACAATTAATTATTCCAGGGTAAACTTCAGGAAGAGAGCTAAACAAATAAGACACTCAAAGAAAGTGTACTGTATTTTGATCATAGGAGCATTTCCAGTAATGTACCAGTATTAGATCATCAATAAGTAAAAATTTGTGATAGTCATTTGTTTTCTTAAATCTCTGTTTCCTTAGCAGAGTTTCTGCGTGATGTTACCAATTTTTCAACCCACTTTTTTCTTCTGTTTGCAAACTAAAGCAAATAATACAGCAGCAGCGCCTTGTCGACCAACATTTCGAACTGGACTAAATATTGCTAAAATGATTGTTCATTTACACTGAGCAGTCTACTGAGAACTTCTATAATAATGTACAAAATTATTGTACAGTAATACTGACCATCTAGGGGTCGCTTTAGTCAGCGGTGTGGAAGGGGGAAAATCAATGGCATACTTAGCGAAGGGAAAAGAGTTCAGCTGATAAACCTTTCCCACCCCCCACCCCCCAAAAAAAAACAAAAAACTCCGACCCCATTCTCTGCCAACCAGAAGTCTTCACCAACCGTATTCGAATTCTCTTCTGCTGTTAGACCAATGTATCACGTCAGTACCAGTTTGAAGTGAGCCACAACACGTAATTGTTATTGACAAATAACAAATCTACCCAGACCCATCTCAAAACCATTTCGTCATTCATCGTGTAATTGAAATGTCCTGCTTTTCTGTTTTGTATCCGACCGACACAGAACCACCGATTTATTCAAGCCACGTTAGAGGAATGCTGAAAAGTACCTAATGTGGCAAAACTTTACGGGAACTCTTATCTTGAGGAATATTACAAAATTAATTGAAAAGGTTTTTCATCCAGTAATTTGTAGAAACGAAACAGAATTTTCTGTCATACTGATAAAAAATTACATGTAAGACAAAAACAACAATAAATAACAAAACTATAACATCTGCGATCAATGCATAGTAGGCTACGTTACGTGTAACAGCTTACCCCATCCACTGTAACAACAAGCCCCATTGTGGGGTAAATTGTTACAATGTGTATGACTGGAAATAATATCAAGGCAGCGACATTCCTGATATCCGAGCATAAGGAAAGAATATGCAGTAGATCTATGCTGCATTATAAGGCATTTCACACTAAATTAACTGTTGTAGAAAACTTATCGAAAAATTCGTAATAATTAGACCCAGTCTCCCCTACCTCTTCATTATCTTCATTAGTTATCCTGTTTGCCCAACTAATCTTCAGGACTCTTCTGTGACGCAACATTTCCACAGCTTCTTGTCTGTACTATTTAACGTCAATGTTTCGTTTCCATTTAAGGCTATGAACAAAACAAATACCTTAAGAAAATTCTTCACACTCCCATTTGCATTCGACCGTAGCATATTTCTATTTTTAGGAAAATATTTTCTTGATATTAATATTCTACTTTTGTATCTTCTTTACTTCTGCCATAGTCAGTTATTTTGTTGACCAAATAGCAAAATTCCATAAAGAAACCTCTTGTCAACAGGATATTCAGTGGAGGCAGTATTTGAAAGGGAGAGATGCAGAGAATAAATTCGATTTCTTTATTCGTGATACTACTGCTTTCATATGTTCAGAAATTGAAGATTTACTCTAATGTCATTGCGAGCAACATTTAAGTTATCTTAAATTATTTGTCTTAATTTTCCTTTGACAGCTATGAGAAATGAAACACAATAAATAGTTTTATAAACTTAGTGGAAGTACTGGTATTTCTGTTAGTGCCATTCAAACTAATCGTTTAAGATACTGAATTAGTTTTCATGTCGCTTTGTGCTAATTAGATGAATATAATGTAAGCTGCAGATCTTACGAAACTAATTTCCCGGGACCGATGACCAAGCAGTTTGGTCCCTTGCTTCCTCCCCCTCCCCCCCCCCCCTTAAACCAACGAACCAACCAACCTAATTTCCCACAGTGTAACTATTCCATTTCTTTTCAAATAGCATCATCAACTCATACTGAGATTTATTCAAATGTTGGCATCCCTATTTTCCCATACACAATTCACGGGGTCGAAACAAGGTTTTCGACATGTCATAATATGCAAACGGCCGACTGTTTTGCCGTGTTGTTAATTCTGAAGTTTATATTCAAAGGTATTGCAAAAAGTGTATTTTTAACAGAATTGTGTGTCTTAAATAAATATATTCGATAGCAGATCATATGACTTTTACTGCAGTTTGCTGCTAACCTATTTTCAAAAAGAGATGGGAAATATGCTAAATATGAAGGTCATGATAGCTATTACTGCAGTCAAATGTTGTTGGTGTTAGGACAGCAACCAGCCACAAATTTACTTTGAGTTCCTTTATTCAAAGGAAACCGTCACCGGTTTCGAATCGTTGCGATTCATCATCAGACGGTTTACACGCTTTCTTTCTGACATTTGGTGTGTTTTTACAGATTAATTGTCCTAAAATATAAATAAAACATAATTACAAACACGCCACACGCAGATGGTTGCGTTGCAGATTTTCGTTGCATGTGACTTACGTGAAACGTCGGTTTCGAGTGATTGTTTCCATAACGTTCATCCAATCGATGTAAATACGTTCCCACTGCATCCTCGTTGTTGCACACGTAATAGTTCTCACTGTACACTTTAGATTTGTCGCTGAGATCATTCCAACCACGCACTACATGTTTTGGTACATACAAAGAGCTTACAAACATATGGGTGTCACAGATGCTATGATATATCGTAACATTTGACGATGATGTCCTATGTTTGGAAAGGATCATACATTCGTTTACAAAACTGTAATGTCTTTTACATTAGTACAGAGAGATTTTTTTATATAAATCTGTTATTGCTAATTTAATTATAAAGTTTTTTATATATACTTAAAACTGTATAGGTAAAATAGTATATTATTTTATTACATTTCGCAGCATGAGAATTATAGTAACATATAAATTTTCTACTTGATCTGCAGATAGGTGTATTAATATTATTTGCTTTGGAGGCTGGAAAGTAATTTTTGGAAATTTTTCAGGAAAGGGGTGTTAGCCAACTCTGTTTGTTCGTTAAGGATATAGTCTGGGGTGCTGTTTTTGTGTGTGTGTATTTCTAATTCTTCTAATATATTCATAGTGGCTCCTATTTCTGTTAGATGTAAAATCTTTAAGTTGTCCTCAATGTTTCTCACAAAATGGTTTTCTTCAGCAATATGGGCTGCAAATGCTGATTTGGTAACTTGAGCAAATCAGCATTTGCAGCCCATATTGCTGAAGAAAACCATTCAGTGGGCTGCAAATGCTGATTTGGTAACTTGAGCAAATCAGCATTTGCAGCCCATATTGCTGAAGAAAACCATTCAGTGGGAAACATTGAGGACAACTTAAAGATTTTACATCTAACAGAAATAGGAGCCACTATGAATATATTAGAAGAATTAGAAATACACACACACACAAAAACAGCACCCCAGACTATATCCTTAACGAACAAACAGAGTTGGCTAACACCCCTTTCCTGAAAAATTTCCAAAAATTACTTTCCAGCCTCCAAAGCAAATAATATTAATACACCTATCTGCAGATCAAGTAGAAAATTTATATGTTACTATAATTCTCATGCTGCCAAATGTAATAAAATAATATACTACTTTACCTATACAGTTCTAAGTATATACAAAAAACTTTATAATTAAATTAGCAATAACAGATTTATATAAAAAAAAATTTCTCTGTACTAATGTAAAAGACATTACAGTTTTGTAAAAGAATGTATGATCCTTTCCAAACATCGTCAAATGTTACGATATATCATAGCGTCTGTGACACCCATATGTTTGTAAGCTCTTTGTATGTACCAAAACATGTGGTGCGTGGTTGGAATGATCTCAGCGACAAATCTAAAGTGTACAGTGAGAACTATTACGTGTGCAACAACGAGGATGCAGTGGGAACGTATTTACATCGATTGGATGAACGTTATGGAAACAATCACTCGAAACCGACGTTTCACGTAAGTCACATGCAACGAAAATCTGCAACGCAACCATCTGCGTGTGGCGTGTTTGTAATTATGTTTTATTTATATTTTAGGACAATTAATCTGTAAAAACACACCAAATGTCAGAAAGAAAGCGTGTAAACCGTCTGATGATGAATCGCAACGATTCGAAACCGGTAACGGTTTCCTTTGAATAAAGGAACTCAAAGTAAATTTGTGGCTGGTTGCTGTCCTAACACCAACAACATTTGTCTTCAAAAACAGCCACGGTCTCCAACATGTCATCGTATGACAAAATTGCATATTACTGCAGTGTTTCGGCAAATTCGTAGAAGCGCGCCAAGTCGACAGACTTGGTTTTGATATACTGCACCTTCCCCGACACTTTTTAGGTAATATTTCCCTGCAAATCATGAGCTATCTCAAATAATTGTACAGTGTGATTAAAAAATACTTTTACAAACTGATGGGCAGGTTCCTAATATCAAAACAAGGAAAAAGTCCATATGAACCTTTATCTGAAAATACTTCATTTTCGAATTATTGTTAAAGAGATGAAATAACAAATTTCCACAACCAGCCCAAGTGGGACGGTCCAAATCCTCGTGCTACAGTTCATGGCATTAATCAGCATTAGTTTTAGATCAATTTGTAGGCGTGATCTGCAGGTAACTGTTTAGTAGGAGTTGTCTACAGGAACTTCATCAAGAACACACACCAAGGCTTATCAGATGTGCCCTTTCAAATGAGAAGAAACATGAAGATTATGCATGACAGGGTCCCAGTACATCTGAATCTCTTTGTTCGATATGCACTGGTTGGTATCTACCGTTACAGATGGCCCGCACACTTCTCCCGACCTCATTCCTTTGGGTTATTACCTCAGACATGGGTTTATGCAGCATACAAACCCGCATTCAGAAACTGCTCATCGACGTGTATTCCGAGCCTGCAAAATTACGTCATCAGGGAATATTTGAAAGGGTACGACGGATTTAACGAGTACGTGATTATATTGGAAGAAGGGTTGTACATTTTGAACGCGTTTTATGAGCTTGTGACTTTATTACACTTTCGTGCTAAGAATGTGTAGCTGATGTCCTGAGTTTTTTTTTTTTTTTTCCTCCTTAGTCTGTCTTCTGACCGGTTTGATGCGGCCCGCCATGAATTCCTCTTCTGTGCCAACCTCTTATTTCAGACTAACACTTGCATAATACATCCTGTATATTGTTAGATACGTTCCTCTCTCTGTCTTCCCCTAAGTTTTGACTTCTACAGCTCTCTCTAGTACCATGGAAGCTGTTCACTGATGTCTTAACACATACTGTATAATCCTGTCCCTGCTTGATTTCAGCGTTTTCCAAACGTTCCTTTCTCCGCCGATTCTGTGGAGAATCATAAGGAACCCGCCCCAAAAGTTTGTAAAACTATTTTTGAATTACCCTAACCATATACTATACTTCCCTGTAGAGCCACTTTTGTGCCATTACGTACTACACTTAATAGAAAATCTTGAGAAGTATATTAGAAGTTAGTGGTGTCGACATCATTTGAAGCGTCTTGTAACTGTGCACTTCCTATAGCTGTAATGCATCATTTTGCAAGTCGCGACATAATGCGAGTATAAGAGCAGATGCGTGGTCGTATCCGTCGCGCCGTGTTATTTCTGTCAGGAAAGGCTTCTCAGCTGTGTGTGTTGCGGTTGGCGCGCACTGCAGGCGCAGTAGCTGGCCCTGAGCAGGGTTGGCGTGCCCCAGCGAATTCCCCTCGGCACGGCCCATTAACCCGCCTGCTCTTCCTCACGCCCACTTGGCCACATTTACATCTGTTCTCCCCCTGCCTCCTTGTCGCCACCTCTGCCGTCGTTTGTAATGTTAGGCGGCTAATCTTCCCCAGTAATCGGATTCTCTCGATTTGCCACGGTATGCGCAAAGGGGATACGAGCAGCGCAGGGAGAGTGTAATGTCTCTGTGCCACCGGCCAATCACACAGAGAGGTGCTCTCCCTCCGGAATCTGCGATCTGGCATAAACACCAGCGGCTTTAGGCACTGGAGATACGTACTGACGCAGTAACATTGTGCAAAAAAGCTGTTTTTGTCTTTCACTAAACCGCAGTCCTGTAATTAATGTGTTCAGAGACAAGAAATCAGCTGAAGGTCAATTCGACATTTTCAAACAGGTGAGGAAATGTATGTCGCGTATTATTGTAACGAATTAACTGCATATCACGTTTCTCGTCTGTAATAGGAATAACTACATTCTACTTAAATGTTATCGTAAATGTGAATTCTTAAATCCATTATTCTCGTTTTTGGTGAGAAACGTCACGATACACGTTAGTTTGTCCTCTTTCCCAATTTCATACCTGACTATTTATAATAAACACTACATTTGGTTTGCATTTCGAGCACATTAGAGTCCACTGGTAACACTCCGGCCAGTGACTAAGGTACACTGCTGAATAGCTGCTTGGGGACAACAAAGTTTCAGGTTCCATCGATATACAAGAGAGCGCGAGCAGTCCGTATAGCACGTCCCCCAGGAGGAAACCGGTTAAAATGTGCACGTCCTGTTTCCCTGCTATAGAATAGGTACATGGCAGTAATTAAATTGTCATGGGGTCTGACGTGCTATATTATTCGGTTTAAGGAGGAACAAAATTATTAGTATCGTTGCAAGTACAATGGGAGTTGTGTAAAAGATGGGATTCTATGACTGAAGAAAAGTGTTTTTACGAGGGTAATAGCTCCTATCAAATTTTAAGGAGATCATGGAATGTGTTCAACATCAGATAGGATCGGGGACTAGTCAAACAAGCGAAAAGGAACAGATCCAATGCTCTTTTATTTAGAAAGAATCCTGATTCGGTGTAATAAATGACTCTAGTCACTAGTTGGTGTAGAGAGACAGAGGATCGAAACAAAATGAAACTTGACAATTTAGGTAGAATGGAGTTATGGTGTGGACACGTATCATTAACACCAAAAACATCACATCTTGCATTGGCAGTAGGATTGCTCAAATCAAAACAGTATTGTAGGGAGGGATATATTCGACTATTCCATGATGTAGACAATCCTGATTTCGTACTCACTGACGACAACGCACGTTGCCACACAACTACTCACGTTCCTCAGACAACCGAGAGTGATAATTCGGGAACTTTTCTGCTGTTTTAAGAAACGCTTAGCATACCAGTGAGAATTCATACATACACAGATCAGGCGTTTTGGGAAACCCTAACAAAATTTATTAGCACATAAAACGACATATTTTTATTGTTTTCACATAAAATAAAATATTTTAATGATATGTATTACATGTATGTGTTACAGAAACATAGATCAGAATTTTCCCTCATAATGTGGAAATCTTGAGTCTATGGTGCATCGGGTCTGGTACAACAAAGCGGAATTTACCAGTATCTGTGATACAGCGAATTCCACAGTACGTGGTTAATTGTAGCTTAACATAATGCTGACAATTTTGAATTTTTTAAGTGTCATATAAACCTTGAAAACAGAGGGCGCTTCTGCGATTGTTATTTTGTGAGATTTGCATTCCAATAAAAAATTTGAAATCCGACTTGTTTTACACAAAATCAAATTTTATATTTCTACTGAAAGTAGAAACTTCCGATCTACTTTTAACGGCGCAGAATTCGAAGCTGATAGCGACCTTGCAACTATCGGAAAGACAGGAGGATATGAGGCCTACACAAATTGTACAAGAAGTTCGCTTCCCACATGAGGGAAACCAAGGTTTCGAAATTATGCGTACAGTTAGTGCTACTTTAAACGGTAACACTTCTGCATCCCTTCCTGGCGGTTTCGCAGTCGAACAATTATATTCATTTAAATATGTCATGATATATGGAACACACTTCTTCACGTAACAGTGTCTGGTTTCGGGACAGTCATTACTATTTTATGGCTGCCAACCTGAGGCTGGTTGTTTGGTGGTTGTGTAAGGATGGTGTTCAGCGCCCACTGCAATGCAACCTTGTAAACGTAAGAGTTATTTTCCGGCATTTGTTTCAAAATTTTTGTAACATGTTTTTGTTTTTTATGGGCGTATCTTTAAATTTTTGGACGCATCAGTAGAAATGCAGGGTGTCAAAATAAAACTGGCTCGGAAAATGATTCTTGCACCCTAAAATATGTAACCCAACTTACATCATCCGCACCCGAAGACTTGTTGAACACGGAGTATCAATACACCGGAACCCTTGCGATCTGTGAATTGCAGTGAGAGAGGGAGACGTTAATACACATACAGAACTTCCGCAAAACCTCGTGGAGACTGTCCAGTTTCTGTCTGCGATGTTTGTATATACTTTTGGCTTGTCTGTTTGCATCTTTGGTATAACTATAATTCTTGGCATCTTACAATACTCCACAGGACGCAGTTTTCTGGCTTTTGCTGTCATATATACGTCCATATTGTGGAATTAAATCTGTTGCGCGTAAATAGAGCTCGTATCATCTCTAGAGGATAGAAGTTCCTTCAGTCTACTGGCGTCGCAGTGTCCCAGTAAGAAAACTGCATTGCATTGTGTGATGGTTACATAACAACTGTAAAGCAGAGAAACGAGCCTGCGTCTTCTGAATGAATAACAGTCTCTCTGATGACTCTCATTTCACCTTTCGGCCGGCGAAATAGACATATATTTTTTCTGGGAGATAACAGCACAGCCATTCATGCTTTGGAAAACTATCGTTTACGAGTGGAAAGCTACATAGCAGTAATGTCTTTCAGAGACAAGCAAGCGCAATATTCGACAGTTCCTTTTCTTCGAAATAATATTTCGGTATAAAGAATTATTACAAAATCAAAAAAAGTTTAAAGTACTCACATGGTTACATCCGCTGAAACTTCGCAGTTTTCTGTGTAATTCATTACGTATTTTGCTCGCAAGCAAATTCCAAAAGACGTGATATTTCCAAGCAATTGATTGCGAGTAGTGTATAATGAATAAATACAGGACGTATTCTGTGGTGATTACAGTTATTGTTTTGCATCCTACGTTAACTGTTTGCTATCCATAAATCAGAAAGACTGCCAAACTGAAAGTAGACTCATTCGGTCTTGAAACGAGGTCAGTCTGGATCTACAACAGATTTAGGTGATAGGCGCGACTGTCTGTTGGCTGCTTTAACAACGAGTTTGGGTATAGCTGTCTTGTTGTCTTCGGCATTCACTACGTTGATTGCCCAACTGTTTGCCCATTCGTAACTCTGAAACACAATACACGAAGAATTAAAGCTAAAACACACTGGGAACGGATTGATGCGCAAGAGCACAGGGAACACGACTTCTTGCCTGGTTGCTAACTACCTATGAAGAAGTGGAGTGTGAGTGTGCATAAGGGGTGAGGGCTGGGGAAGAGAGGGGAGAGGACGGGGAAATTTGCCAATCCGTTCCACGACGCATGTACCCTGACCTTACTGAGCTCGTGGACTGTAAGTGTGGGGTGGGGTGTTGAGGCTAGTGAGTCACGAATGACTAGGACAGACAGTTAATGACAATTTCCGCAATGTAGGGCCTGCAGCGTAATATAGTATGACGTAGTATGAAAGTAGTCAATTAGATGGTATTTTAAGCAGAATGTGTACAGAGATATACTTAGGTTATGTTGTTCATAATTTACGTACATACTACATCTGTGTCTGGTTAATAAGCTGTCAAAATAGAGCCTACTCTAAAGTCTTATGGAAAACTCATGCGTATTCATGATATGACAACAACATAATAGCGACCAGACACAGATGCAGTATGTATATACTTAACGAACAACTTAACGCAAGTATACATTTGTACATATTCTATCTAAAATACCATTTAATTGACGACGTCTATACTATGTATAAAGATTGTAGGTTGTACTGGAAAATGGCAGTAACGCCGAAATAAGCTTACAGTACGAAAGAACAATAAAGTTTAAGCAGCTAACAGGAAATAACTATTCATTAAAACTTTAATGGCAAGTTACTCACGGCTGGGAATTTGGGACAGTTACTAGTGACATGAACTCGTAATATTCGGTACTGCTATTCATTGGGCACCGAGGTATTACTAATTTATTCAAGCAATTCAGGGTGAAAAGATGACTAAGTACGCGTCAATGAGGGTGCTTAAGATCCATACTGATTTAGCATAACTTTGTTCCAACTGCATTACTGTACAACTGCAGACTATCTCGACGCTTCTTTTAGTTTCAGTTATCGGATTTCACTCTCCTTCCATCGATACCAGTTACAGAAGTTATGTAAAAAATTTCAAGTACGTCCCAGGACCACTTCGTATCTACAGCACCTGCTATTGGCTAACTATGACGTGTCACATGAAACATCAGTATGAGAGAATACACGGAAATTTGAGTATATATCCGTACGCACATGCACAACAATCGGGCGAGATTTCTTCGTAAAAGTATTTGAGCGGCGATTAACACTATTCGTTTACAGTATTTGGAAAGGAAGTGAGAGAAGCTTAAGCTAGTTTCCCAATATTCAACGAACGTTTCTTCTTCACTGTGTTGAGTGTTTTTGTCACTGAGGTCATTCAAATAGGAGCTCTATCAAGCACCATGGCGAACCTATACAACGTATAAATCGGGACCATCAGTAAGTGGGGACGAATTTAGGCTTTCGGTGGTCCTCCTGAATCATTCCAAGGGAAAATCTGGATGGTTTCTTTAATAACACCTAGACCGAAATCTTCTCAAGCCTGTCTCCATTGATTACGGGGGTCGCATGAAGACACCAAAAGAAAAAGTTCCTATTCGTGCCCATTGTTGGTTACTTGCTTTCGAAAACAATCTCTCTTCGGAGATTTTGTTACTACACATATTGCATGAGTAAAGAAAATAATGATCGCAGTGCAATATTGACAGCCGACCTTTCAGATGAGGAGAGGCAAAAACGGCGCGGTAGGCCACGGTAAGGCTATTCTGCGCCGCCTACCGGCAAACAAAGACGTCTCACAATACTTCATTAACTCTCGCTCACAGGAGTCAGCTTTCTGTTCAATACATTACGGCCACATCTGTTATTCTGGTGTGAATAACGGCCGCTGCGGCCTCTGAAACTCGCCAGAGAGACTTACAGATGACCAACACCTGATGCACTGATTCTACATCTACATCCATACTCCGCAAGCCACCTGACGGTGTGTGGCGGAGGGTAATATTGACAGTGCAATATTGACTATTCTGCGCCGCCTACCGGCAGATTAACAGCTGACCCCAAACAAAAATAAATGTAATGTACTGCAACCTGGGGTCAAGGCTAACAAAGTTTATTTGTGACATTTCCAATTTACCGGAAAATTTTGTTCGAGTTTCCCAGAAGTGGCAGTAGACTTCCATAAGGAACGGAACAATGCGGGTATGCGATCACTTTTGAGATGGTTGTGTGATAGAGCGGGACCTATTTTAAGTGTGTGGAAACGTCTTATACAGTTCTTTGTGCTATTTAATGATTGCATTTTCTTCATGTTTTACTTTCGGTTTTCAATAAATAACATCGTTAAGAAAGTTTCAAGAGCCAAAATAAGGCTCTGTAACCGAGCTCACTGATTGTACCTTACCGATTTTCGTGAGCAACTGGGAGAATATTATTCAGTTATGTCTACAAACAGCACAATGTATCTCATGTTGCACAGTATATTTTGAAGGTCTTTGATCCACCCAGTGATATTACGCAACCCTTCAACAGAACCTACACACGTTAAGTTTTATGGTGCAACTACGGATATCTCCCAGTAATGTCGCTGTACTGAGGCTGTTTAATACTACCATCCACGGACCGAGTGCAAAACAACGTGAATAGTATAGAGGCCCTGGGAAGCAATATTATTGCTGATAAACACTGACGTTCTTAGCTACCTCAAGTAGCCAACACTACTGAATGACTTACACGACCTTGTTGGCACTGGAAATCTCATAATTAACCCCTTCAAAGTTAGCATAACTGTGTAACGAATTACTGACGCTGGAAAAGTGTGTATAGGGACAAAGAGTAATAGAGGCCACAGCGAAGGTCCTGTTACGTTTTCGTTTCGTTGTGTCCCATTTGACAAGGCTATACAGAAAAGTGGGGCAGGCTCGGTGTTGCGGGCGCGGGCTGGCTGTGTTTATATGTGGCGCGGACTGCTTGGTCAGGTGCGTGCGTCGGCGCATTGCAGCGGCGGGCACGTGCATTCGCGGCCACCGATAACATTGTGACAAGGCGGCCGGGCGCGCTCTGCTGCCGTCCTTTTCAATACGAGCGCGGCTCCCGTTGCAAGGTCCGCCCCCGCCATTGTTTTCCGTCACGGCCACCGGCCTCGCGGCAGATAAAGACGCGCGTGCCGCTAGGCGTCTGCTCTCTGCAACTCTACACTCCCAGCAGCTCACTCTTCCTGCTTCAATGCTTCACAGTTCCTCTCCAGCACCCCAACAATCTCGCGGTTATATACTGCTAGGGTGCGGAACAGAACTACCACGGCTTAAGCTTCCCATTCGTTGCTAAGCTGCAGATCGTCTGCCAAAGACGTTGCTAGTAAAACTCGTGTTCGACCAATAGAACGCAATGAAGGTGACAATGATGGGCCGAAGAGCTGGGTCAGGCGTCAAATCAGAAAGATTTTCTTAATAAAGAAAATAAATTTCCTAAATGAATCTGCTATCATTGTATAGTGGATGTTTGTGAACAAGCCGTATATATTTCTGTGTTTAAAACAAAATTTAGAACTTGAAAACAGTTTTCAATGTCACTTTCAACTGAATCTAAGGTTGTAAGTTTTGATATAATAATTGCCGAAACATCGCTATACAGAAATATGGAAAGGTGTTCTTTCTTCGCGTACATTAGCATCTTTCCTAGTGACGTACACGGTGCAGTCACTTTAATGCGACCACCGCCTGTGTTCGACGTCAGAGTGCAAGAATCAATTACAGACGGCAGGTGGCAGCACTAGCAGTGGAGGACAAACAAAGTGTGTCGGGAGGACGCGGCTAACGTTGAAGTCCTTGACGTAATGCGTAAGCAGAACAATTATGACGTAAAAACGGCACGATCGACGGCTTTCGGGCCAAAGATGAAAGTATTTGCGAAACGGCTAAATTTATCAACTGTTGACGTGCAGCCGCAGTTAAAGTATACTGTGTATGGCAAAATGGTGATATCCAAAACAGGTGTCAAGGTAACTGTGATGCACCACGACCATAGATGAAAGAGGAGAACGACGGCTGCCACTGTTAAGCAATTGACAGCCCCTATGAACCAAGGGATACCGACAGTGTCTCCTTAACGACCGTTCAGCGTTGCTATGGGTGTCTGCAGGAGGTGACTGGTTCATGCACCGATGCTGGCTGCTGTTCATTGGCGACGAAGGCTAGAATTTGCACGCCAGTACCATAACTGGACGTCCACTGAGAAGCGACAGGTGGCCTTTTCAGACGAATCACGTTCCATGGTCCATCGGACAGATGGTCGTTGGCGTGTACGCGTGAAACACCTGAAAGCAAACACCTTCATGCATTATGGTCTGGGAAAGGGTTTCGTAACATCCTTTGTGTGATCTCGCCTACATCTATCTACATCTACATAGATGCACCGCGAGCCACCGTACGGTGCGTGTTGGAGGGTACCCTGTACAACTACTTGTCATTTCCTTTCCTGTTCCACTCGCAAATAGAGCGAGAGAAAAACGGCTGTCTGTATGCCTCCGTATGAGCCCTAATTTCTCTTATCTTCGTGGTCCTTACGCGCAGTGTATGTTGGTAGCAGTAGAATCGTTTGGCAGTTATCTGCAAATGCCGGTTCTTAAATTTTCTCAATACTATTTCTCGAAAGGAATGTCACCTTCCCACCAGGGATTCCTAATTGAGTTCCCGAAGCAACTTCGCAACACTTACGTGTTCTTCGAACCTACCGGTAACAAACCTAGCAGCCCGCCTCTGAATTGCTTCGATGTCTTCCTTCAATCCGATTTGGTACGGATCCCAAACACTCAAGCAGTACTGAAGAATAGATCGCACCAGCGCTCTGTATGCGGTCCCCTTTTTCAGGTGAACCACTCTTCCCTAAAATTCTCCCAATAAACCGAAGTCGACCATTCGCCTTCCCTACCACAATTCTCCCATGCTCGTTCCATCTCATATCGCTTTGCCACGTTATTCCCAGATATTTATACGACTTAATAGTGTCAAGCAGAACACTGGTAATACTGTATCCCAACACGACAGGTTTGATCTTTCTACTCGTACACATTAACTCATATTTTTCCACATTTAGGGCTGGCTGCCATTCATCGCACAACCTGGAAATTTTGTCTAAGTCGTCTTGTATCTTCCTACAGTCACTCAACTTCGACACCTTACCGTACACTCACAGCAGCATCAGTAAACAACTACAGATAGCTGCCCATCCTGTCAGCCAAATCATTTATGTATGTGCAAAACAACAGCGGTCCTCTCACACTTCCCTGGAGCACTCCTGACGATACCCTTGTCTCTGATGAACACTCGCAGTCGAGGACAACATACAGGGTTCTACTATTTAAGAAGTCCTTGAGCCACTCACATATCTGTGGACTTGTTCCATATGCTCGTACCGTCGTTAACAGCCTCCAATTGGGAGCCGTGTAAAATGTTTTCCGAAAATCTAGAAAAATGGAATATGTGTGTTGCCTTTCATCCATAGTTTGCAGTATATAATGTGAGAAAAGGCAAGCTGAGTTTCGGACGGGCGATGCTTTCTGAAATCATGCTGATTCGTGCACATAAGCTTCTCAGTGTCAAAAAAGTTCATTATAGTCGAACTGAGAAAACGTTCAAGGATTTTGCAGCAAACAGAAGTTAGGGATATTGGTCTGTAATTTTGCGAGTCCGTTCTTTTCCCTTTGTTATATGCTGGAGTCACCTGCGCTTTTTTCCAGTGGCTAGGGACTTTGCGCTGAGCGAGAGATTTGCGATAAATGCAAGCTAGGTAAGGGGCTAATGCCGTAGAGTACTCTTTGTAAAATCTAACTAGGATTCCATCCGGACCTGGTGATTTATTTGCTTTCAAATCTTTCAGTTGTTTCTCTACGCCAGGTACGCTTCTTACTATGTCGTCCAAACGGGACAGTCCGATGGCTATGTTTGTACGATTCTTCTGTGTGAACGATTTCTTGAACGTGAAATTTAAAACTTCAGCTTTCGTTTTGCTGTTTTCAACTGCTACACCAGACTGGCCAATGAGGGACTGAATGGAAGCCTTAGACCCGCTTATCGATTTTAGATACGACCAGAATTTTCTCGGGTTCTCTGCCAGATCTTTTGCTAAGGTGTGACGGTGGTAGTTGTTGTATGCTTCGCGCAAAGATCTTTTCACAGATGCACGAATCTCTACTAACCTTCGCTTGTTGTCATTTATGCGTTCCCTTTCGAAACTAGAGTGCAACAGCCACTGCTTCCTCAGCATCCACCGAGCTTCGTTATTAAACCGTGATGGGTCTCTTCCATCCTTTATCCACTTAAGTGGGTACGTAACACTGCAGATCACGATTTACTATCTGTTGGAAGGCACAATGAACCAACGCAAGTACGTATCTGTTCTTGGGGATCATGTCCACCCCTAGATGCTGTTTGTTTTTATTTGCCACGATGACATTTGCCGGCAATACAATGCAACGTGTCTCACAGCTTGCAGTGTACGCGTGTGGTTCGAAGAGCACCAGGATGAATCAACTGTACTCCCCTGCCCACCACACACTTCGGATTTAAACCCGGTCTGTGGGATCATCTCGATCGGGCTGTTTGGGCCGTGGATCCTCAACCAAAAAGCCTAGCGCAGCGGGCCACGGCAGTGGGGTCAACATGGCTTCAAATCCCTGTCGGTACCTTCAAGAACATCAACGACTCTCTTGCTGCTCGTCTCGCAGCGGTCCGCTCTGCAAAAGGTGGTTATTCGGGCTTTTTGCAGGTGATCACATTAATGCGACAGCTCGGCGTATACCCTGTGTGTTAAGTATAAATGTACTGGTGTAGATGACAGTGTAGGGTCCCGTATAGAGTCTTGACATTCAGAAGAGTGGGAGAAACTGAAATCCGATGATGGCACATAGTCTAGTTCTTCCGTGTTGTATCAGGGGGCCGCCCAACAGACGGATTACCATCAACTGGATCAGACACCCTCACAACACGAGACATTGCGGAAAAGTACATTAGTGTGCAGTTCGTTGTTCATGGTTTTGCGCCACCTCATATCTTCCCATTGAACTAGAAACGTATATTAATTAACTCTCGTCTATTGCTAAACTTCTAACCAACTTATTCCTGGTCAGGTGCCACGGTACCACCGTATATTAGAGATATCTGTTCCGAAGGTGGCCTATACCTGCATATTACTAGAGTATGCAGAACCGGTTCTGCTTTCATAAGTATAGCGAACATATACGAAGAAAGGCGATAGTAACGATTCACGATGAACCAAGCACAAGTCTTACGCAGGATATGGTCCACAACCGCATTATTGATATAGAATCCAGAGAAAAAGAGCAACCTAGCTGTGATTGTGGACCCACCTGTACACCTGACCATGTACCAGTGGAATGCCCAGTTTGTGAATCCGTGGTGACAGAAGGGAGAGGGCAGTTTCAGTGCTCTACTGCATACGAGGCATTGTGAAATGAGGAGAACTTTTGCTTCTCACAGATAGCTAAAAGAGAGGATGCTGACTAACTAATGCCTGCCCAGGGCAGGAGGATATGACGTGCCGTGGAAGAAGGGAACGCTCGATACAGGAATAGGAATGAAGGGCAACAGGTCTACTTAACCGTCAACTTCTAGTCAATATCTTCAATATCTAACAGACGGTGAAATGTGAAATACTTCAGTACCCTGTGAACTTGCTTTTAGTACTACGAGGTTCCTGAGACTAGTGCGAAAACGAAACTGTTGCCTCCTCCATATATTTTTATAATAATAATTTCTTCTTTAATTCTTCCATTCTATTCTTCTTTCCGTTTTCTGTCTCACACTTTTATTAGGTACTATTAGTTCTATTTTATTATTATTATTATTATTATTTAACATTAAGAGAGTGTAGTTTACATGAGTAATTTTATGTACACACGAGTAATAATTAACCAAATATCATACTCATTTTTGAGGAAACAAATGCACAGCAACGTTCACTGCCAAAAAGGTCTTCCGCAGGCGGGAAGCGTGGTCAAAAATATATACTAGGTACTTTACATATAAAAACGTGTATATTTTTGTACAACATATTTTAAAAACGTGATGTAGGAAAAACAGTCCTTACTGTATTAGTTAGCTAGGCGACAGACCATTAAAAATTATAAATCAATAAAGAAGTAGTGATAATTAAATGCTTGTCTGGCTCGCAGAACAGGTACACAGAAGCATTTAAAAATCTAAATTTGCAGGCGTTCGGATAAGTACGTAAATGTTCCCATGAAATGTACAACAGTGAAAAAAATTGAGGATAAAGGAAAAGGCTGTTCTGCTCACCTACGCAGATCAGCTAGGCACGTGACTGTCACAAGTGCTTCCACGTAAGGTCAGTGTTTGATCCTCGTGTCCACTTCGAGACGAGTAAGGGGGTTCAATACCTCAGCACCACGGCCTACTACAATGAGTTTTCTCTTGCTGTTTAGCAACTTATGAAACTGCTTTAAGAAAATGAACAAATGAATTTAGTTTCCTTAGACAAGTAAGTGCTCATCGCCAGAACCTTCGAAACCAGGTTTTGTAGCGGTTCTTGAACCGCTGACGTCAACATGTAGACGAAGGGCGATCTACGAACCACATATTTCACACTGAACAAGAGGACAAAGTCAAATAGGTCAATATTACCAGAGGTGATAAGTTACGAAGTCTGTCCTATGATCTATCAAAGACGTCAAGATCCTCCGAAACCGATGTGTCTCATCGAACATCCCTAAAAATACCTCGCTGCTCCTACACGCCATTAGTTTCTACAGAACACGCTCTCCAACATGTTCCACTTTTTTAAGCTTTATTCAGATTTTCCATTACATTTCAGAAAAAAATTGCACAAAATTTCCTGAAACTTCGCTGCTTCATTGCAGTCGCAAAAGACGTTAACGAACGTGTAGCGAGAAATGCTTAGAGAGATCCTATGAAATCATAATTTAAGTCCTCATTATAACCGCTTTCTGTTAATAATAGTGTTTATTTTCTTTCAAGTCACTAATTGTAAGTCTCGTATAACGAAGCCTCTTGAGGAATGTTCTTTCAGTATTTCAGTGTTGGATCGTGACAGTAATGTTTGGGTAGAATAGCGTTTACCGTAACAGATCCATATTAGAAACACTTCAGCCATAGCCTATGTTAATGATATTCGAGTGCGCTGGATGCGGATAGATGCACCGGTAATGGAAACGGAAATTTTCTGGTCATTAAAAGTCTCTTTACTCAGTGAAATTCGTTTCTGTTCCACTTAACCTGTCAACATGCTCAAAAACGGAGCGCTGTACGCTTAGTAAGACCTGTTGTTCTTTTGCCTCAACTGGCACCAAACTGAAACGCAACTTCTGACCTTCACGTAGCCAAAACATAAACACAGGTGAGTAAACATCGTACAAAGGGAATGCTGCGTAAGCTATCCTTGTGTAGTGTGCATTGTCAGTTAGAGTTCAAGAGCAAAGTATGCTTACATTTCCTGTCCACTAGCAGAACATGCCCACAGTCGTCACGTTGACAACCATGAGGTGGCACGGACTGCTCAAGGCAACGCAGAGGGAACCGAGGAGATAGCCCTGGCTGTGCAAAATATTTCCTCCTTCCACCCGATGAACCAATTATCCTATGTTATCCCGAAACTGAGTGTCTGGGAGATGAGGAGTGCTAGAAATTAACAACCCGTGGACATTCGTAACATTAGAAAGTGTCTGTGATTTCAATGGGAATCCAATAGAGAAGAGTGTCGTCTATAATCTCATTCAAAGAAACATTCCGACATTCACCTACAGCGACGAAGCGGGAGAATAAACGATTGTGAGATGACTGACTAGTTCGATTCTTGAATAAATCCGTCTACCTAGTCGCTCAGTGATCCGACTGACAACGAAAGAGAGGCTGATGCAAGGAAGGCCAAAATACTATCGACTTCCGGAATTTTTTTCCTGTTTAAGATTGTACTACGGATCATCTTTCCAATCGCCACACAGACGAAGAAACGATAAATATTGAGATAAGTGATAGCAAATTAGATAATGGAAATTTCGCTCAAAAGAAAAAAGGCGATTGGTACTGATGGGCTGCCTACTCAATTAAAAATAGATTATGCGAAACGAACTGCTTCCCCCCTAGAGTAGTTGAGGTTTACAGTAACGAAGAGTTCCAAGCGACTGGGAAAAAGCGCAGGTCAGTCACGTCTTCAAGAAGGGTTACCGGACATACGTACATAACCAGAGACGTGTACCGCTGACATTGTGTTGGCGAGCTTTGTGATTGGATTAAGTACCCTCTAACTGACACCGTGTCGTTCATAAAGAACTGAAATCTTCAGCTGTAAAACTGAATTAGTGTATAATCCGAAGTTTGCAGTGAAAGCGAGGACGGCCAGCAGAGGATCAAAGCGAGGACGGCCTGCAGAGGTTCGAAGCTCGGTGTTAGGATTGACAGTTGACTATCAACATGAACAAATGTAACGTACTGCACATAAATAGACGGAGAGAATCGTTATTTGATTGCACGATTGGCAGTCAGTCGATGGAAAAAAATTACGTTGATTAAATATCAAGGAGTTCGTGTCCTAAGAGAATTAAAATGGGCATCCACATAAAATTAGCTTAAGGAGGAGGAGGAGATTAGTGTTTAACGTCCCGTCGACAACGAGATCATTAGAGACGGAGCAAAGCCCGGCTTAGGAAAGGATGGGGAAGGAAATCGGTAGTGACCTTTCAAAAGAACCATCCTGGCATTTGCCTGAAGCGATTTAGGGAAATCGCGGAAAAACCTAAATCAGGATGGCCGGACGCAGATTTGAAGCGTCTTCCTCCCGAATGTGAGTCGTGTGTGCTAACTACGGCGCCACATCGCTCTGTAAAAATTAGCTTAAAGAAAGACAGGCATCAGACTTCAGCTCATTGGAAGTATCATTAAAAATTTCCTTCACCTGCAAAGAACCTTTCTTGAGTATCGCTTGACCAACAGGGACCCTAAGATTATTGGAGGCGATAGAGAAGATCTCAAGATGAATATCAAGATTACTTACGTGTCCTTTTAGCAACGAGAGAAAAACCACAGAGATGTTCATTCAACTCCAGCTTCAGACATTACAAGAGAGGCGGTGTGCATCACGGAGATGTTTACTATTTAAGTTTCGATAATGAGCATTGCAAAGAATAGTCAAGGTAGACTGTACTTCCTCCCACGTAGCCCTCGTGAAATTACTATGATGGTAAAGTCAGAGGAATTCTTGCTCTGACGAAAGTCCACCATAAGTCATTCTGCCCTAGCACAATTCACTAATGGAACAGAAAAGGGTGAAATGATCGTTCTTTCCCAAGTACCCTCTGCACACACCGTAAGGAGTTTCACGAAGTACAGATTTAGATGAAGAGTGATAAGAATCAGTGTGCACCCTGAGAAAGTTTCGTTAACTGAAAAGATATAGAAGTCATCTTGGAAGTTAATAACCGCTTTAGCTGTATTTAGTCCTTTATTATCGGATCACTGCCGGCCCTTGTGGCCGAGCGGTTCTAGGTGCTACAGTCTGGAACCGCGTGACCGCTACGGTCGCAGGTTCGAATCCTGCCTCGGGCATGGATGTGTGTGATGTCCTTAGGTTAGTTAGGTTTAAGTAGTTCTAAGTTCTAGGGGACTGATGACCTCAGAAGTTAAGTCCCATAGTGCTCAGAGCCATTTGAACCATTTGAACTGGATCACTACCGGTTTCGTGGCACTAAAACCCACGTCTTGAGGTGAATATAAGATTAAAACAATAGAGCGGAAAAGTTCAGGATCTTTTTATCCAACATTCGTTGTCTGTCAGACCAAAACACCGCTAAAAGATGGTATGTCATAGATTAAAAACTGCCAGATTCCAATATAGTGGATAGGTCCAAAATAAATGGTATCATAGTGATCGCTTCTCTGACCTATACGGAACGGCGTACAGAGGACACGGCCGCTTGCTCTGTCATACTGATAGCAATATGGATTGTCTGCAGTTCAATACCGATCGCGTTTTAATAAATTTAGTGATTCTATATTGCTAAGTGGAAACCTGCAGGTAGCACATCTCCTTCGTCTGACAGACCCAGGACCAAGAGTCGATCCTTCGTAAGCCTTCCTCCGTTTCGCGAAAATTTGTGGCATTTACAATTTCCTGTGCACAACCACTTCATCCGAGAACGGCCTCACAGACGGTGTCCACCAGATCATTTACTTATTACGTAAACAGTACCGGCCCTATAACACTCCGTTGTGGCATTTTCGCAGTTAATTTCATAATGTAACCATTTAACCTCTTTGAGAGCTATGCGCTGTGTTTCTGCAAGGAACTCCTCAGTTCAGTCACACAACATGTCCGATATTGTGTAAGCCTGAATTTAATTCACTAGGCGTTAGTGCAGAACTACACTGCCTGGCAAAAAAGTGATGTACCTAGAAGATATGGTCGGATATCAACGTAGCTTCTCACAGGTGCACACCATCGGTGGATACGTAAATGATTTAGAGTCGCAGTTCTCTGTTATAGGAAGAACGGCCACCGAAGTACATTAGTGTTGTCACCAGGCACGGTAGGGTATATAATGGCGTAGACAGCGTCAGGTGTGGAGTGATCAGTGTGAAGGACACGTGGGACAGCGCTACGGGTACTGACGTCGTTTGAAAGGTGCCTCATAGCGGGCCTCCATTTGGCCCGCCGTTCGAATCATGCAATATCCAAATTTGTGTGGCGTTCAGATGTCAGAGGCCAAATGCTATACTGCATGAGAACGACTGGTCGTCAAGGTTCTTTTCGAACATGTCTGACAACCACAAGGGCGATCGCCGTATTGTGCACCAAGTACACTGTAAGCTCTTCGTATCTGCGCCTGCCATCGGAAAACAAGTAATGGTCTCCCTGAAACATCCTGCGGCACCTCGCACCATTCGTCAGCGAGTAACAGCAGCCGCGCTAGGGAATCATTGTCCCAGGCGTAGGGTGTCGTTAAAACAACAACACAAACGGCTGCGTTTGGAGTGTAGCCGTCACCAGGAAACATGGACTGCTGATGAATGGCGATGAATCTCGGTTTTGCACTAGCAGCGATAACTATCGTCCGCAAGAGAAATGGTTCAAATGGCTTTGAGCACTATGGGACTTAACATCTATGGTCATCAGTCCCCTAGAACTTAGAACTGCTTAAACCTAACTAACCTAAGGACGTCACACAACACCCAGTCATCACGAGGCATCACGGACCGTCCGCAAGAGAGAGGTAGCACTCTTTCAATCGGGTATGACTTGAGGTCACGGCTGGTAGCGACTGAGGAAGCCCTGAGGACGCAACAGTACGTCACCACACTGGTGTAGTGGAAGTAAAGATGAACGATTCGATATAAGATACTTGTGGTTTATCGTGCCAGGGAATAACCTCAAACTGTCCTGCAAAATCCACCTAAGTTACAGCTCATGCACACCGAGCCGTTTGAAGCTCATGCCCTTTCCTCGCTAAAATATATCTTGAATATTAAACACACTTGTCATTTTACATATCAGTTGCAAAACTGACGTTTGTCTAAATTTTTTCTCTAAGTTTTCTGAATTTTGACAGCGTTAAATTTACAATTACATCGCTTTGTTTCTCTGCCCTTCTTGGTTCAAATGGCTCTGAGCACTATGGGACTCAACTTCTGAGGTCATTAGTCCCCTAGAACTTAGAACTAGTTAAACCTAACTAACCTAAGGACATCACATACATCCATGCCCGAGGCAGGATTCGAACCTGCGACCGTAGCAGTCGCGCTGTTCAGGACTGAGCGCCCAGAACCGCTAGACCACCGCGGCCGGCTCAGCCCTTCTAACTACGAGTCACTGTGCTTATGAGGGTAAAGTTTAGACTGAACTGTAAACGCAATTAATTTTTGTGTAATGTTTATAAAAGATTTGTCTTTCATTACTCCCACGGAAAACTGTAAATCATTAATGTTTACGAAAAAAATCGTCAAAAACCTGACCTACGAAGTCGGTGGTGTAAGAGCGCGTGAGGATATTCCAGATATCATGCAGCGCGCATGCGGTGTAGCCTAGGTGGGTTTTGTAGGCCAGTTTGAGATTGTTTCCCGGCTTGAAAGACCTCAAGTGTTCTATACCAATTTGTTCGACTCGACCTCACCTAAGCCACTGTCGTAATAAGATGTAAACAGTCATCGTTTACACTCTGTATACATGGCGTGCGCAAATTCGCAACGGACGTACAGGGTGACTCAGGAGGAAAGGCACATACTTTGAGGGTTTTTTTTAGCTCTATTCGGCATACAGTTCTTTGAATGTCATGGGTGTCAGTCGCATGTATTTCACCAGCACTCACATGCCAATGCAACGAAAACGACGTTAGGCTACGTAGTGTTCCGTTTACTTACCATTTCAATGCGCACTTTACTTGCACGTTCGGCAGAGCGGTTCTAGGCGCTTCAGTCCGGAACCGCGGTGCTGCTACGGTCGCAGGTTCGAACCCTGCCTCGGGCATGGCTGTCTGTGATGTCCTTAGGTTAGTTAGGTTTAAGTAGTTCTAAGTTCTAGGGGACTGATGACCTGAGATGTTAAGTCTCATAGTGCTTAGAGCCATTTGAACCATTTTTTTTTTATTTGCAAATTCCGTACGGCTACTGAGACATCAGCTCACTGAAAATTATCCTGGGCGTTGGATCAGTCGCCTTGGAGTCATTTACTGGCCACCGAGGTCACCCGATCTTACTCCATTAGATTACTGTTTGTGGGCTTGGCTTAAGAGCGAAATCTACAAGAGCAGAGTGCACGCAAAGGAGGAACTTCTCGCTCGTATTTTACATGCGTGTGATCAAGTAAAGGACCGAACGAATGAGCACAGATCAGCAACACAGCAGCAGTCTAAAAGAGCTCCAAATGCACTGCAGTTGACGGTGGACTTTTTGAACATCTCTTATGATGAAATATACACAATTAAACAAGACATTAGATGACAATGTATCATTTACTATCACCTGTACTTGTGCCGTTCCCCACTGTTGTCATCAGTTCTCTCGAAAACTTTTAAGAACAGGACGTACGTTCATACGACGTTTGTTGTTTAGAATCACTGATACTATCGCCTGTCAAAGTATGTACTATCCTCATGACTCACCTTGTACTGGCATATGTCAGAAGCTGTTAAAGCGTTTAACACCTCTCTCGGTGAAAACTCCGGGTTGGAAGAGTCCGATGACAGTGTTTATGGGCTTCGGGCTTCGGAGATTGTCTGGGTGACGTCCGTTGGGGCTAGTGGAGCGAGGATGTGATGCGAGTCGCAAGACAGTGCGTTCCGTTAATTGGCCAGTAATCGAAGTGAAAAACCAGCAGCAGGCTCCTCTGCGCGGTCGGCCGCACACCTGCGGCGGGGCTTTGTCGAGCGTGCCAGCGGGCCGCGCAGACGCTCGTAAAGCCATCCGCCGGCAGCCATTAGGCTCGGCCACGCCGGGGGCCCGGGATTACCGCTCCTAACACAATAACACGTAATGGGCGCAGATTTAGCGCCAGCGACACAGCTTTCCCTTTCTGCGGCGACTGTGCACTTGTGCTGAGATTGCGATGAATAATGGATGAGCGCCGCGGCGGCGGCGGCGGCGGGGGCGGCGCTCGCACGGGCAGCAGCACCGCAAACCATGTCTCCTCCCCAATGTACACCACCTTTGTCTTGCAGCTTTCTTCAGCCCCAAGCACGGTTCCGACACTACAGAACATTCCGCGACGTAGTCCAGGTAGGTGCCACGCACCTGGTTTCACATTTTTTTTTAATTAGCAGGGATAAAAACGTCGGAAGTTTCACCCGACTTTTGCGTATGAGCCATCATTGTATGATTAGAGGATAAGAGTACAAACACTGGAAGCGATCACTACGGAGAATCCACGAAGGAGGTAGCTTAAATAATCAAATAAAAAAATTAAAGAAATAACCTCTTTCTACCAATACTTCAATATTTCTCGGTAGACTGGGACCCGTATGTGACAGAAGAAGAGCGCGTTTCGTAACAGGTTCATTCAGTAAGCTCGAAAGCGTCACGGAGATGCCCACACGCTTCAGTCTGGAACCGCGCGACCGCTACGGTCGCAGGTTCGAATCCTGCCTCGGGCATGGATGTGTGTGATGTCCTTAGGTTAGTTAGGTTTCAGTAGTTCTAAGTTCTAGGGGACTGGTGACCACAGATGTTAAGTCCCATAGTGCTCAGAGCCATTTGAGCCATTTTTTTGAGATGCCCACACGACTGCAGTGGCAGACGCTACAGGAAAGGCGTCGTGCATCACGGTTTGGTTGACTGTCAAAATTTCGAGGGGACGCACTGTCAGATGAGTCAACCGATATATTGCTTCCTCCACCAAATATCTCGCGGAAACATCAAGAAGATACAATTAGAGAGATTCGAGCTCATACGGAGGCTTTCCAATAATGTTCTTGCCGCGAATTAGTCGCGATTGGATCACGAAAAGGGGGGATGTGGCAATCGTTCACGAAGGACCCTCCGCTAAACTGGATAAGGTCGCTTGCTGGGTATAGATGCAGATGTAAGATATTGCAAGCGAAAGGTAGTTCACAATTTGTACAGAAAACAAACCGCTGTTATAAGAGGCGATGGAGATGAGTGGGAAGGAGTGGTTGAAAAGAAAAACAGATAGGATATTAGGCTATCCTCCAAGTTATTCAGTCTATACACAGAGCAAGCTGTGACAAAAAGTTACGACATATTTTGCAAGGGAATTAATGTTCGGAAAAAGGAATTAAACGTTGAGGCCGGCCGGGGTGGCCGAGCGGTTCTAGGCGCTAGTCTGGAACCGCGCGTCCACTACGGTCGCAGGTTTGAATCCTGCCTCGGGCATGGATGTGTGTGATGTCCTTAGGTTAGTTACGTTTAAGTAGTTCTAAGTTCTAGGGGACTGATGACCTCAGAAGTTAAGTACCATAGTACTCAGAGCCATTTGAACCATTTTTAAACGTTGAGGTTTGCCGCTGACACTACAGTTCTGTCGGAGGCGGCAAAGGAATTGGAAGAGCAGCTGAACGAAATAAATAGTCTTGAAAATAAATTATAGGCTGAACATCAACAAAAGTAAAAAAAAAAATCATAATGAAAAGTAATCGAAATAATTTAGACCAAGCTGCGGAAATTAAATTAGGAAATAAGATGCTAACAGTAGTAGACGAGCTTTGTTATTTCAACAGCAAAATAACTGAAGATGGCCGAAATAGCGAAGATATAAAATATAGACTGGCAAGAGAATGGAAATAATTTCTGAAAAAATGAAATTTGTTAATTTCTCAAATAGATTTAAATGTTTGCATATCTTTTCTCACGGTATTTGCATGGATTGTCGCCTTGTACAAAAGTGAAAGGTGGACTATAAACAGCTCAGAGAAGAAGAGAATAGAAGTTTTTGAAATGTGGTGCTGATGACGAATGCTGAAGGTTAGATGGGTATAACGAATAACTAATGACGAAGTACTAAATCTAAGTAGAGAGAAGAAAAATTTATGGTGCAACCCGATCACTGACCAGTTAGGCCTGGAGGGATTGCTTGAGGATTATATCAATCTACGATAAAAATACACTTATAAAATGTACATTATAGTGGCATTGAAACTATAACATTACTGGCGTTGCTTGTGGTGTAGCAGCGTGTTGTTATACTGCTAGCAAAGAATTCACCCATCGAGAAAATAGATGACTTTCTAGGTCAATCAACATTTTTGCTTTAAACAGCTCCACTAACAGGGTCTGAGCATGATTTTGTAGTGCGCTAAACATTTTCATGGGCACCATTAGCATTGGGAAACTATCTTGTGTTCTCATAAGACCTTGAACGTCATATTCTTCGCCTACGCCTACCACCTGAGCACCCCCCCCCCCCCCCCCCCGAGCTTCTACACATTCAACATTCTGTCTTTAGGTAACTTTAAGCAACTCCGCCTTCCACATCCAGAGATCCAATTAGAAATATATCTTTCCTACTGATTAAGTCCCTTCTTTTCGTCTCCTCTGCTACATACGCATCCCAGTCCATTTTTTCTCCTCCAACTAACACTCTGTATATAATATCAGCAAATAACTTCCTTTCCAGCCGTCCCAAAAAATCTAAACAACGCTCCTGCTACGCGTATTACCTCATTTCCCACGTACGAACTCATCCACCTGCCTACAATTACCTCGAGCAGCTAAAATGGCTCTGAGCACTATGCGACTTAACTTCTGAGGTCATCAGTCGCCTAGAACTTAGAACTAATTAATCCTAACTAACCTAAGGACATCACACACATCCATGCCCGAGGCAGGATTCGAACCTACGACCGTAGCGGTCACGCGGTTTCAGACTGAAGCGCCTTTAACCGCACGGCCACACCGGCCGGCTCGAGCAGCTAGCTTTTCATTCAGCTGCAGGGCACGCCGTTAAATTGTGACCGTCATCATATATTCGTCAAGGCAGGTCATGTATTCCAAACCATCATTATTAATTGTTGCTAATCATATATATTATTTCTCAAGACATCCCTTTTCTCAACACATCCTAATCGTACAAGGATGAATGAGGTATCGTTAGAAAGGTATTGCCTCCTGCTTCTGACATTGATACCGATTTTGCACTAAAACGTACTATTTGTCGAAAATTTTAACGTAAAAGAGACTTTTAACCATATAGGCAAAAGGGAATCATGGATGCACAGCTTCATACCCATATTTTACGAAGGTAACTTATTCATCACGAATAAGAGACTCCAGTTTCATATTATCTTACTACAAATATCATTTTATTTGCTTTAAAGTACTTGTTAAATGGATAATTTGCTACAGCACTGTCATAGATAATAAACGTGACCATTGCGGTAGCCTATTACCTCTGCCCGCCGTACAAGTTGACTTTTGTAAACGAATATACTTTCCGAAACGACAAACCTATTTGTCATTGTCGCCCTGTGTTGTGGTTTACGAATTGCTACTAAGGCCTAACGAGCTTACGCAAAGTTCGAAGTGCAATTAAAATCTGAAAATACAGTTAGAGGTTATTGTGATCTTAGTGATATACTAGGTAAGAAACGAACCTCTAACCTCTACTTTTGCATTTATTTACTCCTTTGTATTTTCTGCTTGTATTTCTCATTAAACTTCTCTTCAACAACAGATAAATGTAAATATTACGTTCGAAAGTTAGAAATTACAAGCAGTAATGCATGGTAATGTTTATACAAGGATTTATCATAAATTCATGATTATTATCATTTCACTTTCATTTGTAAAGATATTTCCCTTTATTCCCACAACTACACTTATCCCAGTGACTACGTTTATTCCAAATACTGTCATTATTTAAAACTATAAAAGAGCGAAAGCTTCGCAAGGTTGCCCTGGTATTAGTATGAATTTTAAAAACTATTTCGGTTGAAGAGCTCCATAGAGACAGCGGCGCTCGTGTGAGATGAAATTGTCGTTATCCTCCAATTACAACGTGATAACACCAAGTGCGGAGTTTGCCGCAAGTGGTATGTTTCTCACGGATTTGCTCTGGGGTCGGCGACAGAAGGCGCGTATTTGTCTTCGAGCGCATCCAGGCGGTGCGCATAAGCCGCGGGATTTGCTACACGTGGCGCTACACCAACAGGTACGCGCGTCGCGGCTTTGCGGCCACTCCACCAACGATAGGCTAAAACCGTCAGCGTGCTGCGTGAGGAGTTTCTGACGTCAGAACGTGCAAAATGTACGTTGCGGGGTCTTTCGGATCGCGCAGACTGAATATTAAGTGTGTAAGATATTCTGATCGCGCAATCGAACATGTATCAATGGAGCGGAAGAACGTCATGGAGATCTCTTCACGTTTCGATACAGCGAGAGCATCGTGCCTGCTCCGATACGGAAAGACTTACCTTTATGTAAAGGTACATTTAAAGAAATTGTTCTCAAATGATTGGGAGGGCAGAGGGAGGAAGGGATGAAAATATAGCAAAGAAAGAATAAAAGAGAGGAAATGGGTAGCATTAAGCCGATCTGAGATTGTTGTGCTCTTCAGTCCGAAGACTGGTCTGATGCAACTCTCCACGCTACTCTATCCTGTGCTAGCCTTTTCATTTCCGAATAACTACTGCAAATGGTTCAAATGGCTCTGAGCACTATGGGACTTAACAGCTGAGGTCATCAGTCCCCTAGAACATAGAACTACTTAAACCTAACTAACCTAAGGACATCACACACATCCATGCCCGAGGCAGGATTCAAACCTGCGACTGTAGCGGTCTCGCGGTTCCAGATTGACGCGCCTAGAACCGCACGGCCACACCGGCCGGCTAACTACTGCAACCTACACCTCTTAGAACCTGCTTACTGTATTCATCTCTTGGTTTCCCTCTGCAATTCCCCCCCCCCCCCCCCTCCCCCCCCCCCCCCACACGTCCCACCAACATTAAACTGGTGACCCTTTGATGTCTCGGAATGTGTCCTACCAATCGATCCCTTCTTTTAGTCAAATTATACCACAAATTTCTTTTCTCTCCAATACTATTCAGTGTCTACTCAATAATTACATGATCTCCCCATCTAATCCTCAGCATTCATCTGTCGCACCACATTTCGACAGCTTCGATTCTCTTCTACCTGAACTGTTCATCGTCCACGTCTCACTTCCATACAACGCAACACTCCCGACTAAAGTCCAGAGTGCAGCTTACCATAAGCTTAGATACGTGGAAGATTAATCTCCTGTCTTTCACAAGCTTAAAAGATGGTTTACGCTTGTCCATTCTGATAACTCGAAAAATACAAGGTGATCTATTGTTATCAAACTACCCTACAAAAACGAAAACAGGTTGATATAAAGAAAATTAAAGTCAAGTAGTGTGATCTGAGAGAGGAGAAGACCATCTTGAAAGCCCCTTCTTGGACGCAACGCGCTATTTTTAAATGAAAAAAGGATCGATTCTCTTCTACCTGAACTGTTCATCGTCCACGTCTCACTTCCATACAACGCAACACTCCCGACTAAAGTCCAAAGTGCAGCTTACCATAAGCTTAGATGGCGTCTTTCGAAAGTGAGGTTTCGAAGGTAGGAGATGAGGTACTGCTGCAAGTAAAGCTGTGAGGGCAGGTCGTGATTCGTGTCTTGGTAGTTCAATCCGTAGAGTACTTGCCCACGAAAGACATAGGTCCCAAGTTCGAGTCCTGGTCTGACACACAATTTTAAGCTGCTAGAAAGTTTCACATCAGCACACACTCAGCACCAGAGTAAAAATTCATCCTGCTAATGGCGTCTTTCGTTTGAACTTAGCCTTACCGAGTCTCGAACTAAGTCGCATTTTGTATAGACCGAGACAAATGCTGGTAATAACACGGAAAGGCTACAGGAAGCGCTTGGGATATTGTCCAGCATGTTATCTGTTTCTCCGATCTCTCATGGACGTCAAACAGTACGTGCACCGGAATGGGAGCATAAGCGTCAACAATTTGCTCCTTGAGGTGTGCAACGTTTCCGATCTCCTCCGCATACACACATGCCTTCACATGTGCCCACAGAAAGAAATCTAATGGAATTAAATTGGGGCAACGTGGCGGCCACTGCACAGTTCCCCACACTATTACGGGCTAACTGTGCGGACATGCCTAGATATCCAGTTTCCCAGTGAAAGAATAGGTCGTAGAGGTCCAGTGGAGTGACTGCCATATTCTCTTACGCAACAGCTTCATCAGCATACAGGCAGTATTTTTTCCTTCTCTCCTCACACGGATGGAATAGAATCGGGGGTAGATAGTATTGGTAGTTCCCGTCATGGTCTGGGCGCTGGCTTGCGCAGTATACATACGGGTACTTAATCATTTCACTTCACATAATTTGTTGTCAAATGTAAAGTTGGGCTTTAGAAGTGGTTTAAGAACTGTAAATGCTATTCATCTTTGTCTGTGTGAGGCACTTAACGGATTAAACAAGGAGTTGGAACACTAGACGCCTTCTTTAATTTAACTATGGCGTTTGATTGAGCTGATCACACAGCATTACTGTAGAAATTGGAACATCCAATTATCCATTCATTTTGTAATGCAGAAACTGGAACATCCACTCATATTATAAAAGTGTATGAATTAATGTATGTATGTTCCACGTCTCCTCCTAAACCACTGCATCGGTTCCAACCAACTTGGTACACATATTACTAACTCTGGAAGGAAATAGTGTAGGGGAAAAAACCAGCAACCTCTTATTGGGCTGGGTGTGATAACATGGAGAGAGAAGTGGGCAGAAAGAAGGGGGAAAGGTGGCTGGGCACAGAAATGGGAGAGTAGGAGATGGGCAGAGAGAGAGGAGAGGAGGAGGTGGACAGGGAAAGGGGGATGAGGAGATGGACAGAGAGAGGGATATGAGGAGGTGGGGAAAGAGGTACCAGGATGAGTTGGAGAGAAAGTGGAGGGTGGAGAAGGATTACATAGAGAAAGGGAGAATGAGATGGACAGGGAGGTTGGGGGGGGGGGGGAGAGGCGGAGATGGACGGACAGAAGGGGAAGGAGGAGCTGGACAGAGAGAGGAGGAGGAGGAGGAGGAGGAGGAGGAGGAGATGGACAGAGTTAGGGGGGAGGGGAGGTAGGCAGAGAGAGGGGAAGGGGGACATGGACTTGGATGGGTTGAGGACGGGATAGAGAGGGCAGAACAAGGTGGGCAGAGGAGGAAGGAGAAGAGGGACAGAGCGTTGGAGGGGCAGATGGACAGAGAGAGAGAGGGGCAGGAGGAGATGGACAGAGAGTGGTAAGTGGAGGAGGTGGACAGAGAGAGGGGAAGAACGGCATGGATGGAGAGAGGGCAGGAGGAGATGGACATAGAAAGGGGGAAGAAGGGGATGGATTAATGGAATTGGAAGAAACACGTACCTGGTCAATGCCGTGTCCTCAGGTGGTTACGGAATAAGAGGAGTAGCTCACAGTTGGTTCCCCTCATACTTTAAGAATAGAGAGCAAAAGGTCATTCTCCACTGCAATGAAAAAGGATACAAAGGGAAGGGTGCCTCAGGGGTCGGTGCTTGGACCACAAATTTTTTGTTGTGCTATGCCTTCTAATATGACAGGTGATTCTAAAACATTTCTGTTTGCCAGTAACACTAGCGTGATAGTGATGGATGTTGAGTGCAACATAGGCAATGTGTCAAATAGTGCAGTTGATGAGATAAGTTAATGGCTTGTAGAAAATAAAGTGATGCTAAATCATAGTAAGATACAGTTTTTATAGTTTCAGACATACAATTCGACTAAAACTGACATTCTGATTATACAGAATGGGCATTTAATCAGTGAGCTAGAAAAATCCAAATCCGTTACTTCTGAGGTAAATGGTAAGCTCTCATGGAAAGCACTGAATGCTTCTATATGCATCATTAGAACAGAATCTGTAATAAGTGATAGCCATTACGAAAATTAGTCTACTTTCTTTATGTTCATTCGCTTATGACATACGACATTATATTTTGGATTAACTCTTTCCATTTACAAAGGACGTTTTTGGCTCAGAAACGGGCAGTTCGACCAATATGTGGTGTATGTAAGTTCGCGAACCCTTTGATGACTCCTGTTCAGGTGTCTGGGCATTTCGGCATTGTCCTTTCAATAAATATTTTCTCTAATGTCACTCGTTGCTATGAATATGAGCTTATTCCCAGGAATTAGCAGCCTTCACTCAAATAATATTAGGCAGAAATCCATTCAGTATTTGGACTGCACTTCCTTGAGTTCTGTGCAGAAAGGCGTGCAGTATTCTGCTGCTTCCATTTTCAATAAGCTACCACAAAAATTAAAAACTCTTAGCAGTAATCCTCGCACTTTCAAGTCTGAACTGAAGAATTTGCTAATGGTACACTCCCCCTATTCTGTCAGGGAGCTCGTGAAAAAAATTAAACTAATTCCTACGTTATATTGTTGATACAAGAACAGCGTGTCGTCTGCATAGAATTGTTTAAATTTTATTTTATACATTATTAACTACTGTGCCGTTAATTTGACGTACTGTCACGTTGCGTGACCATGGAGACTTGCTCCTCAATTTGGTCCTGTGGAACTAGAGATGAAAAATAAAATAAAATAAAAGTAGATATTGAATGCCTTCACGACATTTGTTCATAGATATTAGCAGTAATTTCGGCTGCGTTGTTGCAACCTTCAGCTTTGACTCCAGTCTGGCAACTTGCGTGCCATTGTCACTGATTCTATTTCGAGCAGCTGCTCAGTTGGTCCCACGAGGCAGAGTAGATCTCCGCCCAGACTTTCCCATAAAAGAAGAGACTGACACGGTTACCAGGAAGTGAGCGACGGTAGCCACTAGACCGCGAAGGCAGCCCAAACGGAGACGTTATCGCCGCAGTGGCTCGAGCGTCGGCGAGCCTGCTAGGAACACGGTAAGAGGCGTGTGAAACAGGCGGGACTATCATTTGTTCTTACTTTGAAGGCGGCGGCGTAGCGTGTGTGGCGGGCAGATTTCCGGCAGTTGAGGCGGGTTCCGAGGGAGACAGAGCGAGCGGCGCGCTTTGGCAGCGGCCGGCGCTGGGGGAAGCAGGCGGCAGACAGCGGACAGTAGCGGCGAGCGGCTAAGCGCTGCGCTACCAGCGACGCGTGGCGAGCCGCCCCGAGCTCTGCTGCGAGATACGCAGCACTTCAGTCTCTGCCGCGTCCGGCGTGAGAGCTGCAGACTTGCGCGCACACTAGGAGAGAGTCGGAGGAGGTGGAGAGGCACAGTCTTTTACTGTCCCCCCACCTCAAAATGGCTCTGAGCACTATGGGTCTCAACTGCTGTGGTCATCAGTCCCCTAGAACTTAGAACTACCTAAACCTAACCAACCTAAGGACATCACACACATCCATGCCCGAGGCAGGATTCGAACCCCCCACCTCCTCATCCGCCCTCACCAAATATAACTTAACGTATCACAGTCGCCCATAATTGTATTAATAATAAAAATAAAATATAAATAATCATAATAATTTGCTCGCAACATCAGTTAGCAAAGAGCATTTTGGGGGGGGGGGGGGAGGCACGGACCCCACAATCATCCCCCTCCCGCACTCCTCTTCTTGGATACGCGTCTGGCGACGGTGGCGACAGATACCACGCAAAAAGACCGTCAGTGCTACACTGCTGGCCTCTCAAATTGCGACACCAGGAAGGACACAAAAACTGAAAATATTTCTTTTTCTGTTTATACAAGGCAGTTGGAAGACTATTTGGTAACATTTATATAGAACTGAGTACCCGGCGTTACCTGGGCGTATATTTATCCCAATCTTCTATTAGTCCATTTCCTCTTTCCCCTCTCTCTGTCCATCTCATCCTTCACTCCCTCTCTGTCCATCTCCTCGTCCCTCCTCTCACTGTCCATCTCCGTTTGCCGTCATCTCTCTGTTCATCCTCTCCTCTTCCCTTTCTCTGTCCTTTTCCTCCTCTCCCTCTCTCTTTTTTCTCTTCCTCCCCTGTCTCTCTGCCTATATCTTCCTCCCACTGTCTCCGACCTCTGTCTTTTCTCTGTCCATCTCTTCCTCTCTCTGCCCATTTGTAACTCCGCCTCTCTCTGTCCATCTTCTCCACTCTGTCTCTCCATTTCCTCCTCCCCCCTTCTTTCTCCACATTTTCACGCTCAACCCCACACCCCACTGAGACTCTGGTGATTCTTACACCCACAGTATTTCTTTTCAGATCGAAACAAGTATGTGTTCCAAATTTTATTGAAATCACTCTAGGCGTTTAGGATGAGATTTTACACGTGCCTTTGTCCACGTGCGACATGTAAAACATATTTAACAGATATGCAACAAATTTCACACGTGTTTGTATACGTATTTCACCTGTATCCCTAGCGCATTTCTCCCTGCAGTTTCATTTTCACGCAGATTAACATCTATGACGTCGTAACCCCTAAACTATGTGTTGTACAATACATAATTTTGCTGCCGGCCGAAGTGGCCGTGCGGTTAAAGGCGCTGCCGTCTGGAACCGCAAGACCACTACGGTCGCAGGTTCGAATCCTGCCTCGGGCATGGATGTTTGTGATGTCCTTAGGTTAGTTAGGTTTAACTAGTTCTAAGTTCTAGGGGACTAATGACCTCAGCAGTTGAGTCCCATAGTGCTCAGAGCCATTTGAACCATTTATCTTCAAAATAATTTTGCTGGTAAACCCAGTGGTATATGTGGCTACTGTCTACGATATGTGTAGTGAATGAAGTTAGTAGTGAGCCGGCCGGCGTGACCAAGCGGTTCTAGGCGCTACAGTCTGGAACCGCGCGACCGCTACGGTCGCAGGTTCGAAGCCTGCCTCGGGCATGGTTGTGTGTGATGGCCTTAGGTTGGTTAGGTTTAAGTAGTTCTAAGTTCTAGGGGACTAATGACCTCAGAAGTTAAGTCCCATAGTGCTCAGAGGCATTTGAACCATTTGAAGTTAGTAGTGAAGGAGTAATAAATTAAAACGTCGTACGCGATGCGGAAGTTTTTCATAAATCTCAGTATTTGACGTCATATCTCCTGAACTAAGTATCGTAGAACGATGTATTTTTGTCGGTATATTCAGCGGCATATTCGGAAAGTTTCTGTGAAAAGTGTTGTGAATGCAGGTAGTAGCAACGAAGTAATAAATTTAATCGTCTTGCACTTGCGGCACTTTTTCACGCATCTCAGTGTTTTTGACGTCATGTCTCATGATCTATGATATAATGTTCCTGGTACATTCAGGGGTATATCAATACTTTGTGAAAAATGTGTCGCGAATGCCGTTAGACGTTAAGAAGTAATAAATTAAAACGTCATGTTTCGTGCGGCAGTTTTACTGCACAAACAGCGAAAATGTAGTAAACCATAAACTTTGTTCCTTTCATTATTTTATATGGGTTGTCAGCGCAAAAGAGTTTCGTAAATGGCTGAAATTATGTGAAAAATTTGTTGCAAGACACTAAGTGCTCTCATTCTCAAATACTGGGTGACTAAAGTATGGCTATTCACGGTTCGTGGGCCACACCACTTTTTCAGTTCCATCCCCACCCCTTTGGTAGGAGGAGAATGATTTCGAGACACTAAGTGCTATGGGCACCAACTTCGTTTGAAGTTGGTCAAGTGGTTTAGGAGGAGACGTGGAACATACACACGTACATACATATACATCCATTTTTATAATGTGTATGGATGTATCGATTTAGTGATATAAAGTGATGCAGGTTGTAAAAATGTTATACGCAGAGCTGCCAACTCTGGCAGTAACAAAGATTGTACCTCGGCTGAGCATCGAGTCGAATTGAGCTTGTTATGACAAATGCGGGTACGCCACTACACGCGACTTCACCTCTGTGCCAGAGTTCATCAATCGAAATGGCTGCCGAGTGGCGGTGCGTCTGTCCCTCGGTAAGCCGTGACCAGATGCTCTGAATGTATGACAGATTCGGATCACTGCCGGCCATTGCAACAGTTGAACATCCTCTGTATACACTATCCGATCAAAAATATCAGGACACCCTTACGTAATACGGAATGGACGACTAGATGTTAGGGGAGGCGGGCCCGCCAGTACAAAAGGTTTCGTCTCATATCGGATTTGTTCGGAAGACTTCATGTCGACCTCCCTTTTTTTTCTGTCAACGCCAGCGACCTAGCAGTTGTGTCAGAATTGCGTGGTGAAGCTATACATTGGAGTTTCTGTTGGTAGTGCCAACGTCGATTACGTCACCATTTCCCCTCACATGTATCCGTGCACCGTAAAGACCAATCTTGTCATTTAGATTTTTGTTCATAATTTTCAGCAACTGTTCTTGAAGAATACCGATGTGAAGAAAAACAATTTTTAACGCAGCTAGTGTGGTATTTCCTCGCGTCGGAAATCTTGTTATTCCATTCACACCGCCACCCATAGTGCAATCGGACTCCTTTTGTGCCACGTATACTTGCTTCATACACTCAAAGAAAGAGATTGGGCGTGATGAAAGCTCAAAAAGTACTTAAGACTGCTTCACACAGTGAAAGTAAAATTATGTTTTACTATAGTTCCAACAGAACTTCAAACATTAGACAAAAATCGTGAAAAAAATATAAAATAAAAATATCGGCACTCGATCTTCCATTTTGATATCGATATATCAGTATATCGACAGAAGGAATATCCCCGACGTATATCGACACTCCTTGGAAAAAATATTGATTTATCGATACACAGATATTTTAAAACAGCCCTAATCTGAACCCAGTAGAACACCTTTGGGATGAGTTAGAATGTTCGCTTCAGACATCAGCAACCAACATTCCTACCTCATTTGGTTTCGGCTTTGACAACGAATGGATTGTTATTCCTCCAGACATTCAGACACCACATTGAAAGTGTCCCCAGTAGAGTAGAAGTTATCACAAAGGCGAATGGTGGGCACACCTTACATTAATGACCACTAATAAGTGACCAAAAACTTTTGGCCAGGTAGAGTAGGGGTAGGTCTGGACGGCAAGGGAAACATGCAGTCTTGCGTAATGTTGTGGAATGATAACGTCATGAAGACCTCGAAGGTAATTTGCAGCTACAGTCCTTAAGGCGTCAGAAGTGTAACTCCTGCTGTTTAAATTACCAGCTACGGAAACAGAGATGATCGTGCCGTGCACCCCGTACCATCAAGCTAGGTGTTGGGCCCGTACGACGGTGACGAAGGTAGTCTGGCAGCGTTCATTCTCTTTCGAATCTCAACACACGAAGAAGTCCATAGTGATCCTGTACGCAGAGCCGGGACCAGTTTCAAAGGACGGCATGGCGCCACTGCTGTGTCCAGTATACGCAATGGGCGCAACACTATCAACGCGCCTCTATTTGCTAACGCGTGAAGAGAAGCTGCAATAATGCTGGTCGTACTGACGGTCCGTGGTGGTCCAGATGTCCCCATACTGCTCATGCGGACTGTCACTTGCCCGGTTTTATCTGTGCGACCTCTACGGGATAGATACGCAGGGGGCGGAGAATTTTCGTAGCTCCTGCCCTGAAAAATGATTCTTGATGTTTTATAAGAAGGTGCTCACGAGATGTACAGGTTTAAAGCCTCTCTTCAAGTGTGTGCCAGTTAAAATTTCTCAAAATTTCTGTTACACGATCTCGACAGTCAAGTGAGCATATGACTATTAACAGTATCCTTCTTTGTACATGTTTGTTGTTCTGCGCCAGTCCGTACTGCTACGGGTTCCAGACAATACAAGTGTTTCGTATGCAGTCTGTTTCGTAGAAAAACTGCAGTTTTCTGTTATCCTATTTATAGAGTAGATGTCGTGTGACCAGGGCCTCCCGTCGGGTAGACCGTTCGCCGGGTGCAAGTCTTTCGATTTGACGCCACTTGGGCGACTTGCGCGTTGATGGGGATGAAATAATGATGATGACGACAGCCGGGAATCGAACCCGGGACCTTAGGTTTGACATTCTGTCGCGCTGATCACTCAGCTACCGGGGCCGACATCCTACTAATGAATCATAGCATGCTCGACCCTCAGCTAGTATGGAAAGTATTCCACGTTTCGAACTGGATCGGAAATTTCCTGACAGGCATGACGCAAGACGTTACCTTGGACAGATAGCCCACTACAGACATTGAAATAATATCTTCCCAACTATTTATATGAAACGACTAACTATAATTTTGACTGATTAAGTTCCAGTCGAAGGGTACCACTCCTTTTACTTTTTTGCAGTGCACGACATAGCATTTCTTTATGTTAAGAGCAAGTTGCTAGTCTTCCATCAAGCTAATGTGTTCTAACTAGCCAACTCATTAACGTAACAGCAGAGGTCATAATACACCACCACGGGACGCCGCATATTACTTCAGTGTCTGTGAGGAGGGAGGGGCGCGGGGCTCTCCATCCAGAACAATGTTTTGTGTCACTCCTGTCAGGAAATTTTCGATCACATGATAAACGTGGAAATATTTCACGTAGGAATGTCTTTTCTTTAAAAGGCGTAGTAATGGTTCTGAATCTAAAGTTTTTTGAAAATCTAGAAACACCGACTCAAACTGGTTTCCTTTATCCATCTTCTTTTAACGTAAACTGTATAGTTGTCACTGATGATTTGGCAGACAGTTCTGAATTTATAACTGAAATATGATAAAGAAGACTTCTCTGGATCTGGTAATAAAAATTCACGCATTGGCTTTCGCTACACGAAATATGATGAGAAAATAATAAATTTTATTTTTTGAAGATGTCGTCGTCGACTTTTACTATTAAAACGGTGTTGCAGTTTTCGCCGTAAGCCATTTTAAAATGGAGCACAGGAATTTTTTTTTGCTCAGCGCACACGTTAAAATTTTTTGCCATCAAATAGCGAACAGGTGTCGTGGTCTAATGTTACATATGAAGAGGATACCAACAACCAGTGGAGGTGATTATAGCATCTATACATGTTAAATACTTTTTTTAAATTTTGACATTCGCCGAAGCGCAGTATTTTCCCTGCATTCCGTTTGAAGAGGCTCAATGGTCCTCACTGCAATAGTGGATTTAATGGATCACTTGTTTCACTATCAAAGGCGATGATGATGTAAAAATGTTTACGCGAGCTAAAATCCCAAACACGAAGAATTAATTAACTTAATATAATACGGAGCCCTTATCCACTTCCACCGAGCGAGGTGGCGCAGTGGTTAGCACACTGGACTCGCATTCGGGAGGACGACGGTTCAATCCCGTCTCCAGCCATTCTGATTTAGGTTTTCCGTGATTTCCCTAAATCGTTTCAGGCAAATGCCGGGATGGTTCCTTTGAAAGGGCACGGCCAATTTCCTTCACAATCCTTCCCTCACCCGAGCTTGCGCTCCGTCTCTAATGACCTCGTTGTCGACGGGACGTTAAACACTAACCACCACCACCACCACCACCACCACCACCTTATCCACTTCCAAATCTCAGCGGTCAGCGTGTCTGGCTGCTATGTGGAGTACCCGGATTCGATTCCCGCTATTCCCAGGGATTTCTAGTTGGTGGAGGGAATGGAACATGGTGCTTTCAGCCTCGTGACGTCAGTTAAGGAGATACTAGAGTGAGAAGTAGGGGCTCCAAGGTTAAGAAACAGGACAACGGACGGGAGAGCCGTGTGTTGACCCCACATCCCTCCATACAGCGTCCAGCGACGTTACTGGCAGAGGATGACACGGCGGTCGGTCGGTCGGTCGATCCCCACTGGCCAGCGAGGGCCAGAATGAGAAGCTTTGCTGTGGCCCTCATTGATTTTCTTCATACTTACATGACTTGAAAGTCAGTGCCCGGACACAGATCTCCTAAACAGTACAAGGCAATTCCCAAAAACACTCAAAAATCGCATTTAAATATGGAAGATATCCAATTGCTGCTAAGTGCGAAACATTTAATGAAGTTACTGGTAGCTGAGAGCGTAGCGTGAAACCCTCGTATGCATGAAGTTCCTGATTCGATGCATGCTTGTAGCAACTATTTTTACATCTATTAAAATTCTGTATTTGTTATCAAATGAAAATGTTAATTAAGATATATTGAATCAAATTTTTAACGGAATAAAACAAATAAAAAAAGTATATTATTTCCTATTTCAAGTTTGACATTTTTCTTACCACTTTTTAATTTATTGTGAATACTTGAATGTTCGTGCAGTTAGCAACTGAAAATAAGTGTTATTTTTATTAGAAATGCGATTCAATATTTCTTAATTGATATTTTTATTCGATATAAATATAAGATTTTGATAAAAGTAAAAAAGACTCCTATTAGCGAGGGTAAGACCAGGAACTTTGTGAATACAAAACTTATATGTGACGCATATTTTTAAAAATAATTGTTTTTTAAGGATTGTCTCGTACTACTTTAAGAAATTGATGTCCGCGCACTGGCCTTAAAATTCTGCAACTCTGAAGAAAACAGAACATGTTCCGTCCGTAAAAAGGTAGGGAGTTTGAGGCTCCGTCGATATTGAGGTCATTAGAGACAGAGTACAAGCTCCGATTGTTCCAAGGATGTGGAAGGAATTCGGCCGTGCCGGTTCAAAGAAACCATGCATGCATTTGCCTGGGGCGACTTAGGGAAATCACGGAAAACCTAAATCAGGATTGTCGGACGCCGATTTGAAGTGTCGTCCTCCCCAGTACGCGCCCAGGGTGCTAACTGTTGCGGGTCACGCACTTTCCGAGGTCGTTATGGTTGCGTATGTGGTTAGCGAATCATTCTCCGGCCGTTAACGTCGCCTTTCCTTCAAATAGCAACTCGTCCTCACGTGTCTGCGTGCACCTGCCAAAAACAACCACGCTCAGGCTGCGTACCCGCACGGAGAGGAGTAAGAAAATAAATAGAGAGGAGGGCCGAGCGAAGGCAACGAGAATCGCGAAGAACGTAGGAGGGGGGCAACGGCGACCGCCACTGGCACCGACGCGTGACGTCACAGCGACAGCAGCGCTGCCGGAACGGCCGTGGCCGGCCGATGGACTCTTTACGGCCGGCGGCAGGACTGCAGGCTGCTTTATGACATCCGGAGTTCAAGGGCACGGGAGCTGCCCACCAGCTGATAGCAAACACTCGTATTCTGTCAAAGGCAAGGGCACAGCGCCACTGTTGAGACAGAAGCTGTCTATGTTCCGGAATACTTCTGCTCCCTCTTTAGTGCCCTTTTATACGTTTGTCAAAGCGCGCAAGAAAAACATGCGCTTAAGGCTGCGCTCACGATGGCACTGAAACCGTCGTCAGACGCCATCGCCAGAGGTCGCCCGATAACATCGGCCGACAGCTTCTTCACGGTGCGTCCGATCTGCTTCGCCAGTTGTGCGCGGGGTCAAGGAGGTTAGGTAGGTTAGAATTTATTGTATGTATGAAACAATGGAATGGGTACCGCGACGAATCTGTCTCCAGCCGAGTGCTGCAGTGCGGTGTTTGCCATTAAAAAGATACCGTCTGTATTAAAATAAACTGCATCTGTCTCGAAAGGAACGTGGCGAATATTGTACACTCTGTCCTCAGTTACTGGAATTACCAGACAAGTTTTACAAGTACATGAGATGAAGGGAAAAAACTATGCCACAAAAGTTAAAAACGCTTTAACGCAATGTCGCCACTTTCCTTCTCCCATCACCTACTAGCGTCAGAAGAGGCCGCCACCTACCAAGCTAAAATGCCGTAGGCCTAACTGACAGTTTTCATAGTTACTTTGAACTGCGAACAGCCGCTGCGTCGGGACTTTATGCAGAATCAGCGGCGACGAGTGAAAATGTCTGCCAGACTAGGATTCGAACCCAGGGTCTTTGGCTTGCTAGGCAGCTGCGTTAAGCACTGCGCCATCCGGAAACAGTGTGTATCGTAACAGCTGACCGGAGTGGCCGAGCGGTTCTAGACGCTAGAGTCTGGATCCGCACGACCACTGCGGTCGCAGGTTCGAATCCTGCCTCGGGCATGGATGTGTGTGATGTCCCTAGGTTAGTTAGGTTTAAGTAGTTCTAAGTCCTAGGGGACTGATGACCTCAGAAGTTAAGTCCCATTGTGCTCAGAGCCATTTGAACCATTTGTATCATAACTGCGCGGATTATCTCGACACGCCTCCTGGCCGACACACATTCCCACATAGCGGCACCTGCCTGCAGTCCCCATCCATGTCCTCCATGCTTGCTACTTTGAGATTCCCATACGAGTTCGAACGTAATTGTACATCAGCACTGAAGGTGGTGAATTCATTGGCCATAGAGGCGAATCGGTTATACGAATACGTGGTGTCTGTTCTTTCGGACATGTCGATTTATTGGGAGAATTTCGAGAAAGTGTAACGCAACTGTAAAGATTACCGACTACCAAAGGGTTGAGCGACCAACTCTTGAATACTGCTGGAGTGTTTTGGATTCCCATCAGGTCTGATAAAAGTAAAACAGTGAAATAACTTACTGGCGTGCTACTAGACAGGTTACCGCTAGATTCGATAAACATACAAGTATTACGGAAGTGCTCTGTGAACTGAAATGAGAATCCCTTCACATACCACCAACGTACATCTCGCGTAAGTACAACAAAGAAAAAAATAAGGAAATCAGGGCTCGTACGCAAACGTGCAGAGACTCGTTTTTCTCTCGCTCCATTTGCAAACAGAACAGGACAGGAGTTGACTAACAGCAGTACAAGGTACCTCCCGCCACTGTCCGTGTGGTGGCTTTCGGAGTATTTATATAGATATAGATGTAGATTTAGAAACATAACTTCTGAACAGGTGCATTACACTGTTCCCCTACAGCACTTCACCAGCGGCATTTACTTTTAATAGGACAACACATCCCCCTATCGTTTCGTAAATGTACCAAACTGGTTGGAAGATCACCCTACGGACATGGAGGAAGACCCTACGGACATTTGTGTGCTTGTGTGGCTCTTCAGCCCATATGAACTCAGTCCTGTACAGCTTACGTGGGATGCTATCCAGTGAGAAGCGTGCGACTACGATCAAACTCTGAGCAGGCTCTGCGAGTTTTGGTCGGAAACTAAGCGGTGATTGAGCGGGTGCAAGTGACGATGGCTCCCCAAAGCTTCCAGTATCTCGTTGCGTGCAAGCTACATCAGCGAAAGGACATGGTACACGATACTGGGTAAGTGTCTCTAAATCATCTGCAACTATTTTTTGTTTGTGTAAGAATTTGCCAGAAAAATCTCGCTGTGGAGAAGCTACCTGGAAAGTCCGACCGAACGAGTTGGCGCAGTGGTTAAGACAGTGGAACGTGTTTAAATATTTACAGCCGGCGGATTTGGGCTATATGCGGTTTAAAAAAACTTATGTCGAGTAAGTGGTTGGTTTTATTTAAAAGTAAGTGCCTCTTTCCCCCTAAAATTCTTCGCCAACTGGAGACAGTGTATCGACCTTAATGACCGCATTATTGTTTCTTTTTTTTTTTTTTAATCTTACAGTCGATCATTTTACTGTGTACAATTCTGTTTACCAAGACTGTCTTCAAAATGACGAAGGGCTGAATCACATTCCAGGATAAATCTCAGTGTTGCCTCACATTTAATATTTTCCAATTAGATTCCTGCACTTCCTGTGCACAGAACATTGAATGGTGCATTTGTGGATCCTTTTTTTTTATGAACTGCTTACTTCCCAAAATTTCTAAAGTACGAGGGGCGTTCAATAAGTAATGCAACACATTCTTCCTGAAAGCAGGTTGGTTTTAATCAGGATTCCAATACACCATGTTATTCCCCACTCTTTTGACTACAAAAACCTATTTCTGAACATGATTTCCGATCAATGCGACGGCCTTACGCCACCTTATTGGGCAGGGGTGTATCCCCGCATGATACCACTCTACTGGCCGACGTCGAAATCAACATCCTGCCGCATCAATAACTTCTGCATCATCCACGTACTACTTCCGACGGAGTGCATCCATCACTGGGCCAAACAGATTGAAGACGGAAGGTGCGTAAGCGGCGTGGAACACAGCTGGCACAAATCTTAGAATGCCCTAACTGGTGGACGAGCGTCTCAGCACTGCCAACAAAGACTTCCAGTTGTGCAGCGAGGTGTTTGGCTGTGATCTGTTGATCACTTCGAATGAGTGTGTCTGCACGTTCCAACTCTGCAGGAGTCACAGCTGTGAGCGGCCGGTCGGAACGCAGGAGATCGGACAGGTTTGCGCGACCTTGTTGCGATGGTGGCAGACGCTTCGCCCGACTCACCGTGCATTTGTTTACTGCCAGGTCTCCATAGACATTCTGCAAGAGCCTGTGAATATCTGCGATGCTCTGGTCTTCCCCCAAAAGAAACACAGTGATAGCTCTCTGCTTGGAACGCAGCTCCATTATAGACGCCATTTTGAAGGCCACGTATAGCGCCACAACTTATCCGAACTTCATGGAACTATAGGGACTGAAGCAGAAATACTCCACGTTGTCCTACAACAAATTTTGCAAAATTTTCAGGCGAAATTGGCCGAGAAAAAAAATGTGTTGCTTTACTTCTTGAACGCCCCTCGTACTGTAATTGTTGTTATAACATTGGAGTAGTATGAGAAACTAGAGAAACTAAAAAAAACTGTAACTTAACAATCGAAAGGTCTCGGGTTTGATCCCAGGTGAGTCCTAGGATTTATATCTGTCAATTATCTTATTATTCATTTCATCTCTTGCAATGTTTGATAATGTGAAAAGTGCTCAGGTGCACCATGGTTCGGAGTGTGCGTTATACCGTAAGTTCCCTCTAACTGGCTAGGTAGCTCATTTCAAAGGACGGACGAAGGTCACTGCATTCCACTTTCAGTAGGGCCAGTCGTAGTAAAAGCATTCTGGTATTCAAACAAACTCCGTGATGACGACAGATTCAACTGCCTTTTTATAAAAAAGATAAGCTGTAAATTAACTGTCGTTTTTTGCTCAACTGTTTAAATGAGAACGGAAGAGAACACGTGGGCTTGCAAAGGTGGGCGGGGCAACGATAATCTTTACCGCCGTTTGGCTCACGTTATACACAGCGCTTCTGCGCATGCGTGGCTCGTAAGCGCAGATTGCGTACAGTGGTCGGCAAAGTGCAATGGTAGCGTAAAACATTGTCTATGTGAGGTTCGTTATATACGTACGCAGCTTTCATAAATCTATATCTTACGTCACGCGATATGTAAGATACATACGTCCAGCAGTAGCGCTGAAGCCTTTGCGAGGATATTCCTCATGGCGGAAGGAACGGATTTATGTATATAGTATTGAATGAAATCGAAGGAAAGCAACAGTCATATCTGTTCCGTATACACTCCACAATCACCTTACGGTATGTGGCGGAGGGCAATTTGTGTACCACTGTAACTTCCTTCTTTCCTGTTCCAGTCACGCATGCATAGGAAGAACGCTTGTTTGTAAGGCTCCGTGTGAGCTGGAATTTCTCTAATTTTGCCTTAAAGGTGTTTTCGCACGATATGCTTTGGAGGAAGCAATAAATTTGTCGAATCTTCTACAAACGTTCTCTCGGAATTTTTCAGTAAACCATGATTTCAACACCTTTCTTGTAGCGTCTGCCATTGGAGTGGCTAAGCAGTTCGGTGACGCTTTCCTGCTTACTAAATGAACCTGTAACGAAACGCACTGCTCTTTCTTGGATCTCCCCTATTTCCGCTGTCAAATCTATCTGGCATAAATCCCAGACTGACCAGTGAAAATTCAGGTATTCGTCGAACTAGTTTCCTATTATCTACTCCTGCGTAGGAGGACTACACTTTCTGAGGATTTTTCCAATGAATCTCACTCTGGCATCTTACTTACTTGCAATCAGTTTTATGTGGTCGTTGCACTTTAAATCGCTCCGCACGCGTACCCCCATACATTTAATAGATGTGACCGTTTGTAGTGTTCGTTCTGCAATCCTGTAATCATATATTAATGGGTCTTCTTGTCTGTTAATGGGCAATCGTTATATTTATTTGTATTCAGGGTCAACTGACAATCCTCCCGGTTTGATAACTGGGACGTCCGTTTGTGATTTTACTTTGCATTCAGAACTTATCTTTTTAAACGATGCCGATGTACAGCTTTCAATTACAAGTTGCTGTGGATGTCATTCTCATATGAAACCGGCCCAGTTCGAAATCTGGATCGTTATTTTGTGTCTTCAATTTATATTACAAACTTATCTTTGTACTTCACACTCTTATCATTGTTCTAATGTGTAAACTGCAGGCCGGCCGGAGTGGCCGAGCGGTTCTAGGCGCTACTGGCTGAAACCGCGCGACCGCTACAGTCGCAGGTTCGAATCCTGCCTCGGGCATGGATGTGTGTGAGGTCCTTAGGTTAGTTAGGTTTAAGTAGTTCTAAAGTTCTAAGTTGTAGGGGACTGATGACCTCAGCAGTTAAGTCCCATAGTGCGCAGAGCCATTTGAACCTTTTTTTTTTTTTTTTTTTTTTTTAACTGCACTAGTGTTAACTTGGTACTGTTGTAACTACTACAGCTGGCTGTTTGGTGTTTGTCGTTAAGTGTTTTTGTTTTACATTAAGAACTTACGTTCATGCGTCAGACTTTTTCCATTGTACTGATGTGGAAATTCCAATTATGTTAACATGGCACTTTTGTTACTATTGTTGGCTGTATAATCTTTGTTACCCAATGCCAAAAATAAATATATAAATAAAAATACACGTATGTAACGTACTGCCCATAAATAGATAGAAAGACTCATAATTATATGATTACATGATTGCACAACAATCAGTGGAAGCAGTCACAACCATTAAATATCTGAGGGTATGCGTATGGAGCGAAGAGGAACGGTGACACAAAACTAATGGCAGACTGAGATTCATTGGAAGAATCTTCAGGAAGTGTGGTCCATCCACAAAGGAGATAGCTTACAAAACCCTCGTTTGACCAATACTTCAATACTACTCGTCAGCCGGAGATCCGTACCGGATAAAATTGATAAAGGAAATACAGAAGCTCCAAACAACAAGATCGCGTTTCGTTACAGGTTCATTTAACAAGCGCGGAAACATCATGAAAATGGTAAACACTCGAGTAGCAGACGTTACAACAGAGGTGTTATGCATCACGGCGTGGGTTACTGTTAAAATTCCGACATAGTACGTTCCTGGAAGAGTCAACCAGTATATTGCTTCCTTCCTCGTATATCTCGCCAAAGGACCGTGGACGTAAAATTAGGAAGAATCGAGTTGACACGGAAACTTATTAACAATCGTTCTTCCCACTGATCGTTGGCGAATGGAACAGGAATCGGGGACAGGAGGGAGGTGGTTACAGTGGTAGACGATGTACCCTCCAGCACACACCATAACGTGCCTTGCAGAGCATACAGGGTGATTCAAAGAAACGTTTACAAACTGATGTGGCACATCGGGCAAATAACAAGGATCAGTAATCACATAGGAACCGACGGTCCCAAAGGCCGTCTGGAGCTAGTAAATGGCGTTGCAGTTATCTAGTCACATGCTACAAATGGACGTCCAGTACAAGAGATGATCAAAGTTTTGTCCAGACGCATCGAGACATGCCTGACAAGGACGCTGCATTGAACGGCGCACCTTCTCAGAGGTACCTGGTGTGTCTCGAAGACATCGTGCCGCCGCAGCAACCCTGCCCACTAGATCCTCCGGCGATGCATCATGTGTTTCATACACTAGACCCTTCGGGTACCCCCACAGGAAAAAAATTGATTGGGGACAGATCGTGTGATCGTGGTGACCATGGGACTGCACCCCTCGCTCCCTCCCCCCGCGACCAATTCAGCGGCTGAGAAAGGTTGCCTACAGAAGTGCCTTCACTTGCCTGCTGAAATGCGCGGGGCTCTGTCGTACTATCGTACTGAAGTCGAATGCGGTGACTAGTAGGCATGGGAACATAATTTACAGTGTCCGACAGAATCTATCGCAGGAATGCGATATACGTGCAACCATCGAGTCGATTCAGGGGAATTTACGGCCCAATTAAACAGTCTCCGACGATGTCAGCCCACAGGTTAAGGATAACTTGCGTTGTGAAGCATGCGTACGTGTGAGAACACGGCTGCATCGGTGAAGAGGACACTCGCTGCAAAGCTTCGGTCTGCAGAAACCACAGCGCAGATCCCATGCTTTTGTTGTAGACCCCCGGTTGCAATGCCTGGATGCAGTTCTTAGTCGTGTACAATGCGCCAGTTGGAGGGTTGGGGGAAATCAGTGGTGCAGGATACATCTCGTGTACTTGTTGACGGCGTACGTTGTATCCTTTCGAGAGCACTTTCTTTCGCCGCAACTGTCCGTATAGTTCGTCGGCGACCAACATCCGGCCTGTGCATATGAAACCAGCCAGTTTAGCACAATCGGGGATGCAGAGCCGGCGAATAATGTGTGGCACAGCACCTTTCTATTGGGATATTTCGCACGATACCATACCACGGCTTCTCGTCCATCGCAGTGGGCTGCGCCATAAATCAAATGGATCTCAGCCATTTCGCGGTATGTGTAGCCAGCCACGTTAATTCCAAGCTTCCACGGTGTGAATGGCGACGGTCTCCGTGAGCGCCGCCCGTGTTTGTATGGCGACGCCCTTTCGTGACCGTAGCGCCATCTCATGGTGTTTGCGACCTGCGTTTCCTATGAGATTGCTGATTCTTGTTGTATGTCCGATGTGCCGCGTCAGTTTGTTAACTTACTTTTTTTTTTTAGTGTCCTGGAGAGGTAAACATAGTTTACGATATTCGAGAGATTTTTTTCTCTCCCCCCCCACCCCCTGTCCCTCCCCTCCCGAATTTGAGGGAACGAGAGCTAGTGGTGTGAGCAGGGCGCCAGTCACACCAGAAGGCGAGGTTTGGCCGCAGCCTTGAATGGGCGCAGCTGCGGCGCGGGTGCGTATCGGCGGAGCGCCGGACAGTAATGGATATTTACGTTCCGTGCCACGTCACGTCTGCGTCCCGCTATGGCGGCCGCCGGCCCGGGACACAGCCGGACGCCTTTTGTACGCTCCTCGTCTCTTCTTTTTCTTTTGCCTTTCCTCCTGCCATTCTCTCCACTCAGTTTCTACGCAACGTTTCTTACCGTCCTGGGTTCATCTCTCATAAAAGAGAGAAGGTATTACCTTGCAAAGTGCTTTTTAAGAGTAAAAAGACGCCTAGCAGTACATCCGTTCACACTGCACTCCGTCTTTAGCACAGAGTCAAGGTCGTAAGTGATGCACCCTGCCTGGTTAACAAGAGGTTACCTAGCTCAAGCGCACTATCTGTGTACCCTGACGAAATAAAATCGCAATTCATGAAGGAGCTGAGCGACATAAACGAAAGTTGGTAAGCGTGTTTCTACGTCTGAAAGAAGATGTCTATTCACGTTTCGTGCCAGTAGCATGAGAGTGGCGCTAGTAGCGCCTCTATGAAGAAACAAATCAGGTTTGCTTTAAATACACGCTGTAACGGTCGTGAGCGTTAGTTACCTTTACGATTGGACGTGATGTTAACGTTAATCAAGGATGCCTTTCTGGCTGCGGTAGTCAGGAGAATGTACGCGCGCAAGAAGACCGAGATCCGAATGGCCACGTCGCACTACCGAGAAGGAAGACCATTGTATTCGGCGTATGCCTCTGGCGCATCGTACTACAACGGCAGCAATTTGAGCAGCAGTTGGCAGCACAGTGACACAACGAACTGTTACAAATCGATCCCACGCACCCTGACTGAAAATTTGTGCTTTATTCTGGTGATTTGACGTGTTGTGCTCTCAGTCATCAACAGCATTAGAAGAGGTGTTTTCCAACAGGATAATGCTCGCCCATATACCGCTGTTGTAGCCCGACATCCTCTTAAGTGTGTCGACTTGTGGCGTTGGCTTGCTCGACCACCAAATCTGTCTCCAATCGAGCACATATGAGACATCGTCGGACGACAGCTCCAGTGTCATCCACAAGCAGCATTAACGGTCCCCGTATTGATCGATAAAGTGCAACAGGCATGAAACTCTATCCTATGAACTGACATCCGTCACCCGTACGACACATTGCATGCACGTTTGGACGCTTCCATTCAAAATTCTGGCGGTTACACTGGTTATTGGTGTACCGGTATTTCACTTTTGCAATGTCTTATCTCGGGCTTACATTAACCAGTGATCGTGCAATGTTAGTCAATTAAATAATTATCTAGACAAATGTATACACCAAATTTCATTGCTCTACATTAATTATTTTTTGGAGCTGCGATTTTTTCCGCCGGTGCATATGGTTGCGCGGAATGGTTAGTGTCTTGAAACAGGGTGTAAGATCAACATCAACAAAGTTAGACAAAAGTAATGGAATACAGTCGAATTAAATCAGGCGATGGTAGGGTATGAGACACAAAGTAGTGGAACAGTTTTGCGTTGGAAAGGAAAATACTCTGCCGGAAAAAAATGCAGCAACTACAAGGATTGCGTTCAATGGCACCATGATACAGTACGTGCTTACTGAGGGGTTCTTGTGTTAATGGTTCATTTACTAGTGTCGCCGGTGATCAGATGGAGTTCAGGAGGTGTTTTTATGCGCCCTATGTTCTGTCTCTGCAGTGTGTAACTGCTGAGTTTAGAGGTGAACAGTGTTTGCAACATGCATTCTAGAGTACGGTTATTCCATGCCGACGACTATGTACTCCTGTTGAAAAGCTTCTCCCTTCTGAACGGAGTTACATTGTGGGTCTGCTGGATGGATGTATCAACAAACTGCTGCACATGTTGGCCACAATGCATCTGTGGGATGTGTGTGCTTTCAGCAGTGGTCTGTGGAGCTTAAGTACAGCTGTAGACCAGATTTTGGACTTCCCCGCAGTACAGACTCACGCCAAGATTGAAGCTATATGCGAGCAGCGGTAACGCGCCAAATATCATCTAGGATGATAGGACGAAATCCGGGCACATGTTGCCTGCTGTGTCATCAGGGACCATTGAGAACCGTGTGCCTGCAGCAGCACTAGGATCACATGTGCCTCTGGCCAGGCTACCACTAAATCCACGACACCGCTAAGCATGGCTACTCTTGTCTCGTTAAAGTGTTGACTGGAGACTGGAATTGCACTCTGTCTTTAGTGACGAGAGTATGTTCTATCTGCAAGCGAGTGATGGACGTGCTAATTTATGGCGTATACCCGGTGAGTTGCTTATTCCGTGGTGCATTGGCCCACGACACACTGACCCCACCCAAGGCTTCATGGGATGGTTGGCCATCAGTTAAACGAGCGGTCGCATTCGGATGGACTGCCCGCTACACTGCACATTTTGTTATCCCCATGCTACAGCCGTTTCTTCGACATGAAAGTGATGTGCTTTCTCAGCGTGACAATGCACGGCCACATACGGCTGATGCGACGCAGCGCGCTCTTGGTGGTGTACTACTGCACCACGTCTCTCGCCAACCGAACACGTACTGGAGAGGATGAAGTGGGAAGTAAGTCATTTCTGGGACCTGCAAGAAATGGTTCAAATGGCTCTGAGCACTATGGGACGTAACTTCTGAGGTCACCAGTCCCCTAGAACTTAGAACTACTTAAACCTAACTAACCTAAGGACATCACGCACATCCATGCCCGAGGTAGGATTCGAACCTGCGACCGTAGCGGTCGCGCGGTTCCAGACTGTAGCGTCTAGAGACGCTCGGCCACTCCGGCCGGCGGACCTGCAAGAACCATTGCCGAACTGCAACAAAAGGCGCAAGATACATGGGACACACAATCCCAGGATGCCATTCGTTACTCTTATAATGAATTGTATGGGAGTACACAGGTCTACCTTGCCGCCAGAGCAGGGTACACTGTATATTGGTGTGGCTGTGACGTGTGTGTTTCATTTGGTCTGAATTTCTTATCATATACTTCTACAATGATGAACTGCCTGTCACTCACTTTTCAGCAAAATGACGTTGCCCTTGAGGGTGTCACATTTTTTTCCGGCTGTGTAATTGGTGATGACCAAAGTAGGGAGGATAGGAAGAAAAGCATTTCTGAAAACAAGGAATTTATTAACACCAGATTTAAGTGTTATGACGTCTTTTTCTGAAGGTATTTGCCTGGAGTGTAGCCTTGTACCGAAGTGAAGCGAAGTCGATAAACATTTCAGACAAGAAGTGAATAGAAATTTTGGAAATGTGGTGCTACAGAAGAATGGTGAAGATTACATACGTAGATCAGAGGAGTTTCTGAATTCAACTTGGAAGAAAAGAAATGTATGGCACAACTTGACTAAATGAAGGGATCGGTTGATAGGACATACCCTGAAGCATCAAAGAATAGTTAATTTGGTAATTGACGGGGGGGGGGGGGGGGACAGAGTTGGCATAACTATTGTACTATTGTAGACAGAGGTCAAGACCTGACTACAGTAAGTAGATTCAAACGGATGTATTTTGTAGTAGATATGATTAGGCTTGCAGAGGTTACCCCGAGAATTTTCATCTGCCCACAAACGTTGATCGTGTGTGTGTGTGTGTGTGTGTGTGTGTGTGTGTGTGTGTGTGTGTGTGTGTAGTTTCAAGCGGAGGATAACTGACCATACAGTCTAAAAATAAAAATGAAAATAAATAATCCGGCGCACCATGATGTAATTACAGGAATGGGACGCAAATGACGGCCAAGGTGGCCGAGCGGTTCTAGGCGTTTCAGTCCGGAACCGCGCGGCTGCTATGGTCACAGGTTCGAATCCTGCCTCGGGCATGGATGTGTGTGATGTCCGTAGGTTAGTTATGTTTAAGTAGTTCTAAGTCTAGGGGACTGTTGACCTCAGATGTTAGATCCCACAGTGATCAGAGCCATTTTTTTGGGACGCAAATAGGTAGACGTGATGTACGTGTACAGACAAACAAAGTATTACAATTTCAGAAAAATTGGATGATTTACTCAAAAGAAAGAGCTTCACAGATTGAACAACTCAGTAACGTGTAGTTCCACCTCTGACACTTATGCGAGCAGTTATTCGGTTTGGCAGTGATTGACGGAGTTGTTGCACGCGCACCTGAGGAATATCGTGCCAAAATTCTGTCCAACTGGTGTGTTAAATCGTCAAAATCCCGAGCTGGTCGGAGGGCCCTGCTCTTAGTGCTCCAAAAATTCTCAGTTGGGGAGAGATCCGGCGACCTGGCCAAGGTAGGGTTTGGCAAACACGAAGATAAGCGGTTGAAACACTCGCCGTGTGCGGGCGGGCATTATCTTGCTGAAGTGTAAGCCCAATGTGGCTTGCCATGAAGGGCAACAGAACGGGCAGAAGAATATGGTCGACGTGCTGTGCTGCAAGGGTGCCGCGGATAACAATCAAAGGAGCCCTGCTATGAAAAGAAGTGGCACCCCAGACCAAAATTCTTGGTTGTTGGGCCGTATGGCGGGCGACAGTCAGGTTGGTATCCCATCGCTGTCTACGGCGTCTCCAAACACGTCATCGTCGGTCATCGGGACTCAGTTCGAAGCGGGAATCATCGCTGAAGACAATTCGACTCCAGCCAATAAGATTCCAGGTCGAAGACGTCACTGGAGACGCCATGGACAGCATGGGATACCAACCTGACACGTCCCCCCTCCCCCCCCCCCCCCCCATACGGTCCGACAACAAAGTGCGTTGGTCTGTTGTGTCTTTTTTCTTCATAGTAGGACCTCTTTGGTTGTCATCCGCGGCAGCCTTACAGCACACTGGTAGATCGATGATATTATAGGCCCCGTTTTGTTGCCCTTCATGGCAAGCCATCCTGGGCTTACATCTCAGCAAAATAATACCCGCCCGCACACGGCGAGAATTTCTACCGCCTGTCTTCGCACTTGCCAAACACTACCTCGGCCAGCAAGATCCCCGGATCTTTCCCCAACTGAGAAGGTGTGGAGCATTATCGGCAGGGCCCTCCAACCATTTCGGCATTTTGACGGTCTAACGCGCCATTTGGCAGAATTTGGCGCGATATCCCTCAGGAGGACATACAATGTATCTGCCAATCGATACCAAACCGAAAGACTGTTTGCATAAGGGCCAGAGTTGGGTCAACACGTTATTGACTTGCTCAATTTGTGAACCTCCTTCTCGCGAACAAATCATTCAATTTTTCTGAAACTGTAATCATTTGTTTGTCCGTACGTGTACATCATATCTACTGATTTCCGTCCCCTTTGGATAATTTCTTCGTGTTGCATCTTTTCTTTATCTTAGACTGTATTTATGAATTTGTGACTAGAGATCTTTGTAAAACATTATTACATCTAAAATCGAAAGGTTTTAGTATATATGATTATTTACCTCGATTTTTATCCTGATTTGATGTCAGGATTTCAAGTGTCATCTTGGATAACTTTCCACTTGTTTAAGATATATGTAATATTTTTTACTTGAGATATTTCAACCCCGTATTTGAAACTGGCAAAATGCGTTTTTATTGTACCGTACGCGTTCCTTTTTATTCATTTAAAACACTGTCCGTGGTCTGGAACCTAAGATATTTGCAACAGCGATTTTCGTTTTATACCTAAACACATTTCGTTTCATAGCCTACTGAAGTGTGATTATTATTTGCTGCCTTTGGTCTGGTTTTTGTTTACATGATGAAGCATGATCAGCATGCGTACTTTCTTACGAAATTGAAATTAATAAAAAGAATCTCAATGAATTATGAAACGAACTGTTTCTACATATAAAACCAAATTCAGATTGTAAATAGTAAATATGTTTGATCCCTGTATGCTTTTTTCTGAAAAAGAATAATTCCTATGTGTGTAATATGCTGATCATTTCCATCTGCAGGAAATAACAGTTGACCAAAAATTGAGCCGTATTGATCTCCAATTACCGGTTGTGATTTTCTACCTTGTTTTATGTTAATGTGAGAAATTTGTTGGTTACATCGCAAATTCCATAAACTCTCAATTTTTATAACACAATGTTGTCATTTACGCATTCAAATGCCTCGGATAAGTTACACAATAATAAGACCAGTGTACAACTGCGTTCTCTCCAATAACATCGTTGTCTTGCGAACATAACTGGGTACTGATATCGGGCTTCCCTTCCGTAATACGGAAAAAGAGTGGAACTAAATGACAGCTTCTGTCCCATGGTTGGAAGTCAGTTCTGTGGGCTGGAAGTTAGGAGCAGAGGCTGCAAATCGCAGCGGCGGTATTTATCGGTGTGAAAAATCGAGGGAGCGGCGCGGCTCGCCTGTAGCGGCGTTTTTTTCTTTCTTTTTTGTGGTTGTTTTTCCGCAGAGGATCCGCGGCGAACCCTCGCCGTGCTGGTCAGGCCTTTAAAACACGCTCGCGCCGGAAATAGAACGCAGCGTTAAAAACGAAGAGTCGCACCTCAGATATGCAAAGCCCTGGTGCCTCTCAAAGACTCCAAGCGAACTGCAGTGTGACATAAGGAATTACTGGTAACCTTATACATTCCTTGCACCGGTGGCTGTGGGCTGAAAGTCTATTAATTATCCGTGTACATTTATGAATGGCAGCTTACTCTGAATTTGGAAGAAGTGAGTTAATGCAGATGAGAAGGGAAAACAATCCTATAATGTTCGATTACAATGATGTGACAAAACGCATGAGAGAGCAGTCATTTGTACTCAAGGTGATTCATGTGAAAAGTTTTCCGACGTGATTATGGTCGCACGACGAGAATTAAGACTTTGAACGCGGAATGGTAGTTGGAACTAGGCACATGGGCTATTCCATTTCGGAAATGGTTAAGGAATTCAGTATTCCGACATACACAGAGTCAAGAGTGTGCCGAGAATCCCAAATTTCTGGCGTTACCTCCCACCACGGACATCGCAGTAGCCGACGACCTTCATTTAACGACCGAGAGCAGCGGCGTTTGCGCAGAGTTGGCAGTGCTAACAGACAAGCAACACTGTATGAAATAACAGCAGAAATCAAAGTGGGAGTACGACGAACGTCTCCGTTTGGACAGTGTGGCGAAATCTGGCGTCAATGGGCTATGATAAGAGTAGATGATAGGGTTCGAGTGTGGCACAGACCCCACGAAGCCATGGACCTAAGTTGTCGAAGGCACTGTGCAAGCTGGTGCTGGTTCCATAATGGTGTGGGTTCTGTTTACATGGAATGGACTGGGTCCTCTGGATGTTCGGCTACTTGGAGACCATTTGCAGCCAATCGTGGACGTCATGTTCCCAAGCAATGATGCACTTTTTATGGATGACTATGCGCCGTGTCACCGGCCCACAATTGTTCGCGATTGGTTTGAAGGACATTCTCGACAATTTGAGCGAATGATTTGGCTACACAGATCGTCCGACACGAATCCCATGGAACATTTATGAGACATAATGAAGAGGTCAGTTCGTGCACAAAATCTGCGCTAGAAACTCTTTCGCAATTATAGACGGCTGAAGAGGGAGCATGGCTCAATATTTCTGTAGGGGACTTCCAACGATTTGTTGAGTCCATGCCACGTCGAGCTGCTGCTCTAGGCTGGGGCAAAGGAAGTCCAGCACGTTACTAGAAGGTATCCCATGAATTTTGTCACCTCAGTATAGAAGGTTCAAATGGATGTAGACTGCTGTAGTTATATAATAGATTAAAAGACTAAAGGACAGCCTAACGTGTTGGGCTGTAGTCTTCGAGTTGAAAATTGCAACACAAAAAAAAGCATTTTTCGAAACTGAGGATAGGCATTAGAAGTCGGAAAACAGCTCTTCCGTAGTGACAGCCCGGCTTTATGAATAAAGTGAAATAGAAAATGTATTTGATCTAAGCATTAATGAGGATGCCACAAGGCTAGAGGTATTCAGGGGAGTGGTGAATGTGAGCAGGACACGATGTGCGCTAAACAAGATGAAAGGAATATATAGGCAAATAGACTGAAGCGGTGGGATTGACTACAATCCCGAAGACAATAGCGACCACAGGGTGGGAGTGATGGATAAGTGTTGAGAGCGCGCGTGGCCGACCATATCAAAGCGACTAATATTGAATAGGTAGTTGTACAACAGATCACAAAAGACAAGCGTTCGCCTTCATTCAGTCTGATGTTCTCCTGAAAATCTAAATATAATAACGGACACATGAGAGATACTAACTTGGAAATGAATAACACCGCAAAGTGTCAGTTCAGTCCTCCTAGTAACGTGTGAGAAGAGTTGTATTGGCGTTACGCTATAGTGGACCGCCTCGTCGTAGTCCGTTACCTGCTTAATTTATCGCCTCGGAATCGTTTAGAATGCACCCTCTGTGCCAGGATGTGATTTTTCTCAGTTCTTCCCTGCGAGGATGACAACCGTGTCAAGCGCCGTCCTACCCGGATTCGAGAGATAACGAGCCGAGTCAAGTCACCAGTCACAGTTCCCAAAAGGACAAAATAGCGCTCGCAAAGGTCACAGCCGACGAATACTGATTGCAAAGGTACAACGAAGCCAGTGGAGTACTTCTTACCAATTTATTTTTTATCTAAATACAAACTAAATTAAAGGAAACTCTCACTTATTATCACAACTTTCTCTCTCGTAAAAATAATGGGTTTATTTTTTTATTGTACCCATCCTAGATGTTCAGAGTAATTAAAAACGGAAATATTTTAATGTGCACACGTATTAACTACACAGAAATAACTGGAGGCTCTTTTGGTGAATTGGTAGATTCGTGCTAAAGTTAGATTCAAACCAGCCAGCGGCCCACAGCCTGTGTTGAGCACTACAGTGGTATTATACTTGCTGCCCTCCGATATGTGAACCAGTCCACCCAGCCTTGTATGAGGGAACCTACTACTTAATGTGGATAAAGAGCCCAACTGTGTTTCCCAAATACACGGACGTGCGCGCACGCGCCCAATCCCTCCCCCTTACCTCCCCCCACCCCCCCACCCCCCTGCCCAGGCACTACCCACGTACACACACCCACACATCAGAACACACATGCGCATAAACATACGCAAACACACACATACATACATAAGAACACACATGCGGATGAACACATGCAACTAACACACACACACACACACACACACACACACACACACACACACAATCACGCATATGTGTACATGTTAACACAAACCTGTACTGGTACAGATATGCGGACATATTACAATCTATGCACATACGTCCATATGAACACAGTTGCTCAAACACCCGCCACACGTACACGCACACTCATAAACACACACACACACACACACACACACACACACACACAGGATTTTCGATACTGAAACTCGTATTAAAGACAATAAAAGAACATCTGCTCCACTGAGGATAGAATCAAGAGCATCCCGTTTAGTATGCTTGCGTCACCAGTTCAGACTTGCTCAAAATGGTGTCCAGTGGATTCCATTATTATTATTATTATTTACAGTCACCTAAAAATTCTTGGCAATGACTTCAAAATATCAAGACTGCATATGAAATCCTTTTCGAGAACTTCTTTGCTTGGTTCTAGGAACGGCTTCCTATGTTCTACGTAGATGTTAAACCACAGAAATGTAGCTAATAAGGGAGTTTTCAGTATTGCCTGCCAAACTGAAATTGTGACTATTCACACGTTTTATTTGGTTATTAAATTTTGAAACTAGCTAATGGGTTGTAGGTTAATACCGCAACCTGCCACAAATATAAAGGCTCGTTGAAATGTAATGCATCCGAATTTTGTTCGTTGACGGAGATGCAACCTCACCTCTGCTTGCCCCACTTCAATAATATCAAAGTGAAGTCCTCGAAGGTGTTTTCCAAGTGCTGGAAACGATTGAAAATCGAATGCGGCCAAGTCCGGACTCTACAGAGGATGACTGATGGCTCTGAACGCAAGATGTCGAATTGTTGCAGATGTCGCAGCGCTCTTTTGTGATCTTCTAATGTCATGCAGAAGTAGGAAACTCGATTACACCACGGGCTGCATATTTATATAGTCATGAAGAATAAAGATGTAGAATGTTAATAACGTTTATTTTATTCAAAGAGTTTTAAGAGTTTTCATATAAAAATTTTGGAGGCATTACGTTTCAACATGCCCTCGCACTTTTAAAAGTCTTCATTTCATAGCAGTTACCGGTTTTGGGCTACCATGCCCTTCTTCAGACGGCTGACATTTCTAATTGCATTGATGTTTGGTTAGCAGCATATCGTCTGCTCCTGCACTGCACAAAAATGTTTGCATATTTATACGTCGTTTCATTTGGCAATGAAATAAAGCAGTTTAAAGATATTTAATGTGAAACTTCCTGGCAGATTAAAACTGTGTGCCGGACCGAGACACTAACTCGGGACCGGTTTCGCACACAGTTTTAATCTGCCAGAAAGTTTCATATCAGCGCACACTCCACTGCAGAGTGAAAATCTCATTCTGGATATTTAATGTGGTAGCGTTATTCACCAACAATCAGTAACTGCCGCGGAGTACACCAGACACAACTAGGATAAAATAGCGTACCTAATGGCTTTTTGATACAGAATCACTTAAGTTATATAAATCGCTTATCATACGCTGATACAGATTACGAAATACCAGCATCTACCATTAGATTCAAGCGCTGGTCTAGGAAATTTTGTGTAACTATTTCATCCAGGCACTAATTACCGACTATTAATTCATACTAGTCTCTGCTTTGGGTGCTGACAATTTTGGTACTGCCTACGAACTTCCAGAGATGAGGATTAAATTCTAGGTTTGTTTAATAATGCTTGGTACTTTCTGTCATATGTCTCTGCTGGATAAAAATTACAGGGCTGAATCAGAAGTATGTCCTGGCTTAGTGATATCCAACAAGCCGATCTAGTTAGCCATAGACGGCAAAACGTATGGTCCTTATGAATTACGTATTTCATAGTTATCATAAAGTACTTGACGTGAAAGCCTATATAGTTTGTCTTTCATCTACATCTATATCGATACTCCGTAATCTACCTTACTGCGCGTGGCAGAGGGTACATTGTACCACTACCAGTCATTTCCTTTCCTGTTCCTCTCGCAAACAGAACAAGGGAAAAAAGACTGTCCATATCCCTACTTATGAGTACTAATTTCTCTATCTTATCTTCGTGGTCCTTACACGCAATGTATGTTGCAGTCAACAGAACCGTTCTGCATCAGCTTCAAATGCCGGTTCTCTAAATCTTCTCAGTAGTGTTCCTCGACAAGAATGTTGCCTTCCCTTCAGAGATTCCTAGTTAAGTTCCTGAAGCATCTCCGCAACACTTTGGTGTTGTTTGAACTTACTAGTAACAAATCTAGCAGCCAGCCTCTGAATTGCTTTGCTGTTTTCCTTTAATCCGACCTGGTACGGATCCCAAACATTCGAGCAGTACTCAAGAATGGGTCGCACTAGCGTCCTATATGCGGTCACCTTTAAAGATGAACCACACTTTCCTAGAATTCTCCCAATAAATCGAAGTCAACCATTCGCCTTTCCCACCAAAATCCTCACATTCTCGTTACTACTAATGTTGCATTCTAACATTACGGGTTTGTTTTTTCCTACTGATCTGCGTTAACTACATTTTTCTACATTTCGTGTTGGGTGCCATTCATCACACCAACTAGAAATTTTGTCTAACAAGGGGAGGCCGCCAATTGTGAAATTCAGATTCGATTCATACTGCGCATAATAGAAGCTCATGGCCAGAGGTGTAACGTGGCAAAGCACCAAGATGCACTTCTCAGCCGTTGTCGAGAAAATTGACAGTTAAAAGAAACCGTTGCGGCGAAATACTCTCTACGATTAATAATTTTTAACAGCGTCGTGGCGCAGCGGTAAGCGCTCTGGTTTGTAATCCGAAGGTCGCCGGATCGAATCTCGCACCATGCAACTTTTTTTGTATTTGTTTTTTGTAATTCAAATGTGTATACACACACACACACACACACACACAATATATATATATATATATATATATATATATATATATATATATATATATATATATATATATACTTACTTATCGCGAATGGACCCAGAAGGATCACGCAAAGCTTTCTGACGTCGTTTCTTCCATACTTCTTTCATTCGTTCTCCATGTTTTCTTTTTCTTTCTTCTGTCCATTTTGTTCCTGGTCTCTTTAGTGCTTCCTTCTCCGACAATACAATCCACTTTTCCACCTTATTTCTAAAAGTTTTTCTATCTTTGACATCTTTAAGTTCAATATTTGCTTTTTGTAAATCTAATTTTACTTGGCTAATCCATGGTGTTGTTGATTTGACTTTTTCTATGTAAGTGAGAATTCTGTTGGTGAGTCGTGTGGGGGGAAGTCTAGTGACATGTCCATAAAATTTTAATCTTCGCCTTCTTATGTCTGCTGCCAGGTTTGATATAGTTTCTGTGGTTCTTCTTGATTGTATCCGGTATCCTTCTTCTGTTAATTTTGGACCTAAAATCTTTCTCATAATTTTGAGTTCTTCTTTTAGTATTTTTTCTAAATCACATTTTGTGTGGAGTGTGAGCGTTTCACTAGCATATAGTGCTGCTGGCTTAATTACTGCGCAGTAGTGTCTGATTTTTGTGTTCGAGGAGATGCATTTTTTATTGTATATTTCATGTGTCATACCATATGCTCTCTTCATTTTCTGTTGTCTGATCTTCTGTGCAACTTTCTCTCCTCCGGTTGGCGCCAAAATTTCACCTAGGTATTTAAAATGTTTTACTCTATTTATTTTTCCATATTTTGTGTTCAAACTGTGTATATGGAATTTCGTACAGAAAAATTCTGTCTTTTGAAACGAAATTTGTAAACCTACTTTATCCGCGCATTCCTTAAGGATCTCTATTTGTTTGGTGGCGATTTCTTCATCATCTGCAAGTATGGCCAAGTCGTCCGCGAATGCTAAACAAGATATCTCCACGTTGTCTTTGGTTCTACCAAGATGGATTGGTTTCCAGTAGGATTGATTTTTTAATTCTTTTTCCCATTCCTTAATGACTTTATCCAGGACTATATTAAACAGAAGTGGAGATAGCCCGTCACCTTGACGTACTCCAGTTTTTATGAGAAAAGGTTCAGAGATTTCTCCCCTGAATTTAACTTTAGATACAGATATATATATATATATATATATATATATATATATATATATATATATATATATATAATTCCCGCCAATCAGTTGCAACAATTATGCATATAATAAGTTGTTGAATGTCGTTTGTCGTGAAAAAACTGGCGACTTCGAACATCATTATGTTTTCCGCAAACAAAGTTGTATTTCACAAATGTTATTAATTGTCTTCACAATGTTAACCACGTATAGTTAACGGAAGACGTAGAAACGATATTCCGAAACGAATACGTATAGCGTAAGTCAAAATTTCGAATTAGAATAGAGACCCCACGAACACAAATTCGCTGTGGCAGGTATGAAATATAAACTCCGTTACTCGCTCGTTACACTTGAAGGACAGATGTTGAATGGGCCGAAACGAGCCGCCGCATAACAGCGTAGTTGCCTGCTAACTTCGACAGAAGGTAGATGCGGTCCCTAGCGCAACTTATAACATCGTCGAAAATCAGTGCGGACGTGAGAGCTTTGGTACACCCTGTTAAAAAAACCGAAAAATGGAGGCGGTACAATTGGAGAGCGATCCGGCTTCACCAACATGCATAAGCAATTCATTAATATGTATATATTTGAATTACAAAAAACTAATAATTTAAAAAATCGCATGGCGCGAGATTCGATCCGGCGACCTTCGGATTACGAACCCAAGCGCTTACCGCTGCGCCACGACGCTGTTAAAAATTATTAATCGTAGAGAGTATTTCACCGCAACGGTTTCTTTTAACTGTCGATTTTCTCGACAACGGCTGAGAAGTGCATCTTGGTGCTTTGCCACATTACACCTCTGGCCATGAGCTTTTATTATGCGCAGTATGAATCGAATCTGAATTTCACAATTGGCGGCCTCCCCTTGTAAGTCACTCCACTTCGACACCCTAACGTACACCACAGCATCATCAGCAAACAACCGCATCATGCTGCCCACCCAATCCGCCAAACCATTTATGCATATAGAGAACAACAGCGGTCCTATTACACTTTCCAGGGGCACTCCTGTTCCTACTGAACACTCGTCGTGGAGGACAACATACGGTGTTCTATAACTTAAGAAATCTTCGAACACCTCGCAAATCTGTGAACCTATGCCATATGCTCGTACCTTTTTTAACAACCTGCAATGGGACACGTTGTCAAACGCTTTCTGGAAATCTAGAAATACGAAATCGGCTTGTTGCCCTCCATCCATAGTTTACAGTATATCTTGTTATAAAAGGCTAAGCTGAGTTTCACGCGAGCGATGCTTTCTAAAATCATACTGATTCGTGCACATTAGCTTCTCAGTCTCAAAAAAGTTCATTATAGTCGAACTGAGAATGTGTTCAAGGATTCTGCAGCAAACCGATGTTAGGAATATTGGTCTGTATTTTGCTGGTCCGTTCTTTTGCCTTTCTTATACACAGCAGTCAACCGCGGTTTTTTCCAGTCGCTTGGGACTTCGCGCTGGGCGAGAGATTCGCGATAAATGCAAGCTAAGTAAGCTGCCAATGCTGTAGAGTACTCTTTGCAAAACCGAACTGGCCGTGCGGTTCTAGGCGCTGCAGTCTGGAACCGCGAGACCGCTACGGTCGCAGGTTCGAATCCTGCCTCGGGCATGGGTGTGTGTTCTGTCCTTAGGTTAGTTAGGTTTAACTAGTTCTAAGTTCTAGAGGACTAATGACCTCAGAAGTTGAGTCCCATAGTGCTTAGAGCCATTTGAACCATTTTAGAGCCAAAACCGAACTGATGTTTCATCTCCAATCATTTCAACGTCGATGGGAAATTAAATGCTAACGCTTGTATTTTCTTTTCACTTCACAATGCTTCATTAGCTAACCTCAAAATTAGGCGGAACCTATTCCACCTTCGGAAATGATGTCCGACGAACTTTCCAGTGACATACTGACTTCGTATATTGCTTGTGATGTAATGCGCTGACCTCGAATGTTAATCGTGTTTAATAATTGACACCGCTAAATCGCTTCAGATTGGTGATTCTCCACTTGTAGATACCCGTTTCGAATACTATTGACGCAATGAATTTTCTTGATTTGACGTTCGACAGACAAGAAGAGGGCATGAGACAGTAAACAGTTGCTGACTGTCAGAACGTGCGTCATTATTCTGGGTCAAATCCTACACCTCTCGGCAGTGTCGCCCAGTACGTGACACTTTTGAAAAGGCGTGTTAGTCGAAAGAGAAGGTTATGCACTGAGGTTCCATTGCTACTGATAGGGAGAAGCAGCCTGTCAGCTGCCTCTGTGCAGTTACATGGCGGACACATCATCCTGATTTCGGAGAAAGCAAGGACAAAGTACGTACAGTTGGATCCGAATGCAGTGTGGAATCTCAGACATTTCTAATATGCTTGGTAATTAAGAGAGCGAATTGAGTAAGGAGAATAATGCTTAGAAAACTGATCTGAGCTGACAAAGTCAAGACATCATTTATGTTATGGGTTTGGTTCCACCAACATCAGTTGCCTGTCAATATATGAAAGTTTTTTACTTTAATTTAAAAAAAAATAGGAGGTAGAAGTCAATAGAAAAAGAATGGAGGGCGGGAGTTTCACACTCGTCGAAAGTGGTGTCATTAAATACAAGATACTGGCTCAGTTCGCCAAGAAACGGTGCAAGGAATCAGTAACGCCATTTCGAAGAACCCATTCCAGCAGACATCTGAAGAGCTATACAAGTTAAAGGTTAAAAACGATTTGAACTCTCTTTCTAGCTCACCATCGATGAGATATGAAAGGAAATAATTGTATAGAATTAAAAAGACAGCTGAAAAAGCACTATGGGGGGCGAAAAAGTACCATATTGCGATATTATCAATGCGCTGAAGGATGGTTCAAATGGCTCTGAGCACTATGGGACTCAGCATCTTAGGTCATAAGTCCCCTAGAACTTAGAACTACTTAAACCTAACTAACCTAAGGACATCACACACACCCATGCCCGAGGCAGGATTCGAACCTGCGACCGTAGGAGTCCCGCGGTTCCGGACTGCAGCGCCAGAACCGCACGGCCACCGCGGCCGGCCGCTGAAGGATGGTCTGACCGTCGCGATGTTTTACTAAGTATTATGCGTGAAAGTATCTTTCCACATAGATAGCGGAGACTACTGGGTAGAGATCAGAAATGAGTTCCGTATACTCGCTTTAAACTCGCCAGTGGGCCTTGTGACGTCTTCTCCGAAGTCGCCGTCTCCGTGTGCCCGCAGAGCCGACCCGTGAGTCTCCGCCACAGCCCACTCGTCACCGGAGTCTGTTGTCGGCTACAAGTGGACTCTACTCGCAGAAAGGAGAGCGAGTACACGACATCGAGAGTATAACCCCGGACTTGGGGGTGTTCCCGCTACATACGCCACTGTTTCGAAAGAAATTTCCGACATTCAAATGTAAATTCCTGTTCATTTATTTCACTCATTCGTGATTTCGGTTTTATAGCCATTCTCAAGTGCAGATTGAAATGTCGCGGGAAGTACGACTTGACTAAAGAACAGAAGCAAGCTATATATCAATATAACGAATGATCGGTTAGCAGTGAGTATTGTCCTGTTTACACATACATTTATATAGATAAAGACTGCTGTCAATTTATTTTAATATTTGATACCTACTCATAGAATGTCTAACAATAACGTCGACATTAACACACTTTTGAGATGTTACCGAGACTGCAACGGCAGTACCAGAAAACACGACATAAAGATGAAGTACCATCTCTAAATGATAATTAATTATTAAAATAAATAACAGAAACAGATGATAAGCTACACATCTCGCTGTTAGCCCATAACGTAAGTTGCCAAGACGAAAAAGTACAGAAATAGTGCGCTGTTTGTTGCAGGGGTATAAGAGTAACGTTGCTCTTTGCCCAGTTTCTTTAGACGTAGTACGTATGTTTTCTCATGGTGGAGGTGTAATAAGCAAGAATATAACCATTTTGTTTGCAATGGACGAAATTTGTATGGTTTTTGACTGAAATTTGGACTATAGCGAGAAAGTTATTCCAGATGTCACTCCTCCACTGATGGAACAGATTTGTAATTGTGTACTTCGCATCAATTAATTTTCGTCTTTGCCCTCAACTCTCACAAAACACATTTTCGTTAAAGGCTATCTAATCCCGACAATCGGTCATTTCGCCTTGTCAGTGCTACGTTACTTCATCAAGATCGTGCCATCATCTTCCGTACTAAAAATAAGTCACGACTAGCTTTACACTCCTGTACGCTTCAGAAAGAGATAACAAGTCGACGACTATGAAGCGACCGCAGCGCCGAAGTTCTCAGACGCGTCGTACTCGCGTAACTACAGCGGGAACGAAGGAACCTCGTAAAGTATTGATGGAACAGTGGCGGCTTGGTATGTGGAGTATGCAACCCGAACGTTAGACTCGTATTCGCTCTGTTCCTGACCTCTACCACTGGGAGCGGCGGAATCTATAGAAGCTAGCCGTTATGGACATGTTTCTAATCATGCCAGTCCTTTTAGAGAAACAATTATTTCGGTACCACTGTATGGTAGTATTTTGTAATTTTGAGTAACAGTTCAGTACCAACTATACAAAACTTCTAAGTGATAGTTACCACCGCGTGTTACCTTTGCTTTCACAGAAGGTTAAAACACTGCAAGTACGCTTTTCTTTCTTTTATATACTACATGCCCTGCGAGATTGGCCCACTTGTACATACAGCGCAGACATCCACACATCCGCATCCATCCACCATTTCCCTCCTCCTCCTCCTCCTCCTCCACCCCTCTCCCTCCCCTTTTCCGAGTCAAGTTGTTGTGTGCACGTAATATGGTATTAGTAAAGTTAGTAGTCCTTAGTCTAGTGGTTAACGTTGCTGGTTACTAACGTGGAGGACTCGGCTTGCTTATCGATGAAGAATGAAAAGTTTTCTGTGTTGGAAAGGTCTGGACCAAGGTCCTAACAGCGTCGTGAGACTGAATGAGATGCTGCTTGATAAAATAAGTACCGAAACGAACACGCAAGACGCCATATTGGCATCAAATCGGAAGGCTTGCGACATGTTCGGAGAAGCACGTATTTGTTTGTTTATTTATTTGTTAGAAGGGCCATACCCTTCTCTCCCTGCGGCACGATAAGCCGCTTATCTCTTCAGTTATCAACCATCCGCTGACAGAACACTGAGCTCTTCATGTACCAATCAGACTGAAAACAAATTTTGCTAACGAGTCGGTAGAACATGTCATAATTACGGTGAAAGCCATGAAAAATTGTGTAAGTTTCAAATTTAAAAGATGCACGTATCAATCCAAACGTGCATCCCTCAAATCAAAGGATGCATATTCAGCATAACCAGATTTGAATCAGTCCACTGAAAAACAAACAGAATCCCTTGTGATATTAAGAATACTGATCTTAGAAATTAGCTAAGCTACAGCAGATGTCGAATTTCACCGAAAGACATGATGACTTAACTGATGAATACGTTAAAAATTTAATGCCCCTGTGAACAGGACACCAAGTATGAAATAATTTACCCATCAAAGGAAAATGAAGTGGCAGCGAGTGAATGTGAAACGCTAACTTGCTTGTGATGGGAGGCAACTGTGGTCATTCTCCGTGAACCACGTCCCTCTTTTTTCGAGAGATGGCCGGTAAATCTGTTGTGGTGTAATTCTTACATTTCCTCCTCATACTCTTTTCATTCCGACTGCTCAGTGTCACCCACGAAAAACAGAATTTACTGCAATATTTTAGTATAATCACGTTTACGTTATTATAGTACTGAAAGCGTCCTCTAAGAAAATATTGGAGCATGCGAGAGAAAACAAATTTAGATTCCAAGTTCGGCAATTGTTCGCCAATCGAATGAACGATTTCTAAATAGCGACTAACCCCAACAAAATCTCTTTTTCAGGTAAAGTGATTACAAGATAGTTGGAATACTCACCGGCGTAGGATGACCCAGCGAAACTCCTCTGCGTTGCTGCGAAGACACTTCCAACACACTCTCAATAAACTGTTTTTCGCAGTCTGTCTTCTACTTTTCACTGGTGTCTTCCTACACTTCGCAAGTTATTACAGAGTTACACAAAACAACATAGTTCATGACAGTACACCATCCTTCAACAGAACGTGCTAAATAACGACAGCAGATGAGTGTCAACAGAAAGTGCAAAAACCGCAGCACAATAGCTTTTGCTGATATTAGCGGCTTGCTACTATGAAGAATATTCAGTCCTGCTAAACATCACACAGTTACACTCTTCATTAATGTTTCTCATTCTTGCCACATTACTTCAAAGATACACCTAACACGTTAGTTCACGGCACTGAACTATTCTTTGGCGTGTAACTCTGAAGAATGGTAAGTTCCCTTAAACGAATCAGACTTACTCTTCATTATTGTCCCTTATACTAGCTACATTATTTCAGAGATACACCTAACAAGTTAGTTCATGACACTAAACCATTCTTCGGCAGGAAAGGCAAAATACCACAGTAGATCAGCGTTTGTTCATACTATCGGTGTGCTACTCTGAAGATTCTTCACGAGTGCTAAACAGATCAGTCTTTCGCTGTTCATTAGTGTACTTATACTTAGCAGATTATTTTAAGAGCAATGTATAACGCGATGGTTCATGACACTTCACCATTCTTCAGTACAAAGTACAAAACAGCACAACAGAATAGCGTTTGCTGGTGTAATCGGCATGCTACTATGAAGAATATTTAGTGCTACTAACCAAATCAGTCTTACACTCTCCACTAGTGTCCTCTATACTTGGCACATTATTTTAAAGCTACTTATAACATGTTAGTTCAAGAAACTACACTATCTCATTGGAAAGTACTAAATAAAGGTAGTAGGTCAGCGTTTGCTGCTTCTGACGGCGTTATAGGGTAGTAGTAAGATTAGATGTCTTCTTATTTGTTGAACTATTTGTTTATAATACTGAAACCAGTTGATTAGATGTCATTGCAGTAGAGCTCCATTATTGCTTATGACTATCGACATTTCTGTACATGCTTGCGCGGAGAACGTAAAAGCAACGTAGTTTTCCCTTTTTCTAATTAAGTTTGCTACTAATGCCTCGTTCGAAGTCAACACTCGCACAGGACAATACGACTTCTGTATACTGATTAATGTAACTAACTATCGAAACTGCTTTGGAGCCACGCTATAGTCCACATGTTCACCGTTACTGGAAGCATAGAATACTTCACAGCACGTTATGACTTCGGAATGTTTCTTAGCACCGCCGTAACTCAGAAAGATTTCACAGAAGGACTAATTAGTGAGAGAAAATTTCAAAATACAGTTTATGTTTATGTACATGTACATCACTTATCTGGTCTGTAGGGTTAAAAAGTCTATCCGTAACATCTAATTATTCGACCTTCAGATTTTAATGAAAATCGCAGCTTACAGTTGTAATGTGGTTCATAAAATAAGGCTCAGTGCGAAAATAATGACAGCGATATTTCACGTAAGCAAGCCTTGTTTCTAATGGAGTAGATGAAAATAAATGCCACTAGGGACGGTAAGAATAAAGATACAGTAAGGACCGACGCCTAAACCATGCTGAGTCAACATAGAAGGCTATCGGCTCACTGATGACAGAAATAAGAGGAATACACAATAAAGATACTATTAATGAGACGCCCATTGGTTAGATAGGGAAACAAACGTTCCACACGTGGCTGCACTTGAGTGTAGATAATGAATGTGAAACGAAGAGAGTTTATTCGCGTCACCCGTCTATACGAGTCTCTCACTGTTTTAGTACTTTATTTACATGATATTCTTTGTCTTCTAGCTACTTTGTTGTCCCACGCCTCATAAAAATTACTCTTAAGACTTCTCTTGCTGAATACTCCATATCTGTTAGAAAAATGTTGGAATTTTACTTCCTCTGTGTCTATTATAAAAGACTTTCAAATATTTACACATCGTTATTTCTAAAACCTCGATATAACACTACCATTATTTATCTATCTTTCTAAAAGTTGACACATGGGAAATTATTGCATTTCAAATGGATCATCATAGAAAAGTGCCATCAATGAAGACTGTGTTATTTCAAACTCGCTTCCTGGCTCATAGTCCATTTGTGGAGATTCTGACTCTGGCAGACTTGCTGATGTCCATCCTTGATGCTGTGGATTTGATGGGGGTGGATTTAAAGGAGTTGTCATCATACCACCAAACATTATGTTATCAGTCTCTGATTCGTTCACGTCCAAGGATGTCCATCCTTGAGCATGCTCTGGATACGGGGGAGGCTGGGGTATAACAACCTCCGCAGGTTGAGCTTCTGATTCTTGTCGATTCACTGGCTCCCATCCTTGACCCTGATGTGGATATGGTGGTGGTAGAGGATTTGAATGAGTTAAAACTGTACCACCAAACAATGTAGGATTGTCCTCTGATACTGGCACATTCAGGGATGTCCATCCTGGGCAATGCTGCGGGTATGGGGGAGGCTGTTCGAAAGGTACAAACGTTGTTCCACCAAACATTGTGGGAACAGCCTCTGATACCGGAGAATTCGTGGTTGCACATCTCTGATCTTGATGGGGATACGGAGGAGGTGGTTTTGAAGGTATAAACATTGTTCCACCAGACATTGCAGGACGAGCCTTTGATACTGACTGATTCGTGGACGTCCATCTTTGACCCTCATAAGGATAAGGAGGGGGTGGTTTTGATGGAGCCAACATTGATTCAGTAAACATTGTAGAACGAGCCTCTGATAGTGGAGGAGTCATGGATGACAATATTTGACCTTCTGGGTATGGTGGAGGTCGTTTTGATGGATCCAACACTGAGTCACCAGACATTGTAGGACCAGCCTCTGATACTGGAGCATTAATGGATATCTGTCTTTGAACATGCATTGAGTATGGTGGTGATGGATTTGAAGGAGCCAAGATTGATCCACCAAACTCTGTAGGACCAGTCTCTGAAACTGGTGGATTTATGGACGTCCGTTTTGGACTTTGCAGCGGATATGGTGGTGGGGGATTTGGAGGTATTAATGTGATTCTTCCAACCCCTGTAGGGTGAGCATCCGATATTGGATGATTCGTGGGTGACCATCCTTGTCTTTGGTGTGGATATGGTGGTGGTTGATTCGAAGGAGTTAATAAATTTCCAGCAGACGTTGTAGGACGGTCCTTTGATACTTTCAGATTTATAGGTGATTCTTGACCATACTGTGGGTATGTTGGAGTATTATCAAGGGGTTTCTCCGTAGAATGAAACACTGAAGGACTTTGTTGTGATACCACAGAAGGCGGATATTTGCATCCAGTGTGTTTTGTTGCACCTTCATACACCCGAAGACTATGTGAAAAAGTTGTGATTGACTCTGTAGAAATCTTAGCTTGCTGCTGCTCCAACCTTGTGCATGTAAGCATTAGAGGAGACAAGGTAGCTGGCAGCCCTCCAGAACTGTGTTGCACCCCATTTCTGCCCAAGGAAGAGTGCATCTGAAAACTTTGACTGGTAGAACATGTTAGTGTGTAGGGCTGCAAACTTTGTGAAATCATTGGCTTGAATTGGGTTGGAATTTGTTGCATTCTCATGGGATTTATATTACGGCGCATTTGAAAATTCTGGGATGAAGTTTTAGTGTGTGTAGATATACACAACTGTTGAAAAACACTTTTTTTTGTGCTACGAGTTATCATCGATCCACCAGACATTGTTGAACTTGAGCACATTGAAAAATTTTTTAAGAATGTTTCTTCAGTGCTTGGGTGATGCGATGCATTCATCCCCTGTGTTACCAACGGCATTCGAGACAATTCGATTTGGGGCTGCGTAATATATGACTGCAAGCTCAGCGAAGTAAACGTTTGGCTGAGAGCGACTGTAGGTTCTTGCAGCACGTCTTCGGGATGTGGTCTGTCAGTGTGTCTCTTGTTTCTCAGACTTATAGGTGAAACTGTAGGACTACAAGCACGTTTACAAGCTTTCCTACCCTGTGGTTTTGCTGAACACTGAAGTAGATTACCCCGCGATTTGTCTAGTGATGACCGGGTACTGTGGGAGGGCCGTGTCGAAGCTGAAACTTGCTTCACTGGCGCAGGAGATGAGTGGTAACCTGTTGTGCTTGCTGCGGGGTACATCGGAACAGTTTGCGCCACAACAGTTTCGGTATTTCCAGATGATGATCCTTCGAAATCTTGTGCAGTACGCAGGGCTGAAGACACGGTTCCTGGTTGTGGTGTCGACGGGAGTAGCAAGTTGGAAGGAGCTGTATGAAGCTGCTGCATTGCTGGACGCTGCACCTGGCATTGTTCTTCGCGTTGCTGTACATTCATCTGAGTATTTTGGAACTGCTGTGGACGCAATGAAGTCGGCTGCAATTGCTCATTCTCTGGCATCCCACTGGTGATAGATGGTCCCTGTTCTACCTCTGGAATGTCTACATTTACCTTAGCGATTTTTCCAGGTTTATGGTCCACCGTTTTAGCAGACCTTTGTGACTCACTCAGTTGAACAGTTTTTCTTTTCGAGGTTGCCGGTTGCTGACGTGCCGACCTTGGCGGCGGCATTCGTCTAGACTGTGGCAATATTGCAGAATAAAGACTGGAAATGCCTTTTCTCGTCTTAGGAACCACACCTGATGCCATGCTTTGTGGGTGTAAAGGAGTTCCCTGTCTTGTATTGCAGCCCACTTGCCGCGCAGTCCGTACGCGCCTCTTTCGTGGAACTTCAGGAATTTTAAATGGCGAACTCTGACTTACAGTTTCCTGGCTCTCCTTATTTTCTAACACCGTCGAACTACTTCGTTCTTTTCCTGCAGTACACTCGCTGTGAAAGTCTGTGTTTCTCGTAGTGTCCGTCTGACATGTTCTACTATTATTTCCAGTTCTCCATGTGTCTGCACGTTGCTGACACAAAAAAGGTGGATAAATTGTTTCCTGCATTGAAGTTTGACCTGTATTTACAGGTTTCTGTGTTTCAGTCGTAGTCAGAAATTGAGAAGTCTGAGACGACAAACCCAGGGAAGCAGCCTGCTGCTGATGCATACTTCGCGGTTTTGATGTCGTTCCTGAAAAGCCCGACGATCTTTCTTGCTGGGCGGTACAATTTGCGTCGTCAAAATTTATGTGTGGCAAAGTAAGTGACTGAAAATAGGGAGTAGCAGTTCCAGTACTACTTTCCGTCTGAGAGTATCCCCGAAAGTTTTCAGTCCCAGTATTGCCTTCTGTTCGTGGAAACTGCTGGACATTTTGATGCCCTGTTCCAAAACTACTTTCTGTTTGAAGAAAGTTCTCAAAATTTTGAGACGATGTTCTAGTATGAACCTCCGTTTGAGGACACGTATGAAAATTTTGAGCTTGTGTCACAGAACTCCTTTGTATTTGAAGATACGTTAGCAAATCTTGAGGTGCAGTTTCAGGATAAGTTTCCATTTGAGGGTTCATCTGAATATTTTGAGGAGCTGTACCAATATTACTTTCTGGCTGTTGATCTAGTTGTATGTATGGAAGTGCAGCTCGAGACTGATCTTCCGTCTGAGGCTGCAGAAGAACATTCTGAAACGTTTCTTCAGTATTACTACCTGCCCAAGAGTACCACTGAAGAGTTTGCTGTGCTGATCCAGAATTGTTTCCAGTTATCAGTGTCTCTATAGGCTTTCCTTGTACGCTCTGAGCATCTGTAGTTTCAACTGTAGTGTCATCAGTGCTTGTTAGGTTTTGTATTTCTTTTTCCAACGGAACCAGAGGCGTTTGTGGTTGCTCCGGAAAGCGTGGCGTCGTCTCATACGTTTCTGGATAGACTTGTTGTGTTGCTGAAGGAAAATAAAAAGCTTCTATTCCTGGTTGAGGGTAGTGCTGTAGATTTTGGGAAGCTATTCCGCTATCACCTCGCGGCTCCAGCCCCTTAAGGTCTTGTGTAAGCAAACTCATAGAGCCTCCTGTATCTGAATGCGTCACCTGAGATAGCTGCACCATTTCAGGAACAACCACTGAAACGTCTTCCACCCCCGGGAACTTTGTACTGGACTGATCCATTACTCTCGCTCTCTTTGACTGCAGGAGATACTGTTTTTCTGTTTCTATATTAGAATTAGGCGCCTGTTGATACACACACGTTACAGCTGAATCACTTTTAGACATAAAATTTGTAAATTGCTCGTCATGTATTTTGGTAAATCGTTTTGGTTCGCTCGGTGATGCAATGTTTTCTGAATTTGTTTGCTTGTGGGCGACCTGCGTCGACGAGCCTTGAGAAAGGTTTACCTGCTGGCACCCAACGTCCTAACTGGTATTACCGTCCAGCTTACCAACTTGCAGCTCGCGAATCTCTGCTCCTAGTTCTAGAGAACTTACTAGTGGTTCCGCCGGTTGGTTAGATCCGGACGGCAACGGGGCGTCGATTGATGGGGTTTTATTTTCTTCCGTAAAAATTTCGGTATTACGACGAATTGCACCGATCTGTTGCACTCCTGTGGGACTCACACTGGTATGTCCAGCTGTATCTGTTTGGCTGCTATCCGCAGCCTCCGGTATATTTCCGTCCCTTGCAGCGACTACAGCTTCCGCTTGGTTTGTTTGAGTAAGTGTTTGTGAATGTCGTGGTGGTCCCGCCTCTGTTACGTCGACTTCCGTGTATGCACGATCTGTACTCTGAAACGAGGTTTGATCTCTGGAGCTCATGACATTTCAGGAACGATATTTAACGACAGCATTACACAAAGTGAATAGAAATGATAAACTCCTGTGAAGACTCGGGCCTGTTTGAGATTCTGTTGCATGAAACTGTTTTGACAAATTCAACTTCAGATTACTGCAACTTAAGGTTCCTAGTCTTTACTAAAATGTCTGGAAGTTTGGTACGCAGTGGCACAGTAGTGACAATATTCTACTAAAGAGATCACTTAGTTATATTTCTTCAGATGCGGTACGCGGCACTGTTTAAGAAACATACCAGAGTTTCAAAAAATTGTACTGCATGGCGTAGCTTTGACGTTTACAGTCATGACTTCCACAATAACTGCTACCCGTAAGCGACACACTTAAGTGTGTAATCATGCGGTGCCAGTCATCATTTGCTAAAACTTCGAGCTGCGGATACAGAACTTTTGACACAGTCACAAACTGCAGAAAGGGCTCAGTTGCCTAACAAAAATTGCTTCCGCATAACAATTATTAACGGAAAATGGCAGAAGGAAATCTTGTTGACGTGTAGAGACAGAATGAAGTATGCGAAGTGAGCTATGGTTTTCAGGGCCTAAATGTTAGGATGAAACTCTTTCAAGATTAAAGACTGTTCATCCTGACTTCGTTGTTAAAGTCGTTACAAAGAGGAACATATTAACAGAAACAACGTAAAATATTCTTAAAACTTTGCAGGTGCTGAAATAAAAACGAGTTTATGAGAAAAAAACTGCAAAGCACAGACGATAACTATTGATACATTGTAGCAGAGAATCCTTCCCATGAGAATGCAAATTCGATGAGAAGCAGACAGAACGAACTTATTTCAGAGCTGCAGCTTGGACTCAAGACAAACTCAAGAATGACGAACTACAGAATAAAAATATTGTTCTAAGATGGAAACATCATCACACTACATCGACTAATACTATAGGACGAACAACGGCTTTTTGGGTACTCAGGAAGACTCTTAACACACTCAAAAGTATGACGAAAAATTCTGGAAAAGAGTACAAGAGTTGTCTAATCATGCAGATCCTACCCGTGTAGTTGCTCAATTAGTCTCGATCAGCACTCGACACGACACTAAAACTCCACGCACTGTAGCACCGATACACAATGCGGCGGTCCGAAGCTACGACGTTGGATGGTTCTAGATGCTTCGATGAATACAGCACTGTAGCGCCAACACACAACTACAAGTTCAATATCACTAAATTCCAGAAAACTGCCACGCGACGCGGCCGGCCTTTGCGACGACAACCGCTTCGGTCACAACTGCCGAAGAGTCTTCAGCATCGTTGCTGGTTCCGGTATTCGACGAACAATTGCGGACCCACAAATGGCTCTTCCTAAGTCAAAGCGAACTGTCCATGTCGCGAACGCAGAGCCAAGCGTACGCCGGTAGGTCTCGCAAGTTCCGCACAGGTGTGACGCGATATATTACACCAATATGCAGAAGCCGATCACGGGCGCGAATTACGTAGGTTCGTGGCAGCGGCGACGCCAGCACTCTCGACCAAAAGACGCGACAGTGCGGTAGCGGTGCTCACTCGCTGGCGAAGCTGACCCTACTGAACACTTCGGCAAAGGACGGCGTATGCCAAACACGACCGTCACGAAAGCGGGCGTTCTGACAATTACCGATCAACTGAGCTGCGCGCGTCGCGTCAGTCTTCTTATATAGGCCTGGGAAGGGGGCTGGATGGCTCCACTTCTGCCGCTACGCAACATTACCAACTTGTTTCCGTGGAAGGCGAGGCCCGTTTCCGGGAATTCGTCGCCGCTCTTCGGCCAGATCCGACCGACCGCCGTCACACTGCCCTGCCGCTGAAGCTCCGCCCACCAGCGCAGCGACGGTCTCACGCGCTCGAGCCTCTACACGCGTGAAGCTACCCCCTTCTTGCGAAACCGTGTGCCCAAGCCTTATGCGACTTCCTGCCGGGAGTTGCTCCGTGAAACACGTTTAATACGCATCCTCCGGAACTCAGGATTTTGTCGTTTACTGATTACGTATCACGCCATCGGGTCCAAGTTCGCCACATTACGCTACACCCCAGCGCTCGCGCGGTAAATAACTGATCAAACCTCTAGGGGTGAATGAGACATTCGTATTAAGAATTAATTGAAAATAGCTAGTGTGGGATTTGTGACGGACGTAAAAAAAAGAAGATAACATTTTAACGTTCCGTCGCTGTCGAGGTCATGCAAGATGGAGTACTAACACAGATTTGAGAAGGTTTGGCGTGGGGGTGGGGAAGGGGGAGGGCTGACTGGGTGATTGAGGGTGAAATCGGCCGATGCCGTTGTCCTCATAAAACATACAAGAAAAGGAGGAAGGGATGTCTCTTATCATTGCTGCAACCTAACTTTATCCCGAGCGCTAGAATCTGACGGTTTCGTGCTTGCCGGCACGGTGGCTCAGCGTGTTCGGTCAGAGAGCTAGCGGGACTCTGGAAAAAAAAAAAAAAAAAAAAAAAAGAACCTGAGTGAAGGGATCAACAAGGAACTTCAACGAATGTCATGTGACGTCCGCTACGTCCAATTGCAACCAACGATAATGAACAAAAAAAAAAAGTGGCTAGCGTGGCTGAATCTAGATCATGGCGTCCAGGGCTCGATTCCCTGCTGGGTTGACGATTTTCTTTGCCCGAGGACAGGGTGTTTGTTTTGTCCTCATCATTTCATAGGGCTGTGTAAAAATTAGGGGTTGGTACGGACGCTGATAGCCGCGCAGTTGAGCGCCCCACAAACCAAACATCATCATCATCTGAGTGTGTCAATGAATGTAATGAAGATGCTAAAGAGCGAGTAAGAAACTGTTTTGGTTTCTGTCTTGTCAAGGCACGAATTTTAGACTTTTTGTAACATTTGTGTTTGCAATGGTTCCAGATAAAGTTAGAATTTAGCACCTGAATTACAGAACAGTCATTATATTTAACTCAGAAGAAGCCAGAATAGGACGCTCTGTTAAAAAGCTGTGTCTGGAAATTCTGCGATGGAATGTGCCGTGAAATATGCTTTCTATGTGGAAAAAACTTGGAAGAATAAGAGGGCACTAATGGATGCAGTTTTACGTCTGAAATACGTGGAGATCTGGTAGTCTGGAGGAGACTGAATGAATAAATCAACCAGTGAACCTCCTAGCACTCAACTGAATTGATGTGGAAGAGCCATGCGAAATCTGAATGTAGATAGCTGTATGGGAATTTGATCGTTGCCCTCCTGCATATATGAGTACAACGTCGTAATCAAGTCTTGTGAGCGTACCAATATACAATCCGTAATTTGCGGCTTATGAAGTTCAGTTCAGCACTCACTCGGCTGGTGAAGGTGAGATTTGGGTTTCGAAATGAACTTTGACTATACTTTACCTTGTCCACTCTCAAGGGCATTAGTCCTCAAGAGAATGGCAGGAGAGTCTGTATAGAATTCAGAAAAATAGCAGAAAGCCAGCAGCTGACTGGAGATTTGATAAAGATTAAAAGTGAACGGTGAAATACTAAGGCAAAGGCTACACTAACCTGGATTGTGGGTTTGAGTAGCAGTACAATGCGTTTGTGCGTCACGAATGTTAGAGTTACTGTTTGCGCATAGTTTACTTAGTAGGTAATAGATCTGCCTTGGCCTATAAGTAAGCGAAATATCACTTGTTCTTGTTGTTTAACAATGTATATTTTGTTTAAGCTTGGTAGTATGAAGCGATACATGGAAAGGAAATTCATATAATGTAACGAATATGAATAGTATCGTCAACAGTCTGTAGTAGCTCGAATTAAATGAGGGGTTGTCACACGGAAGTAACCTGCGTCAGATTTAAAATTATTCTGTTTGTCAAGAAATGATATTCATACCTAAAGGCTTGGAAAATACCGAGGGCCCTTATAGGGTAGTCAGTAACGTAATTATAATTATCTGAAACGTATATCTGCTGACGAACACATTAAAAATACTTAATACGAGCTGATGAGTAGAGACAAGAATTCGTTAGTGGTGCACAGTAATAGAACGCCACAAGAGAAATAAAATGCAGAAATTATCTCTGTTCTGACGTTTGAAAGATATACTGACAGACAAGTTCCAAGTTGAAGTTATGAGCCAGTTCGTGAGCTGAGTCCGGACGATTCAGTGGACAGATCACCGCGCGTGAAAGACAGGCGTCAGGGTTAGACTTCTAGTCAGTCAAACGTTTTAACTCGTCATCATTGTCCAATACCCGACTATTATAAGAAATACCAAATAGATTTAGTATTATTTAACATATAAATTAAGGTAATAGCGTTATAGGTTGTGAACCACGTAGGCCAGCTGTTCCCTTTCGTTTTTGACTTGGGGGCGTGTTATCTTCACTGGTACCGTCCAGAGTAGTTAACTGTGCGTGTAGGGCACATCGTGTATGTGTTGAAGACGACGAAAGCCAAGTAAATAACGGTTGGTATCCAGGACACATAGTCACTACTGACGCTTGTAAGCTGAATATGTCGCCTAGTGATAGGCATCACCACGTCAATTGCTTTTAGCGATCTCGGCACTCAAATTAAAATTCCTCAAAAACGTAATGAGTCGAGCACAATCAAACGACAAACACTAAACCCAACGCAACATCTGTGGACATTTCCTTTTTACAGAGATGTAAGTGATTGGAGCTCATTTTGCTGATATGGAACTGAAATCAAACAGAGGGGATGTCGTTGAAAAAATAGACTCGTGCACTTCGAAACCCTGACCGACCATCCTAATTATGGTTCTGAGTTGTACCCCGATGCCAGTTCAGTGACAAATAACTTCAGTATTTTCTCTTATTAACTTAGTCTTCAACTTAAATCTATTCTGAATAAAAACTACATCCAGGTAAACCTGTACGAAGTTCAGGAGCTTCTTAGATTTCATTTCTCTGTAGACTGAAGAAATCGTGCTTTTAAAATTATTCTCTGACATGATTTTGTAAGTCTGCCGCCGGTTCCTTACTATCTAACATAAGTTTTTCTTTTTTTAAGGGATGATTAGCTTGTGTGCTACCTGCTACTAAATACGAGACTTTTCACTTCTTTTTATTTCTGAACTATCCGTAGAAGGGAATATGCGTGATCGTTTTTTACGTAAGATTTGCGTTGTATCTGTCGATGATCAGCCTCTGATCTTCATTTATTTTAATGCAGAAATCGCGCACTCACAGACATAATTGTAGAAAATGAAATCCAAAGTAGTGCTAGTGATACAAAAGCGACATGCTGCACTCATCCAACTGATCACAATTACATCCAGTACCCCATAGTTGTTAAACAAGATGGCGGAAGTCTCGTCATTGAGAGTGCTTAAGAAGAAGAAGAAGAAGAAAAGAAAACATGTACAAAGAATTTTATTTGTCACGAAGGCGATCTCTACATATAAAATAAATTCACAATTTGTTTTGCTGCCGTATGATTTCTTTAAAGAAGCCATGGTTCTGCTGAGACTGTATGATATTTGAACAACATACTTTCTTTACAACTGCTGCTCACTTTCAAACTAATGGTCATTTTCAATTATAGGCTTACATGTACAGAATATCACACATTCACGACTAGCAGATCACGCATGAACTCAAAAATTAAGACAAAATTCCATGCAATGAATCAAATACATTGTAATTTTTATTCAATTGTGTTGAGGTGCATTTTAACATGGCTTGGCTTGTCATCTCTTTTTACTTCTTGCACGATATGTGCTATCATGTTTAAAAGCATCAAAAGTACCTGAATGGCGTTCCGCCTGATTTACGTGCAGCCCTCATAATGTAACTTTCTTGCGGGTCTTCTTATCGATTTTAGTACAGTCGTTTGACAATACAAAACGTTTATCACAAGTTATCACTAGATTTCGATGCTCTGTATGGCAGTAAATCCTGATGTAAACAAATAGTAAGATACTAAAAATATCAGGAAGCATCTTACTAGAGATGAGACAGTCCTTCACGATTGTTAACTCAAATGTTTGCAATAAATACATTTCTAAAATGTTGTTACGATTCTCTTTCGTATCTGGGTCAACTAATATCCCGCAACTTTACTACATAAATCATTCCGTAATCCATACTCAAAACTGAATTTATTCGCGAATAAGAGATTTTTGAAGAATGTCTGAATAAAAATTCTATGATATTTCGAAATATTATTGCTCCCTAACAGGTTCTCAAACAACTATTAAGCATCATATGCTTGGTGATGGTTTTGTACGAACTAGTTAACAAACTAATCAGTTAGAAAAACCATGGTTAATAGTGTCCCGCGATTTAACACAACAACGTATCACTAGTCTAACACAGCCATCAACAACGTATCACTAGTAATTTCACTGCATTCATGATGGCACGTGGAACTACGAGGGGCTTTCAATAAGTAATGCAACACTTTTCTCCCCGGCCACTCTCGGTCCAAAAATGCGGATTTTTTTTTGTGGGAATCGTAAAATGTTCCCGCTTCAGCCCCTCCAGTTTCATGAAGTTCCAATAGGTGGCGGCGCTATACGTAACCTTAAATATGGCGTTCGTGACGGAAGTGCGTTCCAAGCAGAGCGCTGTCACTGAGTTTCTTTCGGCGGAAAACCAGAGCATCATAGATATCCATAGGTTCTTACAAAATGTCTACGGAGACCTTTCAGTGAACAAATGCACGGTGAGTCGTTGGGCGAGGCGTCTGTCATTATCGCAACAAGGTCGTGCAAACCGCTCCGATCTTCCGCGTACCGGCCGTCGGCACATAGCTGTAACTCCTGCAGTGTTGGAACGTGCGGACACACTCATCCGAGGTGATAGACGGATCACAATCAAACATCTCGCTCTAAATTGGACTACTCTGTTGGTAGTGCAGACACGCACGACCACCAGTTGGGGGTGCTCAAAGGTGTGTGCCGGTGGGTTCCTCGTCGCCTAACAGAAGATCTAAAAGAGCCAAGAAGGACCATCTGTGCGGAATTCCTTGCGCGTTACGAGGCTGATCGTTTTTTTTTTCCGACATCGCTACACGCGATGAAACATGGGTTCATCGCTTCGAACCGGAAATAATACGGCAATCCATAGAGTGGCACCACATCACGTGTCCTCCGAAAAAAAAAAAGTTCAAAGCCGCACCCTCAGCCAGTTAAGTCATGGCGACGATCATCTGCGACTATGAAGAGATTATTCTGTTTGATTTCCTCCCTCATAGTGGAACGATGTACGCTGGAGTATATTGTGATACCTTCAGGAAATTGAAGGAACGACTTCAGCGTGATTGTCACCACAAAACTTCTTCTTCTCCATGACAACGCAAGGACTTACACAAGGCTGTGCACCTGAGAGGAGGTCACAAAACTTCACTGAACTGTTCTTCCTCATCCACCCTACAGCCCGGATCTTGCACCTTTCGACTTCCGTCTGCTTGGCCCAATTAAGGACGCACTCCGCGGGAAGCAGTACTCGGATGGTATGGAGGTTACTGATACAGCAAGACGTTGGCTCCGACGTCGACCTGTGGAGTAGAACCCTGTGGTCACATCACGCTCCTGCAGTAAGGTGGCGCAAGGCCGCCGCACTGAACGGAGGTTATGTTGAAAAATAGGATTTACAGCCAAAAGAGTGCGAAATAATATGGTGTATTGGAATCCAGAATAAAACAAACCTGCTTTCAGAAAAAAATGTGCTGCATTACTTAGTGAAGGCCCCTAGTGCGTGCAATTCAGTTGTCAACTATCGTCCTTGTTATCTAACACAAAGTGACATTAAAAATCACGTTACCTATAGGAAGCTAGTTGTGCACGTGTCTGGTCTTTAAATGAAAAAAATGGCTCTGAGCACTATGAGACTTAACTTCTGAGGTCATCAGTCCCCTAGAACTTAGTACTACTTAAACCCAACTAACCTAAGAACATCATACACATCCATGCCCGCGGTAGGATTCGAACCTGCGACCGTAGCGGGCGCGCGGTTCCAGACTGTAGCGCCTAGAACCGCTCGGGCATTACGACCGGCATTTAAATGACATGACGAACTGTTTTATTCCGAATCAGGATTAAAACCCAGCACCTATACGCTATGTTAACTATACAAAGTTTTCGTGCCCGATCTAGAATCGATTAGAAGACTGATTTTCATTTTTGTCTAGCCATAAAGGGATGTGATATACTTCATTATTTGAAATTACATACCGGAAACCTTTTTACTGGGCTACGAGTCCTATCCAACAACTATTGTCACTATTAACTAACCACGAAAGATGGTAAATATGGTTTCATTCACAAGTAACAAACTTGAGATGACGTGATGTATAGTTTTCTGCTTAACGGGTATTACAACGCAGAAGCTAATCGGATTGTTAACTAAGCATGAACAAATGCCAGATATCGTATTTTCTGACCAGCAGCGAGTTGCTTGAAACTAAAATGATGAGACAAATTAATAATTTCTGTCCTCCAGAAATTCAAACCCAGCACCTACCGCCGTTGCTATAAATGGACGTTAAGTATACGTTTCTTTCACTAGTAGTAAGATGTGCGCATGTTTCGACTAGAAATAACGTGCCGAATAGTTGAATGCTGATTGGGAATCGAATTCCACACAGATCGTCGTTGACTACACACCAAGAGACGTAAGTATCGAATTCTTTTTCACTAGTAGTTGGGGGGGGGGGGGGGGGGGCACATTTGAACTTGAAATGATGTAACGAAAAGTTGTGTGTTCCACTGGGACACAGACATTAGCTGTCTCAGATGCCAACAAGAGTGGTAACATTTTAAAAACGACATTTATGGTAAAAATTTAAGTTTACAACCGTGAATGATTGTCTCATCTCTAATAACGTCTTTCCTGATATTTATAGTGTCGTGGTATTTGTGTACATCAGGAGTTATTGGCACACATAACATTGCTCTCTAGTGGTCACTTGTGGTAAACATTTTGTATGGTCAATGAGTGTACCGAAAAGTGATTAGAGGACATGAAAGACAGTTAAATTATGAGGACTGCATGTAAATGGGGCAGAACGCCAGTCATATCGTTTGGATGCTTTTGAGCACGATAGTACATATGTGCGCGCGTTTGTATACATATACACATAAAAACGACGGTTACGATGTTCGACGTCTATGGACCAAACGTAAGGAAAACGTTTATTTATTGTTATTTTTAATTTAGTGTAACTTGCATTATTAAAACTGCGTCTTATGGCCTGAGGAACAAAACCTCGCCTTTCATCTATATCTCCTTAAGCAGACTCTTAGAGACGTTGTTTCTTTTTTTTTAATTTTTGTGTAACTTCTATTATTAGAACAGTGTCTCATGCCCCGTAATACAAAACCACGCCCCTCATCTATACTTACGTAAGCAGACAAGTGAAGACCGATTCTGCGACTGCCGATCTCGCTTATGGTTCTATTTGCGCGATGCCTGTGCGGTTTGAATGTGCGTAAAGCACGTACTGTATTGTCGAAGACATTTCTTTCTCCCCAACAGAAATCCTCAAAATCCACTAAACTGTGGCTGATGGCATTTAAGTGACCGAATCGAACAAATATCGGGTCAGCAGTTTTATTCACCACATTCAGTGCGAGTCTTAAAGACTGAAAAAAATTAAGCTTCGACTGAATTAAAGAATCTAATGTTTGAAATGTAGCACACATATTGAATTTTTTAATGGATACCATACGTTTCATGACTTCAAACTGCGCCACATAAGGTTTCCATTAATTTGTCTTAAAGTGTAGAGACAAGCGAAAAGTAGACTGAACGGAACAGAAGAGTCCTTCTCTTTTTATGAACCTTTGCTGGAAAATTCGTGGAAGTTCATTTTGTATTTATGTACAGATTTTCTTTTATTGTGTCAGTTATACTGTTGAAAACTAAGTTTCATCGAGTATGAAAAATTACTCGAATGTTTAAAGTAGAAAGGCATTGAAACGTTGATATCGAAACAATAAAGCAAGCAATTAATTATAAACTAAGGTGACAGATAAGGAAGTCTTTCATCGCCTACATTATTTAACTTTTATACAAGCGAAGTTCTTTGTAACTGAAAAAAAATGCTTAGCTCTTTAAAGTAAAGGCAAATCAATCCACAACTCGAAGGTTAGGTTGAACACCGCAATACTTTACTAAGCGTGGTACAATCATCCTCCGACATCATTTTAACTGACCCAGCCAGTCATAGTGGGACTTACAGTTTAAGGTAGAATCCTAACCACAGTGGAACTTCGCATTTTTCACATATGCAAATCGTTACCAGAGCTGAAAGAAGCGATAAATTAGAATTGCCGGGTATGGCAACGCCGTGTCCCAAATCTCACGTTAGGTTGGCACCTCGTGTGTGTCCCTAGCGGCCTCACCACTGGATTTCGGTGGTCAGCATGCAATCGCGGATCCGTATATAGTGCCCTGCTTGAAACGGGGTGCCCGACGCCTGGCTGGCTGGCATTGTGCTGTTTGTAGCTCCAGGAAGGAACCGCTTGGGTATACTTGTTGAAGTGGAGCGCGAACCGCGGTCGTCTGGTTGGTGTTGGAGTGAGCACCTTGCGTGTGACGTGAGCCTCGGCCGCCAACCGACCGGCATTCAGAAGTGACTTTTCCCTACCGCTTTTGAACTTCAACGTTCATAAATTCGGGCAAGCTGGGTTAATCGGCCTGGCAGAAACCGTCACATTAATGTTCTCGTCAGCAGTATGTCGTCCGTTCGTGCGCTGCACAAGGATACTGAAATACTTAGCGCCACTTTATATCTGTATGTTGTTTCGATAGTAGAAACATGCTGATGTACCTACATTTAATTACACATGAGGTAAAAAAGTTGTACACACATTATGTTCCATGAGATGGCTATTTGTCTTGCATTTTCAGGAACGTGTATAACCGTTGTAGAGTAAACAGTACACATATTATAAAAAACGATAAAAGGACATCAGGGAAAGGAACATGATATAATTTTGACACAACATACAGAATGAACCTGCCAGCTTGAGAGATTCATACCGTAAGTGGAGACTAAGGTTAGGAGAAGCTTTGAATATCTACACATTACTTAGCAATAAAATTTCATCACATTGCTAACAAAACATCGTTGTTTCTACACCGGGGAGCTGTTACACGGAAACACGAGCCACACTGACGACTAGCGTCCAGTAAGCGTACAAGAAAAACACAAAATTTGTTCCATTTACAGCTCGGACGAATTAAAGTCTGAGCATTGCGACCCTTATTTCATTTGATTTCAAGAGCCATTTTCATTCCACCTGGTCCACAGGAGAGTCTAGCAAATGCCCTGTATTGAAGAGAGAAGTGATGCTCCCCAAAAATCTTTCAACAAGTGCTGGTTTTCGGTTCGCCTTCCTAAAATGGCATTCAGGGCTGTCTTCTCATTTCACGAAGCTACAAGCAGACCTAGTTCTGACTCACTGCTGAGTGGTACCGCCGTTCCAGTGATAGAATGCAGTCACAATTTGTTTTCTACTCGCGTGGAGTATTCTTCATCTGTCTATCATTAAGAATAACTGTCCAAAGCATATCTGTTGAATAATATTTTTCTGCAGAAATCGGAGAAGATTCTTCTCTTCGTTAATACTAAATTACTTTCATTTTTTTCTTTTGCCAAATGTTTGAACGGAGCGAAAACAAGCCTTCCCTGAAATTAAACAATAGATTTTTCCCTAATTTCCATAGAAAAACTAAGAATGGAAATAGACAATGGGATATCAAACAGACCTCTGTGAGGTTTAGGTATGCAAACAAGATGTAGTTACTTGAAAATAATCGGATAATTAAGAAAAACTTAATTAGTGATTTGAGGGAAAATTGAAATATGTCACGAGCACCTGCTGCTAGCTACTTAAATGAAGTGCCAAAAAGCTCATCTCTTCAAGGTCTAGCTATTTCGCGCATAAAAAGTTGAAATGGTGTTATTTTTAACTGTCAAAAACACTTCGTTCAAATCAAGTATTTAATTTAGTACATTGCGAGAAGAGAAGACACTAGAAAGACAAATGAAGTGTCAAAACGTTAATCTTTCCAATGTCTAGCTATTTCACTCATAAAAAGTTACATTGATGTGATGTTTAGCTGTCTAAATGGCTTCCTTCGTATTTAGTGTTAAATTTAGAGCAATTCGAGAACGGAAGGTGCTAGGAAAGCAAACCACGTGTCAAATATAAAATATCATGTTTTATGCTTTTGGAACAAAATTTGAAAATAATTTTTGATGTTGAAATGTTTTTGATATTATTTGTCTAAAAGAGAAACATTTAACATATCTTTGAATGATGCTCGAAATCACGTTCACCATATGGCGATCAGACTGAGAATTTAAAGATCACTATTTAACTTAGAATCTGTCTTTTACTGGAAGGCATTTGTTGTAGATGTTTTCATGCATCATTCAAAGGTGCGTCAAATGTTTCTGTAATTATTTATTTTTAATTTATTCATATTCTGCTGCTGTGATTGTAATTGTAATCAATGTACAAGAATTATAAAGCCTGAACCAGTGTTAAATGAACAGCAGATTTTGGTAGTTGTAGTTATTTTAGTAATTTTAAGTAACTATTTTAAATTTATTCCTTGTGTACGTCAATTCAGTTAATAGTCAGATCTCTAGCACTACGTGATAAACTTCATCTTTGGTCATGTTGTGTTAAACCACACCTGTGAAGCCGTTTTAAAATGTATAAACAACTGTACGTCTTGAGTGATGTGGGTTGACAGAAAGGATAAATCAACGTCTACAGGCGTGAGAAAGCTAAAAAATGTTCTTCCCTGATTGTTCGGTGTTTTTTCACCGTTTTTTTCCACTGTTTCTCACTGTATTTTCCGCAGTTGGTTCATGAAATACAAAACCTAACACCTAATCTTCTCATAACAGAACATACATTTCATCTCACTCAACAGCAGAAGTAAATTACGTATTGGACAATTTGCACCTTACGATGGACCCACAGGGTCTGAAATGCATCGTGTAATAAAACACGGCGTTTTTATTAATACTACCCGTCTAGTCTATTTTATTTCTTACTTTTGGACAAATAATTTCACAAAATATTTAACCCTTTTTTAATTTTTTTACTGCAATGATGGAACAGACCTCCCTTAATGGATTACACAACATATGAACATGTAATTTTGATAAATTACAATAGAATCATGACTCCATACACTGTGACTAACGTAAGTCACTTACGTGATAGATAATGTGAGAAAGCCAATCGATACTTTATCGTAGATGACACGCGCGATACAAGGCTAAAAATTCACCTTCAAATGAGAAACAAAAACATTCCAGTATAGCTTTCCGTAAACATCGATATAATTGCGGAGGATAACAAGACTCAGGCAAGTTGGAGAACAATTTTTGATCTGTGCCGCAATATTTAAAAAATAAATTTGTCAAGATTATTTACTGCGAACTCCTTAAGCACAAGCCTTCTGAATTTGACAGATTTGATATTATAATTTTACTTCCGTAAACTGAACTCATTAGGTCTTTCAAAACATTTTACGACCCAAAACCTCATTTTTCATTCCTACTTGAAAAACTGGTTTCCTTATTTGAAGCACTAAACGTCATCATTACAACGTTCTGAAAAGGTCATTATTATGTTTACATTATCGCTGTTATCGCCCGTAATTGGCAGAAGACTTTGTTGTTACAGTTGCTCTCGTTTTAATTAATTGGGCCTGTCCTAGGTTTAAAAGCTCGGACCATTTTTTGTTAGTTCCCTGTGTTGCGATCCCCACTTCATCTTCGTAGCCTCTTCGCTCCGAAAACAAACTATATATTAAACAACGGTGCCATTGCCATCAGTCATGAATAATTACCGGCTATTAATTCTACTCCAATAAGTTAGCGACCTGGTCTGCAGTTTGTGGAAAACAACTTTCTGTCGGAATAATTTGAAGAAAGTGATTCCAACATTCATGAAACAATATTGAAACTGTATATTTCAAGACAACTGCTCCGTATTCGAAAAACTCGGTAACGCATGGTAGCGAGACACTAATTATTTTAGGTAATAAGTACTAAATGCTATACTCCCATTCGACGCCATTACGCTAGTGGTAAAGTCAGAACTGCAAGAGAAGTCAGACATGGCAATTTCATTAACGCTAAAATATTCACAACAGCCGTAGAGGAAGTTTTCAGATCCTTAACATGGTAAGACGTAAACTGTTTGCTACTAGCGTAGATAAGATTCGACATGAATGGGGCAAATAAACAGAGCAAGTTTAAAACTAGGCCTAAAATCAGTTATAATAAAAAGTAGCGCATAATCAACACATGGAAAAGAAAATGATATTCATTAAGAATGACCTCGTAGAATTTGTTGATTTAGGACAGTTGCAAACGACTGGATGGACAGAAAATGAAATAAACCAAAGAGCATAATAGTCTATAGTGCTTCAGGTAGGTGTGCATTTGTCTAAAATAGGAGGTTCTATCAGTTTTGAATACTGTCAGTGAGACATGGACTTCAGATGCGAAACCATTCAAAAACTGGTAGCTGCTCAGCGGACAATGAAGATATGCATGTTGTGAATCACTAGAGGAGGCGGGAAAGAGACAAATAAGCCAGGGAACACACTGGAGTGAAAAACTAAATTACAACAGTGCAACTGAAATGCAAGTGGCAGCACATGGAGCCATGCGAACCGATTGATAGGCGCAATAAGGACGTTGTTTGAAGGATTCCAAGAAAGACGGAAAGGACAAGAATAAGACCCACTGGAAGATGTCTATAAAACTGTTCGGTATTAGGGTCGCATGTGTTTGATCATGGAATAATTTGTAACTACATTCCTATGCCAGTAATAGGATCTGAAAATTGCTGCTGTGAAAACCGAAACCGGGAATACAGAGCAGTAACTGTGTGAATTTTGTCAGTTGAATAAATGAAAAAAATCAATGTAACGTATTTTGCACAAAAAGGCGAAGAGATCAATTATTGTTCACCGGCCGAAGTGGCCGTGCGGTTAAAGGCGCTACAGTCTGGAACCGCAAGACCGCTACGGTCGCAGGTTCGAATCCTGCCTCGGGCATGGATGTTTGTGATGTCCTTAGGTTAGTTAGGTTTAACTAGTTCTAAGTTCTAGGGGACTAATGACCTCAGAAGTTGAGTCCCATAGTGCTCAGAGTCATTTGAATTATTGTTCGTTTACGCTATTGGTGGTTCAGATATTGGAAATTGTAACTACCGTAAAATACCTAGGAGTAACCGTCTGGAGTGACCTAAAGCAGATTGGCCCCACAAAACGAATTGCAGTAAAAGCAAATACCAGGCTGATGGCTCTGAGCACTATGGGACTTAACTTCTGAGGTCATGAGTCCCCTAGAACTTAGAACTACTTAAACATAACTAACCTAAGGACATCACACACATCCATGCCCGAGGCAGGATTCGAACCTGCGACCGTAGCGGTCGCGCGGTTCCAGACTGAAGCGCCTAGAACCGCTCGGCCACCCTGGGCGGCAAATACCAGGCTGAGTCCATTGGAAAAATCTTAAGAGTATCTAATTCATCTATGAAAGAAATGCTCAACAAAATACTTGTTCGACCGATTCTTGAGTATTGTTCATCAGTCCGCGACCCTTACAACGTTCGATTAAAAAACAGACAGAAAAGATATATCAAATGGCGGCATGTTTCCTCACGATATAGTTTAGTATGCGTAAATGCGTTATACAGATGCTCAAGAAACTGCGGTGGCAGACGCTGCAAGAGAGGCCTTGTGCATCACGGAGAGGTTTAGTATTAACATTCCGAGAGTGTAAGTTCCAAGAAGAGTCGGGCAACTTATTCATTCCTCCCACATACGAGGGAAATGACAACAACGAGAAAATCGGAGACGTCACAGCTCATACAGAGGTTTATCGACAACCGTTCTTCCGCGCACCGTTCGCGAATGGTACAGGTAAGATGTCTTGAGGAGTAATACCTGTAGTCGCAGATTTTTCAACCGTGATCGAGTATCGTGTTTTACAAGTGCAGGAAGCTTATGGTTCGCTTAACATTGTACAGATAATCGGAAAACACGGACACCCCAAAATACGTGTTTTTACAGGAAACTGCTATTTACTGCTTTTACAAAATTATTTAAATAAAAACGAAACTTTTAATGCAAATGTTTCTAAATCGAACTAAAGAGCATAAAATAATTTCTCCTAGCCCCATATAGATAGTACTGAAAATTTGTGACTATGAATTTTTTAATAACTATGAAAATACTCGTAAGATTTAAAACGAAAATAACGTGGCCCATGTAAGGAGGTGAAATACTCATGCATCGACTGTCTATTGTTTGCGCCTCAAATGTTTCCTTTTAAATCGTAAAATTATTTTCATAGTTGTTAAAACTTCACAGCCACAGAGTTTCAGAAGTATCTGTATAGGGTTAGGAATCTGTGTGGGCCTGGGAGATATTCTTCCCTACTTTTTAATCCGATTTAAAAATGGGAATATTAAGAATTGATTTTTAATTAAATAGTTATTTTATGCTTTTTAGTCCAGAATGTGCCAAATTTTTCGATCGATTTCGGACATTTTGATGAGATTACCACAGAGACATGTGGTAAATTTCAAGTTTATTTCAGTTTTTCTTCACCTCAGTCAACCCGTGTATTGCTTACTCCTAAGTATATCTCGCGAAAAAAACTTGAAGGCCTACCAGCAATCGTACTGTTCACGAATCACTCGCGACTGGAACAGGAAAAGGGCGAAATACAGCGGTATACAAAGTATCCTCGAACAGAAACCAGACAAAAAAACTAGTTAATATTGCATTGTCATCCAGTTATGAGCTATGTTAAAATTCCAAGTCTCTAGCTCGTCGAGAAGTTAGTTTAAAATCAATTGCAAAATTTGTACCGAACAGACAGACAGACAGACAGACAGACTATCGAGGAAGTGAACTAATTAAAACGTGCTGAGAAAAAGTGCTACATGTCACATCTGAAACTCCACTTCACTCCCTACGCGTTACTCGTTTGAAACAACTGTTTGGAAGTTATCGAAAAAACAACATTCGTTCTAAATATATGGGAATTATTCCTTTTATTTCAAAATGCGTCCGACTATACGTGGATAGTCCGCACCCAGATAACAGTGAATTGCTGGACTCAACGCCGTTGAGATTCCGACATGTGTCTGACCTGCGAAGCAGGATCCAGATGGCGTCCTTCACGGTATTCCGCCGTAAACTCCACCCAGAGATTGCACTATGATCACAAGGAAAGTTTAACTACGACTGAGACATTAGAACACTGTTTTCCGGGAGGTCGTGTGGTATCACTGCACAAGGACGAGCGTGTGAGAGCGCGTTCCGTAGCGTCCAGAAGCAGCTTTGTGAGCGGAGCTTTGCCGCCGACGTGAGCGGCACACTCCGGGCTGGCGCTGATGGGTGTTGCGCTGCTTCTCGCGTCTACTCTGCTGCCGTTTCCCTTTGATGGAAGCCGCAGTCTCCTCCAAACACATAACAATGGACTTCCGGCGCAGCCCAGGACACTCGTGTATAGTATGAGGGGAACCTTCAGTAGTACTGCTTATTCCCATAATCAGGTGCACGTCGAAAGGGGAAGGGTGTTTATACATTTTCATACATCATTTCCCCAATTTCATAGCTACCTTTCGAAGCAATAAAGTAGCATCAACACAAATGGTTCAAATGGCTCTGAGCACTATGGGACTGCTGAGGTCATCGGTCCCCTAGAACTTAGAACTTCTTAAACCTAACTAATCTAAGGACATCACACACATCTATGCCCGAGGCAGGATTCAAACCTGCGACCGTAGCGGTCGCGCGGTTCCAGACTGAAGCGCCTAGAACCGCTTGGCCACCACGGCCGGCAGCATCATCACACAAAGAAGATACAGCGAGGTGAAAAAAATTCATGGGATAGCGATACGGACTTACACAAATGCGGTAGTATCGAGAATATAAGATATAAAAGGACAGTGCAGTGGCGGTGCTGTTATTTGTACTCAGATGATTAATGTGGAAAGGTTGCCGACGTGATTATGACCGCACAACGGAAATTAACAGGCTTTGAAAGCGGAATGACAGTTGGAGAGAGATTCCTGAGACATTCCATTTCGGAAATCGTTGGGGAAGTCAATATTCCGAGATCCACAGAGCCAGGAGAGTGCCGAGAATACCATAGTTCAGGAATTTCCTCTCACCATGGGCAACGCAGTGGCCTACGGCCTTCACTTAACAACCGAAAGCAGCGGCGTTTGCATGAGTTGTCAGTGCTAACAGACAAGCAACACGGCGTGAAATAACAGCAGACGTCAATGTGAGACTTACGTCGAACGTATCCGTTGGGACAATGTGGCGTTAATGGGCTATGGCAACAAACGACCGACGCGAGTTGCTTTGCTAACAGCACGACATCGTCTGCAGTGCCTCTCCTGGGCTCGTGACCATATCAGTTGGCCCATAGACGACTGGAAAACCGTGGCCTGGTCAGATGAGTCGCGATTTCAGTAGGTAAGGGCTGATGGTCTGGTTCGAATGTAGTGCACAACCAGCGGATCCATGGACCCAAGTTTTCAACAAGGCGCCGTGTAAGCTGGTGGTGGTTCCGTAATAGTGTGGACTGTGTTTACCTGTAATGGACTGGGCCCTCTGGTCCAACTGAACCAATCATTGACTAGAAATAATTATGTTCGGCTACTTGGAAACCATTTACAGCCATTCATCGACTTCATATTCTCAATCAACAATGGAATTCTTATGGATGACAATTCGCCATGTCACCGGACCACAACTATTCGCGATTGGTTTGAGGAACAGTCTGGAGAGTTCGAGCGAATGATCTGGTCATCCAGATGGGCCGACATAAATCCCATCGAGCATTTATGAGACCTAATCGAGAGGTCAGTTCGTACACAATATCCAGCACTGGCAACACTTTCGCCGTTATAGACGACTATAGAGGCAGAATGGCTCAATGTTTCTGCAGGGTACTTCTAACCACTTGTTAAGTCACTGCCACGTCGAGCTGCTGCACTACGCCGCACGAAAGGAGGTCCGACGCGATATTAGAAGGTATCAAATGGCTCAAATGGCTCTGAGCACTGTGGGACTTAACATCTATGGACATCAGTCCCCTAGAACTTAGAACTACTTAAACCTAACTAACCTAAGGACATCACACACATCCATGCCCGAGGCAGGATTCGAACCTGCGACCGTAGCGGTCACGCGGTTCCAGACTGAAGCGACTAGAACCGCACGGCCACACAGGCCGGCTTAGAAGGTATCCCACGACTTTTGTCACCTCAGTGTACATTTAAAACGAGATAAACATTTGTTGCTTTGGTGACTGCCTGAATGACCCTCAGGGAACAACGCAGCCAGGTAAACAAGCATTAGCACAAGCTGACCTACCAGTCGTTAACAACGAACCTGGTACTTTTCTTTCGGCTCTTGAATCAACAGGAAGCAGAGTAAGCCAGGAGAGGAACGGAAAGGTCCTCCACTATTAAAAAAAGGGAAAACTAACTTGCACAGCGTAGACAGAAACAATTTAAAGAAACAGAATTCCCTCTTTTGCATGCTCGCATGACCATAGTTTGCTGACCAGAATTACAATCCAAGTGTTTAGTGAAATACCGATAACTGTGATCGCACACCTCGATTTTATTTTATGTAAATTATGGCTTTAGCAAAGCTGTTGGCATTGGGCAAAGCCACTTTTACTGCGCACTAATGTAAACAAATTATTATTATTATTATTATTATTATTATTATTATTATTATTATATAAGACGGTCTTATTCATTTTATCGTAATTAACCAGTGTGTTAGTATTACACTGAAATATTTTATATGTTTTGTTGTTATTATTATTAATTCATATACATATATGCCCCGTTTAAAAGTGGAGAGGTGACAGCAAGTTATATTTGGGGAGGCGGGAAGCAGTAACTTTACAGTAACTGTACTTCAGGGATGATGCTATTATGTGTAGGAAGCTTGCAATCTCAGAAGACTGTATAAAAATGCAGTAGGACCTGGAGAGAAGCTGCGACTGCTACAGGAATGACATTCTATCTGCACGAAAGTAAGTGTGTTGTATTGCTCGTTTACAGGGAAGATATACATTGCTTTTCGAATATATTACTTACGATGAATCACTGTAAACCGTGAAATATCTAGGAGCAACAACCTGGCCGGCCGGTGTGGCCGAGCGGTTCTAGGCGCTTCAGTCTGGAACCGCGCGAACGCTACGGTCGCAGGTTAGAATCCTGCCTCGGGTATGGATGTGTGTGATGTCCTTAGGTTAGTTAGGTTTATGTAGTTCTAAGTTCTAGGGGACTGATGACCTCAGATGTTGAGTCCCATAGTGCTCAGAGCCGTTTTTGAGCAACAACCTGGAGGGACTTAAAGTGGAATGAGCACAGAGAGCTAGTTGTATGTAAAGCAGGCACTAAAGTGAGATTTATTGAAAGAATCTTAAAAAGTAACTACGGGGTCGGGGTCAGGCTCAGAGTACTACGCGATGCTGACCGCCTACTGTGTCGTCCACAGTCGAGTCGAGTCTTGTGGTTGCGAAATGGTGGGACATGGTGTCAGCACACTGTTCTCCCACCCGCTGATAGCGTTACATACTTGGTGCTGCTTCTCGTTCAGGTAGCTCCATTTATTCTAAAGAGGTCGAATGCACTGTGTTCCAGTCCTCTCGCCAAGGTGAAATCCCTCGCAGTACTGGGAACGAACCCATTCCCTACGCATGGCAAATAGATCGCTCAGTTACCGAGACAGACAGTGGAAGCCTCGTAAAGAAATGTAATTCATCCACGGAAGAATTAGTTTGCAAAACACTCGTTCGACCGTTTCTTAAGTGCTTCTCGTCGACACGGAACTCTTACAACGGAAGATTAATACAAGAGAAGGTCTAGCGAAGAGTGGCGCCTTTCGTCGCAGTTTATTTTAATTATAGCGAGATAACAACTGTGGTACCATAACTACCCAGTACAACACACACAAGTATGGCTTGCGGAGTATAGAAGCAGATGTAGATCTTCTGGCTTATTCCATTCGGAACGTGCCCTAGGCCCTCCATCATTGTATTCTTAACCCTGCGATGGTGGCAGCAGAACTGTCGCACAGAATACTAGTCCAGTGAACGAAGGATAATTGGGAAAAAAATTCGTGCAGTCGCAAATTTTTGTACAGTATACAGTAGCAGGGGGCGGGGAGTGCCATCACCAACATCCTAAAAATGTTGACCGGTGGGGAGAGAGTGTAGAAGAAGTGGGGGCGGACGTTTAAAAGTCAGTTGTTCAAGTTTTTCTTGAATAGTTCTTCGTCCTAGCCACCCTCGATGGAATACTAAAAAAAGCAATATGTCTTCAGGCCACAAGTGGCCCATCGGAACCATCCCACCGCCGTCTCATCCTCAGTTGAGCATGCGGATAGGGGGGGCGTGTCATCAGCAAACCGCTCTCCCGGTCGTTATGATGGTTTTCCTCGTCCAGAGCCGCTATTATTCGGTCGAGTAGCTCCTCAATTGGCATCACGAGGCTGAGTGCACCCCGTATCGATGGAATACGCCACTGAGAAATTCCGTTACATCAGTTTGAACGTGACGTGGCACACCATCCTGATGAAAGTAATAATGTCGCTAATGCTGCATTTATCATGTGAAACATTTCTAAGTAAGAGTCACACGTGGCTGTCTCCTCAAAGGAGTACGGCCTGAAGAACCACGTAGACGACAGACCGTACAAGACTGATACTCCTGGGAGATTAACATCCCTTTTTTCAGCCACGTATGGATTTTCGTTAGCACAATACACGAAGTTGTGGCGGTTTATTGTTCCGTTAGCTTTAAAGGAAGCTTCAGCCGACCAGAGATAATAGCTTGGGAGTGTTCATCTTTTTCACATGTGTGGACGAACCACTAACAAAATTCAGTCAGATTCATTCTCGTTCAGAGATCGGAGAAGACTCGGCATGTAAGTCTTCTATCTCGGATTCCGCAGAATTCTGTAACAATGGTTTTGCTGATCCCGGTCTCACGAGAGCATTACCCACAGATATTTTCTGAAATTGTGTGTACGCCTCAGTCACTGCGTCAGTATTTACTTCCGTTATCTGATGAACATTTCTTTCTTCCACAACGTCCCCTCTTCACACCATGCACAGATCTATCGACTTAAAAAAAAAAAATAGTACTCCATCCGAGCCGGCTGGAGTGGCCGAGAGGTTCTAGGCGCTACAGTCTGGAATCGCGCGACCGCAATGGTCGCAGGTTCGAATCCTGCCTCGGGCATGGATGGGTGTGATGTCCTTAGGTTAGTTAGGTTTAAGTAGTTCTAAGTTCTAGGGGACTGATGACCTTAGAAGTTAAGTCCCATAGTGCTCAGAGCCATTTGAACCATTTTGAACAAATGGAAGCGCTGCTAAGCATTTCACTGTCCTCCGAATTATTGTCCGACAAAAATATTTCTCTCTGTTTAACTAAAGCGAGATTCAGTTTAAAAATATTATGTATTATTTTGGGACCTCTAGTACATAAAGGGTATGTGGGATGCGGTGAGCAACTATATTCGCCTATTTTCTGATGACACTGTAGCGTACGGAAAAGTGTCGTCGTTGATTTACTTTAAGATGGTACAAGATGATTTGGACAGAATTTCTATTTGGTAGGATGAATTACAGCTTGCGCTAAATGGGGAAAAATGTTAGTTACAGGGAATTATTTGGTAAAACAAATCTGTAATGTTCGAATATAGTCTTAGTAGTGTGCTGCTTGACGCAGTCGCGTCGACTTAATATACACGCAAAACGTTGTAAAGCGACATGAACTGGAAAAAGTACTTGATACGAATGTTCAACTTCGGTTTATTGGGAGAATTCTTGGAATGTATAGCTCATCTACAAGGAGAGCGCGTATAGGACACCGTGTCACCCATTCTTAAGTACTGCACGAGTGTTTGGGAACCCCTCTAGGACCGATTAAGTGAAGACACAGAACCAGTTCAGGGATTTGCTGCTAGATTTGTTACTGGTAGGCCGCGCGGAGTGGCCGCGCGGTTTGAGGCGTCATGTCACGGACTGCGCGGCCCCTCCGGCCGGAGGTTTGAGTCCTCACTCGGGCATGGGTGTGTGTGTGTTGTTCTTAGCGTAAGTTAGTTTAGTAGTGTGCAAGTCTAGGGACCGATGACCTAAGCAGTTTGGTCCCTTAGGAACTCATAAAAATTTGAACATTTGTTCAAATGTTCAAATGTGTGTGAAATCGTACGGGACTTAACTGCTAAGGTTATCAGTCCCTAAGCTTACACACTACTTAACCTAAATCATCCTAAGGACAAACACACACACCCATGCCCGAGGGAGGACTCGAACCTCCGCCGGCATCAGCCGCACAGTCCATGACTGCAGCGCCTAAGACAGCTCGGCTAATCCCGGACGGCTGAACATTTGTTACTGGTAGTTTCGATCAACATGAAAACGATCCGTGAATTCAGATGGGAATCCGTAGAAGCAAACACTATTGACAAGACGATTAAAATTCTACTGCGTGTTGTACCATGTCACTGAATTTTAATAATCGTGACCCGGTCGCGGAATTCTACGTAATTATGACTACTGATAAAGTTTAGGGAACCGGTATATGTGTCAGACTGCAGAACGAATCTACTGTCACTAGCATACATCATGCGTAAGGTCTGCGACGGCAAAATTAGAGAAATCAGGCGTCGTACGAAAGCCTGCAGACAGTCGTTTTCGCCTTCCTCTGTTTACGAGAGGAACAGGAAAGGGGATGTTGGGGAATGGCTAGCAGTGGTACAAGGTCCCCTCCATGATGCACTGTACAGTGCCTTGCGGAGTATACATATACAGCTTCCAAAAACACTGAAACACTGCTGTATGGCCTGCAGACCAAAAGCCAAAAATAAATTTAAAAAAAAATACTTTCCTCACCCTCCTCTATCAATGTGTCTAGATAGGGAAAGAATATTGCCTAATTAGTGTTTTATGAGGAACGGACGTCTTGACACTAAGAAGCAAGCCTAGAAGCTTGGAACACAGATCGTTAAATATGATGTAACACCTGGCAGGCAAATGTGCTGCCAAGTGGGGCTCCTGGCGGGCCTGCCAATCGATCGGAGAAGCAGAAATAGGCAGCGGGCGCTATTTGCGACTGGCTGTTCGTTTTTGCAGCAGAAGCAGCTGCGGCACGGCTGATGAGCTGGCAGCGGGCAGGTGGTGGCTGCGATAAGCCCTCCTCTCCCCTCCAGCCTGCCGCTGGCTTCTTTACGACCTCATCTCGCCGCGCGCCTACTCTCCCGTCAGCTTAGCAACATGCACTACATCTTCCTCAACACTATCACTAGCCATATAACCCATTTCGCGCTACTGTTGATGGCACAACGTATGAGATACAGCCATCGTTCACGCCGCTGTTTCTTTGCGGCAAGCCTCGTAAAGGATCGCTACCACGTCTCTGTGCTGCGTCTGAGTATCTACCAGGTGGAACGGAACGGTGTGTGTGTGTGTGTGTGTGTGTGTGTGTGTGTGTGTGTGTGTGTCAAAGCGAGTGAGCGAGAGAGAGAGAGCGAGAGAGAGAGAGAGAGAGAGAGAGAGAGAGAGAGAGAGAACTGCAGCTGTTATACCGCGCGAGGAGTCTCTGTGAGGATATAATTAAAATACATAATAATAATAATATTCTCGGCAGCAGCAGCAGCAGCAGTAGTAGTAGTAATAGTAGTAACCGAAGGAAGTTTTATTCATCCCCAGATAACTTTTACAAGGATTTTGGTCACGCCATGGAATTATAGTTGGAGAATAAAAAATGTAATTCACAATTACATCCATTTATTTACTTATGGATATAGTTTGACAAAGATGATTCAGGTAGTCGACTGCGGCGCTATAGCAGGAACAATTCCGGCGTTTACTCAAAGTAATTAAGAGAAACCACGGAACACCTAAATCAGGGTGGCCATAGCTGCTGGAGCGTTCGTCCTCCCAAATATGACGCCAGTCTTTTTAAAACTGAGAAAACTCGTGTTCCACTGTTGATTTCTCAATACCGATCACCACACACACTACACACATTTATTTTATAACGTAACATTACGCTCACTGTAAAGGTACATCAGGACCGTGGCGACGATGTTAGGTTTCCATTTTGCATACAGCAGTTTTCGTAACGAGAGCAGGACGAATATGTGAGCCGCAACACCTCAAACGACAAATGCATCACCTGGAAACTGTCCTGAGGAGCAATGGGTACTCCAAAAATTATATTAGAAGTGTAACAGAGCCAAACACTCGGCGAAGTGAGGAACCAGAAAAAGAAATGTCGGGTACGGCCTTTCTGCCATACATTCCCAGAGTGACGGACAGAATCGGCCGTATATTGCGCAAACATGGCGTAAAGGCGATTTTCAAACCGACAAGGAAGATCAAACAGTGTCTTAGATCGGCGAAAGAGAAAAGAGACCCACTTGCAATGTCGGGAATATACCGTATACTATGCACATGCGGAAAAGTTTATGTCGGAATGACTGGACGATCCATCAACACCAGTATCAACGAGCATAAGCGGCATTGTAGGTTGGGGCAGGTGGAGAAATCGGCCGTGGCAGAGCACGCACTCAATGAGACCGACACGGAAGTTCTGGCTGTAGAGAAGCACTATCACACGCGCTTGTTCAGAGAAGCTGTAGAAATACAAAAACACGCGAACAGTTTGAACAAGAAAGAGGAAAGCCTTAAGGTGAACGGATCCTGGCTTCCCGTACTGCAGCGAACGACCGTCGCAGGTAGCAAGAGGAGAACCGCGCCGGAAATGACCGCGGAGAAGCCCTCGGACGTTGGCGCACCAGGTACATATAGTCTGCGCCCGCGAGCTCGGCTCCAGTTCACCACCGGCAATGGAGGGTGAAGCTTTGACAATGCCAGCCACTCGTGCTAGCGAAACGTCAGAAAAATCATTAGATGAACGTCGGCCGAAGAACCCGAGATAGAAGCCAATAGGCAGTTTGTCAGTTTTCCATTTGCCTGCTTGAAAAACGGGGTTAGAATCTCTCCATAATGACTGAGGTGTTGAGTTCAGGAAGAAGATAAGATGTTACTAAGAAAGAGGATAAGATACTGGTGTGAAGGAATTATGTTTTTTGCTAGTTTCTTGAGCCTGTCTAAGCAAAATGTCTCGCATTATACGAATAAAACTGCCCAAATCGTTCAGAATATGTCTTTATTTACCGTTTGATATATGTGTTTATTTATAACGTCGTTTCGGCGACTGACACCATCAGATCAAAACTTACAAAATGTAAATCAAAGTTGTGTCAGTATCATTGAAAACTATGCCTAAACGGAGCGTCAGCTCTAAACTGTCAATCGATTTAACATATGGTTTACTAGTACTGACATTGAACCTTCTTTAATAAGTTCTAAGTTTTGATCTCATGATGGCAGTAGCCAAAACTGAGTTATAAATAAAGACATGCATTAAATGATCTAGATGGTTTCATTCGCAAAGGACTCGTAGAGGAAATCTATTTTCTTTATTAACAGGAAGTCCAGCAGTTTAAGTATTTATATTTTTCCCGGCCTCGTCCAAATAAGCGCCCTCTAATGATCTTGATGATTAGCGAACATTAAACTTTCCTCTCCTAGAAATTAAATTATGGCTATAACTAAGAACTTTTTCATTCGAAAAATCCTAGGAATTACCAACCTTGCTTCTGTCGATCCCGTACTTTAGATGGCGACTTCAGCATTTCAACTATTTTCTCTGACATAATACAGCTTCTGTCAAGTTTTTCAGCTGTCACACGATGTTTCATTCCCGTTGTGACACGCGAAGTAGAAGCAACTGTTATTTGGGAATCTTTCATCCACTCTGCCTACAAATCTGAAGGCTGTAAATTCAGCTAAGTACTTAGGGATTACAATTACAAATAACCTAAACTGGAACGATCACATAGATAATATTGGGGGTAGAGCAAACCAAAGACTGCGATTCATTGGCAGAACACTTAGAAGGTGCAACAGGTCTACTAAAGAGACTGCTTACGCCATGCTTGTCCGCCCTATTCTGGAGTATTGCTGTGCGGTGTGGGATCCGCATCAGGTGGGACCACCGCAAGTGTTTGACGAACGATCGTCACGTTGTCTGGGGAGCGATCGACGATCAATTGCGTGTCAGATCTCCTGTGATTTCAATCTATGTTTTGACTCGTAGCATACATAGTTTCACAGCTTTTTCTATTAATTCTATTAACTCTCGTCTCTCACTATCTTTAACTCAGAAATGCGTGGTGCAATTTGTTACATAACGATGCAAATGTATAAACTGGCGCTGAGACCCAATGTGCTTCAGCACCGATGAGAATTGGAAAAATGATTCAAAATAGTGCATACGGGCATCTGACAGAGGAACCCATCATTGCTGCCCCGTAATGACAGAGAAATTCTTGCTACTTTTATGTCACCCCTCGTTACACCGTACATAGCACACTTCCAATTTTATGCAGATATTTATATTGTGTGTATCCAGTGAATGCGTATGGGTGATAACATACCGCAGATTACCCACATATTTAGGTTTCCAAGATCAGCAGAGTGCAGCGTGGATCTTTAGGATTTCCACGCCCGTAAATTACGGCACGAGACCATCACAAGTGTTTGACGAATGATCGACACGTCGCCTGCGGAGCGATCGACGATCAATTGCGTGTCAGATCTCCTGTCATTTCAATCTAGGTTTTCAGTCACCCATATCTTCCGCGACTGTACGGAGACAACGTACCGCATAGACTTACGCCAATTTGCTGACACCTCAACACCGAACTCAACTACAGGCATAGGCCCATGGACATCGTCACCGGACCATAGAACAGTGCTGGCATGTAGCATGTGTTCTGTACGACTTCGTACTCGTCGTACACAACGGTAAGGAGAGGTGGGCTACGGAGTGGTATGACAACTGTCGTCGTAGGGAAGCTAGACAGAAACAGGAATGATTATCGAACAAGTTATCATAGTGAACAGAAGATTTAGTAAACTTGCATTTCTCCAAGTGTACGAAGACTCATTACAAATAATGCAGCAAGAAACAGAGACCAGCACTCTCAGTGTCAATAATGATGAAGCAGAAGCGAAGGTGTCATAGGGTAGTGGCTCGAAGCGCAAATGGGATGAGTGGCCGTCGCCACAGCATGGGTCAATGAATATGGATCAGTTTATCGAAGATATCTACATCTACGTGATCACTCTGCTATTCACAATAAAGTGCCTGGCAGAGGGTTCAATGAACCACCTTCAAGCTGTCTCTCAACCGTTCCACTTTCGAACGGCACGCGGGAAAAACGAGCACTTAAATTTTTCTGTGCGAGTCCTGATTTCTCTTATTTTATCGTGATGATCATTTCTCCCTATGTAGGTGGGTGACAACAGAATGTTTTCGCAGTCGGAGGAGAAAACTGGTGATTGAAATTTTATGAGAAGATCCCGTCGCAACGAAAAACGCCTTTGTTTTAATGATTGCCACTCCAATTCACGTATCATGTCTGTGACACTATCTCCCCTATTTCGTGATAATACAAACTGAGCTGCCCTTCTTTGTACTTTTTCGATGTCATCCGTCAGTCCCACCTGATGCGGATCCCACACCGCACAGCAATACTCCAGAATAGGGCGGACAAGCGTGGCGTTAGTAGACCTGTTACACCTTCTATGTGTTCTGCCAATGAATCGCAGTCTTTGGTTGCTCTACCCACAATACTATCTATATGATCGTTCCAATTTAAGTTATTTGTAATTGTAATCCCTAAGTATTTAGCTGAATTTACAGCCTTCAGATTTCTGTGACTTATCGCGTAATCGAAATTTAACTGATTTCTTTTAGTACTCATGTGAATAACTTCACACTTTTCTTTATTCAGGGTCAATTGTCACCTTTCGCGCCGTACAGATATCTTATCTAAATCATTTTGCAAGTCGTTTTGATCATCTGATGACTTTACAAGACAGAAAATGACAGCATCATCTGTAAACAGTCTAAGACGGCTACTCAGATTGTCTCCTATGTCGTTAATACAGATCAGGAACAGTAGAGGGCCTATAACACTTCCTTGAGGAACGCCGGATATTACTTCTGTTTTACTCGATGACTTTCCGTCTATTACTACTAACTGTGACCATTCTGACAGGAAATCACGAATTCAGTAGCACAACTAAGGCGATTCTCAGTAGGCACGCAGTTTGGATAGAAGACGCTTGTGAGGAACGCTGTCGAAAGCCTTCTGGAAATCTAAAAGTATGGAATCAATTTGACATCTCCTGTCGATAGCACTTATTACTTCATGAGTATAAAGAGCTGGCTGTGTTTCGCAAGAACGATATTTTCTGAACCCGTGCTGACTATGTGTCAATAAATTGTTTTCTTCGAGGTACTTCATAATGTTCGAATACAGTACATGTTCCAAAACCGTAGTGCAAATCGAATTCAGCGGATTACTCCTACTTCCCTTTTTGCGCATTGGTGTGACTTGAGCAGTTTTCCAGTCTTTAGGTACGGATCTTTCTGTGTGCGAGTGGTTGTAAATAAATGCTAAATATGGAGCTACTTTATCAGCATACTCTGAAAGGAACCTGACTGGTATACAATCTGGACCGGAGGCCTTGCCTTTACTAAGTGATTTAAGCTGATACGTTACACCGAGTATATCTATTTCTGTGGCAAGTGACAGTGTCTCTTACGCCCCATGAAGATACGGATTTTGCGAGTCAACAAGGTTACGTACAGGCAAGTGGTGCCTCAGTTACACCCTGGGCTTCTTTTATGTGGTCGTAATCAGGCTCCATTGTCCAGCTGCAGGGACCACTGACTGGTGCATGTTACGCTGACATTCTTGTAAACTATCTGCATCCGTTTCCAGGGTTAGAGAATCCTGACGTAAACGCCGTATTTCAGCAGGACAATTGGACATGTCACCGCTCTTCGGTGGTACGCACGTGGCTTGAACGCTCTGTTGGGTTCACTACCATGTCTTGGCCCACCATATCATTCGATCTTAACCCAACTGACACGCTGTCGAAAGCCGCGTACACTCGATGAACGTAGCATCAACTATACAAGAAAAGTTGTGGATACCACTGCAAGATGCGTGGAACATTATCTCATGATTCTAACATCTCGTCGCGTTACTGCACTCTTAAAGAGATCGCTTAGGAATGACTCGCTATTTACATCGCATCAGGTACCTTCCCATGATTCCGGTGACTCAGTATATTACGTATAAAGGGCGAAGAAAAATTCGTGCACTCGGACTTCGCAAGGGGATTTATCACATACTGGCAATACAAAAATGTCTCTCACAGAATTTCGATCTGCGCATATTTAGAGCAGGAAATGGACGTTAAAGACTGGCAGCCTGGCAACCCTGTAATCACAAGTACGGTAACTGCCTCTGCTAGCAGTTACCGTGGTGTTATGCAGTGGTCAGCGTTTTGGATTGGCATGCAGGAAGTCGAGGGTTAGGGTCTGGCTCCAGGCTTATTTGTTTTTATATGCTAAAAGTAGTCTGCGTGGTATGTTTTCTGGAGTCTTAATCGTGGTACAGAGAGTACAGTGGGTATTCTACAAAACATTTGCAGTTAAGTACTACGAGTACAAAAACGGAAGTGAAAACATTTTCATTGGTCAGCTTTTAAAGAAGCTTTTTGCACGTCGTGGACGCTAATTGTTTCGCACGACTACATCTACTAGATTCTAAACCTGTTTTCTGTGTACCCTCCCCCAATGGTTCCATCGAAGTTATTTGTAAAGCAAGTTGCTAGCCCTGCTGGTGACGTAAGGCCCTAGCGGAACGTATTGGACCTGAACGTGGCTAGAATAACAGTTGGTATTAATCGACGGGACCACTGGAGGAGGGGAGGGTACGCATAAAAAAAGTTTGGTATATAGTTGGTGCAGTGGTGCGAAACAATTCGCGCGCATGACGTGCAAAAGGTTTCTCCAAAAGAGATAAAAGATTGTATTTCATTTTTGTGTTTGTAGTATGTAACTGCCAATGTTCTGTAGAATAACCACTGTAATCGCGGTATGACGATCAAGATGCCAGATACCATTCACGCAGATTACTTTTACCATACAAAAACAAATAAGACTTGACCCAGAATCGAACCGTTGACCTCCTGCATTCTAACCGAAAATGCTAACCACTAGCCACTGCCCCAACTTCACAGCATTGCTGCAATATCCTAACAGAGACAGTTCCTGTACACATGATTACAGTTTTGGAAGATTGCCAGTCTCTAACGTCCATTTACTGCCCGAAATAAGCGCAGGCCGAAATTCCGTGAAAGACGTATTGCTAGTATGTGAGGAATCGCGCTGCGAAGACCGAGTGCGCGGATTTTTCTTCACCCCCTATAGGCGCATATGATGACGGGACAGGGTCTCCCGCAATCAATAAGAGAAATAAGGCAAAAAAGGCAAAGTGCGGTCTGTGGCCTAACACAATATAACAGATACGTGTCCCTCGGATGCACCAGGAAACGATAAAAAGGCTATAAGTGAAGGTTTACTTTCGCGGTAGTTTAATGGTTAAGGCGACTGTTAATGAAGCGCAAGAAATCCAGTTTCGAGTTCCGCTGAGGCACAAATTTTAATTTGTCACATATATTGAGAAGTACTTTATCTTTAGGATTACAGCGACTCATACTCAAGAAGAGCAGAAATCTATATTATTTTCTGAATGACAATAATTCGACACTTTGGCTGCCGTAAGTTGGATTAGAATATTCTTTTATTCTGCCTTTTTCAGTACCGCACACTTTCGGCTGTACAGCCATTCCGCACACTTTCGGCTGTACAGCCATTTTCAAATGTCTGAAATACTTACCAGATACCACATCGTTCAGCTGCAAATACAAAACAACCAGCAGTTGTATAGTTGGCAGAATATAAGTTAAAGTGAAATAAAAGGGAAATGACATAGGATAGCCTGTCAAATGGACATATTTGCGTTACAGTCAAAATTTATGTTGCTTAGGCATTCTTAACATGCAGTTAGGTAGCCTCGTGTGCAATAAAGTGCAAGCAGATTCAGAAAGTGGCCGGTATACGGTAGGGATATCAACATAATAAAGAAATATTTTACTATTTTGCTAGACTTCAAAATAAACAACATGATAAAATGTTTTAAATTGGTGATGGTGCACAGCGACCAGTCACAAATTGGTTTTAGATTTATTTATTCAACAAGTACCGCTACCGATTTCGAGTTTTTCACAATTCATCTTCAGTAGGTTTTTAATGCTTTCATCGGAACAAATTATACATTGCCCTAGGATAAACAATTATTCAAAATTTCAAAAGTATAACACAGATGGCTACGCTACAGATTTATGTTAGAATGCAACTTACGTGAAATGTCCATCTGCCGCATTCGTTTTCTTCCAGTTAAATATATTTTCAAGGATTTTCGTATTTTCACAATCGCATACGTTGGTTTGCAATACAAAACACTTTCGTTGTTCACAAAAAAGATTTTCCAATGTGTACAACATGTTTTGATTCACAACATACGAAAACAAATACATAGTTTACAAAGTACAGGAGTTTTGAAGATGCTGTGATACAATGATACAAAGATACGCCATATCTTTGTATCATTTTACTGCAGCATCTTTGACACTCCTGTACTTTGTAAACTCTGTTTTCGTATGTTGTGAATCAAAACATGTGATGCATATTGAAAATTCGTTTTGTGACCAAACGAAAGTGTATTAGAATGCAAACCAACGTACGTGATTGTGAAGATACGAACATCCTTGAGAATATATTTTATTACAAGGAAACTGCAAAAACAAATGCGCCAGATGGACGTTGTTACACGTTTGGAATTGTTGGTTGGTTTGGGGAAGGAGACCAGACAGCGTGGTCATCGGTCTCATCGGATTAGGGAAGGATGGGGAAGGAAGTCGGCCGTGCCCTTTCAGAGGAACCATCCCGGCATTTGCCTAGAGTGATTTAGGGAAATCACGGAAAACCTAAATCAGGATGGCCGGACCCGGGATTGAACCGTCGTCCTCCCGAATGCGAGTCCAGTGTCTAACCACTGCGCCACCCCGCTCGGTGTTTGGAATTGTGAATTATTGTTTATCCTAGGGCAACTCACATTAAACAAATGTATCATTTGTTCCGATGAAAGGATGAAAAGCCGTCTGATGATGATTTGTGAAAAATTCGAAACCGGTAGCGGTACTTCTTGAATAAAGAAACCTAAAAACAATTTGTGGCTGCCCGCTGTACACCATCAACGATTTATTTCCTGTAACAGCCACTGTCTCCAAACACGTCTTCATTTGAAAAAACCTCTTTAACAGCTTTTCGCCAATCGCGAACAGTTGTTGTTTATTTTGAAGTCCGATAATATTGCAGAATATTTCATTATATGATGATACCCCTGTTGTATGCCGGTCACTTTTTCATTTTACTGGATACCAAGCAAGGCAATTGAATTTTAACAATGCATGATCAACATAAATTTTGACTGTAACCCAAATATGTCCATTTCACGGGTTATACCATGTAAATTGTCTTCTGTTTTATTATAACTTTTATCCTGCTACCTAAACAGCTAATGGTTGTTTTATAATTGCGTTTTAATGATGTTGCATCTGTTATGTATTTCAGACACCTGGAAATGGCATCATAGCTGAAATTATGCAGTAGTGAAAAATAAAAGTTAAAAGAACATTGTAACCAAAGCGGTGACATTCAATGCGGTGGATTGTTCTCATTCAAAAACTAGTTCCGGCTGTGGTTATAAGGAGAGTGTTCGTTAAGCTAGGAGAAGTGGTGTACTTACGTGGTACGGACGAGCCCGGCGAACATGTCTGGCGGCGTGGCGGCGCCCTGCCCCGGACGGCCAACCTGCGTCGCAAACAATGCAATGCGTGCTCACAGCACCTCTGTCCTCTCGGTTAGTCTCAGCCGTTAGTCGCAGCGGGTTAGTCGCACACTCAGCCGCCATGCAAAGCCACAACACACGGCTCTCTCCGCAACACCTCGTTATTACCCGCAAGCGAGCAGATTAAGCCACCGACACACACATTGGAAGCGCCCCATTTGACCTGTACATTAGCGCGCTGCTGCTATGTAAGCTGGTTTAGTCCGCAGCAGTGGCTGTGCTAATGATGGGCAGGCTCGAGAGCTCTGTCCTTTAGAACCAAAAGGAATCTAATACACATGCGAGAATCGAGAATGTTTAGGGCCGGCGCTGGCTGCGAGGCCGAACGTACAGTGTCCCTAGCGTACCATTACTTGCAACCCATTGTGTACGTAGGATAGTTGTATAGTTTTAATCATCACGTCGGTAAAAAAGCTACGTCATTATTATTTTTTAATTGCAAGCACATATCTGCAGTCCCGGCTCACAATCAAATCCCTGCGCCACAGCTTCGTAAAACGACGCTTAAGAATGGCACAGCCAATTGATAACGTGGAATATCGTGCGCTACTTTATTTTCTGATGTTGCGGCTGAGTCATGCCAATCCAGAAGGTTACAGAAGCCATCTGGATTTGTACGACACAGGTCTAGTTTTTACGCTGCTGCCGAAAACGAATTACCACACAATACTCCACTCTATGAATGGGCAGCGCCGTTTCGTTTTGGCGCCTCTACCTATGTGCCACACAGCTGTGTGTAGACATGTACCTGTGTGTAGACATGTACCTGCAAAAAAAAAAAAAAAAAAAAATAATTATGTAGTTGGAGGTGGAGGTTACTTTTAATAGAGTTAACGTATTTCTCCGGTGTTAACAAGGAACTTTTTGTTAAAAAAGAGGTGACAGCTTTTAGACTACCCTCGATCTCGTATATCCGCGCCACGCGAGTGTTCGTCAGGCATACAAAATTCTCATGATGCTGCTGGAGGTCTGGTGATCAAGCAATGTAATTGGAGACTGCACCTAAGTAGCCACTTTGTTGCCAGAAACTAAGATAAAATCCAATTTTTTTGGAAACGAGTGTTCATTTTCCGGTTTTCAAATGTGTCTCCTACACTAAAAGTGAACTTTTTATTTTTCTCCCATCCTAAACAGTCAGTACGAATAAAGTTAGTCGTAATTGTTTTCAACATGAGTTTCCCTTTCGTCAGAAGATCGTTTTTGGCGATAATCCCAGATAGTTTCATAACAACTGAAGCAAAGTAGAATTAACACGTTTGTTCACTTGACCAGTCGCTACGAAGGTGACAGCGATCCAATGTTATGAAATTGTGTAAATACCACAATAGTCTCTGATTGCAAATATTTGTTTATTCAGTTACCGGTTTCAATCATTAACTGAATAAATTGAATAAACAAATATTGCGATCAGTATCTGTTGTGGTACTTATAAAAAAAATTTTGCGTTTATTTGTCGAGAAAAGGTTACTTTTTAATAGAGTTAACATGGATTTTTTTTAAAAAAAAGATGAACAATTCGAAGCAAACTTGTACGCGGTTGTGTTAACGTAAATAAAAAGTGTGTACATTCCGGTATTGGGTTTTAGTATGTATAGCTCGTCAATATTCTATCTGTTACAGCAGTAGAGAAAATAACAGTGAAGAAATGAAAGGCTGTTCTTTTAGTTACGGTCAGCCAGAAACAAATGGAAATGAAAGTGTCTTCTTCCCCAGTATTGCCAACAACTGTTCCTCTGGTCACAAGTCCTTCATACACGAACTGATCTACAACGTGAAACGCAAGGTCTCATTCTCGGTCGCCGGCCGGAGTGGCCGAGCGGTTCTAGGCGCTACAGTCTGGAACCGCGCGACCGCTGCGGTCGCAGGTTCGAATCCTGCCTCGGACATGGATGTGTGTGATGTCCTTAGGTTTCAATCATTAACTGAATAAATTGAATAAACAAATATTGCGATCAGTATCTGTTGTGGTACTTATAAAAAAATTTTTGCGTTTATTTGTCGAGAAAAGGTTACTTTTTAATAGAGTTAACATGGAATTTTTTAAAATAAAGATGAACAATTCGAAGCAAACTTGTACGCGATCGTGTTAACGTAAATAAAAAGTGTGTACATTCCGGTATTGGGTTTTAGTATGTATAGCTCGTCAATATTCTATCTGTTACAGCAGTTCTAAGTTCTAGGGGACTGATGACCTCAGAAGTTAAGTCCCATAGTGCTCAGAGCCATTTGAACCAACCATTTTCTCATTCTCGAAAGTGGTTTTCGAATGCCTAACATTGGTGCTACAGAACACCGAGGATAAGTTGGAATAAAGAATTTCTCGGTTCTCAGACTGTCCATCGCTAGGCTGCGCCTTCGAATACAACACGGGAAACAAATCGCTCTCAGAGTCCTTTTACTTGGTCGTCAGAAAATCGAGGGTACTAGAGACAGCAGTATGTTCTGTCGCTACATAGAATGTCGCTGGTTGGAGTTTAGTGTTTCTTTTTGCTCGATGTAATTAAGAACAACGCTATGCTCGTACTCAATCCCAAAACGCATTGTCGGGTCAGACAGGGGTGGACAGAGTAGTAATTCGTCGCAGTCGGAGTACAGCTAACATTGAAACATTAAAATGGATCATTGCACGTAAAGAACACTTGCGCGAAGCAAGAATAACACAACTTGGTATACCATATAGAAAATATTCTAGGCAAAACACTCATGACTGGACTGAAAAATGCAAGAAGACAGCTACAACTTGGTCTGACGAGCGGAAAAGAGTGGTTTCTGGGTGAATGAAAGTAAAATGGACGCAAAGAAAAGCTGAACAAAACTCTCAAAATGCCTCTTGTACATCGTGTTGTCCAGTAGCATCCAAACGCGGGATAATAAAGTAGACGCATTGTGTATTTAGTTTACATGTCGGTTTTTTGAAGATATAATTTTTTTAAGAGTGTCGATAGAAGTTTGTAATAAATTGTGAAATATGATATCTCGTGTTTTCTCGGAGTGATTGATTAATGGTGTGATTTTGGATGCATATCCGATTTTAAAACAGAATCAACAACTCGGTTGCACACCTGATATAACGCTATTAAATTGTGGACTAAAGTCCAACATATCACGGAATTCTTACCTAACCGTGATTGCGACCTGTGCTCGGAAGTGACAGTAAGATTCCTCCCGTAACTGAAACAGTAATAAGTGGAGAGTAGTGCCACTCACCAGCACATTAACGATCGGGACGGTGAATGTATGTTACAATTACTGTTGCGTTATTTACCCAATTTAAAAATAAAATTCGCTCTTATAGGGGAACTTCATCAAGTCGACGTCGTATTTTCTAGAGAAAAAACACATGGGCAAGATATCAGCCCCAGCAACCGATCTCACATTAAAATTCGGGCCCTTGTGTAGATACTACGCAAGTATGGCCTTCGATCTGTCACTTTATTTTTATGAACACCTCTCCTCGCCTCTTCTGTAAGTGGTCCTTGTTCACTTTCCCAGAAGATGAGGCGACAACTACAATATTGTCCGCGTGAAACGGCCCAAACGATCCGGTTGGCTCCTTTAAAACAATAAACTGAGGTAACTGCACCTGTACATCTGCAGATATCGTTGGTATTACACTGTAGTTATGAGTCTTGTTACTGACGGATTGCACGACTGTGACGTCATCTTTTGTGTCTTTTTTTCGCAAGAGTTCGACCTGACGTCATTTCTAAATTAAACTCACTCTGGTCCATATTGAAAACATTCTGTTTACCGACCGGTTCCATAACAGCTCTGGTGTCGGCGACGAAATTTCCACAGGCAATAATTATGGCTGTTTCGTTACGGAGTTTTTTTGTTGTTTAACACTCGTTATCTTTCGTGACACAGTTCCATATTGCTTCTTGAAGGCGTAAAACCACCCAGCAGATACCTTGAAATTATTTGGGTCTACCTCTACTACGGCTTGAGCGCCCCAATACTGTACGTTAACGTCGCACATCGTGAACTTATCGCTGCGTGCATTGTTAAATTAATCTAAACAGATTGTATTTGCATGTGCAAGCTTTTGGCAATGCGTACCACGGTTTTATTTCAAACATACATATCCCTTTTCTGTTCCAATAATTTGAAGCTCTTCTTGACGGTCTTAAAACACAGATTCCCCTTCTTTCCACATTTCCAAAAGACAACGGCCCGCTGCATATATTCCTCTGTTATTGATACGGGCAAAGTGGTATTCGATGATTTTATATCGTGGCAGCAGCCTTCAGCATCACTGACTTTCTCGACTGCACGCCGCAGTCCCGTTGAAGCAATGAAAGTGTTCGACGGATGTGTCGGTGGTGAAATGGTAGCTTATCGCCATCGTCATCCTCTTGTTCACATGCACCGAAAGTCAACCAACTACCTTCTTGGATACCTAGCACGTCTTCATCCATGCAATTGTCTAGCATATCTGCAACGAAGTTGAAAGATGTAAGGGAAAGCGTAAAGAAAGCGTCATGTGCTTTCGTTTACCGTGTATAGAAGTTCGTCCAATAACGGCAAATATTGATGCTTACCACTCGCGATTTTAAAGAGTTCTAGTTCTTTGACATTTAAGCATTGTAGTTTAGTCGTCATTCCATACCGCTCTCGGAGGTGTCGCATGACAGCTTGTGGGTTCACCGACATCACTAACACTAACCTCTTACAAAACCCTGCGCACAGTACTTCGCACTCGAGCATTACGCGCCCGCTTGAAGCAGAGCGCGTGACAAACAACCCGAGCGCGAGAATGTTTAAAAGCTATACGGTGAGAGGGCCATACCTGCGCAATGTCTGCATAATAGCCCGAATTTTCGCCTTAAATCGGTTGCTGTGGTTGATATCTGACAGTTTAAAACTGTGTAACGCACAAGCTCTCAAGAAAAGACGAGGTCGAGTTGGTGAAGTTCGCTCGTTAGTGTCAGAGGTGGAAATCGACAGAAAAATTACCACGAATAACAATTCGTCAGAATGAATCTTTCACTCTACTGTGGAGTGCCCACTGCTGTAAAGCTTTTTGATACATCAAAACAGCATCCTCGTCAGGAATTCTAATTTTCATCTGTCTGAAATTTCAGGATAGCTTGCCTCAGTCGCAGAGATAAAGGTTCATTCTGTAAGTAGCAGCTAGGCTATGATTAACCCATTTGTCTGCAACATCATTTCTTCCAGTAAACCCCGGCGGAGTGGCCGTGCGGTTCTAGGCGCTACAGTCTGGAGCCGAGCGACCGCTACGGACGCAGGTTCGAATCCTGCCTCGGGCATGGGTGTGTGTGATGTCCTTAGGTTGGTCAGGTTTAAGTAGCTCTAAGTTCTAGGGGACTGATGACCTCAAATGTTAAGTCCCATAGTGCTCAGAGCCATTTGAACCTGGATTGCCATGCACCTCAGCACGACGCTTCCGGGATTCAGCGAAGCGCGCTGGCCACGGATCGAATCCACCAGGCGAATGAGCGACAGGGGTCGATGTACCGGTCAGCCTGGATGTAATTTTTGGGCGGTTTCCCAGTTCTGACTAGGTGGACACGGGACTGGTACAGACGTCTCACCTCAGTTACGCGATCGGAAAACATTTAGAAAACATTGGGGCACAGTTTCACGTGGAACAACACTCGAAGTGGGTAGATGGGGTATACAAATTCCGTCTCGGGAGGGACAGGGGAGGGACGAGGTAGGGCGTCCGGCCTTCTCTGCTATTAACATCGCCAAAACCAATAATTAACATGCCGACCCCTTGAAGACACTGGATAAAGGCCAGGAAAAAGGAGAAGGCCATTTCTTCCAGTAGTGCTAGTCCGACAATGCATGCAGACAATTTCTGTGTAGCAACAGTAAGGTACTGGCACGGTAGATGTGTACAGTCCGTGGGCTGTGTCTGTGTAAGAGCTTTGCCCGGTCTCGAGAGCAAGTCCGGTACACAGTTTTAAACTGTCAGATTACGTTTCGACGACAAGTACTTGCGTACGAGGCCCTCTCCGGACGTCCGGAATTTGTGATTCATACGATCGGACGACGCTTTCGTGACAAAGAAAGGATTCGAAACGATGGTATGGCGTGGTGGTGAGTAAGCATGCCGCATTCCGTTAATAGCAATTTGGAACTCGCCGCAACGCCTTTTGCTTACAACGACAATTTCTGCTGTTATGACTACATTACATAGGCACTAGAATGCACTGCCATGCAAGAGCGTCAGTAATGTCCCGAAAGGAAGCTTAGGAGACTGGAGCAAGCACAGGTCACAAGTCATTATTTACCATTGTCAAGATAGCTGTCACCTCATGTATAAAAAGCCTATGTCAAGTAGTAAGATATCACAGACATCTTAAGAAAATTATCCATAAACTCGTTTGCTTTTTTATTGCCCTCTATTAACACAGCAATGGCGCTGAAGAAAGAAATTTTCACACGTGGTATTTGGTAAGCAGGCGAGGAGAGAGCGCGTGGGGAATTTGGTATCGTACAGACTTTGTTCATGGTTTTCCAGTGTTAAGTCGCAAATCTGTCGACCGCATCTCACAGAGTGAGGACAAGGAACACTGTTGTCGATAATTCGTCCTTCGGATGGAAACGTTGAGATCGATAACTTTTGAAAGGAGTGTGTTATGTACCGGTATCCATCTGTCACACTCTCCCTTCACCATCAGCTACATCAACACGGCACTACACTCACTAAATGCAGTCGTTCATATTGCACCTGATACCCCAAAAATTCCAAAAAGACGCCACCCATCAATGGCCTCAACACGATTCTTTCTTAATGGGCATCGCGAAAACCAAAATCTCTGTGTTATTATATTAGAACGATTCATAACATTCTCTTTACAATTCACTGCACTTGAGGCGCAGACACTACAGAAGTTTCAGGAACAATTTAAATCCTCTTTTCTTTCCTTCCTAGAGCAACTTCGAAACCTTTTTTAGAAAGGTCATTGCGCCACACGAAATTATTAGTATTGCATATGACAGTATAACACCACCTCATACGTCGAAGATGGTCGAAATCAGTAGCACGCCCAGCTGGTCAGGAAAATTAGAAAATATCGGATTTCATCAGTAAGTGATGAGTATTATTCTAGCCGCTGATAACTCTCTGTTCCTGAAACTTCCACTTTTAGCCGCGGTGTGCCGACTGTGTGCTGTAGGACAACATGCAGACAGGTCGTCACTGGAACGCGAGAAATAGTGGTTATGTCAAGCATTAGGTATTTAATGAATAAATAAACATATCTGCGGGTGTGAAAGTTAATTACACGCTTCCGTTCGACACACTGTTTTGGCCGAGTGGTGTCCGGGCAACGAGCTCATCTGAGATTGTCGCACACAAAAGCGGCAAAAAGAGTAAAGAAGCTATTTAAATATTTCGCCGAAAGTACAACGTATATCTCAGCTTGTGTAAATATTATAAATAACTGACCTTTCAAATGCCAGTTTCCGATAAATAAGTAACTTCAACGGCTCCATCCAAGTTGCAGAGAGCTGAAATTCTCTTTAATCAGGCTGTCGGAAGCGTGACGTTGAAATTCATCCATAGAAACTTATTTGTTTATATTATCACACGTATGGCGGAATGTAGAAAGTAACAATAAGGTTATAAGAGCATAAAATCTCGGTGCAGTTTCGCCGCGTCTCCTTGTGTTTCTGGTTGATAACGGCGACGGACATTCATTGTCTTCTGGTCGGATAAGGCTATCCGTTTGTTCCACTAGTCCACTCGGCTGCGCTCTCCCTCTACCTCACCCTAATGGAGAGTCTCACTGAGTTGATTTAATGCACTGCTAATCCACAAGAATGCATTACCGCTCGCCTATACAAGAATCACATACTTTTAGTTCAGCAGATAGGAACAGCACATACTCGTACATTTATCATTCAATCCACAATCTTCATTCTCCTAACCGAAAAAGGAGTGCTTTTCTTCCAGTGCATTTCTGAATACTTGGCCACTAAGTCTTCGTTTAAACGAATAACGCAAAGTAAAACAATCTGGTCTTAGTGTTGTGGCGTTTGGAGGCGCTGACACAATCTGGATTAAGAATAAGCAGTAGGTTGCTATGTCAATCGAACTGCAGAGGCACCGTCGGAGTGAGAAATCGTTAATGCACTGTGGCTGTTTCATATACTGGACTAATTGTTTTTAATAATTTACCCCTCCCGATAAAAATACTATTTTTTTAATTACTTAATTACACCCTGAACCAACGCTGGTTCGCTATGGCAGTGGGACCAGAATTACGCGCGCAGAAGAAAACACAGACGAATGACATACGGATAAAATTCTTACTCATATCCACCGTGGGACTCATAGCATCGTATCGTCCATTAGTTGTAGGCATCCGATGATAGCAGACATGTGTAATGTAGTCGTGTAGAGCAGCAGGTCAACGCTGAAAAATAATTGAAAGTTCACGTGGCTCTCTTGCTGTCCATCCTCACTAGGATCAGTACATGGCGAGAATACGCAGTAGATGCTCTCGAGCAGGTCATCGGGAGATGAAAAGCTGCACTAAAATGATAGCAGACTGAAAATTCAGGACGCTCCAACGTTAGTCGATTTCAATTCTTGGCTTTGGATCCATCATTATATTTCTAGCTCGAAGTACAAAAAATTTAGAAACACAATTCATTGTACCACATAATAAATTACAAACACAGTTTCCTTAAGGACTCAAAATGTATTGAACACTAACAAAACTTATTCAGACGTTTGGTATTTTAGCTTTCACGATGTTTTGTAGGCAAACAATGAAAGGTAGCGTACGAAAATTTAAATTTTTTCTTATCTGTGCTAGAAACTGAAGACTGTGGCTTTAGTTAAAGTATGGTCAAATGTTCCCTATTCTTTGTCCAGTCTGAGCATGAGCCTCGTCTCTAATGACCTCGACATCGACGGAACGTAAACCCCAGTTTTCTTTTCGTTTCACTACTGACATCAATTGCATCGATGTGATGTCAACAACCCTTCGTTCCAGATTACTTACAATGCTCATTTGTAACTAATTTACGATTCTGTCTGTAATGTGGTTTTAAGTAACTGAACCTTATATACTTTCCATGGGAATCCATGTCACTGATCTAGAACAGAAATGGAAATAGACAGTCGAGAGCATATGAATATCGCTTCTATCTGATTTGTTTTCAAGTTATTGTTTGCATTCATGCTGTAGAGAGCGCAGTTCCTACCAATGATTGATCGGAAATATTCTAAACAAGCAATAATGGATTTTTAGGAATATTTGTGTTTAATAAGTTGTTTAAACCAAGGGGCAGCTGATAGTCTCTATAGGTTTGCGTCCATTTCGCTATTAATTTCTGGCTTTACGCTTTCCAATATGCAGTACTAGCTGAGAAATCCGGCGTTACGCAAGTATTTATTTATTTATTTATTCCAATCTTCTGTCACTCTATTTCCTACTCTCTCTGCCCATCTCATCCTCCCCGCTCTCTCTGTCCATCTCTTCCTCTCTACTCTCTCTGTCAATCCCCTTCTACTCCTCTCTCTATATCTCCTCATTTCCACTCACTCTATCCACTTCCTCACCCCCCCCCCCCCAATGCCATCTTTCTATCCATGCACCCGTCTCTGTCCATCTCCTCCTCTCTTCCCACTCTCTGTCCCTCTCCTCCCCTCTACTCTCTCTCTCTCTCTCTGTCCATTCCCTCCCACCTCTCTCTGACCATCTTCTCATCCACCCATATGTGTCCATCTTCTCCTTCTCCCCCCTCCTTATCTGTCGATCTCCTCCTCCCCTCATTCTCTGTCCATCACCCCATTACCCCACCCACCCGAAAAGAAGGTTTGTGGTTTTTACCCCACTCCATTTAGTAAGTAATATGTATACCAAGATTGGCTGAAATCGATCCAGGGGCTAGGGAGAGTTGCACACATATACATATGACTCTCTGATGTTACACACAGGGCGGATGTTAAATTTATATGTGGTATTCAGCCGTGGGTGTCATCTCAGGTGCGGAAACAAGTTGATCAAATTATTGGGTCGCTGCAGTGCTCATACTCGCGAGTTAGTTGACGCACTAAACAGCACAAATAAGAGACAAAATGCACTTCATATGTTTAAAAGTATTCCATGTCAACTAAATACAGGAAATAAGTACTTTTACGTCACCCCTTCTCATCCACACTCACATCTCTGGTTGTAGTGAAGAATCTTACTACCACGGTATTTTTATGCAAATGTACCTAACAAATTCGGATGAAATTGCTCCATGTGTGATGCTTCAATGTCACCCTTTTCATTCCCAACTCCAGGAGATATAGATGGTTCTTAATCCCACAGTGCTTCTTTCTAGATAGTTAGTAACCAGTAAATCACCCCAGTCTTAAAAAAATCGAACTCACTGTATCAAACAGCTTCAAACTTCTGAATACCTTGCAAATGAATTAATGTGTTATGTGTTAGGCGTTAAGCACGTAAGCGAGAAAAAAGTTTGGAAAAAGTTTCAAATTATGTTTAAAGTTTGCTGGATGTCGCTAAGTGCTCTCATTATCAAACATTGGATGAGTATAGTCTGAGTAATTTTCGCTTAGTTTAAAGAAAACCTGCTTTTCCCGCATCTCAGTGTTCATGACATCATATGACCTGAATTATGTATCGTGCGATGATACAATCTTGCAGGTACATTTAGTGGTCTATGTGGATACTGTCTACAAAAAGTTAAGTTATTAGTAACGGAATAATGAATTAAAACGTCATGAATGATGTGGCAGTTTTACTGCATGAACAGCGAAAATGTAGTAAGCGATAAACTTTTTTCCCTTCATCATTTTGTGAGGGGCGTCAGCGAGAAAAAGTTTTGTAAATGTTTGAAATTACGTGTAAAGTTTGTTGCAAGCAGCTATGTGTTCCCATTCTCAAACACTGGATGAATATAGTCTGGGTATTAGTGCGTAGTATGTTACGCTTCTTTATGACCCCCCCCCCCTTCTCCATTGAGAGGTAAGTTATTTGACCCCCACAGTGCTTCTTTCCAAAATGGTAATTGATGTGTGCAACAAGTCTGATTGAAATCGATACCGTAGCTTAGGAGAAGTTATACATACGTACATACAAACATACACGCATTTCTATAATGAGCTCTAAGATAAAAAAAAAGCAACCCACCACGAAGGAATTACCGAATGGGACGAAAATCGGTAGATATGATGTACATGCACGAACGAACAAATGAGTACAGTTTCAGAAAAACTGGATGATTTATTCAAGAGAAAAAGCTACACAAATTGAGCAACTCAATAACGCGTTGGTCCAACTGTGGCCCTTATGCAATCAGCTACTCAGCGTTGCAATAATTGATAGAGTTGTTGGATGTCCTACTTAGGGATATCGTGCCAAATTCTGTCCAACTGGCGCGTTAAATCTTCAAAATTAAGAGCTGGTTGGAGGAACCTGCCCATAATGCTCCAAAAGCTCTCAATTGGGGAGAGATTCGGCGACCTTGCTGGCTAAGGTCGGGTTTGGCAAGCACAGAAACAAGCAGTCAAAACTCTCGGCATGTGCGTGAGGGCACTGTCTTGCTGAAATGTAATTCCAGGGTGGCTTGCCATGGAGGACAACAAAACGAGGCGTAGAATGTCGTCGACTTACCGCTGTGCTGTGAGAGTTCAACGGATGATAACCAAAGGGACCCTTGTATGAAATGAAATGGCACCCCAGACCATCATCACTCCTGGTTGCGGGGCTATATGATGGGCAACAGTCAGTTTGGTATCCCACCGCTGTCCGGGGCGTCTGCAGGCAGATCTTCGCTGCTGGCAGCTGGACCTCAGTTCGAAGAGGTCCGCATCACTGAAGACAATTCTACTCCAGTCAAGGAGATTCCAGACTGAATGTGTCCGCCACCACAGGAAAAGGGCTTCTTGGTGTACAGAGATCAATGGTAGTCGGCCTAATGGGTGCCGTGAGTTCAGCTCACTTCCTGTGAGCCACCTATTAATGGTCGTTATGGCCACTGAAGCACCAGCTGCACGTCGGATCGATGATAATGATCTATCCGGGACTCTGAGTGACACTCTGACGATTGCTCGGTCCTCACGTTCTTTCTTCTCTCCAGGTCGACCGCTACTAAAGCTTCAGCCATGGTTCACCCATTCCTGCCAACATCGTCGAATAGTGGCATTGCTTCTATTACAATGTCGAGCGATTCCCCGATTACTCCAACCGGCTTCTTTCAGCCCAACGACATGTCCTCCTTCAAATGCTGAAATCTGCGTTTAATGTACACGCGCCTGTCTGCGAGGCATAGTTATCGTCCAACTGAGTGCATGGAATGAAATTCGCAAAGATTTTATTCCCTGGTATCGACATGTTCCGAGTTTACTATCGTTTCCAGCTGGGTGGTGAAACTGCGCTGCAGCGCCACACATTCATCCAACGACCGCCTAAGTTTACAATTTTGCATTTTCTGTCGATATCTGTTTGAATATCAATTTCTGACCAATTTGCATAGCTCCTTCGTGGTGCGTCAGTTATTTATTTATTTATTTATTTCGTAGTGTGTATATAGAGAAGCGATTATCAACAGCGAACCGCTTCATAGAGTCAAATAACATAGGAAAACACGCAGGAGCAAGAAGCTTGCGTAAAGCTGAAGACAATCATGCAAGGAAAAGTCTATATTTATGAAATGAAGGCATAAATTCAGAATAAAGGTTCGCAATCATTTTAGGCAGCACTTTATTTGTAATTTTCAATATAGATCATACTGTTCATGTGTGACAGTGTGACCTAGACTGAAAATTGCAAGTAAAAAAATATCTAGAAGTGGAATTTACCATGACGTAGTGGCCACATGGCTGCTACTGATGATTACAGTGATGAAAATATTGATGAAGCCGATGATTATGATAATTACGGTGATATATGATGTAGTGGATAACGTCTGAAATTTGATGAAGGTCTTCAAGACTGCATGAAATTACACGCACCCAGAGATGTAGAATACCACATAGACAACACTGCGAGCAGAATGAAGCAAATTGAAGAACCGTTGCCATGTTTTGTTTAGTCTGAGGAAAGAGGCGTGGTACATAACAGTCGTAAGAAATTTACGAAATAACTTTCAACAGTTAGCATTTATAAGTTATATCGAGAAGAGAGATTACCTCTGAGTGTAGCGCACTATCACTTTATATACATAGTCTCTCGACCGTAGCGAGATAGGCAGCGGATAGGCACTTGGTGCAGGGAGTGGCAACTGACCCTTAACATAGACAAATGTAATGTATTGCGAATACATAGAAAGAAGGATCCTTTATTGTATGATTATATGATAGCGGAACAAACACTGGTAGCAGTTACTTATGTAAAATATCTGGGAGTATGCGTGCGGAGCGATTTGAAGTGGAATGATCATATAAAATTAATTGTTGGTAAGGCGGGTACCAGGTTGAGATTCATTGGGAGAGTCCTTAGAAAATGTAGTCCATCAACAAAGGAGGTGGCTTACAAAACACTCGTTCGACCTATACTTGAGTATTGCTCATCAGTGTGGGATCCGTACCAGATCGGTCTGACGGAGGAGATAGAGAAGATCCAAAGAAGAGCGGCGCGTTTCGTCACAGGGTTATTTGGTAACCGTGATAGCGTTACGGAGATGTTTAATAAACTCAAGTGGCAGACTCTGCAAGAGAGGCGCTCTGCATCGCGGTGTAGCTTGCTCGCCAGGTTTCGAGAGGGTGCGTTTCTGGATGAGGTATCGAATATATTGCTTCCCCCTACTTATACCTCCCGAGGAGATCACGAATGTAAAATGAGAGAGATTAGAGCGCGCACGGAGGCTTTCAGACAGTCGTTCTTCCCGCGAACCATACGCGACTGGAACAGGAAAGGGAGGTAATGACAGTGGCACGTAAAGTGCCCTCCGCCACACACCGTTGGGTGGCTTGCGGAGTATCAATGTAGATGTAGAATACCTACAAAAAAGATGGTAGATGATAGTAGCCTAAATGTGGCGCCGCAGGGAACTCTGCACACTGTACCATAGCCTCTCTATGAATGTACATCCTTGCTCGCACCAATTCTCGCCACTATGATCAGGTAGTACTAAAAATGTAGTCCCGATCAGCGATGTTTACATGATGTGATAGTGGGTCTATAAAGTTTCGGCAGACTCCGACGTCAAATTTAGTACAGATCTCATTAACTTTTGCTAGGAAATTTACTATGAACAATGACATGAATTATGTTAAATTCATCCTTTTTCACGTGTTGTCGAATGCGGTTAAATGAATTACGTTGTTCCATGGAGGGACATACACAGTGAGTTAGGAGGAAAGGTACACGGTTTGAGGGGTGGTAGTATAAGTGATTCTAAAAAAAAAAAAAGAAAAAGTCCTATGAATATGTGTCCTGTTCTTAACAGTTTCCGAGGAAAGTAATGACAACGATGGCGAACAGGTCAAATGCAGGTGATAATAAATGAAACACTGTGATCTACTACTTTGTTTAATTGAGCAAATTTCCCCATAAAAGATGTTCAAAAGTCCACCGTCAACTGCAAGTCACGTTGCAGCTCTTGTAGACAGCTGCTGTGTTGCTGATCTGAGCTCATTCGTACGGTCCTTTACTTGATCACACGCATGCAAAGTACGAGCGAGGAGTTCCTCCTTTGTGTCCACTTTGCGCTTTTAGAATTCGCTCTTGCGCCAACCTCTCAAATAGTAATCTAATGGATTAATATCGGGTGACCTCGGTGGCCAAGATATGACACCACTGCGATTGATTCAACGCCTATACGTTTCAGTGAGTTACTGAGTCACTGGCCGTAGAGAATATGGTGCTTCGTCGTGCTGAAAGTACAGACGACGCCATGTTGCCCAATGAATATCCTACATGTACTCTGGCAACGCATTGTTATGGCACTCAAGGTACCATACTGCATTAAGACGGGTATCTAAAACAACTGGACCAGTGAGTGTCGGTCGTTAGTAATGCCGCAACGGACGTTCACTGAGAAGCGTCGTTGAAAATTTGTTTCCATGGTAGCATGTGAGTGCTGGTGGAGATCGACATGCGACTGACGCGCGTGATTTTCAAAAGCTGTATTTATTTACACGTCTAGTTCCGTAGGACCAAATTGAGGAGCAAATCTCCAAGGTCATGGAACGTGTCAGTACATGGAATTACAACATAAAAGTGATAATAGATGTTTATGAACCTAAAAAAAGTCAACCATAAGTTTAAGTAAACGCAGTCAACTATATAACATAAGAATCAACTTAATTTTTCAAGGAACTCCTCAGCAGAATAGAAGGACTGACACATGAGGAAACTCTTCAAAAAGTTGGTTCAAATGGCTCTGAGCGCTATGGGACTTAACATCTGAGGTCATCAGTCCCCTAGAACTTAGAACTACTTAAACCTAACTAACCTAAGGACATCACACACATCCATGCCCGAGGCAGGATTCGAACCTGCGACCGTAGCAGTCGCGCGGTTCCGGACTGAAGAGCCTAGAACCGCTCGGCCACCACGGCCGGCCCCAAATTGGTATATTAAGTTAAATGCTAATCATAATTCTGATACTCCTCATTATAAATAAACGCAACTTGTGACTGAAGGCGGTTTGTTCTTCATTTTACGAAATTTAAAAACACGTAGCTGAGAGGCCAGAAAGTATAAAAAAGACAGAGTTCCGAAGTGTTACCGGCATTGGAAACAGCGCTGGCATAAGTGTATAATATTTATTTGGGACTATTTTGAAGAGTAAGCCGAAGAAATAATAAAATAATGAGGAGTATCAGAATTATGATTAGCAATTAACTTAATGGTTCAAATGGCTCTGAGCACTATGCGACTAAACTTCTGTGGTCATCAGTCGCCTAGAACTTAGAATTAATTAAACCTAACTAACCTAAGGACATCACACACATCCATGCCCGAGGCAGGATTCGAACCTGCGACCGTAGCAGTCGCGCGGTTCCGGACTGCGCGCCTAGAACCGCTAGACCACCGCGGCCGGCAATTAACTTAATATACCAATTTGGGACAACGAAGTAAACAAAGCGAAATTACACATGACGAGCGAGGCAAGGTTCAAAATGGCTCTGAGCACTATGGGACTTAACTTCTGAGGTCATCAGTCCCCTAGAACTTAGAACTACTTAAACCTAACTAACCTAAGAACATCACACACATCCATGCCCGAGGCAGGGTTCGAACCTGCGACCGTAGCGTTCGCGCGGTTCCATACTGTAGAGCCAAGAACCGCTCGGCCACCCCGGCCGGCGAGGCAAGGAGGACATAAAATACAGAGTAGTACAGACAAAGAAGGCATTCCTATCCTAGAGGAGTCTGCTAGCATCAAACAGCGGCCTTAACCTGACGAAGAAATTTCAGAGAATATACGTTTGGAGCACAGCACTGTGTGGCAGTGAATCCTGGTCTGTGAGAAATCAGGCAAATAAGAGAGCCGAAGCGTCTGAGATGTGGTGCATAGAAGGATGTTGAAACTTAGATGGACTAATAAGAGGAGATGCTCCGCAAATCTGCTAATCTGCATATGGAAACAAATGACGATAAGAAGTCACAGGATCGTAGGACATGTGTTAACACATCAGGGAATAACTTCCATGGCACTAGAGGGAACTGTAGACGGTAAAAACTATAGGGGAAGACAGTGACTGAAATAAACCCAACAAGCAATTTTGGACGCAAGGTGCAAGTGCTACTCTGAAACGAAGAGGTTGGCACAAGAGAGGAATTCGTGGCAGACCACATCGAAACACTCAGTAGATTTATGACTAAAAATCGTATGTAACGGGATAACATTGACAAAATAAATAAATAGATTTACAAAAAAACGAAAATACCAATAATTTTTCAACACATTCCATAGACTCACGTTCTCGAGGATCGGAGGTCAATTCCCGTTCCTGCTATACAACCTACAGCTGAGGTTCTAAACTATAGTATTGTTAGGCTCAAAAAGTAAACTTTCACTTGATGAATTTTTTAGGGCAATTCATTCATACCAACTTATGAAAAGCTCTTATCAAAAGTGTGTCGATAAAACTGAGCGCACTGTTCGACTTGAGTCAGGGCGTACCTCGCGTATCTTGTGTAGCAGAAGGATCCCGGGGTCTTAGGAACGCATGTGGTAGTGCATTAATTCTCGCTCCCGCGCGACGCAGGGCCATTAAACTTTTTCATGGCCTCTTATCGCACGGGACACTCAGCTGCTGAAGCGTGTCGCGTAACATTTCAGGGGCTACCAACAGCACTACTACACCTGCCGACGCAAACTCGCCGCTCCCCCAAAACACACACATACTTCGCCGCAGAAACATGATTTGGCGCAAATAAATGCACTTCCAAATATATTGTGGACCTTCAAGAACTGTTAGAGAGTTATACAAGCAGTTGTGTGCATTATGCTTTTGTAAATGTTAACTAATAGCCACGTATTTGACTAAACCTGAAGGGTTTACAGAAATAACGGAAATTGTCGCCTTTCGTGATGATATAATTTTTATTTTCCCATTACCGGTTTCAAGTCGCCAAGCGACTCATGATCAGATGGTACAGCTCTCCGGAATAGTTCATAGCATTGGTGGGGTCGTTTTGTAGCTGTGGCAATAAATAAAAAGATGGAATGAAGTAAGCATTACATGTAATGAGGTATCAGGAGTTTTTTACATCATAAAATCATAAGGTCAACTTGATGACATTAAAGTTATTTGATTCCGTAAGAGTAGATGGCTCTGAGGCACTATGGGACTTAACATCTGGGGTCATCAGTCCCCTAGAACTTAGAACTACGTAAACCTAACTAACCTAAGGACATCACACACATCCATGCCCGAGGCAGGATTCGAACTTGCGACCGTAGCGGTCACGCGGTTCCAGACTGAAGCGCCTAGAACTGCTCGGCCACTACGGCCGGCGTAAGAGTAGACCTTGTGTACAAATCATTTTGGAAACCATTATTTTCGCCAATTATGTTAATTCAACAACACTACACAAACTTTGTAACTTTTCTTACTTTCTTCCTAATCAAAGCCATATACACTGATGCGCCAAAACGTTATCACTACCTGCTTGCCGGCCGGGGTGGCCGAGCGGTTCTAGGCGCTACAGTCTGGAACCGCACGATCGCTACGGTCGCAAGTTCGAATCCTGCCTCGGGCATGGGTGTGTGTGATGTCCTTAGGTTAGTTAGTTTTAAGTAGTTCTAAGTTCTAGGGGACTGATGACCTCAGATGTTAAGTCCCATAGTGCTCAGAGCCATTTTTTTGAACTACCTGCTTGTTTGTCCATCTTTGAAACGAAACACATCACTGATTCTGTGTATCAGGGATCTGGCAGTTCGTTGGTAGGGTTGTGGAGGTATGTGGCTTTAGGTGTCTAGGCAAATGTAATGTAACTCGCGTAAATAACGAGCCGCTGATTTGCGTACGCGGTGATGGCGCCCGATAGCGACCCAGATACGACCATAGGATTAACACCAGGTGAATTTGGTCGCCGACACATCAACGTGAATTCACTATATTGCTCCTGAAACCATTGTAGCACGGTTCTAGCTCCAAGACTCGGACAATTATATTGATTAAAGATGACATCGCTATCGGGAAAACCATCAAGGGACGCAGGCGCTTCGCAGCTCTCAGCGTGTCTTCGATTACTACTGTAAGGTGGCAGAATAAATGAAGGTCAATTTCGCACCTTACATAAGAGTTTTTTACATCATAACGGGAGGGTGAATATGACACCTAACTTACTATGGCGATAAGAATGTAATTCAAAAGGGATGGCACTTAATCGACGTTATTAACACACCGCTCCTATATAATGCATGTCAGTGAGCAGAAGATGAAACAAGCAGCGAGATGAAACGTTTTGTGTGGAAGCGAGCGCGGGCAGAAGCAGAGGCCGCAGCATGGGAGGTACCACGAAAAGCTCTTAGGGGGCGTCCCGCGGCGGGATTCAGTAGAGAGCCTGTATAGGGAGAGAGAGGCCAACCGGACGATACGGCGGCCATTATTCTGTCAAATTGCGGGCGGGACTTTTGAATGGCCAGTAGTGGAGTATACACTCACCGAATCTAAAGCACAAGACAATATGGCGAAGTCATTCGGTAAATGCCTTTCTTTACAGCTATAATATACTCATAGTAGCCTACTACGTACAGCACAGGAAAATTTGATACAGTGGCTGTAAAAATTATTCGTTACTTGCATTTATCTCCTTTAAAGTTCGTTTACTAGTCATATTGCAATGAAAGTAACGTAAATAAAAAAAATATAGTGTACAGCATTTGTTTTGTATCGAAAGTGTATAACGCTAAAGATTTAACGTACCTGTATTACGTCAGATGAATGAAAGTCGTAAGCAGTTGTTTACTTGTACATGCAAAAAGTGTGGGACGTATTAGTACTTCTTGTCACGTCTTCAAACTTTCTGTGTGTCACAAGTGAACAACTGCTTACCGTAGATAACAAACGAAAAAGATTACAAAAATCAGGTAATGTTAAATGTAGGCTACTGTAATAACGACCAAATATAACAGGAAAACTATCGTATCCCTTCTACCCCACAGTAAGTAGGCCTATTAAAAACTGTCTTTAAGAGTACCTACAATTATTTACTACGAATAGGCCTACCGACTTCATCACAAAACACTTCATTATTTCAACTCATATTTAAGATCGCAAACGCTAATTGCGTACTAAAAACCATATACAACTAAATCGAACATGCATGCACAACGCATAACAAGTCTCTCAATAATTCAAATACCTTTTAATCGTTTCCAAGAGTCCTCTGAACTTCAATTCAACTCAAAAGCACGGCAAACATAGGAAGCGCGAGAGACGTTTGGCAGAAAAATGGCGCCAAAGCTAATCAACCAATCACGAGCAACTTCACCTACGGCCACTCTCTCCCTATACAGGCTCTCTAGGATTCAGCGACTGGACAGGTGACGCATACTGGACAGCAAGTAACGGGCCACCAGGAGTAGGACAGAAAGAAGCTTTAGAAAACTGCATTTCGGAATTCCAAATGGATACAAACAAAACCAGTGACACAGTTGATCACGGTTGCGACCACTGATGACACAGCTGCAGGAAATGTATGACGAACTTGTCAATTTCATTCATGCTTTTGTAGATGCATAACGGAAAAGGACTTCCACCTCTTCCTAAACATCGTCTCTTATTTTGACAGCGGAAATGTAATGGACTGCATTCATAGAAATGATTCACTGTGCGATAGCTCGAAATAACTTCCTAGGCCGCCGTGAATCAACCTGTAGGAAATGACTTGAGATACAGGACGTGAGCCAAATCCTAAATTTTCGTTTCTTCTTTTCTTTAGACTAAGGCCGGCCGAGGTGGCCGAGCGGTTCTAGGCGCTACAGTCTGGAACCGCGCGACTGCTACGGTCGCAGGTTCGAATCCTGCCTCGGGAATGGATGTGTGTGATGTCCTTAGGTTAGTTAAGTTTAAGTAGTTCTAAGTTCTAGGGGACTGATGACCTCAGCAGTTAAGTCCCATAGTGCTCAGAGCCATTTTTTTGTGCTTAATTTCAAACGGAGATAATAAACGATCCAGATTTAATTATCACATTTGAAAAATGTACTCTGAAAAAGTGAGTGAGCCAGTTTTTTTTCCAAAGCTTTAAAATCAATGTCTATGATTTCTTTTGCACCAAATAATCGGAAAAATTTCAATGAAGTCATGAAAAACATATTTGTTGGGCATTTTATGTTCATCAGTCCGAAGAAACACACACACACACACACACACACACACACACACACACGCAATATACTCTGTTACCAGTCAGATGATTTTTATATGTGTGACGATGGGTCCTATCAACCAGTCCTTTCTTATAATCATTTTTTTTCCACGAACAGGTTCAGTACCTCCTCGTCTGTGCATCTAATTTTCAGTATTCTTCTGTAGTAACACATTTCCAAAGCTTCTATTCTCTTATCATCTGAACTGTTCTTTTTTTTTTCAATTTATTGGCTTTCGGGCAGTGCGCATTCAGCCATCTCAATAGTAACGTCAGTTATGACGATACGAAAGTAAGGACAACACAACATCGAGCCCCCGGACGGAGATAAATCTCCTAGCCCGCAGGGAATCGAACCCAAGTCTCTAAACTTGGCAATACGTCGCGCTGACCGCGCAGCTACCGAGGCGGACGTCTGAACTGTTCATCTCTCATCTTTGACTGCGGTACAAGGATACACTCCAGACAAATGATTTCAGAAATGAATATCCTAAAATTTATGGCTCTGAGCACTATGGGACTCAACTGCTGAGGTCATTAGTCCCCTAGAACTTAGAACTAGTTAAACCTAACTAACCTAAGGACATCACAAACATCCAAGCCCGAGCCAGGATTCGAACCTGCGACCGTAGCGGTCTTGCGGTTCCAGACTGCAGCGCCTTTAACCGCACGGCCACTTCGGCCGGCTCCTAAAATTTACATTTCTATTCGGTGTTAATAAACTTCTCTTTTTCAAAAAAAAGCTTTTCTCGCTATTGCCAAGCTGCATTTTATATCCTCCCTACTTCAGCCATCATCAATTATTTTACTACCCAAATAGCAAAACTCATCTACTACTTTTAGTGTCTTATTTCCTCATCTCCTTCACTCTGCATCACTTGACGTAATTCGACAACATTCCATTTCCGTTTTTTTTATTTTTGTTGTCGTTCATCTGTTAATTTCTTTTCAAGACACTACCCATTTCGTTCAACAGCTCATCCAAGTCCTATGCCATATCTGACAGAATTACAATATCATCAAAAAACCTCATAAATTTTTTTTTCTCCCTGAGCACTGACTCCCTTTCCAAATTTCTCCTTCGTTTCCTTCACAGCTTTTTCAGGAGCGATGTTGGCGATACTTAATACACAGAAGGGTTTCTGTACAATATCAATTTTTTTGAAGGAAGTCATTTTCCTGCAGAAGTTGTTCTTTTATTTTGAAACAAACAGTTTATTTTATAATGCGGCAGTTAGTTAATTTCGTTGCCTTGGACACTACCACGGGACATCACAGTAAAAATTGTTGTGTACGTAGCATAATATATTCTACACATCAGTGTGGAGGAACCAACACTGATGCGTGGAATAGATCATGCTACGTACATAACGATTTTTACTGTTATATAACCTGGGAATGTCAAAGGGGGCGAAATTAGCTAACTGCTGAACTATGAAATAAAATGTTTATTTCAAAACAAAAGAACAGCTTATGCAGGAAGATGACTTCCTTCAAGAAATTCACAGCAGCTGTGGATCCATACATGAAAAAGACTATTACAACAAATCTGTATGTAGTAGGGACGATGACTTCAGCTGTATTTATAGGTCTTATTTTATTTGCAACCTATTTAAATATTACATTACACTATCTTCAGGCCCCTTTATGATAGCTGGTGATCATGTGGATACCGGGTAATCATCATTACATATATGCTGCCGCTGTTTGCAGCATAAGCAGGAAGAAAGATTCAGAAAAGTGGACATAGGTAATGATGATTACCCCGTATCCACATGATCGTCCGCAGCTCGTGGTCGTGCGGTAGCGTTCTCGCTTCCCGCGCCCGGGTTCCCGGGTTCGATTCCCGGCGGGGTCAGGGATTTTCTCTGCCTCGTGATGACTGGGTGTTATGTACTGTCCTTAGGTTAGTTAGGTTTAAGTAGTTCTAAGTTCTAGGGGACTGATGACCATAGATGTTAAGTCCCATAGTGCTCAGAGCCATTTGAACCACATGATCAACTGGTATTATAGAGGGGCTTGAAGATGGCGTACTGTAAAACCGAAATTTATTGCAAATAAAATAAGACTTATAAATACAGTTGAAGGTGTGATTCCTAACATATAATGATGTAGTAACAGCTGTCGTCTCAAGATCAGTCTAATGTGTACGGAGATATTGAGATAAACTTCGGTTGCATTAAAACGGAGATCTTTTCACCAACTTTCTGCTCTGAACGCACAAATTTTTTGCTGACGCCCACTACACAGGGAGAAATGGTCATCGTAATAAAATAAGAGAAATGAGAACTCCCACCGAGAGATTTAAGCGTTCGTTTTTCCCACGCGCAGTTTAGGAGTGGAACGGCTGAGAAATAGTCTGCATGTGTTTCAGTGTGAACTCTGTGCTATGCACTTAAATGGCGAATTGCCGAGAAGTGACGTAAATGTAAGAGACTTGAAGTGTCGGTGGAGCGTGGAGTGTACGGATTGAGACAGTGGGTGACGGAGGGAGGGGGGGGGGGATGCTGGTCACCATTGCAAGCGGGAAAGAGGCACTGAGTTGCAAAAAGTTGAACCCATAGGTCTAAATGACAAGGAGGGAAATAGTATATAAAAATGTATGTCAGGACTATTTTAACAGCGAAATTGCGTCTGTGATAATATTTTTGCGTTTCATTGCGTAATTCCTACTTTTTAAATTTATTTTCTGCGATATTCTGTACATCTTTTAATTAAAGATGCTGGCCGAATACTAAAATGAGACCCTGAAGCCGTAGTAAGACTATCGGTTAGAAAAGGAAAAAAACGTAGGTCCTTGGGTAGGAATCGGCCGGCCCTGCGTAAATCATGGCGACCACGGGCTATTTAGGGCCCTGGGTGACACAAGGAGCCGTGGACTGCGAATGTGCAGCCTGCGCAGAAAGCAAGTGGGGCGGCCAAGGCTGTGTCGCCACCTCCTGTTAGCTAACCTCACTGACGCAACGCCGTCCCTCTGTCTCCCCATTCCTAGCTACGTAGCACCAAAACAGCTACAAATGCACGCGGCTTTTCGACTAGTATGGCTATCTCAGCCAACGATTCAGTTGAGGCAGCTTCTCACTGCTGTAGGTTAGACTTCATTGTTATACGGAGGAAATGGGGCCAAGAAGATTTTATACAACCGTAGTGCAGTAGATATTTTGTCGCAAGGATGATGAGAACCATATAATCTTAAACCAAAAAGTTAGAAAGGAATTCCGTCTTGTGGAAGACACAGATTAGTTGTTCTTATATCCAAACATTTTTCACCACTTTCTGTACTATCTCGGATGGGTTTTATTTCTTCTCCTTCACGTTTTGGCCATCTGACGACCACGTTAATTCGTGTCAGCTTCGTTTCTTCTGGTCTTTCTCCTTGTCCGATATTCTTTCATTGTCATACTTTACAACCGTCTTCGCTCGTCTGTCCATGATGATTTTTTTATGGGTCAAGTTCTGCCCTCGAAACCTATGTAAGTCTGAATTTAAGAAAAATCAGTTTGGTTCCTGTATTCTCATTTCTTCTAGATCCCTTTTTAGCTGTTGGGTCAAGTTTTTGGTTTTATTTATTATTGATTCAGAAAATTTTTATGTCACAATAACAGCACGTCTGGGTTACATGAGTTCCAGCTTAAAACTACTTACGTATACGAAGTAGGAGTAATTAAGTGTTAAATGTTACGTTAATTAGCATATGGAGGTAACGACTCACGTCACAGAGTTGAGACATTAATTGCTGTACTTTACGTAATGGCTGAAAATTAGGCCTAGAATGCCAATTTGGAACAAGATAGTTTGCAGTTATTCACATGCCTCGACCGTCAGGTATTTATGTTCAAAGTTTTTTTTCCTACAGTGCATAATATCTAAAACCCGCTGAAGATTGCACAGAAAGGGATGAAACATGTTTGTGTAAGGCAAACTACTCAAAAATAGCTCTGAGCACTATGCGACTTAACTTCTGAGGTCATCAGTCGCCTAGAACTTAGGTTTGTTAGGTTTAATTAGTTCTAAGGACATCACACACATCCATGCCCGAGGCAGGATTCGAACCTGCGACCGTAGCGGTCACGCTGTTCTAGACTGAAGCGCCTTTAACCGCACGGCCACACCGGCCGGCGCGCAAACTACTCAATTGGTGTCTTGCATAAGGCGGAATTTCTCTCAGTTTTTTCTTAGCGAGCACGGAAAATAAGATCTGTAACATCCGGAAGATTATCACACAATGTTAGGATGTCCGCAAAGGAAATCCACGACAGATCAAACACAAAAACAATAGTGTGCTATGCAACAAAACGGCCCCCCTGGGTTACCCCTCTGCTGGCAACAACATACGTCAGAGTTTATTAACACGTGTATGTATTTGTTAACGAGTTAAAATTGTCCATACAAGTAGCCAGTGAAACAACTAGACTCTACCAGTAAGCCAACATGTGTTTCCCTTGGTACATGTTGTCATAATGGCTCATTGGACCTGGTAACGAGCCGGAGAAGACCTGTGACACTAAAACGAATGCGAGTGGTGCCACTCTGACGTGTCTTTATCCGAAGAGAACAACCTAAATAAAAGAAATAAAAAATAAAGTAACAAACGAAACGAAAGAGCAGTGATTCAAGTTACGCACCACGATACAAGACAAAATAGAATCAACCTTGTAGTATACACATACGTCACTTTATTATAAAACTATTTCCTTGCCAGGCTGTAAAGGCCTTAGGGACCTCTGCCAGCCGCCGTGTCTTCCTATGACCTGTGACGTCATGCGAATGCGGTATGGAGTGGATTGTGTTCGGCTAACCGTTCTTTCGGTCGTTTCGCAGATTTTCCGGACCGTGGAGGCGTTGCTAATTTGTCAGTTAGCTCCTCAGTTTCAATTAGCATCACGAAGCTGACTGCATCCCGTCCCAGTTGCCCCACCAACGAAAAATCCTTAGCAGAACCTTCCTGACCACTCAGCAACGGGGGCGGACAATTTTACTACGAACTTGTAAATATTTTAGTCTTTGTTTCGTAATGTAACGTAATTTTTTTCTGCAATTGTAGTGATACTGTTCATAGATAGCATTCTAAGCAAGTGAATGGAACATACATAATTTATAGATGGCTGTATAGTAACGGACAATCCACAAAAAAGCATGATACACATTGTACTGTCTTACAACATGCACTGAACAACCAAAGAAACTGGTACACCTGCCTATTATCGTGCAGGGCCCCAGCGAGCACGCAGAAGTGGCGCAATAAGACGTGGAATGGATTCAACTAATGTCTGAAGTAGTGCTGGAGGGAATTGACACCATGAATCTTGCAGTGTGTCCATAAATCCGTAAGAGTACGAGGGGCTGGAGATCTCTTCTGAACAGCACGTTGCAAGGCATACCAGATATGCTCAATAACGTTCATGTCTAGGGAGTTTGGTGGCCAGCCGAAGTGTTTACATTCAGAAGAGTGTTGCTGGAGCCACTCTGTAGAAATTCTGGAAGTGTGGAGGGTCGCATTGTCCTGCTGGAATTGCCCAAGTCCGTCGGAATACACAATGGACATGAATGGATGCAAGCGATCAGACAGGATGCTTACGTACGTGTCACATGTCAGAGTCGTATCTAGACGTATCAGGGGCACTATATCACTCCAACTGCACACTCCCCACACCATTACAGAGCTTCCACCAGCTTGAACCGTCCATCCGCTCGATATAATTTGAAAAGAGACTCGCCCGACCACGCAACATGTTTCCAGTCATCAACAGTCCATTGTCGGTGTTGACGGGCCCAGGCGAGGGGTAAAGCTTTGTGTCGTGCAGTCATCAAGGGTACAAGAGAGGACCTTCGGCTCCAAAAGCCCATATCGATGATGTTTCGTTGAATGGTTCGCACGGTGACACTTGTTGATGGCCCAGAAATGAAATCTGTAGCAATTTGCGGAAGGGTTGCACTTCTGTCACGTTGAACGATTCTCTTCAGTCGTCGTTGGTCCTGTTCTTGGAGGATCTTTTTCCGGCCGCAGCGATGTCGGAGATTTGATGTTTTACCGGATTCCTGATATTCACAGTACACTCGTGAAATGGTCGTACGGGAAAATCCCCACGTTATCGCTCCTTCGGAGATGCTGTGTCCCATCGCTCGTGCGCTGACTATAACACCATGTTCAGACTCAATCGAATCATGATAAGCTGCCATTGTAGCAGCAGTAACCGATCTAACAACAGCGCCAGACATTTGTTGTTTTATATAGGCGTGGCCGACAGCAGCATCGTATTCTGCCTGTTTACGTATCTCTGTATTTGAATGCGCATTCCTATACCAGTTACTTTGGCACTTTAGTGTATTTATCCACAACCTGTTTCGAACACGGACCATCTTCCCAGTGGAAAAATATATTGTGAAAACTTCTCATGAGATACATGCTATGTATCCAAGGAAATATACGCCACTGCTGACTTGAAAAACTTCAGATAACGGATGCTTAACACCATAATACGGGCTAAAGCAAGGTAAAACAACGTTGAAAACATGTAAGAGTAGTAAGTGCACAGGAGCATTGCCTGAGCAATGGTCCATGATCGAAACCGATAGTGAATAAATCAAATGGTTCAAATGGCTCTGAGCACTATGGGACTTAACATCTGAGGTCATCAGTCCCCTAGAACTTAGAACTACTTAAACCTAACTAACCTAACGACATCACACACATCCATGCCCGAGGCAGGATTCGAACCTGCGCCCGTAGCGGTCGCGCGGTTCGAGACTGAAGCGCCTAGAACCGCTCGGCCACTGCTGCCGGCAGTGAATAAATGTATTGTAAGACAACACAGTGTGTATCATGAATTTTTCCAAGTATATTGATGCTGTTGACAGTTGCCTAAAAAAAATTTTGTTCCAACAAAATATGCTGGACTTGCTTCCAGAATCCAACCGAAATAGCCTGTCTTCAAGAAGAGTGGTATTAAATTAAGAAACTAAACAATATATTTAGCTGTCTCATAAAGATGAGCGTTAAGAAATAGGTCATGCACACTACTGTTGAGGATATGATACTTCAGCTCAATTCTGGAAGCAGTCTATCTCTTTTTTATTGGCTTATGGTGTCATGACTGTACTGTCACTCATGACTTGCACATATTAACAATAGTCCGCTTTAAATACTATTTATGTACGGTGATAAAAACGCAATAATAACAATATTGCTAGAATTGCAAAAAATTAAATTATGAAACAAGGAGTATGTCTATGCCAAGCGAGGTGACGCTGTAGTTATCACACTGGACTCTCTTTCGGGAGGACGACGGTTCAAATGTGAGCTGCAACGTTCTTGCTTCTACTATCGTGCACTTTCACCCGTATCAGTTTTCCCTATTAATTAAAATACAGCCTATATGGTCCGTGGTACTACGCTTCTATCGGAGATGTTGACTATCTTGCAAAATACTGGTTTCTGTGCTCCACGTGATGCAGAACTGAATCTTGCAGAAGCGACCGCGCGTTGTTTTATCCTTAGCCAAGCCATGACTGGGCGGCGGTACTGGAACTGGTTGTTGTTAGCACACCACTACCCTGGCCGTTGCTGCAAGCCAGTGGTTCCCAACCTTTCTAAGACCATTACCCCTGAATGCAGTCAAATATTAGCTAGTACCACCCCCTCCCCTCCCCACCCCCCACCACCCATTAGGGCCACCCAACATTTATATTGAAGAAGAGTTTTCTTTGAACACCGACGAAATATAAATGGTATTTAGTTTTGTGGGTGTTTTGTTAAACCACGAACTAAAGAGGCAATGAGACAATTAGCATTGCTCATTTCTAACAAACCTTTTCTATAGAATGATAAAGCAATTCTCAATGCACCGCTACGACCGGATACAACTTCTCGTAAGGAAAGCTTACTATCTACATTGAGCGTAGGCACTTGTTACAAAACATTTCTTTTGCACCACTCCCCTCCCTAGCGACGCCTGCTTCACTCATACTCCGCACCCTCACTTAAAATCAACCAAGCTGAAATCCGAGCACTATACTTCGGCCTACTGTTTGTAAATCACTTGATTGCTGAACTCCTTACTTCTGAAATGGCAGAAATTGGAAGACTTCAAGCTGCCAATATTTTGTGTCTGATCACGGCCATTAATAACAATAATAATAGTAATACTGTGTAAGTCCTACATCAGTGTAGTAGACATTACATAGTTACTCTTGTGTTGTGCTGTCAGTTAGTTCGTTTATTGTTGCAAAGTGAACGTATAACTTGAAGATGGCATTTTCGTGAGATATTTAAGCAAATGTGATGTATATTAGAGGTCAGAAATGAGCTTTTATACACGCTTAAGCTCGCCATCGAGTAATGTGACGTCATCTGCGAACACGCCGTTTCCGTGTGTCCGTAGAATCGACTCGTGAGTCTCCACCGCAGCCTACTCGTCACCTGAGTCTGTTGTCACGTACAAGTGAACTCGATTCGCTCATAAAGGAGAGCGAGTGTACGGGTTCGCAAATATACACTCCTGGAAATGGAAAAAAGAACACATTGACACCGGTGTGTCAGACCCACCATACTTGCTCCGGACACTGCGAGAGGGCTGTACAAGCAATGATCACACGCACGGCACAGCGGACACACCAGGAACCGCGGTGTTGGCCGTCGAATGGCGCTAGCTGCGCAGCATTTGTGCACCGCCGCCGTCAGTGTCAGCCAGTTTGCCGTGGCATACGGAGCTCCATCGCAGTCTTTAACACTGGTAGCATGCCGCGACAGCGTGGACGTGAACCGTATGTGCAGTTGACGGACTTTGAGCGAGGGCGTATAGTGGGCATGCGGGAGGCCGGGTGGACGTACCGCCGAATTGCTCAACACGTGGGGCGTGAGGTCTCCACAGTACATCGATGTTGTCGCCAGTGGTCGGCGGAAGGTGCACGTGCCCGTCGACCTGGGACCGGACCGCAGCGACGCACGGATGCACGCCAAGACCGTAGGATCCTACGCAGTGCCGTAGGGGACCGCACCGCCACTTCCCAGCAAATTAGGGACACTGTTGCTCCTGGGGTATCGGCGAGGACCATTCGCAACCGTCTCCATGAAGCTGGGCTACGGTCCCGCACACCGTTAGGCCGTCTTCCGCTCACGCCCCAACATCGTGCAGCCCGCCTCCAGTGGTGTCGCGACAGGCGTGAATGGAGGGACGAATGGAGACGTGTCGTCTTCAGCGATGAGAGTCGCTTCTGCCTTGGTGCCAATGATGGTCGTATGCGTGTTTGGCGCCGTGCAGGTGAGCGCCACAATCAGGACTGCATACGACCGAGGCACACAGGGCCAACACCCGGCATCATGGTGTGGGGAGCAATCTCCTACACTGGCCGTACACCACTGGTGATCGTCGAGGGGACACTGAATAGTGCACGGTACATCCAAACCGTCATCGAACCCATCGTTCTACCATTCCTAGACCGGCAAGGGAACTTGCTGTTCCAACAGGACAATGCACGTCCGCATGTATCCCGTGCCACCCAACGTGCTCTAGAAGGTGTAAGTCAACTACCCTGGCCAGCAAGATCTCCGGATCTGTCCCCCATTGAGCATGTTTGGGACTGGATGAAGCGTCGTCTCACGCGGTCTGCACGTCCAGCACGAACGCTGGTCCAACTGAGGCGCCAGGTGGAAATGGCATGGCAAGCCGTTCCACAGGACTACATCCAGCATCTCTACGATCGTCTCCATGGGAGAATAGCAGCCTGCATTGCTGCGAAAGGTGGATATACACTGTACTAGTGCCGACATTGTGCATGCTCTGTTGCCTGTGTCTATGTGCCTGTGGTTCTGTCAGTGTGATCATGTGATGTATCTGACCCCAGGAATGTGTCAATAAAGTTTCCCCTTCCTGGGACAATGAATTCACGGTGTTCTTATTTCAATTTCCAGGAGTGTATATCAATATAACGACTGATCGGTTAGCAATGAAAACTGTTCTGTTTATTACATACATTTATATACATTAAACTTATTCGATGACTGCTGTCAGTTTACGTTGACATTTAATATCTATTCAGAGAACGTCTAACAATAACGTTGACATATACACACTTTCGAGGCGTTACCGAGTCTATAGCGACAGTACCAGAAGACATGACGTAAGGATGAAGTGCAATCTCTAAATGGTGGTTAATTATTAAAATAAATTGCAGAAATGAATGATAAACTAAACAATTCTCTGTTAACACGTAAATGCAAGTTGCCCTGACCAATGTATACAGAAATAGAGCGCTCTTTTGTCGCAGAGATATGACAATGACGTTACTCTGTGCCCAGTTTTCGTTTGACGCAACGCGTATGTTTTCTCATGTTAGAGGTCGAATAAACAAGAATACAGCCACTTTGTTTGCATTAGATGAAATGTTCATGTTTTCCGTCTGAAGTGTAGAGTATAGCATGAAACTTATTCCAGATATCATTGCTCCTCTAATGGAACACATTTGCAGTTGTAGGCCTACACATTGCATCAATTGATTTTCGTCGCACTCCCTCCACAGCCTCACAAAACACGTATTCGGTAAAGGCCACCTGATCCCGACAGTCCGTCATTTCGCAGCAATATCCGGTACTCATCTTCCATACCAACAATAAATCACGACTAGCTTTACACTCCTGCATGCTTCAGTAAGAGAGAATGGGTCGACGAGTATGAATCGACAGCAGCGCCACAGTTCTCAAATTCGTCATACCCTTGGAACTACCGCGGGAATGAAAGAAGCTCGATAACACTGACATAACAGCAGCTCATTGATTTGTGAAGCATGCAGCCCGAACACCAGACTCGTATTCGCTCCGTTTCTGGTCTCTAACGTACATATCTCAATTTTGCTAACATAGATGAATGACACAAAATATATAGGTAGTGGGTGGACTATGTGAGGAAGATGATCACATTCGTTTTCCACTACATTGTGTCACGCGCTGTTGCTAGTATTTGAAAAACAAGTGTAATTATTAGTAACTTATTCCGACACTATTTTAAACATAAATTTCCTTTACTTCACATATATGGCCACAAATTTTTTTGTCATCAGACAACCGGTTTCGTTCTATAATGACCATCTTCAGATCTGTTTTATAAAAACATGTCCTAATATACTGGAGTCATTATTTTAAACATAATTTATCTCCGCGGCCGAAACACAGTTGAAAACTTTGGTTTTTTCCTCTCAGAAAATTACATTTTACCCCTCAGTGGTAATAACACCCAGACTGGAAAACAATGGTACAAGCTATTTAAGCCGGGGTGGAAGTTCTTCCTTCGAGTAGCTCCCTAGTTATCCTCACTAAGCTCAATTGTCCAGGTTTTTATCTTCCCAAAAAATGCGTACTCTTGCTTCCAGTAGTCTCAAAAATGAGAAATATTCGGCACCACCTGGTAATCGACGCGGGTCCTCCGCGTGGCAGTCAGAGAGCTTAACGCTCTGCTGCGGGGGCGGACATCTTAAGATGTAAGGAAAACAGAGCTTACCTTTCTTTGTGCCACATGCACCGCCCAGCCGGTAGCCTGACACAGAGGCCGAATCTAAGGAGTTTCACCCAGTGCCACTCACTACAGCTTCTCACAGCTACACAAAACAGCAGAGACTGTATGTATACGGGGCAGTACGGCAGAACGCGGTCGCGCAACCTGCAGACCAAGCTGCTGACGACGGCTGACGCCGATGACTAAGCTACCGTCCCCCCGCTCAGACACGGCCACAGACGGACCTCATGGGCCGCAACGCTTCCCAGTAAGTCCTCTCGGATACCGCCACCAGACAGTGTGTTTCAGGAGGAATAAGAAATATTTTAGGAGGTACTCGGACACACTAATTCGAGCAAACCATTCCATACTATGGGCTGGTACGTAAGTTCGTAGCGTTTTACCATAAGTTTAAAAAACACAACAGGTGCACATAACAGAGTCTTTAGTCATCAATAATATAGTCTCCTTCACTGCAACAACAGTCTGCCAACGCTGTGGTAACTTTTTGATTCTGCGACCTGGTTTTGAGGAGAAGAACTTGTCGAGCCCTTTTCGGAGCATATTTTCCTCCGAAACGAATTTCCTTGAAAGTTGTTCGACAGAGAGCGGAAAAGATGAAAATCTGAGGGCGCAAGATCAAGTGAATAAGGTGAGTGTGGAATGGCCTACCGAGTGTTTTTTGTCAGTTTTACAGAATTTGGGCGGGAGTAGCATCACTTCATTCGGTCTTCCTGTTCGTTGTTCACGCATTGCGTCTGAAAGCCGTCTCAGTTGTTGACAATAAATGTCAGCGGTGATGGTGAAACGTCCCCTTTTGAACAATTACAAATGACTATGCTTAAACTGACACACAATATTTTGTTAGCGCAACGCAATCTGACTTTCAATAATCCCTACAAAAGAATGGGCCCTGACTAACAGTAAACTATACCATTCACCAATCACTTACCTCACAAAATCTTCGCTACTCAAGCTACTGCAATACAGCGAGCGCCACTACTGCCAGCTAAATAAAAGATTCAAACTACTGAAGGCACTAACTACTGATAGGGATAGTTAGCAAATGAAAAATATTAATAGAGAACAAACAATGTATTTACCTTGATATCATCATATATAAATATAGCAGTTCATGACAAATTTCAAAACTCCGCCATCTCTCTCCCCACATCCACCACTGCTGGCGGCTCACCTCCAACTGCGCAACGCTACGCGCTGTTCACTTCCAGCTACCGCTGCCCAACACTACAATGGCAGACAACAATGCAAACTAGACACAGACTGCACACAGCACAGCCAGTGATTTTCATACAGAGGTGGCGTTACCAATAAAAAAACCTAAACAGCCTACTTACAATGGTTACGCCTCTGGAAAGTAACTCGTAGTATGCCACACCGTCACTGTTCCACCAGATGCGTAACATTATCGTTTGTGGACACGCGCAGGTCTTTGTACGGGGAGGTGCAGATTTTATTCTACATCTACATCTACATGGATACTCTACAAAGCACATTTAAGTGCCTGGCAGAGGGTTCATCGAACCACCTCCACAATTCTCTAATATTCCAATCTCGTATAGCCCGCGGAAAGAATGAACACATATATCTTTCCGTACGAGCTCTGATTTCCCTTATTTTATCGTGGTGATCGTTCCTCCCTATGTAGGTCGGTGTCAACAAAATATTTTCGCATTCGGAAGAGATAGTTGGTGATTGGAAATCCGTGAGAAGATTCCGTCGCAACGAAAAACGCCTTCTTTTAACAATTTCCAGCCCAAATCCTGTGTCATTTCTGTGACACTCTCTCCCATATTTCGCGATAATACAAAACGTGCCGCCTTTCTTTCAACTTTTTCGATGTACTCCATCAGTCCTACCTGGTGAGGATCCCACACCGCACAGCAGTATTATAAATGGCTCTGAGCACTATGGGACTTAACATCTGAGGTCATCAGTCCCATAGAACTTAAAACTACTTAAACCTAATTGACCCAAGGACATCACACACATCCATGTCCGAGGCAGGATTCGAACCTGCGACCGTATCAGTCGCGCGGTTCCGGACAGAAGCGTCTAGAACTGCTCGGTCACTGCGGCCGGCCAACAATATTCTAAAAGAGGACGGACAAGCGTAGTGTAGGCAATCTCCTTAGTAGGTCTGTTACATTTTCTAAGGGTCATGCCAATAAAACGGAGTCTTTGCCCACAACATGTCCGTAATTGTAATACCTAGGTATTTAGTTGAATTTACGGCTTTTAGATTAGACTGATTTATCGTGTAACCGAAGTTTAACGAGTTCCTTTTAGCACTCATGTGGACGACCTCACACTTTTCGTTATTAAGGGTCAGCTGGATATTTTTTCTACATCTACATCTACATCTACATCTATACTCCGCGAGCCACCTTACGGTGTGTGGCGGAGGGTACTTATTGTACCACTATCTGATCCCCCCTTCCCTGTTCCATTCACGAATTGTGCGTGGGAAGAACGACTGCTTGTAAGTCTCCGTATTTGCTCTAATTTCTCGGATCTTTTCGTTGTGATCATTACGCGAGATATATGTGGGCGGTAGTAATATGTTGCCCATCTCTTCCCGGAATGTGCTCTCTCGTAATTTCGATAATAAACCTCTCCGTATTGCGTAACGCCTTTCTTGAAGTGTCCGCCACTGGAGCTTGTTCAGCATCTCCGTAACGCTCTCGCGCTGACTAAATGTCCCCATGACGAATCGCGCTGCTTTTCGCTGGATCATGTCTATCTTTTCTATTAATCCAACCTGGTAAGGGTCCCATACTGATGAGCAATACTCAAGAATCGGACGAACAAGCGTTTTGTAAGCTACTTCTTTCGTCGATGAGTCACATTTTCTTAGAATTCTTCCTATGAATCTCAACCTGGCGCCTGCTTTTCCCACTATTTGTTTTATGTGATCATTCCACTTCAGATCGCTCCGGATAGTAACTCCTAAGTATTTTACGGTCGTTACCGCTTCCAATGATTTACCACCTATGGCATAATCGTACTGGAATGGATTTCTGCCCCTATGTATGCGCATTATATTACATTTATCTACGTTTAGGGAAAGCTGCCAGCTGTCGCACCATGCATTAATCCTCTGCAGGTCCTCCTGGAGTACGTACGAGTCTTCTGATGTTGCTACTTTCTTGTAGACAACCGTGTCATCTGCAAATAGCCTCACGGAGCTACCGATGTTGTCAACTAAGTCATTTATGTATATTGTAAACAATAAAGGTCCTATCACGCTTCCCTGCGGTACTCCCGAAATTACCTCTACATCTGCAGATTTTGAACCGTTAAGAATGACATGTTGTGTTCTTTCTTCTAGGAAATCCTGAATCCAATCACAAACCTGGTCCGATATTCCGTAAGCTCGTATTTTTTTCACTAAACGTAAGTGCGGAACCGTATCAAATGCCTTCCTGAAGTCCAGGAATACGGCATCAATCTGCTCGCCAGTGTCTACGGCACTGTGAATTTCTTGGGCAAATAGGGCGAGCTGAGTTTCACATGATCTCTGTTTGCGGAATCCATGTTGGTTATGATGAAGGAGATTTGTATTATCTAAGAACGTCATAATACGAGAACACAAAACATGTTCCATTATTCTACAACAGATTGACGTAAGCGAAATAGGCCTATAATTATTCGCATCTGATTTATGACCCTTCTTGAAAATGGGAACGACCTGCGCTTTCTTCCAGTCGCTAGGTACTTTACGTTCTTCCAGCGATCTACGATAAATTGCTGATAGAAAGGGGGCAAGTTCTTTAGCATAATCACTGTAGAATCTTAAGGGTATCTCGTCTGGTCCGGATGCTTTTCCGCTACTAAGTGATAGCAGTTGTTTTTCAATTCCGATGTCGTTTATTTCAATATTTTCCATTTTGGCGTCCGTGCGACGGCTGAAGTCAGGGACCGTGTTACGATTTTCCGCAGTGAAACAGTTTCGGAACACTGAATTCAGTATTTCTGCCTTTCTTCGGTCGTCCTCTGTTTCGGTGCCATCGTGGTCAACGAGTGACTGAATAGGGGATTTAGATCCGCTTACCGATTTTACATATGACCAAAACTTTTTAGGGTTCTTGTTTAGATTGTTTGCCAATGTTTTATGTTCGAATTCGTTGAATGCTTCTCTCATTGCTCTCTTTACGCTCTTTTTCGCTTCGTTCAGCTTTTCCTTATCAGCTATGATTCGACTACTCTTAAACCTATGATGAAGCTTTCTTTGTTTCCGTAGTACCTTTCGTACATGATTGTTATACCACGGTGGATCTTTCCCCTCGCTTTGGACCTTAGTCGGTACGAACTTATCTAAGGCGTACTGGACGATGTTTCTGAATTTTTTCCATTTTTGTTCCACATCCTCTTCCTCAGAAATGAACGTTTGATGGTGGTCACTCAGATATTCTGCGATTTGTGCCCTATCACTCTTGTTAAGCAAATATATTTTCCTTCCTTTCTTGGCATTTCTTATTACACTTGTAGTCATTGATGCAACCACTGACTTATGATCACTGATACCCTCTTCTACATTCACGGAGTCGAAAAGTTCCGGTCTATTTGTTGCTATGAGGTCTAAAACGTTAGCTTCACGAGTTGGTTCTCTAACTATCTGCTCGAAGTAATTCTCGGACAAGGCAGTCAGGATAATGTCACAAGAGTCTCTGTCCCTGGCTCCAGTTCTGATTGTGTGACTATCCCATTCTATACCTGGTAGATTGAAGTCTCCCCCTATTAAAATAGTATGATCACGAAACTTCTTCACGACGTTCTGCAGGTTCTCTCTGAGGCGCTCAACTACTACGGTTGCTGATGCAGGTGGTCTATAGAAGCATCCGACTATCATATCTGACCCACCTTTGATACTTAACTTAACCCAGATTATTTCACATTCGCATTCGCTAATAACTTCACTGGATATTATTGAATTCTTTACTGCTATAAATACTCCTCCACCATTGGCGTTTATCCTATCCTTGCGGTATATATTCCATTCTGTGTCTAGGATTTCGTTACTGTTCACTTCCGGTTTTAACCAACTTTCCGTTCCTAATACTATATGCGCACTATTTCCTTCAATAAGAGATACTAATTCAGGAACCTTGCCCTGGATACTCCTGCAGTTTACCAATATTACGTTAACTTTTCCTGTTTTTGGTCTCTGAGGACGGACGTTCTTTATCAACGATGATAATGTCCTCTCTGGTAAGCCGTCAGGTATTTTATCGTTTCGCCCAAGGGGGGGTCCCTCTAACCTAAAAAACCCCCGTGTGCACGCCACACGTACTCTGCTACCCTAGTAGCTGCTTCCGGTGTGTAGTTTGTTTTGATCTTCTGATGACTTTATTAGTCGATGGAAATGGAAATGAGCGTTTGGCGTCATTGGCCGGGAGGCCCCTCGCGGGGCAGGTCCGGCCGCCATATCGCAGGTCTTATTACATTCGGCGCCACATTGGGCGACCTGCACGCCGGATGGGGATGAAATGATGATGAACACAACACAACACCCAGTCCCTGAGCGGAGAAAATCTCCGACCCAGCCGGGAATCGAACCCGGGCCCAGAGGACGGCAATCCGTCACGCTGACCACTCAGCTACTGGGGCGGACTATTAGTCGATAAACGACAGCGTCATCTGCAAACAACCGAAGACGGCTGCTCAGATTGTCTCCCAAATCGTTTATATAGATAAGGAACAGCAAAGGGCCCATTACACTACCTTGGGGAACGCCAGAAATCACTTCTGTTTTACTCGATGACTTTCCGTCAATTACTACGAACTGTGACCTCTCTGACAGGAAATCCCAAATCCAGTCACATAACTGAAACGATATTCCATAAGCACGCAATTTCACTGCGAGCCGCTTATGTGGTACAGTGTCAAAAGCTTTCGGGAAATCCTGAAATACGGAATCAATCTGAAATCCCTTGTCAATATCACTCAAAGCTTCATGTGAATAAAAGAGCTAGTTGTGTTTCACAGGAACGATGTTTTCTAAACCCATGTTGACTGTGTGTCAAAAAAAAAAAGGTTCAAATGTGTGTGAAATGTTATGGGACTTAACTACGAAGGTCATCAGTCCCTAAGCTTACACACTACTTAACCTAAATTATCCTAAGAACAAACACACACACCCATGCCCGAGGGAGGACTCGAACCTTCGCCGGGACCAGCCGCACTGTGACTGTGTGTGAATAGACAGTTTTCTTCGTGGTAATTCATAATGTTCGAACAAAATATATGTCCTAAAATCCTGCTACATATCGACGTTAACGATATGAGCCTGTAATTTAATTGATTACTCATACTACATATTGGGCACAACCATTCCTTTCTTTCCCTTATGTTAGCATAAAGACACATTTCTCGACACCAGTAACGACCCAGAATCGGAATGGTAGGTATTATTCAAGAGCCAATTGGTGACGAGAAAGCAAAGGTGCATACATGGCTATCCGCCGATTTTTGTGATTTTGGCTTAGAGCATGCGGCACCCGTACACCCGATTTTTGAACTTTCCCAATTTCACACAAATGTTGCACGATGGTGAAATGATCACATTTCATCACAGATGTCAATTCTCGATTAAACTGATGTGGATCATTGTCAATTAATGCGTTTAAACGGTCTCCATTAAACCCCGAAGGTCTTCTGGAACGTGGAAAATCACTAATGTCAAAACAATCATCCATAAATCGACAAAACCATTTTTAAACCATTTCCTTGCCGTGCTGTGTCCAGTGGCATTATCCTCATACACGGCACAAATGTTTCTGGCTACCTCCGCTTCTGTCAGTCCTCTACTGAACTCAAACAGAAGAATATGTCTGAATTGTTCCGATTTCTCTACTTGGCATTCCGTTTTCTAGCGTCCACAGCTCCACTCACTATATCCAAATGACAAAACGACAATATTTAAATTCAAATAGCAACCACGAACTACAAGTAAAAAATGACAGTCGATAAATAAACCCAAATCAACCGGAATACGAACATGCAAAACATAAACGCTACGAACTTAGGCACCAACCTAATAATATATGCCCAATGTTTGTTGGTTAAGTAGATACAGCTGTTACAGTGCATTCCAAATGGATAATTGCATTAGGTGTTAAACAAAAGCGAAACATTAAATTTAAACTTTATTGTTCTTAAATTCTACCTCCAACTTCAATGAACTTTCGAATTCTCTTGAGAACATCACGAGTAGTCGTCTTGCCGTTCTTCTGTGAGAGGATCACTATTCATAATCCGAACGGTCACTTCGTCTCTTGTGTTTATTATTCATTTATTTTTGTGAACTTCACCTTTCAACCGACCCCACAGGCAAAAATCGTAAGGGGTAATGTCCGGGGACCTTGGTGGCCTAGAAACGTGTTCATTTCTGCCGATCCGACTATCGGGGAATGTTAGATTAGACGATTTATCACATGACGACTAAAGTATGCAGCAGTCTCTTCATACTGGAAAAACATATCCGTACTTGTAACCAAAGGAATCTCTTCCGGTAATGCTGGGAGCCCGTTTTCAAGAAAGTCTAAGTAACGGAGTAATGTAAGACGGTGCTTAAACGATACAGCAGAATTGACCAACAAATCACAATCACAGTTAAAAAATTCATTTCCGTGAACTCAAACACAACTTCAAAACGTGGTCTTCAAAACAAAAGTGACACTCGATAAACAAGTCTATAGCAGCTGGTGCACCACCACGTGACGTGAAAACTCATCTCAGTAACCAGCCGTATCTCTGTAACCAATAAAAAAACGAGACACATGTTACATGGAATGTTTTATTCTAATTGGTGTATAAGATCACGTTGTAAATGCTTGCTATTTGTCCCGAAACACTCTGTACTTCACTCTTACACAACAGCTACTACGCTTCCTCTATAACTTCGGTATTGGTCTCCTTGTGTTGGTTTCTCACTGAATTTTTTTTTCTGGGAATTGACTGTTTGTTTTCCATTAGGGACGGCGGAAAGGCAGGGACCAAGAATGAAGTTGCCGATCATCTACATCTACACCATATCCCGTAAGCCACCTAATGGTGTGTAGTGGGCGTTACTCCTGCTACCACTAACTGACCCCCACTTCCCTGCTCTACTCGAGAGTGAGGCGTGAAAAGAATGATTGTTGATAAACCTCTGTATTGGTTCTAATATCTCGAATTTTCTCGTCGTTGTCATCTCGAGAGATGTATGTCGAAGGAAGTAATATGTTGCCTGACTCTTTCCGGAAAGTGCTTGCTCGAAATTTAAATAGCAACCCTCTCTATTTTTCACAACGCCTCTCTTGTAGCGTCTGCCACTGGAGCTTGTTGAGAATCTCTAAACGCTCTCGCGCCGACTAAACGAGCCCGTAACGAAACGCAGCGCTCTTCGTTGGATCTTCTTTACCTCTTCTATCAGTCCTACCTGACAACGATCCCAGATTGATGAACAATACTCAAGAACCGGTTGAACACGCGCCTTATAAGCCACTTCTGTCGTGGATGAGTTACATTTCCTTAAGGTTCTTCCTATGAATCTCAGTCTGGCATCAGATGTTCCTAATATTTGTTTTATGCGGTCATTCCACTGAAGATCGTCGTGGATAGTTACTTCTAGATCTTTTACGATATATACTGTTTCCAGAAATTTGTCATCAGTGCTGTAGTTGTTCAGTAGTGGATTTTTTTTCCTATGTAAGGGCAATATGTTACATTTATTTACGTTCAGAGTCAACTGCCAGAGCTGCACCATTCATCAATAATGTGTAGATCAGTCTGCAAATCAGTACTGTCTTCCGGTGTTGTTAGTTTCTTATAGAGAACAGCATCATCTGCGAATAGTCTTAAAGAGTTTCCGACGCTTTCTACTACATCGTTTATACGTATACGTTATAAAGAGTAACGGTCCTATCACACTTCCTTGGAAAACTCCGGAAATAACTTTTACATGTGTCGGTTTTGTTTGGTTACGAGCGATATGTTGTGTTCTGTCTGCAAGGAATAGAATTATCTTCTTCTGCTTCTCTTTGTGTAGAAGGTTAAAGGAAGGAAGGAAAAGAAGTAAAGGACATTAAGTTTCAACGTCCCGTCGACGTTGAGGTCATTAGAGACGGAGAACAAGCTCGCGTTGTTTCAAGGGTGGGGAAAGAAATCGGCTGTACCCTTTCAAAGGAACCATCCCGGCGTTTGACAAGCGATTTAGGTAAATCATGGAAAACCTAAATCATAGTGTCCGGACGAGGATTTGAACCGACGTCCTCCCGCATGCAAGGTCAGTGTCCTAGCCACTGTGCCTGGGTGAACCTTTATAAAATTTTGTGCTAATCACGAACTATCACAAACTTGTAGTGATTAACTTTTCTCCAAACGAGGAGTATTTTGGTTTATGTACTTTTCAATAAAATTGCTACACATTGTTTACCTGGGCTGTGTTCTCATTTCGATTCAAGCGGCGCAAGGTTTGCCTCGATAGCTGAGGGGTCAGCGCGGCAGATTACGGTCTGGGTCGGAGATTTTCTGCACTCGGAGGCTGCGTGTCGAGTTTCACGAAAATCGACCCAACCAGTGTCGCATGGTCTTTCCACTATTGACATGGTTGCATGGGCATAGACAGACAGTCAATAAATTAAAATAAAGAATGACCCACTAAATACTTCGCAGTGACTAGCCCCTACGTTAGTATTTAGTTTATTCTTCCTACTTTCCTTGTATGTTTTATTTTGCTGTTACTTTCCTGCTCAAGCTAACTCAATGTAATTAGATACACGACGAATGCACTATTGTTTCATGTTCTGTTAGTAGATATTCAGTACCTACTGTAGTTCCCCGGTCGTAAGGGCAATAAAAATGGTACAAAGTTCGACAGCTATACGTGTACTTGGAATGACAAGAGGAAGGAACCATCTTCTAACACCACGACAAACTGATGAATCTTGAATCTGATGCGTTACTGTCCGTCCGTAGAGAGCGAATCGCTCGTTACAGCGTTGACTCAACTTCCTATGACAGTCGGAAGAGAGAGCAAACGCGAACGCTCTACAACTGTGATCTAATAACTTTATGACCATTGGTGACGCAACAGAATTCCCTTTGACGCCGTTCATGTATGTTAAGAGCGAGCGACAACGCCTTACACTGTTGGTGCAACGATGCCTCGTCACAAACAAATCTAACGTATTGCACATAAATACTAGGAAAGACCCGGTGTTGAATCATTAGACGATTGCCGATGAATCACTAGAAGTAATCATAGCCATTGAATCTTTGAATTCATGCGTTCGGAACGATTTACAATGGAACGGCCACATAAAAATGATCACACTACAGGAAGATGCTTAACTCTGGTACACTTGCCAAAAATTACAGTTAGAGGAAATAGAGAAGATCCAAACAAGAGCAGTGCGTTTCGCTATAGTTTCGTTTAGTGTCACGGAGATGCACATCACACTCGAGTGGCAAACGGTACAAGCATAGCGTTGTGGTTTGCTGTTAAAAATTCAGAGAGCGTGCGTTCCTAGATGAGTGGACCAATATATAGTATGTAAAAAAAAGCATATGCAGCGTTTCAGAGAGTTAAAAAAATTTTATGCGGCAAAAATGCCACAGATGCACTGTTTCCCTGCAGTGGGTCCATGTTCAAAGATGGTGTTCGAACTGCTGTTTGATGAATATAGCTTCAGAGATGCTGTCGAAAATATAAGGTGTACAACTTTGCTTCCGCCGTTTGCCGATAGATGGCGACAACGGTAAGTAGCGGTCGAAAGAAACAGATCACAGACGTCAGGCAGTTAGCTTGGACTTCGGTCAACATAACCTCATATAAACATTAGTCGATTTGTGTCTGCATCATAAAGTTGTTCTTGATTGAAAATGTCAGTTTACGAGCCTAATTCTCGTCATTTTCGGGAGGTGTTACTGTTTTGTTTAGTATGAAGAAAGCAGCGGTGAGTCCCATCGAATGCTCTCAAGTACGTATGGTAAGGGCGCTATTAGTGAAAGAACGTGTCGTGATTGGTTTCAACGCTTCGGGAACGGCGATTTTAACGTCGTAGACCGGCTTAATGGTTGAAGAGAGAATGTTTTCGAAGATGCAGAATTGGAGACATTACTGAGTGAAGTCTCGCGTCAAACTCAAGAAGAATTGGTACGATTAGTGGGAGTGACACAGCAAGCCATTTCAAAACTTCTGAAGGCTATGGGCATGATTCAGAAAGAAGGAACTTGGGTCCCGTGTGAGCTGAAACCAAGAGACGTTGAACGGCGTTTGTGTGTTTGTGAACAGTGGCTTCAGAGGGAAAAACAGAAGGGTTTTCTGCATCGCATTGTGGCCGAGGACGAAAACTGGGTTCATTACGATAACCCTAAACGCAAAAAATCATGGGAATATCCCGGCCATGCTTTCACATTGACGGCCAAATCGAATATTAACGGATCCAAGATCATGCTCTGAATTTGGTGGGACCAGTTCGGCGTCGCGTACTATGAGGTGTTAAAAACACAATCACAGGTGCTCGTTATCGAACGCAATTAATGCGTTTGAGCAGTGCATTAAAAGACAAACGGCTGCAATACAGAGAGAGGCACGATAAAGTAATTTTGCAGCACAACAACGCTCGACCCCACGTTGCTAAAGAGGTCAAAACGTACTTAGAAATGTTAAAATGGGAAGTCCTACCCCAATCGCCGTATTCTCCAGACATTGCTCCCTCTGACTATCACCTGTTTAGATCAATGGCGCATGGCCTGGCTGGCCAACACTTCCGAACTCATGAAGATGTCACAAATTGGATCGATTCGTGGATCGCTTCAAAAGATGAACAATTTTTTCGACGCGGGATTCGTACACTGCCCGAAAGATGGGAGAAAGTAGTGGCCAGCGATGGGAAATACTTTGAAAGATACATGTGTAACCAATTTGTTTCATTAAAGCCTCAAATGTTGGGGAAAAAACGGTGGAAGCAAAGCTGTACACCTTGTATCATCCGTTTGCATTAATGCATAATGCCGTCTACACGCTATTATTTGTCCAATACCCACAAACCAAGAAAGTGTTTCACGAATAACGGCAGCAGTTTTGCCAAAAGGGCAACGAGCTCTTCTGCTCTTCTGGGGTGTCTACCGGTGTCTCGTACACCAAACGCTTCATCTCCCTCCATAAAAAGAAATCGATAGGAGTGAGATAGGGAGAACGTGATGGACACGGTACTGGCCCACCCCTCCTAATCCAACAATAGGGGAAAGTATTGTCTAAATGTTCTCTGACATCAACGGCATAGTGTGATGGCGGCCCCGTCATGATGAAACCAAAATCGGTGGTCGACTGTTGACGGGTCATGCTTCAACATTTCTGGTAGCACTTCACGGAGAAATATATGACGATATCCTCCACCGATAGTGTTAGGCAAAAGATGCAGCCCCATCAGATGGTCGTGAACAACTCATACACATGTCTATTGCCGTTGTTGAACTGTGAACGCTGGTCTGAGGGGAACTTTGCGTTAAGTCCTTCAAGGACCCTTAGCGGGGAAATGATGCACCTTTGACGTTTGTGTCACATGCCAAAAGTGTTTCATTTAACTCCTCTAATAACTCGACGAGTTTACGTACGAGGTTCTTTTTACACTTTATATTTCTTCCTCCTATGTTGTCTATACCTCGCGAAAAGACCACGAATGTAAAGTTAGAGAGATTCAAGTTCAAACGGATGCTTCCCAACAACTGTCCTTCCCGTGCACTGTTCGCGACTGGAACAGGTGAGAGAGGAAGTGACACTGGTAAATAGAATACTCTCCGCCACATACCAACAGGTGACTTGTGGAGTGGAGATGTAGAAATCATATTTCATTTGTATTTGTTGTTAAGACGAAAGGTCGCAGCGGACGATCGTGTTTGACAAGGATGGCTACGAAAATAACAGATTCTTTTCGAAAGACCCATTCCGAAATTAACTACGAGTGATTTTTGAACAGCATAGGAAGCCTAAATCAGAATGGTTGAATAAGGATTTGAACGCAGTGCCTCTCGAAAGCGAGTTTTGTGCATTCACCACAGCGCCACCTGGAAAGTTTTTTGAGTAGAAAAGAGAGTGAAGGACTGCAGAGCGTACACATATTTTATTAAAACATACACCTGATCAGAAAGTAAGGAAAGAAGGTGATGTTGGCAGAGAGCAGGAGATAGACGGAGCAAAAACTCAGATTAGAGAAGGATAGAGATACAAGGAGTAGTCAAATGGAAACTAAACACCCACCACAACGGGACCAAGGAATTGTTCCACTCAAAAGTAATCACCACACGAGTTAAGATATTTGTCCTTCTGGGAGACGAGGTGATCAATTCTCGCTTCGTAGAACACGGTCGACCGCTGACGGATCCATAATCACACCCACCCTTGAGCTTCCTAGTCTGACTGAAACCGACGTCCACGTATGTCTTTCTTTAGGTCACCAAAGATGAGAAAATCACACGGTGAAAGATCCGGGCTGTACGGAGGATGCTGCAGTGTTTCCCAACCAAATCGCTGAAGCATAGCCTTCGTCCGATTGGTAGTGTGGGGACTGGCGTTATCGTGCAACAGGATGATTCCGTCAGACAGCATTCTGGCAGCCAGAGGACAAATGGCAAAGCCGACAATGGAAACATCCCACGTCTCTTCCGTCGAAGAAATCCAAAGCTATTCACACAAGTTCCTGTAAGATCATGATGATTTTCCTCTTCGACTACAGATTCCCTCTGCTCGTCGAGTTCCTCGAGCGTGGAACCACAATCAATGCGCAGCGCTATGAAGACACTCTGCAGAAACTGCGACGCGCCATAAATTCAAAACGTCCAGGAATACTGTGGGACGGAATCATCCCGTTGCTCGAACATCCGGCCCCACACTGCCGATCGGACGAAGGCTACGCTTCAGCAATTTGGTCGGGAAACACTGCAACATCCCCCGTGCAGCCCAGACCTTTCACCGTGTGATTTTCACATCTTTGACGACCTGAAGAAACACATGCGTGGACGTCGGTTGCAGTCGGACGAGGAAGAGCAAGAGTGGATGCGGTTGTGCATCCGTCAGCGACCGACCGTGTTCTCCGAAACACGAATCGTTCGTCTCGTCTTCCAATGCTATAAATGTCTTAACGAGTGAGGTGATTACTTTTGAATGGAACCATTTCATGGTCCCCTTGTGGCGGATGTTCAGTTTTCATTTGACTGCCCCTTTTTCTTATTTATTTATTTCTTTATTCTGGCTTTGGGTTACAAGGAGCATATAGCCAACAACGGTTACAAAGTGCCAAAGAAACATCACAGCAAAAAAACAGACTAGCACAAAATTACAAATGTAGCATATAAACAAACTCTTAAAGCAAAATAAATGCGCAATTAGACAAACATCAGACACCCAACTGCAGTGATGATAATAATATGGGAGTATAAGTATGAACATCCGTATAGAGCAATATTATGACAAAAATATATATGCTCTTATAGAAAAGACAAAACATTAAACGGAAAACATCGTACATCATACAATCAGTACAACAATAGGTGAAAAGCAGAATTGGAAATAACGTCATATAACAGTGTGAGAACTATAGCATACAGACAGACGTACTTAAAATAGAAGAAAAACCCAAAATGACAAACACAATACAACCAACGGCATGCACAATAGTGCTTGTAGAACAGTGACATAAAATGCACAAGAGAGAAATAATGAAAATGTAATGGACAAGTAGCGGTCCATACGCAAGTTAAAACACAAAATTACGCACCCGATTACGAAGCGAGCTGATGCCATTTGAAATTAAAGACGTCGGCAACTCATAAATTAAATTTGGATGCCAGTGACTTTAAAATTCTCTGTGATCGAGTCACATTTATCAAAACGGTGCTGTCAGACAGGAATACTGGTAGGGAGAGGGTAACATCTCTCAACCAATTTCTTATACAAGTCTGATTGTGTAGTCGTGTACTTGGAACATGCTAATATGATGTGGTTAAGATCCGCTATTGCCGTTGTGTCCTTATCGCAGTGTCCAGACGTGAGAATCTTCAACCGATATTGGTAAAACCCGTGTCCCAGCCTCGTGCGGATGATGGAAGTCACATGACGTATACGAAGCTGCATCGAGGCGAACCATGGTCGAGGAGACATGTTCAGTTGTGTGGCAGCCAGGTGGCCCCCCTTAGAGTGCTGAAGACATGCCGTTCACAGTTCCATGCATGATAAGCAGACTTCCGTATCGTCGATGTGGATCCTTATAAGGGATCGGCGTTGGGCGTAACTAGCCTTCTGCAATGTCTGGATACCATAATGAATAGCTTCCCTGATGGCCAGTAGCTCCGCCGTGTGGATAGAAGATTCGGGTGGAAGCGCAAACATTTAACAGGCGTCACTAAAAGGGCAAAGAAGGCACATCTCACACCCGCCTGAGATTCAGAACCGTCCGAATGTGAGTGTACTGCTGTCATTTATGCTGAGAAAATGCCCAAGATCGCGAGTGAAGTTGGTCTCCATTCGGAAATCTTACGGCAGGTATGTCACTGGGGCTGGAGTGAAGGACACACTAAACGAAAAACGAAAGCAGGGGAGCGTTGCGTCCTGTAGAATGAGTGGAAAGAGATGGCGCCATTTCTCGTAGTTGCGAACTAGTAAAGGAGCTCTGGTCAGTCGTCGTCCATGAGGTGCCTCTGTGTGTCTCCAGAATCTCTCCACCGACTTAAGAGAGGTACACTCAGATATTGAAGATCGACTAGGGAGAAAAATATCAGACATCTGCCGTCTTGCAGACAACGGCATGACGGATGCTTCCACGAGCTGAGCGTTGGTGGGCGTTGATTTCATGGCTCGGTGGACAAGACGAATCACTTTATAATGAATGACTTCGAGCTTGCGCAAAGTTGATTGCGTTGCAGTGTCGTAGACAATGCTACCATAAACTAGGACAGAACGGATCAAAACGTTATATAGACACAAGAGCATAATCGGTTCCGCTCCCCACCATACTCGTGCAGATACACGGAAGATATTCACAGTATTATCCATCTTGTCGATGAGGTACGCAGCATGTGGCATCCACGTGACTTTGCTGTCGAAGTAGTCGCCAAGGAACTTAGCATGTGCCCGAATATGAAATGTGTACGGGCTAAGATGAAATTCGAATGAGAAGTTGTTGCGCCGTTTCCTCGTCAATATCACAACTGATTTGTCAGGTGAGAAAGTGAGCGCATTTCTGAACTCCCATGAGGCCAGCATTTCACATGCGTCGCTAAGACATAGGCGTGTTACCCAAAAGCACGACAAGTGAGCGTATGTACAGACGTCGTCTGCACGCTGAAAAACTTTGATGGTGGGGCTGAATAAAGTGTCTAGATCGGTAACATACAGGGCATAAGTAAGAGACTCAGTACCGAGCCCTGTGGGGGGCCACGAGACTCCAGACGGGGTCCATGCAGCACGATGTCCTGATTGCGGATTTATACGGTACGGCAACCAAGCAAACTGTATATTATCCGTAAAATCACCACCGGGAGATTCAGCAGTTGCAATTTGTTGATAAGTTCAGGTATCAGGACAATGTATTACGTCCTCTAAAAGTCAAGAAATAATGCCGTTAAATGCCCGTTAGTGAAGAACGTGTTTTTAGTGTCCATAGCAAGCGAGGTAATATTATCATAAGTACTTCTGCCCTTATGGAAGCCGGTTTGCGACAGCGGGAGCAAGTTCTCATGTTCCAACCACCATTATAGGCGAAAGTTGAGGAGACGTTCGAATGTCTTAAACACGCAGGACGACAGTGCAATCGGGCGATACGATGTCGCTTGATCAGGGTCTTTGCCTGGCTTCAATATGGGCACCAATACCTAAGTCTTCCAGTCATCGGAAACGCTCTCATTCCTCCAGATGTCATTAAAGATGTTCACAAGAACACGTTTTGCATCGTCAGACGAATTAAGAATCATGGCGTAGTGGATCCGGTCATAACCGGACGATGTATCTGATGAGGACGTCAGGGCCCTGTGGAGTTCGGCGAGAGAGAATGGTGTGGTTAAAACGTCTCGTAGATCGGCAGTGGCACCTGCCACCGCAAGGTCGATGGGTTCCTGCATGGCAGTTGGAAGTGCGACAATGTCCGCAATCTCGTCCATCCAGATCTGCAACCGCATGGGAGGCAATGGCTTCCGTCTGAGCGAGTTCACCATCGACCAAATAGGCCCAACAGGAGTGTGTACAGCCAGTTGTTAGCAGTCCTCCAGTGTTCCTACTTGCGGGCCTTGAGAAAGCGCTTAGTAGACGCATGCACCCGTATGTAGGCAACACAGTCCTCCCACGTGGTATGCCTTTTAAGACGGTTGCAAGCCAGTCTCCCTTGCCCCACCCGACGTGAACATTCCGGGTCCCACCAGAGAACCGGGGATCGGCTGGTGCCAGTGATCAGTCTCTTATGTGGAATAAAATGCGTTGTCCCTACACTGATATAGCTCCGAAACATAAGACTGCCCCTTATATATTCAGATGCTGTTTTCAGTCAGTTATATAACGTCTTAGACTACAATTTGGATGTAACCTCCAGCAGGATGATACTTTTAACAACTGTTACTGCTTCTGTTAGAACAATGAGATTACTCCTGTCTGCTATGAAACTTTTGCCACTTTCAGCCTATACCAACACAGTGGTTAGCACACTGGACTCGTATCCGGGGGTCAAACCCGCGTCCTGCCATCCAGATTTTAGGTTTTCGTGATTTCCCTAAATCGCTCCAGGCAAATGCCGGTACGGTTCCTTTGAAAGGGCATGGCTGATTTCCTTCCCCATCCTTGACACAATCCGAGCTTTTTCTCCGTCTTTAATGACCTCGATGTCGACGTGACGTTAAACCCAATGACCTCCCTTCCTTCCTCTTTCTATACCAGCACAGTCTTGGGTCATATCTGTATACACATATATATTCTGCAAACCACTATACGTTGCGTGGGTGACGGTGGATCGTAAGTCTACTATCCGCTCCCTGTCATATGAACCTATGCCTCACTATTGCCGGCCGGTGTGGCCAAGCGGTTCTAGGCGCTACAGTCTGGAACCGCGCGACCGCTACGGTCGCAGGTTCGAATCCTGCCTCGGGCATGGATGTGTGTGATGTCCTTACGTTAGTTAGGTTTAAGTAGTTCTAAGTTCTAGGGGACTGATGACCTCAGAAGTTAAGTCCCATAGTGCTCAGAGCCATTTGAACCATTTGAGCCTCACTGTTTACGCCAACTGCTCTTACCTTATTCCCATGGCTAGTACAAAAAATTTGCACTGGAAGTAGTGGAATTGATGTGCGTGCGATTAAATTGGTTAAAAACCACACAGGCGCAGAAGTTAGTGCGTTCTTGGGGTCAAGATGAGGGTTTAATTATAATGAATAAACAAAAGAAAGTCACAAGGCCAGGAGATTTTGCCATCATTGCTCATTGTTTTCTTCTCACCTAACACGTTATTAATTCATGCTATGGGTGCACGTGCGTTCTGTTCTGTTGCTAAACAGAGCAGACAATATCCTTACGGGCGTTTTTGCTAATTAGATTACGTTCTTACGAAATGCCGAAAACAATTTTCAGGAAAGTTTCGTTTTGGAAACCATGTGTAACATAGTTCTCAGCTAGATTAATTCTGTCACAAGAATTTCGTAATTTTTGTTAATTTAAATCGGTGTCCAAAATTAAAGCAACAAAAGGAAATTTTGTAAGGTTGCGTTTATTTTGCCACAAAACAATATAAACAGGTGATAGTAAAGCAGAAACAATGTGATGAATACAGAACGCTAACAACTGCATCATGCATAACGGTAGACAAAAATGTTCTTCGATTTGCCCAAGTTAACGGATTTGTACGCACATTCCGACAACTAGTTAATGTGCTCAGAATGGGGTGTGACCACCTCTGGCAGCAATACAGACCGGACAGCGTCGGAGAATGCTGTGAATGATGTTATCAGTCTCATGTTGAGGCAGTAACACCCATCCTTCCTGCAGAGATACAGTCTTTGAGAGTTGTTGGTGGATGATGGCGTGATGCATGCCGTCTGCCTAGTGCATCCCTGACTGTCTCTATGGGATTTAAATTGGGAGAGGGAACAGGCCATGCCATGCGTGCAACACCTTCCGTTTCCAAGAAAACAACAACCACCCGTGATCTACGAGGCCGAGCATTATCATCCATCAATACGACTTCTGGAGCCACAGCACCTTGCAACAACCGCAAATGAGGTCGCAAGGTCTCGTCACGATACCTGACGATCGTGTGGTAAACAAATGCCTGCCCGCAACATTAGGGATCCTTCTCGATATCGGTGTCTTTCCACAATGTTTGGATCCCAAAATCGTGTTCCACGTCCCCTCCAGATGCGAATCCATCGAGAATCAGTCTCCAGACTAAAGCGGGACCCATCTGTGAAATCAACATTGGCCCACTGTTTGACCGTCCATGCTGATAACTCCACTCTAGACGGTCCACCCACTCTAGACGTTATCTTCAGAGGCAGACATACAGCAGGTCTCCGAAATTAAGGGCCACTCTGCCAATCCTTCTGCACATCGTTTCCCTCGACTCAACACATTCAGTGGATGCTGGGAGCTCACATGCCAGTTGCTGCGCCGTACTACGGCGGTAATGTCGTGCCCTTACAGCCAAATAACGGTCCTCTCTTAAGTCACACGTGGTCTGCTCCACCCTAGTCTTCAGGATACAGTTTCAGTCTCTATAAACTGCCGCCACATCCAAGAAACAACAGAACGATTCAGATTAAGCCATCGGGCCAAATCAGTTAGCTTCTTTTCCTTCTATGGCTCTCCACTGCAGAGAGTCTGGTAGGCGTCTTCTCTGTGCCTTACTGCATCGTCTGTGACGGTGTACACAGCGATTGTGTATCCGGCAAACGCTATCTCGTTTCGTAGGTGCCTTGACGTCATCGTTGGCATGGTTATCCATTGACCGGAATGCCACCTTCCGTGCAGAACACGATGTATGGACATCTGGTTGACAGTTAGAATGATTAAATCGTGGATTAGACACAGGATGGGGAAACAGCGGTTTGTTGCTTTAATTCTGAATATCAGTGTATATTTTATGAAGGCTGTTTTGTCCGTGACGAAAAGAAAGACAGTGTCAAATAAATCTGCTTTAGCAATGCAGCTATATTGTATTTCTTGCTCTTTCAGATGAGACTGGGTTCACTCATTGTCCACATTTGCTCTTTTTGAAGACGGTAACTATTTTATACGTCTGACCTAGTAATAGCAGTGGGGAACATGACGAAAACTGTTACTGAATGCAGTCCTTCCCTTCCAACGACTCCAAAGTGAAAAATCAATACATCGCTATATTTATTTATTTTATGACTGCCCAGTTTTCCGGACGCAGTGTTGACAATGCATTGTTCACCGAAAATACGACAGCTGTAGAGACCGATTATGTTGTAACTCGCTGGTGCTAAAGAAGACGTCAGGTTTGACATAGATGAGGAGGAACTGCCGCTGGCCATAGAACGCATGGTGGAGAAGTAATGAGGCTGCTATAGCGTGCACCAACTGGAACGTTGCGGCCTTCTCCTTCTCGCGGCTGTTTGGTAAACATTGCAATGACCTTCAGTACGACTTCATCACTACGTGCTTTTGCGTTGCGTGTTTTGTAAACGGCCGTTGCGGTGGGTCACGTGAAAAGCGTCCAGCAATCTTTGGCAAAGCTGCCGACAAACGTTTGCGTGAAAACGCAGTATACTAAATAGAAACATTGGAAATGAAATGTGCTAATAGAAAGCAAGTAGCGTTGTAGATTTCAAGTCCCACCGTCGACGTTGGTTCATGAGAGAGAGAGAGAGAGAATTAATGCGGATGAAAGAGGATACATAACAGGAATAGAGTTTTATTTTGTTGAAGGAAACGTCTAGCGTAAAGCATGAAGTAATTTATAGAAACTAGGGAAAAACAGTTCTTTTTCCCACTACATAGAATTGTTTGAGTTTATCCATCCCTTCCCATATGATCTTTCTGCTTGTATTACGTTATCGGCTTCCTTCGTGTGGTTCAAGTTTTCGCATTTTGTTTCTCTTTTAGGAATCAGCCTCAAGTCTACTAGCATGTTCTGGAAACCAGAATTACTTTTTATGCGAAGATATTTAATAGGTTTCGTGCAGTATGGCTACCATTAAGTAATCCTGCATAGCCCGATATTAGAGCATTACTAATCTTAATTTTGACACTTTTATTAGAAAAGCCTTTTGAAGCAGTTGAGGTATTTCAGTCAGAACACGAGCTCAAAATGTCTCGATTAAGTAGTTCTAAGTTCTAGGGGACTGATGACCTGAGAAGTTAAGTCCCATAATGCTCAGAGCCATTTGATTTTGAGAACTAAAAACATAAAAGACGAGGTTTTAATTAATATTAATAAGTTAATTAATAACATTAATCGATAGCTCTCTTAATACTTTGCTAGATAAAATTAAGTTTCAGTTTCGTAGTGCTGTAATCAAATGGAATGGTTTGATATACATAACAATAACATTCTGTTTGACTTTTATTTTGATATGTTTTATTTTGATATGTTTTTAGTTCTTCCCCCCCCCCCCCTCTCCCCGCCACCAATCACCTCTCCCTTTCCGCCGCTTCAGTCTGTAAGGGGCAAAGGGGCATCCATATCAAAATGAAACAAATGAAAAGAAGTGAGTAAAGTGTCTATTATTTCGAAAGTAGTAGCAATAACTGTTTATAAATTTTTCCCACCGTGAAGCAAGACGGTCAATGTTTTCATGGAAAGACATTTTCGGTTGCCTATGGAACCATGTTTATATCCAGGCGTGGGCTTCTTCGTCCGAGTCGTATCGACGACAACGAATGTCTTCCTTCAGGGCTCAAAAAATTTGGAAATCGCGTGGGGAAAGATCTGGACTGTATTGGCAATGTGTAAGGGCTTCTCAGCGAAACTTCTGCAGTTTATTCAGAACAATCTTGGCAATAAATGAGCCCACTCTCTCCCCATGTGATTTCCATATTTTTGGAGCCCTAAAGAAAGACATTCGTGATCCCCTTATATACAGTGTGTTTCAAAAAGAATATACGTATTACAAAGTATTATTTTGTCCAAACTATCAATCGGTGCGCCTCGGCTCGGCTATTGGAGAGTCGAATACATAGTCTAGTTTATATTAATAGCCGATAGATGTCAGTTGTCTTCTGTTTTGCTTGGTAACCGTCATATGGCTACTCCGCAGCAGAATCATTTTGTTTTCTCGAGTTTGCGAAGTGCATTTCGGTGATTACAGTGCGAAGACGTTTCAGATCGATGCTCCGAATGGGTGGAACATTCGCAGGTGGTATCGACAGTTCCTAAATACAGAATGTGTATGTAAAGGAAAGAGTCCTGGCCGCCCTAGTGTTCCTGAAGAAAATGCTGCACGAATTCACACTGCTTTCCAACGTAGTCCTTCAAAATCAACTCGTCGTACCAGTCGGGAGTTACAACTCCCTACAACAACAGTTTGGCGTGTTTTGAGACACCGGTTGGTTATGAAGCCGTACAAGTTACAGCTGTTACAAGCTCTGAGTCCTCATGACAAACGCAAACGTGTGGCATTTTGTAACGAGATTCTTGATGCTATTGACAATGATAACACTTTCGCACAACGCATCGTGTTCAGTTATGAAGCGACTTTCTATGTTGGTCAGGTAACAAACACAATGTTCGAATTTGGGCATACAGAACCCACATGCAGCCATTGAACACGTACGAGATTCGCCCAAAGTCAATGTGTTTTGTGCGATATCCCGATCATCTGTTTACAGCCCATTCTTGTTTGATGGAAACACGGTTAACGGTCAGCAGTATCTCGCTATCTACAAAGCTGGTTGTTTCCGAGGCTGCACGAACATTTTTAACAAGACCAGGCACCCACTCACTGGAGTCGCCAACTGCGTGAATATCTGAATGAAACTCAACCGAACCGCTGGATTGGTCTCCAAGGAACTGGCGGCTTAGCATGTCTCAGCTGGGATCCACGGTCACCGGATTTGACACACGCCGCTCGGGATTAGCCGAGCGGTCTCAGGCGCTGCAGTCATGGACTGTGCGGCTGGTCCCGGCGGAGGTTCGAGTCCTCCCTCGGGCATGGGTGTGTGTGTTTGTCCTTAGGATAATTTAGGTTAAGAAGTGTGTAGGCTTAGGGACTGATGACCTTAGCACTTAAGACCCATAAGATTTCACACACATTTGAACATTTTGAACATTTGACACCCTCTGACTTCTTCCTGTGGGGTTTCGATAAAGACAACGTTTATGTACCACCGCTCCCACAGACCCTGGCAGAGCTGAAGAACCGTATCCGTACTGCCATAACGTCAGTGACGGACATGCTTGTCCGAGTATGGGAGGGATTTGAGTATCGATGTGAAAATGTTCGTGTCGCTGATGGAACCTTTTGTGGACTGGCAAGACAGCCAATCCACTAGGACGGGAGGCCGAAGGGCGCGCGTTTAAGCTCACGCAGGATGGCGTGAAGTCTGGAAAATGACAAGGTCTTTATAGTAGCAAAAAAGGTACGTAGCTTCTGGAATACTTAACTTTAATCCATAATTGGTGAACATCGGTCTGACGGTACATGCATCACAAGATAAATAGCAAATGATAATGGCGCCTTGCTAGGTCGTAGCAAATGACGTAGCTGAAGGCTATGCTAACTATCGTCTCGGCAAATGAGAGCGTAATTTGTCAGTGAACCATCGCTAGCAAAGTCGGCTGTACAACTGGTGCGAGTGCTAGGAAGTCTCTCTAGACCTGCTGTGTGGGGGCGCTCGGTCTGCAATCACTGACAGTGGCGACACGCGGGTCCGACGTATACTAACGGACCGCGGCCGATTTAAAGGCTACCACCTAGCAAGTGTGGTGTCTGGCGCTGACACCACAGAACCCATATTGAACATCTGTAATCTGAACTTGAGAGGTTCGTAAATAATTGTGTAGCGTTTCGTATTCGTATGTCTTAAAGGTTAGTAAATACACTCCTGGAAATGGAAAAAAGAACACATTGACACCGGTGTGTCAGACCCACCATACTTGCTCCGGACACTGCGAGAGGGCTGTACAAGCAATGATCACACGCACGGCACAGCGGACACACCAGGAACCGCGGTGTTGGCCGTCGAATGGCGCTAGCTGCGCAGCATTTGTGCACCGCCGCCGTCAGTGTCAGCCAGTTTGCCGTGGCATACGGAGCTCCATCGCAGTCTTTAACACTGGTAGCATGCCGCGACAGAGTGTACGTGAACCGTATGTGCCGTTGACGGACTTTGAGCGAGGGCGTATAGTGGGCATGCGGGAGGCCGGGTGGACGTACCGCCGAATTGCTCAACACGAGGGGCGTGAGGTCTCCACAGTACATCGATGTTGTCGCCAGTGGTCGGCGGAAGGTGCACGTGCCCGTCGACCTGGGACCGGACCGCAGCGACGCACGGATGCACGCCAAGACCGTAGGATCCTACGCAGTGCCGTAGGGGACCGCACCGCCACTTCCCAGCAAATTAGGGACACTGTTGCTCCTGGGGTATCGGCGAGGACCATTCGCAACCGTCTCCATGAAGCTGGGCTACGGTCCCGCACACCGTTAGGCCGTCTTCCGCTCACGCCCCAACATCGTGCAGCCCGCCTCCAGTGGTGTCGCGACAGGCGTGAATGGAGGGACGAATGGAGACGTGTCGTCTTCAGCGATGAGAGTCGCTTCTGCCTTGGTGCCAATGATGGTCGTATGCGTGTTTGGCGCCGTGCAGGTGAGCGCCACAATCAGGACTGCATACGACCGAGGCACACAGGGCCAACACCCGGCATCATGGTGTGGGGAGCGATCTCCTACACTGGCCGTACACCACTGGTGATCGTCGAGGGGACACTGAATAGTGCACGGTACATCCAAACCGTCATCGAACCCATCGTTCTACCATTCCTAGACCGGCAAGGGAACTTGCTGTTCCAACAGGACAATGCACGTCCGCATGTATCCCGTGCCACCCAACGTGCTCTAGAAGGTGTAAGTCAACTACCCTGGCCAGCAAGATCTCCGGATCTGTCCCCTATTGAGCATGTTTGGGACTGGATGAAGCGTCGTCTCACGCGGTCTGCACGTCCAGCACGAACGCTGGTCCAACTGAGGCGCCAGGTGGAAATGGCATGGCAAGCCGTTCCACAGGACTACATCCAGCATCTCTACGATCGTCTCCATGGGAGAATAGCAGCCTGCATTGCTGCGAAAGGTGGATATACACTGTACTAGTGCTGACATTGTGCATGCTCTGTTGCCTGTGTCTATGTGCCTGTGGTTCTGTCAGTGTGATCATGTGATGTATCTGACCCCAGGAATGTGTCAATAAAGTTTCCCCTTCCTGGGACAATGAATTCACGGTGTTCTTATTTCAATTTCCAGGAGTGTATATGCACTCGAAATACGTATATTCTTTTTGAAACATCTTGTACATTATAAACTTCATTTACCTACGAACAGAGGCAGACATTCGTGAGGGACTCCGAATGATATTTGATTGCGCTCAATTATCTACATATACCGTCTGATCAAAAGCAGCCGAACACCTATTAGTGGACGTTAATATGGGGTGATTCGACCCTTCCCCTTTATGACGGCTTGAACTCTGCTGGTGTGTATGAATGTCTGTGGAGGAATGGCAGCGCATTCTCCCTCATGAGCCGGAACCGTACGAGGTAGTAATGTTGGACGATGGGGTCTGGAGCGAAGTCGATGCTTTAGCTCATACAAAATGCGTTGCATTGGCCGGCCTGAGTGGCCGAGCGGTTCTAGGCGCTACAGTCCGACCGCTACGGTCGGAGGTTCGAATCCTGCCTAGGGCATGGATGTGTGTGATGCCCTTAGGTTAGTTAGGTTTACGTAGTTTTAAGTTCTAGGGGACTGATGACCTCAGGAGTTAAGTCCCATAGTGCTCAGAGCCTTTTGAACCATTTTGCGTCGCATTAGGTTCAAGTCGGGACTCTGGGCAGGCCATTTCATTTCAAGAACCTTATTGTCCATAAACCATTGCCTCACAAATGCTGATTTATGACAGGATGAAGTGTCGTGCTGATACAAACAGTCATCATGTTCGAACTGGTCCTCCACTGTATGCAGTACAGAAAGCTTAACATGTGTTCATATTCTTCTGCATTTTGCGTTTTCTTAAGCGCAATAAGGGGACCGCACGCTAACCAAGAAAACATCCGCATACCGAGACATAACTACATTCGTACTAGAGATCGGAAATAACCTCCATATTATCGTCTTAAACTCGCCAGTGAGTCCTGCGACGTCATATCCGAACGCCGTTTCCGCGTGCCCTTAGACTCGACTCGTGTATCCCCGCCGCAGCCGACACGTCAACTGAGCTTATTGGCGGGTACACGTGGACTCGACTCCCTCAGAAAGGAGAGCGAGTACTCGAGTTCGCACTTATAACCTCAGACTCGCGGCATTTCCGCTACATACACAACAGTTTAGAAAGGAACTGCCGCCATTAAATTACTGTTCATTTATTTCACAAAAGCATTATTTCCTCTTTATAGCCACTCTCAAATTCAAGCTGAAATTGATAATATGTCCAGCCTAACTAAATGACAGAAACAACTTTCGGGCACAACGGTTATTCTTTAGTAATATAACGGCTGATAGGTTAGAGGCATGTTGTTCTGTTTATACATATATTTATATAGGTAAAACTTCTTCGAAGATTGCTGTAAATGTATTTTAACATTAATATCTATTCAAAGAATGTGTAATAATTGTTGACATACACAAACTTTCGAGGCGTTACCGAGTGTGTAAAGACAGTACCAAAAAACATGAAACGAGGATGAAGTGCAATCTCTAAATTGTGATTTATTATTAAAATAAATTACAGAAATGAATTATAAGCTTCACAACTTGCTATTAGCCCATAAACGGAAGTTGCCATGACCAAATAAATACCGAAATAGTCCGCTTTTTTGTCGTAGGAATATAGCAGTGACGTTGCTCTGTGTCCAGTTTTCGTTTGACGCAGCACATATGTTTTCACATGGTGGAAATGGAACAGACGAGAATACAACTATTCTTTTGCACTGGGCGAAATTTATGCGTTTTAGTCTGAAGCAAGGACTATGTCATGAAACATTCCAGATATCACTCCTCTTCTAACGGAACACAGTTGCAATAGTGTGTGTATTGTGTATTAAACCGGGGACCTAGAAACGACGGAGAGGCGTCGTCCCGCCGTAGCCCTCAGTGGTACACAACCCCACAACAGGCCTCAGCATTCCACCCACTCCACCGCCACCCCACACCGAACCCAGGGTTATTGTGCGGTTCGGCCACCAGAGGGGCCACACAGTTCCTCTTGCTTCAGTCCATGATGTCAGTCACAAAATCTACAAGGTTCTATGTGTCATGAGAATGCAAAGCTAGAGTTAAGGGATGGATGAATAACTATTTGCATTAATGTGAAGAACTGATATCGCTGATTGTTCAATAGTCATAGTCTTTTTACTGAGAGAGAGGCTAAGAACACTCTTTGTGAAAGCTCAGCAGTACCCCATAATATGATATCAGTTGACAAAATAAAGCAAAAATTAACGAGGTACTTTAGCTTTCGTGCAACGAAAGATGCAAGAAATTTTTTTAAAAGTAGGGTCAGAGCAACACAAGTAAACGCCACGTAATGGAACAGGAAAAACAAGAATCTTGGCAGATAAAACAAGTAATAAGCACAATAAAGGCTATAACACAAAGAGCCGTGTCGGGGGCGATTTAGGAATCATTTACTGAGCATGAAAACGACGAGACAAAGTTGTTGCCGGCCTTTGTGGCCGAGCGGTTCTAGGCGCTTCAGTCTCGAACCGCGCGACCGCTACGGTCGCAGGTTCGAATCCTGCCTCGGGCATGGATGTGTGTGATACCCTTAGGTTAGTTAGGTTTAAGCAGTTCTAATTTCTAGGGGACCGATGACCTCAGATGTTAAGTCCCATAGTGCTCAGAGCCATTTGAACCACTTGAACCAAAGTTGTCTATTGCTTCGGGTTATCGAGCCATTAGACATGCCAAAACTATGGCGACGAGTTCAATTTAGACAGTTAATTGAAATTATGCGGGAACGTATTATGGCCTGAAAGAGCTTGTACCGATCTTCCGAAGAATAGCACAACACGTTTTACGTAAAGTAACAGCTGCGCAGTATACATCCGGAACAGCCTCCAATACAATCTGAATCTAAACATACTGTGCTCTTCCAACGGGATTATAGCTTTCTGTTATAATAGGCAAAAAATCCTCTGACGTGTTCGTCAACTCTCCACCAGCATATCTCTCATAGGTAGAGCTTGATAGAGCCATGTCTGATAATTTCTGTATTATCGGTATTATCCAGTAACCAACTGCAGTTCATACAATAAGTGGAAGTAGCGTGGAACACTCTATTCAGAGATCATATATGAGACCACCTCTGTCACCAGACAGAATATTAGTTGTCTCCATAGGGGAGCGTAATTATTGCTTTGCGGCGCTGGAAGTTTTGTAGAAGTGGTAGCAGGCGCTCAACAGAACGACAGAAAAGGGCCATCGTGTTTGGACATAGCCACGAACACACCTTGAATGCGACTGCCCGGTTTATTGGTGTCTGAATGCGGATTGTACAACTTGTCTACAAAGAATGGGATATAACTGGCTGGCAGTCACGTAACATGGCGTTAGAATTGTGGTCCTAAAATTAAAAGAAAGAATCCTAACCGAAAAGGGTCGGAGACGCAGTGTAAATGACGATCGGTTTCAAACCCTACAGGAATTCCTACTGTCAGAGGATGCAAATCTATCTCAACCAGTTTCCGAGCTAACACTGCGAAGAGAATTGCATGTAGTGGACATGTGGAGTAGAATACCCTGCAGTGTGCCATTTCACACATCGGTAAACATGGTTTAAGGTTTTGAGTGGGCCAAACAATGCAGAAATTAGACAGCAGGCGACTGGGTGCACGTGTGTACCGACGAGTCGCGGTTTTGTTTCTTTTCAAATGATGCAAGGCATTGAGTTCACGGGCACCTAAGAATGCGTTTAAGCCTCAGAGTGTGGAGAGTGTAGCTCGGGTCACTGGTGGTTCAGTGATTTTTTAGGGGTGTTTGTCGTACCATTACTTTGGTTCACTCGTTGAGGTTACCGTGAACGTGAACCAGTATATTTAGTTCGTTTCTCGGTGACCAAGTGTTGCCCTTTCTTCTGGTACTTCATGACTGTATTGTAGACACCCGTCCTAGAAGATGACGACAGCCGTATTCACAGAACAGGACGCTGGCGATCCAGGTTCGACGAACACTCGAGCATCCAATCGCATTCTGACTAACCCGCTAAAACAGCAGCTCTGAATTCCATAGAACATGCCTGGGACTATATGCAACATCGGATGAAATGTGGCACTCTACATCCCCGTAATTTGGAATATCTACTGGATCCAACTGTCGATGTGTGGCTCCGGTTGGGAATGGCGAACCTGAAGAAACTTACGACATAACCTGATTTTTCTTGAGGTGATTAATTTTTGAACGATGCGCTAAATTCTGCAGGAGACCAAACAAGATACTGAAGCTGCGGTGGAAGATAGTGTGTCCATTCTTTTATGGCTCTGTTGTCACGCCCATACACCGTGTAGAGTCTGTACTGAAACCAGTGCTCGGACTGATGACTGCAACAACGGAGGCGTAACGTGACCGTAGGCGAGCAGTGTGCGGCCCTGCGCGCCTAGACACGGAGCGAGGCATCGGAGACTGCGCGCCCGCAGCCGTGGCGCCTGCCGCAGGATTTGCGAGCGCCTCGGCTGAGCGGCCAGAAGCGGCGCGTGGAGCGCCAGCTGCCAGCAGCCAGCAGCGGCAGGTGCCGCCTCTAGCGTCGCGCTCTCCCATGTGTTCCTCTCCCGGTCGCATACGTATGGCCAGGCAGCCATACCGAATATCCCATGGACTGGGAGGGTATCGATTAAATGTTGTGCCGAATGGCCTATGTATTCAGTATTGTTCAGATAGGTACACGTTACAAACTATTTGGTACTCGTCACCTTCGGTGCTGCACGATACTGCATATAAATGTTTCTAGAAATTTACTGTGATCCCAGCCCTGACAGCATGATAGTGTATGAAAATGGTAATTCGTTTGACTTATTGGCTTTTCTCTTTAAAAAAAGTTTGAAGAGAAAATGATGAAATATTTTGTGAAATGATTTGTCCAAAAGTATGAAATTAAATAGGGTAGGGAAACATTTGAGTGATGCTCGGCAGGTGAGGCACTTCAAATGTTTCTCTAATCTGTTTCATTTCCTACTTTTGGACGAATCATTTCACAAAACATTTCATCGTTTTTTCAAAACTTTAGTTTATTTTGAAGTTTTGTTCGGAAAGCATATAATAGATTGAAATATCGACAGGTATTCTATTATTATTATGAATATATAGATCAAGAGAAAGCAGAAAATTTCCAGTTTATACCGTAATTTGACATTTATTTTATCTTCTCAGCTTTGGGAGAAAGAAATCCGTAATTTCTACAGCAATGAAACTTTCTATGCGCAGAATAGCTAGGCCTTGAGGAGATGAACTTCCTCCACATAGATAGTAGCAAGTGTTCGTGAAATATATCAGTCTTCCCTAAAACAGGTAATTACGTTTTTCTTAATTAATTACTTTCGAACAATTAAATCCGTTTTTGTAAAACTGATCAGCACGCTGGTCAGTTATATACCTGTACGTCCATTTCCTACTCCTAGTTTGGCTAAGAACTTTTTTAACTTTGTGTTCTGCCTTGCGGCAGGTCTTGTCACGGTGGAACCCTCGTCAGAGAGGTCCACCGCATGAGCGTCTAGGGAAGTGATTCCAGTGGTGGTTTCCCGTTGCCTTCCACTGATGATGATGAAATGATAATGAGGACAACACAACACCCAGTCCCTGACCGGAGAAAATCTCCGACCCAGCCGGGAATCGAACCCGGGACCCTTGGCGTGACAGACCGCCGCCCTCACCATTCCGCTATCGGGGCGGACTAGTTCGGCTAAGAGAATCGGGACAAAAGTTTCATAGCCCACTTTCAAATTCCCACTCTTCGTTTGGCTACGATGTAATTTCTAGAAGTCTCGTTTTCACTCTGCTCATACATTTGTTTCTTTTACGCTACTTGATGATTACAGTAACAATGAGAAAACTTTCTAATTTATCGTTAATGTGAACTCATACGAATAGTAACATCTTTAATCTTGTTGATCTGTCAGTCCTCAGTTGCTATTAGTATTATACGAGAGGCGTTCAATAACTAATGCAACACTTTTTTTTCTGAAAGCAGATTGGTTTTATTCAGGATTCTAATACACCGTATTATTTCCCACTCTTCTGGCTACAAACCCCTGCTTTTCAACATAATTTCGTTCAATGCGACGGCCTCACGCCACCTTACTTGGAGGGCCTGTATGCCCGCGTGGTACCACTCAACTGATCGACGTCGGAGCCAGCGTCATGTTGCATCAATAACCTTTCGATTATACACGTACTGCTTCTCGCGGAGTGCATCCGTCATTGGGCCAAACAGATGGAATTCGGAAGGTACGAGGTCCAGGCTGTAGGACGGATGAGGAAGAACAGTCAATGAAGTTTTGTGAGCTCCTCTCGGGTGCGCTACAGTCTGGAACCGCGCGACCGTTACGGTCGCAGGTTCGAATCCTGCTCGGGCATGGATGTGTGTGATGTCCTTAGGTTAGTTAGGTTTAAGTAGTTCTAAGTTCTAGGGGACTGGTGACCTCAGAAGTTAAGTCCCATCGTGCTCAGAGCCATTTGAACCTCTCGGGCGCGCAGAATTGTGTGAGGCCTTGCGTTATCGTGGAGAAGGAGAAGTTCGTTTGCAGTTTTGTGGCGACGAATATTCAGCAATCGTTTCTTTAATTTCCTGAGGGTAGCAAAATACACTTCAGAGTTCACCGCGAGGGAGCACATCTAACAAATTAACCCCTTAGGAGTCCCAGAAACTCATCGGCATGATTTTACCGGCCGTGGGTGCGGCTTTGCGCTTTTTCTTCAGAGGAGAAGTCGTGCGGCGCCACTCCATCGACAGACGTTTTGTTTCAAGCTCGAAGCGATGAATTCATGTTTCATTGCCTCTGACGATGTTCGACAAAAAATTGTCACTACCAGCCTCGTAACGTGCATATAATTCCGCGCAGATGGTCCATCGTTGGTCTTTATGGTCTTGCGTTAGGCGGTGAGGAAATTTGGGAATTTGTGGTAAAGTTTACCTTGAACGACAGTGTCCACACCTTCCAACATTGCAAGAGACATAGCTGTGTGCGGCCGCCAGGCACGCGGGAGATCGGACAGGTTCTTGCGATATTGTTCGACGTCGACAGATGCCTCGCCCAACGACTCACTGTGCGTTTGTTCACTGTCAGGTCACCGCAGACATTCTACCAGCGGCTATAAATAGCTGCGATCCTCTGGCTTTCCACTAAAAGAAAGTCAGTGCTTGGAACGTACGTCCGTTACAGAAGCCATTTTGAAAGCTAGGTATAGCTCCGCTACCTATCTGAACTTCATGAAACTATAGGACCTGAAGCGATAATGCGATATGATGTCCCACATAAAATTACATGTTTTTTCAATCGAGCCGCCCGCTGTGGCCGAGCTAGTCTAGGCGCTTCAGTCCGGAACCGCGCTGCTGCTACGGTGGCAGGTTCGAATCCTGCCTCGCGCATGGATGTGTGTGATGTCCTTAGGTTAGTTAGGTTTAAGTAGTTCTAAGTCTAGGGGACTGATGACCTCATATGCTAAGTCCCATAGTGCTCAGAGCCATCTGAACCATTTTTTTTTTCAATCGAAATTTGCCAAGAAAAAAATTTGTTGGATTACTTATTGAACGACCCTCGTATGAACGATTTTTAGGTTAGGACTGTCTGTATGCAACTGAATAAAGGCTGTAATTGTTTTACCAGAAGGTATAGCCTCAGTTCATCAAAGAATCATCAGTAACATTCTTTCATTTGTACGCACACAGATGAAAATTTGTATTACGTATTTATTAAGGCATCGTCAATGTCCTGAAATAAGTTACACACACATATTTTCAGTTGCATGAATAAAGTGAAACTGTACATGTATTTCAAGCCAGTAAATAAATAAATAAATTGCGTGTGACGAGGGCCTCCTGTCGGGTAGACCGCTCGCCTGGTGCAAGTCTTTCGATTTTGACGCCACTTCGGCGACTTGCGCGTCGATGGGGATGAAATGATGATAATTAGGACAACACAACACCCAATCCCTGAGCGGAGAAAATCTCCGACCCAGCCGGGAATCGAACCCGGGCCCTTAGGGTTGCCAGTCCGTCGCCCTGACCACTTTTTTTTTGTGAAAATAAAAAATAAAAATCCGTATTCCAATCGGATGTTTTTATCTTTTTTTTTGGGGGGAGCAGGAAGGCAGGGTAAACAAACAATCTTTATTCGTACAATTGTACAATCTTAGGGATAAGAAAAGGATCGAGACAGCAAAAACAAAGCAAAAACAATTTGGAAACCAGAAAATCAACGTAAAGGCCGCCCTTTTTTTTTGTGTAACATGAAGAAAGTAAATGACAATCCTGGTCACGGGCGGGAGTGAAAATGAAGTTATCATCTGCATCACAATCCCTGCAGCACGCGGTGTCGCATCATAAATCTGGCAGACAGCCATATAATCTTGACCATTTCTGCCTTTGCGGGCGGCATATATTCATGTATTTCTCCGGCGTCGACCATGTAGGGGCCCGTTGTCTTCTCAGTGTGCTGTATGCCAATATAACTGAACCGCGCAGTATTGTCTCTAGTCGTTCTGCTGCAGGAGTCTTCTCAGTTCTGGGACACCCCAGCTGTCGGGCGGATTGTGAAAAACACTTCCTAAAAAATTGGAAAAGTAAGTCCTGTATTTCGTATGACTCCGTATAAGCTCGCGTTGTTCTTGTAAATACATCCAATAATCCATCACGGACTTAATATCGTACGAATACAAATATTTCGTCGCATGTCCAGCGATCCAATTGACCGCATACGTCTTTTGTTTGGGAAAAAAGGTCTTGTCCGGTAGAAAAAGTACATCCGATGTGATTTCTGTGTAGTTAGTGCGCCGAAGGAAGGCCAATGTTCGACGCGTCAGCATCCAGACGTCCCTCGCTGCGCCACACACTAAACCATGTTCTTCCGTTGCTAACAGGCCACAGTTTGTGCAAAGAGGAGAATCGACCATATGAATTGTATGTAATCGACTCCTGGTCACAAGTTTACGGTTTATAAGAATGTACCACATCGATCTTGCTGCTGTTGACAGTAATGGAGTATGCACTGCACACCAAATGTGGTTCCACGTTCTCGACGGGTATTTGAATTCCATTACGTTGCGGGCATGGTGATCCATCAAGCACCTATAGATCTCCCGAGTCGTGGGTAGTCTCGTCGAAGGTACTTTCAGACGAACATAACTGTAATCAACCAGAAATGAGGCAATGTGTGCAAGAGAAGGCGAAATATTGCCCACCGCAATAGGGGGTTCGTACGAAGGCGGAACAAGTACTGCTATCAGAGCTGACGTAATGGTGTGTTTTCGTTGTCGCCAATTTTGTATCATCGCTCGCATGTAAATCGCCAGAGCTTTGTTTCGCACGTTTGTGAGGTTGAGGCCACCGTTCCGGAAGTGTAGCGTTAACGTGTCATATGTGATCTTAAACAACATCCCAGTACTAACATAGTAACCAAAGGCAGCCATGAGGCGGTCTGCAATACCCTTCGGTATTGGTAGGATCTGCGCTAAATGGGGCAGACGTGACGCTATGTGAACGTTAGTGTATGCCACACGCTGGATCATGTCAAAGGCTCTCAGTGAGTTGTTCCGTATCGCCAGACGAACATTTTGCAGAAGCCGCCGACAACTCGCCGCCGCTGACCGCCGTAGTGAGCGGGTAAATGTGATCCCCAGACATCTCAGCGATTCCACCGTCTGAAACGGTCCCGGTATGTCTTCCAGGCCCCGTCCAATGTGCATAATTTTGGATTTCGTCATGTTAATGACACTGCCTGCTGCCGTCCCGTAAGAGTCTAGATATTCAACAGCCTGATGCACTTCATGACCTGATCTGACAAGAAGGATCAGGTCGTCCGCATATGCGCGACAAACGAAAGAGTTCTCATTAAGCGCTATCCCAGTAAGTGAGCGCCTCATAACACACATCAGCGGCTCAAGCGCAATCGCAAACAGCATCATGGAGAGTGGGCACCCTTGTCGGACGGAGCTGTTAATAAGAACCGAGCCCGCTTCCCGACCGTTTACAATCACCTTCGATGTAGCCCCTCGTATTAGCCTCATAATGATGGAGATGAAAACAGGTGGAATCTCCATTCGGCTCATGACTGACGCCAAGAAGTCATGGTTTATCCTGTCGAACGCACGGTCGAAGTCCACAGATATCATCGCTGCTCGCATTTTACAAGTTTCCGCAAGGGCGATAACGTCACGGTATTCACTTAACGCCGAGGAGATGTTGCTTCGCACCCCTAGGCAAGCCTGATCAGGGGATATTGTCCTGGATATCGCCAGCTTGAGACGAGACGCTAGTAGCCGTGCAAAAATTTTATAATCGGTGTTTAGCATAGTGAGAGGCCGATATTGAGTAACACTACGACTCCTCTCCATCTTCGGGATGGGAAGAAGAAAGCCCGTCACAAAATCCGACGGTAGGCGCATGTTCGGACTCATCGCCTCGTTGTACATCGACACCAACTGTGGCATCATCATGTCCACGAATTCTCGATAAAACTCTAGCTTAATCCCATCTGGCCCCGGTGATTTATGGGCCGCTCCTTTTGTGAGTGCCATCTTTATATCGTCTTCTGTGAGTGGCTCCATAAGCGCTGCCTTATCCGTCTCTGTCAGTGTCGTTTGCAGATGTTGCAGTATCTCTTCCCCTACCTGACGGTCCGTCGGTGTACCGGCATAGAGATGGCGGAAATACTCTAAAAATTCATTTGCAATGTCCTGTTGTGTTGTCAGTTGACGGCCATCTAAACCGTGGAGCACTGTTACCAATGCCCGGCGGTAACGCTTATGTTCCCGCAACACATGGTGCATCGAGGTACGTTCCCCAGTGATGGTGTCAAGACATCTTGCCCGTATTGGGATGCCACCCAGTCGTCGTCGCGTGATCGATAGGATTTGTGCCTTGACACGATGAACTTCCGCATGATGTTCTGCAGACGGCACCTGGAAGGACAGCTCACGAAGCATGGTGTAATAATAATCAAGAGTGTCTCTCTGCCATCTCGCCTTATCCCGACCATACTGTATTAGAGCTCTTCTTATTGTCGGCTTAGTGCACTCGAGCCACCATTGAAGCACGGAGGTATACGTTGGTAGACGGCGTTGACATGTGGTCCATACCTCCTCGACTCTCTGACGACATTCGGGGTCCGCCAAAAGGGACGAATTGAGCTTCCATGTCCCGCGGCTTCTCCACACACTTTGCCTAGGGAGTGACATGTACAAATGTAAGCCAGATGATCAGTAAATGCCGCAGGCCATCGTTCCGCGTCGACCACCTTATCCTGTAGGCCAACCGAAACATATATTCGATCGAGTCTGCTCGCCGAGTGACTGGTAAAAAAAGTATATCCCTCACGGTTCCTATGAATCACGTCCCAGGTGTCGCTTAACTCCAGATCCCGGCATAGCACATGCAATTCACGACAGGTGGTGTCTGGTCTTCTTGGGCTAAAACACAATTGAAGTCACTACCTATAATGAAATGATCGAATCTGCCGGTAAATAAGGGCACAATCTCTTCCGAATAATATCTCGCACGCGCCCGTCTGTTGTCTGTGCCGGAAGGGGCATAAACATTGAGAATGCGAATTCCATTAACAGTTATCGCCAGTCCTCGTGCCGAAGGTAGATAAGCCAGGTCTCGGACCGGAATCCCGTCCCGGACCAATATCGCCGTTCCACTATCGTTGTTCGAGTGCGGCGAGGTGTGGGAGATGTATCCATGTACGTCCTGGAACTCAGGAATGTAAATTTCCTGCACCATCAGTATATCCACATCCGACGCGTATATCATGTCCCTAAACAACTGCTGTTTCACGGGCGATCTAATGGTATTTACATTCACTGTCCCTATTCTGTATGCCTGGGGTCGAGTGGCTGTCATCTCCACATGATGTTAAAATGACAAAGTTTCACCGTGTCGATAGTCCCGTTGCACATCCGCCGAGGGTCGCCCGAGGAACGTGTCCCTGCGGCATTAGGTTTCTTGAGATGCGGACGGATGCAAGGCCCCACCGATAGAATGGTCCGCATCGGTGATGTCGTCGTCCTGCTCATACCAGCTGATACTATTGGTGTGCTCCAAATTTTCCTGTGCGGCATTGATGTGTGACATCTGTTGTTCTTTCGCAGCTGTAGACTCCACCGCCGAAGGGGTAGCAGGCCCCTGAGCGGATGCGTCGTCTGAACGATATGACATCATTTCACTGTCCGAATTCATATGATCTGCGACATCCGAAGCTTGTGGTTCCATGTCAGACAGGTCCATAGTGTTAGACTCGTCTGGGCTCCCTAGAAGAGAAGGGAGCGTCTCCGCAGAGTTTAGTCGGCGCTTCTTGCGGCGCTTTGGCGAGCGTTGTTTGCGGGCCCTAACCTCGGCCTCTGGTGTTGGCGCATCTTGCATCTCCTGCGTTCCCGCCGCCGCCACAATCCCCTGGGGCCGTTCCACTTCAGCTTCCATGCCTATTGTGATGCTCTCATCCTCTTTCTGCGCCACCAGTAGTGTCTGAGATTGGAGGTTGGTCGGAGCCATTCCTTCGTCAGTGGCGTCCGAAGGCGCCTCAATCAACTGCGGCGTCGGTTCGATGGTGCGCTCCGACCTCGGCGTCACCTCCCCGCGAAGTGCCGTCACGTAAGTCATCGGCAGTGACGTTGGTGTGGTCGGATTCTGGAAGTCTCCGCTGGGGAGTGGTACGAGTCTCCTCTGCATACACGCTGATCGAAGATGTCCTTCACCACCACACCCGGAGCATGTCCTGGGTTGACCATCATAGATGACAATAGCTCTACAGCCGCCGATGTTTATGTACGATGGCACATGTTTTGTAAGGGCAATTCGCACTTGCGGACACCATTGAGCACTGGGTACGTGCTAAAACTTGCCCAGCGTTCGGCCGTATGACTAATAACTCTGCCATATGGCTGGAGTGATTCAGTGACCAATGATTCGGGTACCTCGAAAGGCAGCTCGAAGATTCGAATCGTACGCACGCCCAGGCCCGAATGAGCGACTAAAACTTCGCCAATATGACCATCGGAGTGTCGGAACTGGAATCCTCGTTTGGCGGCTTCAATGATCCTATCACATGCTGCGTCGTCAATCATCTTTACGTAAAGAGTGCTGCTCACGATTGATAAATGAATTCCAATAATCTCCGTGTAATTAAGATGCACTTCGTCCCTCAAGAAACGTTCTATTTCGAAAGCCTTCGGTCTTGCATACTCGTTACAGAACGTGAACTGTATCGTGGTTTTTCGGAAATTGTGTGCCATTGCGTTCGATTTAAACAGTAACACATGCGAGTGACGACGGTGTAAACACCGCTTCTTCCGCGACCGTTCGCAGCCGAGACGTAAACAAGTCCGAGCTGCTCCGCGGCGAAAGGCGGACTGACCACTCAGCTACCGGGGGCGGACTTCAAGCCACTGATAATGCCTTTATAAACTGAGGCGAAACGCATCTCGGAAAACTAATATTTTATTTATTCATGTGCATACAGACGGTCCTAACCTAAAAATCATTAATCTAATATCGTATAAACAGCGCAGCACGCCGTTTTAAATTAGAACTAATCTTTCCATCCAGCTCAGATCACACGTTCAGTCTTATAACCGAGCTGGACACTTTGTAAGAAACGTAGGTCGGTCGAACTAACTGAAGTCAGAGGCAAATAGTTCCTGCAAAAATAACACCCCGTCTACATCAGAACACAGCGTTTGAAAAATATCTGGAAGCGAGAAACTGGATGCTCACGAGAACTGCCAACTAGACCCGAACCGGACACTAACTGCATGCGAGGAATAAAAAATGGGGAATGAGAATAATTTGTTTTGTTTGTTGAGGGGACCAAACAGCGACGTCATTGGTCCCATCGGATTAGGGAAGGATGGGGAAGGAAATCGGTCGTGCCCTTTCAAGGGTTCAAAATGGCTCTGAGCACTATGGGACATAACTTCTGAGGTCGTGAGTCCCCTAGAACTTAGAACTACTTAAACCTAACTAACCTAAGGACATCAGACACATCCATGCCCGAGGTAGGATTCTAACCTTTCAAAGGAACCACCCCGACATTTGCCCGAAACGATTTACGGAAATCATGTAGAACGTAGATCAGAATGGCCGGACGTGGGTTTGAACCGTTGTCCTCCAGAATGGGAGTCAAGTGTGCTAACCAATGCGCCACTTCACTCTGAGAGAATATGTATTCGGTATTCCGTGTCACTGCGTACGTAGTCCACTGAGACTAACAGATTGGAGGAACTAGAAAACTACCGAGTCGGCTAAGAAGACATGATGACTAACGAAACATTTCCGTATCTCCAAGTCCGCTGAGGGCAACGAATTGGAGAAATACGGAAACTACCGATTAGACCCTAGTCAGACACGAGCTGAGTACGGGGCAGAAAACATACAATTACCGAAACATCTGAGGCAATAACGAAACGGTACTTGAAGTCTCGTGAAATACTCGTCACACAGTAATGAATACAAAAGTGTTACGCCAAAATAAAGAAACACCAAAATCACAACACATTACCAGGCCTAACACGGTGTACCGAGCGAAGTGGCGCAGTGGTTAGACACTGGACTCGCATTCGGGAGGACGACGGTTCAATCCCGCGTCCGGCCATCCTGATTTAGGTTTTCCGTTCAAAATGGTTCAAATGGCTCTGAGCACCATGGGACTTAACATCTGTGGTCATCAGTCCCCTAGAACTTAGAACTACTTAAACCTAACTAACCTAAGGACATCACACACATCCATGCCCGAGGCAGGATTCGAACCTGCGACCGTAGAGGTCACGCGGTTCCAGACTGTAGCGCCTAGAACCGCACGGCCACACCGGCGGGCTAGGTTTTCCGTGATTTCCCTAAATCGCTCCAGGCAAATGCTGGGATGGTTCCTTTCAAAGGGCACGGCCGACTTCCCTCCCCGTCCTTCCCTAATCCGAAGAGACCGATGACCTCGCTGTCTGGTCTCCTTCCCCAAAACAACTAACCAACCTAACACGGTGTAGGAAGCCCTTTGGGCTTCAAAACAGCTTTCAGTCGTATCGGAATGGATAAATACAGGTCTTGTATGTTTTTCAAGATGATCTTATACCATTCCTCCTGCAAAATAGTGACAAGTTCAAGTATCGATGATGGCAGTGAATAGCGATCACACTCCCTTCTTTCCAAAGACTCAATAATATTGAGATATGGTACCTGTAATGGCCAGGAGAAATTTGACACTTAGTTCTCGTGCAACGCCAGTATACAGGATGCGAGCTGTGTGAACAATGGCCCTGTAGTCTTGGAACCAGCATCACCATTGGGGAAAAAACGTTGTAATATGGGATGGACCTGCTCAGACAAAATGGTTACTTAATCCTTGGCAGTAATGTGATATTGCAGAGTGACCAATGTCCTCTTGGAATACCACAATATGGCTGCCAAAATCATCACCGAACCCATGCCATGTTTCACTCTTGGGGCGTAAACTCGGCCAGAAGTTGGAAAAAAGTGTGAAACAAGATACAACCGACCAAATGACATTCTTCCATTTTTCTATAGTCCAGTTTTTATGGCTTCGGTACCATGTTTTCCTGTTACGAGCATTTGCATCACTGGTGTGTGGTTCTGGAATTCCAGCTCACCCTGCAATTTGCAGCTTATGGAGCTCCCTTCGCGTTGTTTCGATGCTGACAGTGTTCGCGAGTGCGACATTCAGTTCTGCTGTGACTTCTTCAGCGTCATTCTCTTGGTTTTCGTCACAGTCCTCTTCAGTGATCTTCTGTCACGGGCATGCAAAACGTAGGTTGTTGACTGTTCTCTGCTTTTCTCGAAAAGTAATAAGTGGTTGAATACTATAAAAAATAACCAGTATCCTCCTATTGATTTAGTTTTCTGAAACTCAGCTCAAAAATCATGTTGTAAACGGGGAGCATACCACTGTTTGGACACTACGAATAATCAGTGCTGATGGGTGAAAACTGAGTTTGAAGAACTCTGTTTTTCGTGTTAATTTGTCCGTTTTAAAGGGCTACAAACAGATACAACCATAAGGTGGAGACACAGGCAGCAGATCAGCTACTTTCTATTTTTATTGTTGTATACTACACTAAAAGGCCAAAGAAACTGGTATAGGCATGCCTATTCGAATACAGAAATATGTAAACAGGCAGAATTTTGGACATCGCTGCGGCCTGAAAAAAAGATTCTTCAAGAACGGGACCAACGACGACTGAAGAGAATCGTTCAACGTAACAGAAGTGCAACCATTCCGCAAATTGCTCCAGATTTCAATGCAGGGCCATCAACAAGTGTCAGTGCGAGAACCATTCAACGAAACACCATCGATATGGGCTTTCGGAGTCGAAGGTCCACTCGTGTACTCTTGATGACTGCACGACACAGAGCTTTACGCCTCGCTGGGCCTGTCAACGCCCACATTGGACTATTGATGACGGGAAACATGTTGCCTGATCGGACGAGCGTCGTTTCAAATTGTATCGATCGGATGGGCGTGTACGGATACGGATACAAGCTCGTGAATCCGTGGAGCCTGCATGCCAGCATGGAACTGTTCAAGCTGGTGGAGCCTCTGTAATGGTGTGGGGCGTGTACAGTTGAAGTGATAAGGGACCTGTCTGATCACCTGCATCCATTTGTGTCCATTGTGCATTGCGACGGACTTGGGCAATTGCAGAAGGACAATGCGACACTCCACACTTCCAGAATTGCTTCAGAGTGGCTCCAGCAACACTCTTTTAAGTGTAAACACTTCGGCTGGCCACACATGAATATTACTGAGCGTATCTGGGAATTCGTTGTAACGTGCTGTTCAGAAGTGATCTCCACCCTCTCTTACTCTTACGGATTTATGGACAGCCCTGCAGGGTTCAGGGTGGCAGTTTCCTCCAGCACTACTTCAGACATTTGTTGAGTCCACGCGACATCGTGTTGCGGCAATTCTGAGCGCTCGCGGGCGCCCTACACGACATTAGGCAGGTCTACCAGTTTCTTTGGCTCTTGTGTGATTAATGAATTGTTGTTAAGTTTCTAATTTATTGCTGTTACCGTAATTTACATCCTCTTTTATTACTTCATAGAAATGGCAGACAAATCTTCAGTCTCTTAAAACAAATGAAGCATTGTACTTCACTGCTACGTCGCTTTGCATAAATGTGCCATACTGCAAAGCAACGGACGTCTGGCGACGACAGCCAGAAACTATCGTATAGACCAGGTTGGGTTAGTCTTGCACACTGCACGTACACGCGTACCCTAAGCCACGACACTCAGCAAACCCGGACGTTATTCTCTCAGCAATGCTGTACCAACTCTTATGCCATGTGTTTGTTGCTCGTTTCTGTCGGCATTGTTATTAAAATAGCACTTATCGCGTTTCCATTTTATTACAAACTAAAATAAAAATTACTCCTTTTTAAAGAAGGTTAATTAGGAACAAAATATTTTAGCAGTGCTGCAGTGGCTAATTGATATTTCGTTTTTTTACTCGGTTGTTAGTAAAAAATGAAAAACACCCGTTAGAACGGAAACCAGACAAGTCCCGAAAAATACCGGTAATTCAGAACTAAAAAACGGTATGGGTTTTAACCGGTTGCTTTTTCCAAACCTACTTCCAAATGCAACCTATATGCTTTCTTTTCTTCTTATTGGATCCTTGGCTCCATTCTAATGCCGTAACCTGAATGACAAAACTAATTTCCGTCCGAACGATTTCGTGCTGAAAACTGTGACGTTTGCATTTTGGCGGGAGCGCGCGGAAACGCAGCACACGGCGCCAGTGGCGAATCAGCCGTCACGCGACTCGCCGTGGCGTCAGTTTAGCCGCGGCGGCCAGCGCTGCGTGGACAGGAGCGCGGCCAGGCCGCTCTTTATCCCGCGGGTCGCTGCCCGCCAGCGGCGCAGAACAAAAGTCTTTTGTGGCGGCTCGGCTCTCGTTCCCCGGCTGCGACTGCGACTGCGACTGCGGTCGCAAGCGTCGCCGCGCCACGGCGCGCACAAAGCGCCGGGAATTGCGCGCTTCTCCGCGATCCCGCGGTTTCTAATCGCGCCCGCCAGCTAAGATATTCCTAAACGCCTGCAGCTGTCATCGCCATTGTTCGCGGCCGGCAGCGCTAATTTGCGGCGTTTTGTGCTCGCCGAGAAAGCCGGCTGACTCAGCGCTGAATCACGCCGAGACGCTGCTCCGCTCCCGCTCCTCGGGGACTGAGTTCGAGTACCCGTTATACGTCTGCATCTACATCTGTAACCACCTGACGGGGTATTGTCTGTCTGCAAAACGAAGGCCGACCAGCGCTTGTGGAGAGGCAAGCGTTGCCTTTCCGGGAGGACGCCACAACTGCCATACGCGAGGACTAAGAATCAATTTCCCTTCATGCAGTATAGTGTAGCAGTCGACGATTTACGTAGAATTGTTAATGTACTTTGTTTTTCGTTTGCTTTATTCACTACTAATTAAACTGAAGACGAGCTATTGGCTTTAAGGCAGGTAGAGTGCAGCCTTCCTTCGCCGCGGCAGTAGGAGGGTGAGAGTGGCTGATCCATCGTCTCAGCAGCCTTTCAACTGCTGTCTAAGAAGTTGCCCCTTCGTTACCATAGCGATCCAAATGTTTTTTGCAGATGTCCAAGAGCGTTTGTTTATGCAACTGTGTGAGTTGTTTTGGGACCCATCTTGCACAAACTTCATGAAAGCCAAGTCTGTTGTGGCTGATTTCGTAGGCAGAACCGTGACTAATTTGCAGACGATGTGACACTTCGTCAATAGTTAATCGTCTGTCTAAGAGAATCATTTCACGTGAACGCTCAGTGGTTTCTTCATTTGTAGCGGTAAACGGTCATCCGGCTCCTTCATCGTGCGGAACATTTGTGCGACCATTTCGAAATTTTTCAATCCATTCGCAGACACTCCGTTGTGGCAAAACACTGTTCACGTACTGTACCGAGAGCCTTCGATGAACTTCGGCACCTGATACTCCTTCCGACCACAAAAAAAACGTATCACTGAACGTTGCTCTTCTTTGGTGCAAATAGACAGCGGAGCAGCCATGATTAACAGCACGGCAGCGATAACGAAACTAACCTAGCAGCTTGAAAATTGGAGCCGGCAGTTGTGGCCGAGCGGTTCTAGGCGCTTCAGTCTGGAACCGCGCGATCGCTACGGTCGCAGGTTCGAATCCTGCCTCGGCCATGGATGTGTGTGATGTCCTTAGGTTAGTTAGGTTTAAGTAGTTCAAATTTCTAGGGGACTAATGGTTCAAATGGCTCTGAGCACTATGGGACTTAACATCTATGGTCATCAGTCCCCTAGAACTTAGAACTACTTAAACCTAACTAACCTAAGGACATTACACAACACCCAGTCATCACGAGGCAGAGAAAATCCCTGACCCCGCCGGGAATCGAACCCGGGACTAATGTTAAGTCCAATAGTGCTCAGGACCATTTGAACATTTTTTCTTTTTTTTTTTTTTTTTGAAAATTGGAAAGATATAACTACAAATAAACAAAGCATACGTCATCAATCTAAAACGACAGCCGGCCGCGGTGGTCGTGCCGTTCTGGCGCTGCAGTCCGGAACCGCGGGACCGCTACGGTCGCAGGTTCGAGTCCTGCCTCGGGCATGGGTGTGTGTGATGTCCTTAGGTTAGTTAGGTTTAAGTAGTTCTAAGTTCTAGGGGGCTTATGACCTAAGATGTTGAGTCCCATAGTGCTCAGAGCCATTTGAACCATTTATTTCTAAAACGACAGTACTACCAAAATAAACAAAAATACAACTAAATTGCGGATAATAACTGACTTACCCTCGTAATATGCCTTGCTAAAAATTAATAATCAGTTTCTACGTTTTTAGAGTGGAATTTAAACACTATTCATTACTATGTTTTTATAAATAATGCAATTTTTTAACTGAAATCTGGTATATAACATGTATTACTAGTGGGGTCGAAATTTTTAGAGCGCATGATAGTATGAAATTTTAAGTATCAGTCTGTTCTATAAACAGTTCTTGTTAAAAACAACTATACTACAATAATCAGTAAAACAGTAAGAATAATCTGGGAAAAATAGCTGGTGAAGTAATCTTGAAGTGTGGTAGGTAATCGTTGTTTCAATGTAAATTGCAAAAATAAAATAAAAGTAGCAATTAATTATAGTAGGGGTGATGTCAGAGCAAGGGAGATGCTCCACTATGTGTTCGGGCCGTCCAAGTTGTTTTCGATCTCTTTAGCAGACAAACTGCAGTATCACGGGAGAGCAACATTTGTGTGGCGGCGAGGAGATTTGACCCAGTTGTTCTGTGTTTCAAGCACTGCCTCCCCTCGCGCTGTACGTGGGAAGCAGGCGAGCGGTCGGGATATTCTGGTACCTCCGCGTCGAGAGGCTGGCGCGTAAACTACTACGCCTGTAACAGCGCAGTCACACCGTGACCTGGAGGGTCCAGCGGAGGCGCCGCTCAAATCGGCACATGAGTCCCCTCTTCCAAGAAATCTGCGGCGTCGTTACCCAAGCGACGCGAGACAGCTTCCGGTATTTGCCAGCAAGACGCGTGCTCTCGGCCGTAGAAACCAAGTTTACACACCGTGGGAAGAGCAGTTCCAGGAATACCTACTGATAAACGTGAGATATTGTTTAGGGGCAGTGGCGACGGAAGTTTACTCATCCGGTACTGGACATTTTCGGTTTTGTTTCTTTTTTCATTGTTTTCGTTGTTATTACTCACTCCTTAGCCCGCTAGGATGAGGGTAGGCTGGCAGTAGTATATTGCTGCTCTTCAGCCAAGAGCAGTAGATGGAAGTCTTCGCAAAGCAACGGTTCACTATAGTAAACGAAAGGGCCAATTTCCAACTTATAAGGACCAGTCGTTCACCGTTCCCTTCAGGTCGGTCTCGTTTGGGCGATCGAATTCCTCTGTCCTGTTTCGTTCTCGTTCGTTCTGTTTCGTTCTAGTTCCAACGTTACTTGTTCTCGCCTCTGTCTCGTTTGGTCGGTATCGTTCTTTTTCGGGTGGTTACTCGTTCCCCCTCCACCGTTCTTCGTTCAGCTGCAAAAAAAAATGGTTCAAATGGCTCTGAGCACTATGGGACTTAACTGCTGAGGTCATCAGTCCCCTAGAACTTAGAACTAATTAAACCAAACTAACCTAAGGACATTACACACATCCATACCCGAGGCAGGATTCAACCTGCGACCGTAGCGGTCGCTCGGTTCCAGATTGTAGCGCCTAGAACCGCACGGCCACTCCGGCCGGCTATAAGTTCAGCTGCAGTTTCTTTCGCCGGCCGGGGTGGCCGAGCAGTTCTAAGCGCTACAGTCTAGAACCAAGCGACTGCTACGATCGCAGGTTCGAATCCTGCCTCGGGCATGGATGTGTGTGATGTCCTTAGGTTTAAGTAGTTCTAAGTCTAGGGGACTGATGACCTCAGATGTTAAGTCCCATAGTGTTCAGAGCCATTTGAATCATTTGAACCAAGATTAACACAAGAAGTCTCGATTCGTTGGAACTCGTCCTTTCATATGCTAGAGCGTGTTCTTGAACACTGAGTGTCAACAATTTCCAATTCAAGATTCACAGCTTGTAGATATATATCTTCTGTGAGTTGTTTGAAAATAACGTTTTTGAAATGAAATTAAATGAGTTTATTTAATTAGTTCCCTTCGCTCATGTCACGAACTATTTTACTTGGAATTACGAAAGTTTCTGATGCCAATTGAGTTTTAGGTATATAGATATTAAACTAACAATAGGTACTTACGGACTGCCCGCCCCTCGCCCCCCCCCCCCCCTGCCCCTCGTCTCTCCCCCCCTCCCCCCGGTTTTCTTAGTTCTTTGTACTTAAAGGATTTGAAGACCAGTGCTTGAAATTCAATTTCCTACAGCAATATGACACAATTCCCAAAAAAATATTCGGCATATCGGCTTTGAAGATCGGAAGCTTTCCTAGCTATGTAGTTGAAACAATTCCGAGTCAAGGCTTCATTCGTGGATAGCTGAGGGTGCAACACAAGAGTTTTGTAACTAAAGTCACTGATTCATATCTCACTAATAATAACATTTTTTAAAAATTTATTTAAATTCCATGTATATTAATAAATGGAAGTTTTAAGTAACAAATATTGATTTAAAATTGAGGTTTGCTGATACAGAAGGCAACACGAAGTGCATGGCGTTCGAGGATTTGGAAGCAGTGGTAAAATTTTGGTGCAGTGAAAATCTAGACAACGTTGATGTAAGAGAGAATTGGTCTTTTTGTAATTATAGTAGTCATGGTCCTTTACTACCTCACCCTCACTCCCCCCTCCCACCCCTACTCTCAGTCTGAAATTCCCCATATACAAGTATAATTTGCCATCAGAATCACATTTGACGTGCCACAGATGACCAGGATTTTATGAGTAATAAAACGATTAGTAATAAAGAGTTTAGTATAATCATAGAATAATTTGTTCCATCAGTGGTTAGTACAGTATTTTTGATTTCTTTAGGGGAGAGGGTCATAATCTCCCCCTCCCCTGGATCCCCTCCTCTTAGTAGTTTCAGGTGGGTTTTAGCTCTCGATGGCACCGGGACGACAATATGTGGACTTTTCTGGTTATTTTTGGGATTAGATTATTCTCTTACGTTTCCACTCCACTCTCATACTGAAAATACTCGACCTCAAAACGATGGAGAGTTGTGGTGCCAGCACTGGGACGATTCAGAGTTGAATAAAATCCGCACTCTGACAAAAAATATTTTTTAATAATGTACACAATATTTGAACCTTGTGTGTCCATCTTCCAGTACTGCTTATTGTCATGGTATGCTCTTAATTTGTATTTGGCCCTCTCTGTACCTAGTGAAATGCAACATAATTATCGGGTTGCAAACTACAGTGGTTGGAATAATGATCCTTTCGTATTCTTTTATTTATCGAAAGACATTCATTGTTTACTTTTACAATTTCAATTGTGAAATACAGCTTTTTGCTGATGTATAAATAAGAAAGTAAAATTTAGCAAAACTAAAAATTAGAACTTACAAAGAAATTTAGAAGAAGAATATCAACATTTCGATACTAGTGTTGCAGAATACGAATCCTCGTAACAAACAGGCGGATGTGTGTCCGTACAGTTTTATACAATACACAAAATAACATACATACAGACATGCAGGTGAACAGTGTACGCCAAAGGACGTGACCTGGCGAAAATACAGACTTACAGGAGAGCAGTGTATGACAAAGGGCTCCACCTAGTGAGGAAACTAATACGTAGTTAACTTTTTCATAATAACATTCAGTCATCAGTTTAAAATATATTTTTGTCACGCTTTACCGGGCCATGAAATTAATTTGTCATCTTCAGAAGCTAGATTTAGCAGACGTCAGTATCGTCTTCATAGAAACATAATGCCATGATATGTCCAGAAATGTATATATTTTATGTGACTAATATAGACACAGATTGTCAGTTTACAGTAACTGAATCGCATCTAGTATTCAGTCACTGTAAATTGTCAATTTGTGTTTACGTTACCCTCATACGATATATACATTTCTAGACACATCATGGCGTTATGCTCCTATGAAGAAGACATTGACATCTGCTAAACCAATATTAAGCTTCTGAAGAGGACAAATAAACTTGTCGACGCCAGTAAGACATAATAATTAGAGCCATGAATAAAATAATAAGTTAACTTTTTACTTTTTACTTCCGTAAAATTATATAAATCATACAATGAATGTGGCTTTATCGCTCAATGGTGGTGTTTTTCAGGCACTATTATTTTATGTGTCTGTATATAAGTTCTTTTATATGCTACGTTCGATAGTACAACACATGCACCTCTGTCTTACAGGTTTTCTTATGCTGCAACACTGATATGATACTGACTTCGTCATCGACGGGACCTCAAATCCTAATCTTCCTCCCATTTTTATATTGCTAGAAGTCCGTGTAAAGCGAATGACTGCTGTGAGCTGGAATATTGTATTGTTGAAGTGCAAACAAAAGAGGAGCAACTGTTGAGAACTCTGAACTGCAGAAGCAATTACCCTAGCAGAAAGTCAAGGATAGCCTTTGGAAACTACGCACTGGACAGCGCAGCCAACCAGCTGGACGGACCATCCCCGGGTCCCCCTGTACAACTCCTTGTCTCTGAGCCACTCAGCTGCTGACTGTGCACGCCTGATATGGTATCAGCCAGCACATGCGCAACACCCTGCTGTGACGTTTAGTAGGCCTTGTACCCTAACGGCCAACTGTTGCAGCGGTGTGAAACAGACTCTCTCTCTCTCTCTCTCTTTCTCTCTCTCTCTCACACACACACACACACTTCATTTTTACAGTTCCGTATCTCAATCGGAGATGAAGAGGCTTTCACAGGATAGACTACATGGGGAGCTGCATCAATAACAACCACCTCACTTGGTAAAAACGGAACCCATATATGATCGCTTTGTTGTCAGTCTGTCTGTTCGGCTGTTAAGATCCCTTTTTCTCAGGACCGGGTAGGAGTATGAAGTTCAAAATTGCGTTACATACTACGGTCTACGGTTCCTTGGCGGTGTAAAATATTTAAGCTTGTTAGTCAAAGCAGTCGGAACATGCAGCCATTTATGTCACATATTTTGATATTCGCAAACTAGAAACATTAAATTTGTCAGTAGATTAGCAATGTTTCACAGCAAAAATGAAGAAAAATCCAGAAATTGTTAAATTGTTATTATATCACAAAAAATATCTTTTTACCATTAGAACTTACATTGCTTTCATTATCTGTCAAAAGCGCAACGGAAAAATATTGCTACACAGAAATATAAAATGTCAGTTGCAGCCATGTTTTAGCAAGTAAATAAAAAAAAAAATTTCATTTAATCTTCTCTCTCTACATAAATAAAGCGGTTCTAGGCGCTTCAGTCCGGAACGACGCGACTGCTACGGTCGCAGTTTCGAATCCTGTCTCGGGCATGGATGTGTGTGATGTCCTTAGGCCGGCCGCGGTGGTCTAGCGGTTCTAGGCGCTCAGTCCGGAGCCGCGCGACTGCTCAGGTTCGAATGCTGCCTCGGGCATGGATGTGTTCAAAATGGTTCAAATGGCTCTGAGCACTATGGGACTCAACTGCTGAGGTCATTAGTCCCCTAGAACTTAGAACTAGTTAAACCTAACTAACCTAAGGACATCACAAACATCCATGCCCGAGGCAGGATTCGAACCCGCGACCGTAGCGGTCTTGCGGTTCCAGACTGCAGCGCCTTTAACCGCACGGCCACTTCGGCCGGCGCATGGATGTGTGTGATGTCCTTAGGTTAGTTAGGTTTAAGTAGTTCTAAGTTCTAGGGGACTGATGACCATAGATGTTAAGTCCCATAGTGCTCAGAGCCATTTGAACCATTTTTTTTTTTTTTTTGGTGTCCTTAGGTTAGTTAGGTTTAAGTAGTTCTAAGTTCTAGGGGACTGATGATCACAGCAGTTAAGCCCCATAGTGCTCAGAGCCAACCAATTTGCAAACGGAAAGTAAGCTGACTGCTATGATTGCGCTATGTGTAGATGATACGGGTGCAGTTGTTGTTCATATAAGACTCTCAGCCGTGCGGGATTAGCCGAGCGCTATAAGACGCTGCAGTCATGGACTGTGCGGCTGATCACGGCGGAGGTTCGAGTCCTCCCTCGGGCATGGGTGTGTGTGTTTGTCCTTAGGATAATTTAGGTTAAGTAGTGTGTAAGCCTAGGGACTGGTGACCTTAGCAGTTAAGTCCCATAAGATTTCACACACATTTGAACATTTTTAAGACTCTCAACACAACTGACTGGCTTGCGTTCAGAGCTCGTGCAACGCGCCGACTACTGGGGGTAGGATTGTCACCAGGTACGTGTAACACATTCTCTATCATATCGGGAGTTATAGCATATCTCAGACACCTATTATCTTCTGTCTAACACTGAAGGACTCAGTTTCTCGTAGGGGCTGATGTACAGATCCAAAAATACAGTGATGTGGTTGCCGTCTGTGCGGGAACAGTTCAGCAAAGCGTCGTTGTACCGTTCTTCCACTGCATTCGGTGAAAACACATACGAGATTCATATCGGCCAACTCATCAGTAAGGCTGTCAATACTATTGCTACGTATCACTATTAACGCGCAACTAACACCGCTGAAAGAAAAGAAACCGTAGACAGACCCGTGCAATACTGAATTTAAGCTTCCGAACAAAGAGGTAAGTAGGGCATTACTGTTATCAACAGCAAGTACCGTGAGTGAATGCGACAGGATTGTTTCCAAGAATGACACACAGCGCATACTGTCGATATTTTTTACTGCTGTGCAGTATTTTCATTGAAATACAGATACATAGCTAACTACGGCAAGAAACCAAACGAAATGCAATAACACTGTAACGAGCCGCCGGAGAACGTGGGTCCCTTATACCTAACTGCCCTGAAGGCATCCCTGAACAACCTCTGAAAGTTCGTCGGTGTCCTGAATCATCCTGTGTATAACCGTTCTGGTTGTAAAAGTGTAGGGTAGTGTTTTAGTTCTTTATTTCTATATAGCCGTTTCTTGTTGTAAACATCTTTAGTCAAACCATGTGTCCTTTCTATTTTATTAACTTTTATATCTATTGTAAATATTTAGAGACCATGGTGCTGTGTGGTTTTACCAAGACATATAAATGTATTAATTCACTCTGTTTTATCTAACTGTATGTGTATTTATATTGGTGCATCTTTTATATTCATCATGAATTCTGTGTTTTCAGCCGAAATTCTGAGACCAGTTTTACTAGCTATTCGTCCCAGATTTATTTGAGTAACGGTTTTTATTAGAATTTCTGAAAGCATTGTAAAATCATCTGCAAAAGCAAAACCTTAACTCAGTTTGATCTCTTTCCAGAATGACTGGTTTATTTTCGCGATTTTTTAGCCTCAAATTGCAGATCCTTACGTTTTTACTAAAACACAGTTAACACGAAAGTTGATTAGCCATCCCCACGTCTAACACCAGCTTTTGTGTCTTTTATGACTTCACTGGCGATGTAAGCATCTGTTCGTGTAATGTAAAGCGCAGCGTGTAACCTTGCGCGACACGGAGGCGAGCCAGACCAGGATCTTACCCGCGCGGGGGATTAGCGACTGTGAGCTGGTGCTCTGGACAGTCTGATTACAGTTTTCAGGCAGTTTCCTACGCTCGTTTAGGCAAATGTCGGATTGATCCGCAAATTCGGCCTCAGAGAACATGAACACTGACTTGCAGATTACCGCATCACCACCGAGCAAAGATAACGCGGTTGGCACATTAGTGTCGCACACGACTACCCTCGCTTAGGTTATATTGACGACTGTGGCCTTAGGAAGGCCATCCGGCCACAAAGTTAAATAATAAAATAAAATTTACCAAATCCTGAAAGCAATGGATCCCGTATTAGACGGAATAAACGCTATGGGAAAGAAAAAGAAGGAGAAGGAGGAATAGGAGGAGGAGGAGGAGAAGGAGAAGACTGGAGATGGAAGCTGTCTTCTTAAAAGACGTTTTTAATAGCCCGATAAACGCTTATGTAGTGACTGTCGACTATGAGCCAGTCAGCTCGACCATTCGTTTAATTATACTTTCTCATAGAGTATAGATATATACGAAGGCTTCCTGAAAAGTAATGCTTCCGAATTTTTTATGTGAAAACTCATAAAGATTTTTATATAAAACAAACGTTACAAACATTATTCTTCATGTCTACGTACTTGCGCTAGAGGACTTCGAATTGTAGAATTAACTTGGCGGTGTGTAACGTAACTATGCCGGTGCATTGAAACAGTGTGCTGTAATCCACTTCCCAACCGCAGAAAACTTCGTCTCCACATAGAACACCCCATCCCTCAGCATAACAATGCCAGAATACACACGAGAACAGCTACATCTGCAACAATCCGGTGCCTTGGGTTCAGAGTCGTCCATCATCCTCCATGCAGTCCCGACTTGACCACATCCGATTTTCGTCTGTTCCCAAAACTTAAAGAGCAGCTTCGAGGACTTCACTTTGATAGTGATAAAGCGGTGTAAACAGAGCTGAGGTTGTGGATCTGTCAACAAAGTCAAACATTCCCACGGTGACTATGTTGAGAAATAAATACGTAGCCGTAAATAATAAAGATGTAGAATGTTAATACCGTTTGCTTTATTTAAAAAGCTTTAAAAGTAGATTTGTAGTGGAATAAATTATCATCGCTATACACACATAAAACTACACCACACACGCACCTAAACGGAACGGCCGCACTTAAGACGCAGAGCTTGCGCCTCGAGAAGGAAAGAATGAAGATTATTGTTTAGCATTCTATCTATGACAAGATCACTATAGACGAATTAGAAGCTTGCATTATAGAAAAGGCGGGGAGGGAAATTTGCCGACTCTTTTTAAAAGGAGCTGTATCAGAATTTATGTTAGTGCGTGTTATGACCAGACGAAACTACAATCGTTCAGCCACAATTGTGCGTGCTTTGATTGCTCTGGGAGATGGCTCATCTGGACTACAACATATAAAATATTGGTTCACTTTATTACATGAATGATTAAAAAGATTTACTTAACTTGATACAGTCCTTTGCCACAGGAGAGCACGATAATTTACAACTGTTATTCACTATTAAAGCATCACTTGATGCGCTAATTAACAAACTGTTCTCTTGAAATACGATATTCAGCATTTACAAAAGTGGATTTCCATCTGTGCTGCGAGAGAGGGAGTATCTTCTTCAGCATTTCCCACTCATCGTTGTAGATTGCAACCACACACCACTAATATCTGCGGTACCGATGTGCGTTGCAGAACTTTGTGTGGCGCCGCGATCTTTGGACAATACTACAGTGCGATTTAGGGAACCACGGAAAACCTAAATCTGAATTGCCGGATCACGACATGAACCGCTAACCTCCGGAATGCGAGAAAGTGGGCTGTCCACTGCGCCACCTCACTCGGTACCTTCAGAGTGAGGACCTTATGTGGCGTGATGTCGCTGACCAGCAGACTGCGCGCCACTGGCGCATGTTAAATTCAAAATATCCTCATTATCTCTCGTGGAGCGAAAGCTTGAGATACTGCCTGTGATAATCCGTCAGTCGCGGGGGCGTGTTAAGCGTAACGACGTCACTGATACCATTCCATAGGACCAGACTGTGCCGACAAGGGATCTCTCTCACTCCCTTCTTCTCTAATATAATTAAAAACTACGACTACGACGCACTCATCATAGCCACATAGAACAATCAACATCAGGACAAAGACGTCCAACTGCAGGTTGGTAGGCTCACATGAACATACTATGTTTGAATGTAATCAACGCACTGAATTTAGACAAGAAGTGGACTTATTAAAGTGTATATGGCGAAGTTCATAATGAGTAAAAGTACAAGATACTTGATACTGTTGCGATAATATTGACGAACTTACACTAGAGCAACATCAGAAGGCTCGAGCAAGTGAATGAAGTCAGTAACAGTCAAAACAGTAGTCAAAACAGTCCGTTAGGAATTACAGACCAGCAAATTCATACGACCGCTGTAGATGGAGAAGCGTCTCTCAGAATTATAAGATTAAGATCAAGACGTGGCCTCTCCAACTACGAGAGTTGTCAAGAGTGCACGGAAGATCAGTGGCAAAGGACTACCAAAAGAAGGAAATACTATGTTTTAAGGAGTTAGCTGATCGGTTCTTAGGATAGATTATTCTAGCTTAGCAAGTTTATTCAAACAACCAATAATGATTTTAAAAATTCATGCATTGGTATTTGTACAGTTGCAATATGTAGCATACAACCTGCATTACGTATGAGACTGCAAGTTTAGTTTGCCATCAGCAATAAATGAATATATAAATAGCCACACACACTAAACAGTTACACTTAAGACACTTGACAAGCCAAGTCAAAAAAACACTGTTTACGCTATAAGTAAATAATCTAGCAGAAACATTTGTAAATCTGAAGCTGTTGGTAGATAACGCGGTTGCAAACAGGACGTGACTGCCTGGAAATGATAAGTGTTGAATCGTGGAGACCATCAGCAGTGACTGGCAGCTAACTCCAAACATAAATAAAATATGTAATGCGTGTAAATAGACAAAAAGACCATCTGTGATTGACTACTGCAGTCACTGGAACCAGGTAATCGCTAATTATTTTAGTGTGTCCATCCGCTGTGGTTTAATATGATACAACCACACGAATTAAGGTCGTAGGGAGATAGATGTCACACTAAGATTTACTGAAAAATTTCTAAGGTGGTTCGATTCGCGCTCAATACAGGTCGCTTGTAAAAAGTTTGTTCGACCAATTCTTGAGTATTATTCATCGATTTTGGACGCTTACTAGGTTAGACTAACGGAAGGAAGAGAATAGCTTCAAGGATGAGCTTCACGGTTCGTTACTGCTTTGTTTAGTCAGCGTGAGATTGCCAGGGGAAAGCTCAATAAGCTTTTGTGGGAGCTACTATAAAATGTGCGTTGCGCTTCGTAGATAGTCTTACTTGTAAAATTCCGAAATCCTACGTTCCAAAACGAGTGAAAAAGCGTATTACTTTCTCTAATATTCATGTATCGCAATGACACTTTGGTGAAATTAGAGAAATTCTGTATCGTTCAGAGGGGTACCGACGATCTTCGTTCCCGCGCACCATCTGCGAGTGAAATAAGGAAGAGAGGGGGGAGAGCATTCTGGCTCACAACGTAGCCTCCGCCACAAGCAGTAAGATGGTTGCGGACTGCAGATGTTGAAGTTGAAGCAGAAACGTTGGAGCCGGTCGTGAGCCAAGGGAATGAAAATATAAATAAATGTAAATGAAAATGTGGTATTTCATTGTTGGTTGGGATATCCCACGGGGTGGGTTCAACTGCATGTCGGAAAGGATGGTCTTCCTCCTCGAATGTGTATTTGTAATGTGTAGGTAAGTGAAATGGATGCTCGTGCTATAGTGTTATGTGTGTGTTGCATGATGATGGTGGTGACAAAAGGGGGAGGATGAAACCCGATGCAGGCATATAGCGTACTCCTCTCGAATAGCAGCAAGCGGGCCGCCGAACTTGCAGCTCCCATCCACTGGACAGATCACCAGCGACAGTGGCACATGCTAGCACTTCAAGAGACACGGCACCATCCCCCTACCAACGGCAGTGAATATCTGATCCAGCACCAGGTTTCTAAACACCTTACCTCTAAGTCGAGAGCCACCGCACAGGCGTGCGTTAGCGACCTCGGCTACAGAGGCGGGTAATAAATAAGTAGAATAGCTATACGAGGCTACAGATTTTACATGATTAATTCGATTGAATGTGATAAACTGAAACATTTTGTTACGAAATCTTTTTGCTAGAAATCCAGTAACCTGGTATTCTTTGAATTCGCTGAGAACTCACATTTGTTTCTGTACCAGTAACATTTTATGAAATCGCTCTCAGTATTATAATTGTTGTAGAAGCACTCGTTTATCCCTGCTTCTGTAATAGCAGATGGGTTTGTAGGTTAATGGTAACTACGTAGTAATGGGTCAAGTGATATATACCAGGCGTACCAGAGGGAGGTCGTCATTAGAGCTTATTTCTCCACGTTGGCATGCATATCGCAGTTGCGTTATAAAAAAAGCTTATGTAAGTGAAATGATTCAATTATCTGTGTACACTCTGCTCTTACAGTTTCCCTATACTCCTCTTCAGAATGGCTACATGGGCGGGACTGCAATAGTGGATTTTATGAATAAGTCTGTTTAACAGCCAAAGGCGAGGATAATGCCTTTCAAACAGTTTCCCACTACCGCAGCTCTGAGCATGCTGACGTACAGCGGGAGTCAGTGTAACGATTACCCCGTTCCCCTCATTGCTTCTCATGCTGCATAAAAACGGGACATGCCTTTCTAATAGCTCTCGTGGTTGGAAAAAAAAGACACGAAATGTTTAAGAAAGGCTGTAAAAACTGGTAGAAGCCGAGCTTGTGGAAGATCCGTTTGGGTTACGGAGAAATATAGGAGCATGCGTGGCGGTGCTCACCCTACCACTTACTTTTAAAGACAGACTATTTGCCGGCCGAAGTGGCCGTGCGGTTAACGGCGCTGCAGTCTGGAACCGCAAGACCGCTACGGTCGCAGGTTCGAATCCTGCCTCGGGCATGGATGTTTGTGATGTCTTTAGGTTAGTTAGGTTTAACTAGTTCTAAGTTCTAGGGGACTAATAACCTCAGCAGTTGAGTCCCATAGTGCTCAGAGCCATTTGAACCATTTTTTTGAACAGACTATTTAGAAAAAGGCTTTTGGAATTACGTTCATAACATTTGCAGAAAAAGTTTTTGAGAACGTTGAGTGAAATACACTCATCGAAATTCTTAAGGTAGCAGGGATAAAACGCGGGGAGTGGAAAGCTGACTAAAATTTCTGCAAAAACCAGGCGGCAGTTGAAAGTGTCGAAGGGCACAAAAGGGAATTACTGGATGAAAAAGGAGTGAGACAGGGCTTTAACTTAAGGGAATCAAAGTTCAGGGAATAGAAATAAAATGTTTCCGGTATTGCAAGTGATACTGTAATCCCGTCAGTGACAGCAATAGATTTGCAAGACCAGTTGAATGGATTGGATTATGACTTCGAAGAGGGTTATAAGAGTCATATCAACAATAGTAAAACAAGGCCAATGGAATGTAGTCCAGCTAAATCAGGTGATATTTATGGAACTGGATTAGGAAATGTGACAGTAAAAGCAGTCGATGAGTTTTGCTATTTGGGCATCAAAATAATTGACGGTGGCCGAAGCAGAGCGGATATAAAATACAGATGGCGATAGCAAGAAAACGTTCCTTCAACAGAGAAATATGTTAACATGGAATGTTTATTTGTGTTAGGATGTCTTTTCTATAGGTATTTGTGTGACACGCAGCCTTCTATGGAAGTGAAACGTGGGCAATAAACAGCATAGGCAAGAGGAGGATAGATGCTTTTGAAACCTGTGACGAGAAAAGATATTTGTGGTACAATTGGACTGAAAGAAGGACTCACTGATAAGACACGTCCTGAGGCATCGAGGAATCGGAAATTTGATAATAATGAGTGGTAAAAATAGCAGAGGGAGACCAAGGCTTGAATACAGTAAGCCGGTCCAAATAGACCTACACTGAATCGCCAAAGAAACTGCTATAAACATGCGTATTCAAATACAGATATGTGTAAGCAGGCAGAGTACGGCGCTGCGGTCGTCAACGACTGTATAAGACAACAACTGTCTGGCGCAGTTGTTAGATCGGTTACTGCTGCTACAATGGCGGCTTATCAAGATTTACGTGAGTTTGAACGTGGAGTTATAGTCGGTGCACGACCGATGAGACACAGCATCTCCGAGGTAGCGATGAACTGAGGACATTACCGTATGACGGTTTCACGAGTGTACCGTGAATGTCAGGAGTCCGGTAAAGCCGCGCGAGGTAGCCGTGCGATTTGAGGTGTCTTGTCACGGTCAGCACGGCTCCCCCTTCGGAGATTCGAATCCTCCCTCGGGCTTGGGTGTGTGTGTTGTCCTTAGCGTAGGTTACTTTAAGTTAGATTAAGTACTGTGTAAGCTTAGGCACCGATGACACCAGCAGTTTGGTCCCATAAGACCTTACCACAAATTTCCCAAAAAATTCGGTAAAACATCAAATCTCCGACATCACTGGGGTCCAAAAAAGATCCTGCAAGAACGGGACCAACGACGACTGAAGAGAGTCGTTCAGTTGTGCACTCCGACGGACTTGGGCTATTCCAGCTGGACAATTGCGACATCCCACACGTCCAGAACAGCCACAGAGTGGCTCCAGGAACACTCTTCTGAGTTTAACACTTCCGCTGGACACCAAACTCTCCAGTCATGATCATTATAGAGTATATCTGGGATGCCCTGCAACGTGTTGTTCAGAAGAGATCTCCACCCTCTCGTACTTTTACGGATTTATGGACAGCCCTACAGGAATCATGGTGTCAATTCCCTCCAGCACTACTTCAGACATTGGTCGAGTCCATGTCACGTCGTGTTGCGGCATTTCTGCGTGCTCGCGGGGGCCCTACACGATATTAGGCAGGTGTACCAGTTTCCTTGGCTCTTCAGTGTAGATTGCAGTACTTACGCATAGATAAAGAGGCTTGCACAGGATAGATTAGCGCGGAGAGCTGCATGAAACAAGTCTTTGGACTGAAGACCACAACAACAGTATTTCCTCTCACAGAGATATTAAGAAATAATGGTAATGGATTAGCGACAGTGGTTCTTTTGATAAACAAAGTATCCTTCGCCACAGGTCGTGAGGCGTTGCACGGAGTAAATACGTTGATATATACGTAGAAAATTTACGTGAGGTCTAATTATAACCAAAGTACATTACATACCGTGGTGAGAAAAACCTGGATGGAAATTTCTGACGGAAAATGGCTGTGAAAGTAATGGACGCCTGTGTTTCTTTCTCTGTGGCCTATTCTTTTGGTCCAATTAGAAGGGTGTATCGCGATTTGCGAGGAGCGGCTGGAGTTGTATGGGCGGGTCGTGTGGAGTACCGGTAGACAAAGCCACTCGAGAAATGTGCGCGCTCAGCGCTCGGCAGCCGGGCTGCCCCAGCCCTGGCCGCGACGGAGCGCGCCGCGCCGCACACACCACGCTGCCAATCGATATGCAGCTGCAGCGTCGCGCGATCCTCCGCGTCCGGGATTCCGCTTATTCACACTTCTGTTAACCCCGCGCATCTTACGCTCAACTCCTGTGTACATCTATGCATACTCTGCAAATCGTTGTCAAGTGCATGGCAGACGGTACTTCCATTGTACCAGCGGTTAGGGCTTCTTCCCGTTCTGTTCGAGTATTGAGCGCGGGAAGAATTGACTGCTTTAATGCCTCTGTCCGTGCTGTAGTTAGTCTAATCTTGTCTTCGCGGCAGACACATAGCGGGTTGTAGTATATTCCTTAACTCCTCACTTAATACTGACTCTTGAAACTTTGAAGTGAGCTGCCCTTCCCTGCAAACATTCACTATCCTGTGGTAGTCCTACACTGAAGAGACAAAGAAACTGATACAGCTACGTAATATAGTATAGGGCCCGCGAGCACGTAGAAGTGCCACTACACGACATGGCATGCACTCGACTAATGTCTGAAGATGTGCTGGAGGGAATTGACACCATGAACCTGCAGGGCTGTCCATAAATCCCTAAGAGTACGAGGGGGTTGAGAGCTCTTCTGAACAGCACGTTGCAACTCATCCCAAATATGCTCAACAATGCCCATGTCTGGGAAGTTTGGTGGCCAGTGGAAGTGTTTAAATTCAAAACAGTGTTCCTGGAGCTACTCTGTTGCAATTCTGGACGTGTGGGGTGTCGGATTGTCCTGCCGGAATTGCCCAAGTCCGTCGGAATGCACAAAGGACATGAATGGATGCAGCTGATCAGTCAGATTGCTTACGTACGTGTCACCTGTCAGAGTCGCATCTAGACGTATCAGGAGTCCCATATCACTCCAAGTGCACACGTCCCACACCATTACAGAGGCTCCACCAGCTTGAACAATCCCCTGCTAACATCCAGGGTACATGGATTACCATACCCGTAAACGTTCATGCACTGAACACAATTTGAAAGGAGACTCTTCCGACCAAGCATATTTCCTGTCATCAACAGTCTAACGTCGATGTTGACGGGCCCAGGCGAGGCGTAAAGCTTTGTGTCGTGCAACCAGTCCGCAGTTCGTGGTCGTGCGGTAGCGTTCTCGCTTCCAACGCCCGGGTTCCCGGGTTCGATTCCCGGCGGGGTCAGGGATTTTCTCTGCCTCGTGATGACTGGGTGTTGTGTGATGTCCTTTAGGTTAGTTAGGTTTAAGTAGGTCTAAGTTCTAGGGGACTGATGAGCATAGATGCTAAGTCCCATAGTGCTCAGAGCCATTTGAACCATTTTTTGTCGTGCAACCATCAAGTGTACGTGAGTGAGCCTTCGTCTCCGTAAGCCCATATCGATGATATTTCGTTGAATGGTTCGAACGCTGACACTTGTTGATGGCGCAGCAATGAAATCTATAACAATTTCCGGAAGGGTTGTAGCCGGCCGAAGTGGCCGTGCGGTTAAAGGCGCTGCAGTCTGGAACCGCAAGACCGCTACGGTCGCAGGTTCGAATCCTGCCTCGGGCATGGATGTTTGTGATGTTCTTAGGTTAGTTAGGTTTAACTAGTTCTAAGTTCTAGGGGACTAATGACCTCAGCAGTTGAGTCCCATAGTGCTCAGAGCCATTTGAACCATTTGAACCGGAAGGGTTGCACTTCTGTTACGTTGAAGGATTCACTTCAGTCGTCGTTGGTCCCGTACTTGCAGTATCTTTTTCCGGCCGCAGCGATGTCGGAGATTTGATGTTTTACCAGATTCACGGTACAGTCTTGAAATGGTCTTACGGGAAAATCCTCACTTCATCGCTACCTCGGAGATGCTGTGTCCCATCGCTCGTGCACCGTCTATAACACCACGTTCAAACTCACTTAAATCTTCATAACCTACCATTGTAGCAGCAGTAGCCGATCTAACATCTGAGCCAGGAGTTGCCGACAGCAGCACCCTATTCTGCCTTTTTACATATCTCTGGATTTGAATACGCATGCCTATACCAGTTCCTGTGGCGCTTCAGCGTATTTTATAAGGGCAAATTTAAAAACTGTGCTTTTCAGTTACGACTAGTGAGAAACAGAGGTGATTATGGCTTCCAGAATCGTTAGGTTAGTCCTTGTAAATGGTTTTGTACCTTCCAAAGTGCGTCAGATTTAAAAATAAAATATAGGATCTTAAAACAGCGTGTTATCAATGAAAATATCCGTAACATGAATGAATCATGTGGTTGGGCACATTCGGAAATAATTAAGGAAAACCTTATCCTACATATTTTGTAATGCGTTTTGCTTTAATAATCATTTCTAGTTTCTCCATTTTAACCGTTACTACAAGTCGTATTGACGCTGCAGACATCAAGTACAGACTGCGTCGCATCCTTATTCTATGCATAATCAAATGCAATGTACTGTAATTAAATAGGAGGGAAGACCCTTTGTTATGTGACTACACGATTGTCGAAGAATCACAACAAGCAGCCACACCCGTTAAATACCTAGGAGTATGTGGATCGAACGATTTAAAGCGGAACGACCATATAAATCTAATCGCAGGAAAGGCACGCTGAAGTTCACTGGAGGAATACTCGCAAAACTTGGTCTACCCGCGTAGGAAGAGAGCAAAACACTCTTTTGGTCACTATCTGAATATTGCTCGTCATTCTGTAGATTGATAGAGGAAATAGAAAAGATCAAAAGAAGCGCAGCGCGTTTCATGACAGTTTCATTTACGAGGGCGTCGTGGAAAGTAATGCCTCCGGTTTCGCGTTGGGAGAAATGTGTTAGTCATTAGAGTGGTTACGTTGGCAAATAAATACGTATACATGAAGAATAGAGATGTTGAATGTTGAGAACGTTTGTTTTATTTAAAAAGCTTTAAGAGTTTCGACACAAAAAGTTCGGAGTCATTACTTTTCAGCACGCCCTCGTAATAACAGCGAAAGCGTCACAAGTGATATATATACGACTCCGTGGCAGACGCTACAAGAATTGTAAATTTGTGGTAAGGTCTTATGGGACCAAACTGCTTAGGTCATCGGTCCCTGAGGTTACGCGCTACTTAATCTAACTTACGCTAAGGACAACACACACACACCCATGCCCGAGGGAGGAGTCGAACCTCCGACGGGGGGAGCCGCGCGGACCGTGGCAAGTCGCCCTAGACGCGCGGCTAGCCCGGGCGCCAGACGCTACAAGAGCTGCCTTGTGTATCACGGTGTTCTTTCAAATTATAAGGGCGTACGTTTCTAGAAAAGTCAGTCAATATATTGCTTGGTCTTACGTATATTTCACGAAAAGACCGCGAAGGTAAAATTAGAGAGGTTCGAGCTCACACGAAAGCTTACTACCAGTTTTTCTTCCCGCGCATCATTTGCGAGTGGAAAAGGGAGGAGGATAATAGACAGAAACGCGCAAGAACGTTTTCTTGCAGGTAATGGGGACAGCTAGCACACCTGCTGAACCTGTCAAAGCGAAGGTCTGTGGCAGATTGTATGGTGGTAAACTGCTGTTTCAGTTGCAGATGTTTGTTGCAGTAACTGCTAGGTTTCTCAGCATGTAAAAACAACTGTACCCTATATGCATCATTTGAAGCAGTAGTGCGTTTTGTCCAACGATGTGCGGCACGTTTAGGTAAAGTTGTATCAGGGGACGTCCCTAGCATAGCTGTGCTTGTGGCGAGATCCTGCTTTGCAGGTTGTGCCGTATGACGCCGACAGGACTCTTGATTGGCTAGCGCAGGTGACATTCAGAGTACCTTACAAGGAAAGTGGTTCTGCAACTGTCACATGCCGGCCGAAGTGGCCGCGCGGTTCTGGCGCTGCAGTCTGGAACCGCGAGACCGCTACGGTCGCAGGTTCGAATCCTGCTTCGGGCATGGATGTGTGTGATGTCCTTAGGTTAGTTAGGTTTAACTAGTTCTAAGTTCTAGGGGACTAATGACCACAGCAGTTGAGTCCCATAGTGCTCAGAGCCATTTGAACCATTTTTTTGCAACTGTCACCCGAAACGTGCGACAGGCAGGCAGGCAAGCAGCGTAGCAACCAACGGTGGCTTCTCCCGAGCCATCTGTTAAACTTGCAGAAAATCTTACTCCGTGCAACCCACGTTTAAGGCGGCTTCCGGAATGTATGTATAGATGACACAAGCAGCACCTGTGTGAAAGATGCTTGTTTTACTATCACATTTCGGGAACGTTCGGAGAGTAGCACGTGTCCCAAGAGACGAGGATAAATTCCAGCACGTCGACTGAAACCAGTTGTCTTGAGACAGGGTGCAGAGAGCCGTTAGAGGCTAGGAGGAGCCTGGGGCGTCGACCAGTGGCGTGGGGAGGGCGGACTGTGCACTTGAGTGGGCACCAGTCGCGATGCATATGCATGCTCCGGCAAATAGGCAGGGCCGCCCTGGCGCGCCTTCCCCTCCACGGGGCGCATTGCTGCACAGTTCCAGTCTGACACTGCCGCCATTGCAGCGCCACAGCCCTCCCTCTCACCTGGACACGGTCTCCATTGCCCAATTGAGCCAGTGGGGGCCTTAAGCAAATGCTAAGGTTTTACTTTAGACCTCAATGTAACAACACTTTACAAACAACTTTTATCGCTAATTTAATTTGCGCAAATTTAGAGATAGCGCAAGTCAGATCAATGTCGCTTATCGAATCACATTCCTTATTCATTAAGATAAGGCCGTTTCGACATTCTTATGCCACGGCGTCCCATAAATCATTTTTAATTCACTTGTGTTTGAAGAAGAATGTTCTCCACCGCAGTCGGTGATCATCGAAGACAAGTAAATGCGTAAGACTATATCTACATTTGGGAAACACGATCCTAACGAATTCTTCATTAAAAGTTTATAAAACTACAATTACAGGGGCTCGTTCGTTTGCTGTCAATAGCAGCAGCCGCATCTGTTATCAGTAGCTCAGCAAAATGCACCAGCTGGTCACATACAATTTTTTGAAAATCGCCGGGGCAAGTATTGACGATAATTGCAGCCTTTTGAAGATCTCTTATGCTGCTAAAGACCTTAATTGCCGAAGTATTCGAAACACACTAGTCGCTTGATGGTACGCTTCCTTGCCTTTAGCTAATGCAAACAGCACATTGTTAATCAGGACAAAATGAGCTCTATGGGACTTAACTTCTGAGGTCATCAGTCCCCTAGATCTTAGAACTACTTAAACCTAACTAACCTAAGGACATCACATACACCCATGCCCGAGTCAAGATTCGAACCTGCGACCGTAGCGGTCGCGCGGTTCCAGACTGTAGCGCCTAGAACCGCTCAGCCATCCCAGCCAGCGTTAATCAGGACAATAACCACTTGAATTTCAAAATGTTATCCAAGTGTTCGGTTTTCTCCAATTTCATCGAGTGTGGTGGAGTCGCTGAAATTGAAGTACTTTGTATTTCGCTTGTATCATCTTGAAGTCTTTTTCTTATATTTATCACAGCCGGTCAGCACTTTGGCTTTTGCTTCAACATCTGAAAATGTGGCCCGCTTTGCTTGGAAATACCCGTGCAACGATTTATAAAGGGCTTATCCCGTATTAAGGTCTTGATCAGTCAATTGCAAATATATCAAAACTAGACATGATTGTCTCAATGGGAATTCCGCGATCGTTCATTAAATAAAATATGGCGTTTCAGTCTTCGATCGCTATTCTTTATTTTCAATTATCGGTTTCGGGCTAGCTGCCCATCTTCAGATCATATATTGGAGTTACAGAGTAACTTGTCCATACAGAACACTCGGTTCACTGTCATGACAGCGAACCGAGTGTTCTGTACGTACAAGTTACTCTGTAACTACAATATATGATCTGGGTTGGGTTGGGGTGATAATGGAGAGAGAAGGGAAGAGGGAGATGGACAGACAGAGCAGGAAGGAGGACATGCATACAGACAGTGGGGAGCACGAGATGGTCTTAGAGGGAGTGAGGAGGAGATGAACGGAAAGAGGAGGAGAAGCAGATGGACAAAGAGAGAGGGGAGTAGCAGGTAGTCTAGACAGACTGTCATGACAGCGAACCGAGTGTTCTGTACGGACAAGTTACTCTGTAACTACAATATATGATCTGAAGACGGGCAGCTAGCCCGAAACCGGTAATTGAAAATAAAGAATAGCGATCAAAGACTGAAACGCCATATTTTATTTAATTGCAAATAATTTAGATTTCGTTCCAGACGGTAGCTGTTATTGCCGTTTACAACTTACCCATCTTCGGAACTAGTCCGTAAGCCTCACTACAATACTCTGCCTCTTGATCTATGTTATTAGATATAACATCTAAAACTTGCTTTTTAGTGGTAAAACACATAAAACTACCTTTTTAGTATGTACTCCACTCGACCACCTAATTGCCTGACAACCTTTTCAAAATCGGAACTTCTGAAGTAGTTTCTTTCAGTGCTTCAAAAGAATTCTCCATCAGCAGGTAAAAACTGAAAAAAATAGCTCAAATGACTGTGGGCACTATGGGACTTAACATCTGTGATCATCAGTCCCCTAGAACTTAGAACTACTTAGACCTAACTAACTTAAGGACAACACACACATCCAAACCCGAGGCGGGATTCGAACCTGCGACCGTAGCAGTCGCGCGGTTCCGGATTGAGCACCTAGAACAGCTCGGCCACCACGGCCGGCGGTAAAAACGGAAAAAACGTATAAAGGCTTTGAAATAAATAGAAGGAAAAGGAAGATAACAGTAGTATTGTATCCTATTAGTTGACACGAATCGGTAAATAACCAACAAGACACAAGATAATCAGGAACCGCGAAATCACAGTACGTTATACAAGAATAGTCCTTCAGTCTAGTCAACTCGTATCGAAAGTACGGCAAGAAAAGTAGAAGGAATAACCGACTTCGTTGCAACTAAATCTATTCGCAACACATTTCGCAGACAGTATGGACGTAAAACACTGGATGTACTTTCAAAATTACAACACCGCACGAACATAGTTCAGGAACTATGACGTCATAAACATTGAGATGCCTGAAAACTAAACTCTAGGGCGAAATTTGCTAGAGATACAAGTAAAATATGCAAACAAATATATTTGAAATATGTTAAATATACATGACATGTACGTACACGGACAAAGCTAAGAGTAAGAAGCTCCTCATAAATACCTGGATCGATTTCAACCAAACTTGGTATACTGGAAAGAAATGCTTTCGGGTTAAGAACCACCAACCTCCAATTTGGGTTGGGGTGATAATGGAGAGAGAAGGGAAGAGGGAGATGGACAGACAGAGCAGGAAGGAGGACATGCATACAGACAGTGGGGAGAACGAGATGGTCTTAGAGGGAGTGAGGAGGAGATGAACGGAAAGAGGAGGAGAAGCAGATGGACAAAGAGAGAGGGGAGTAGCAGGTAGTCTAGACAGAAAGAGGGGCAGGGGGAGGTGGACAGGGAGGGGGAAGTGGTGGTGGCGGACGGCTAGAGAGGGAGCAGAATACGGAAAGAGAGGGGGCAGAGAGAGGGGCAAGGAGGAGTTGAGCTGATAGAAGTTGGAATAGATACATACCCGGGCAAAGCCTGGTACTCAGTTAGTGGTAAATATTTTAGGAGATGTCAGTACGCATTGAAATATATCGAAAGCTAAACATCGGATCAAAAAAAGTTATAATCCCAATTTGTCTGCCTCGGGGGAGGGGGGGGGGGGCGTACATCCAATATGATGCCACACTCGACCCCCCACCCCACCCCGTGCGCGGGCGGTGGGGGGCAATTTGATATCTTCAGTGGGAACCCCCGTCTTTTTATTGCAGATTACGATTCTACTGCAAAATCTACATACGTTTTGTCTGAAGCATTTTCTTCGTTTCGCCACAGATGGTGCTGTAACTGGAGGAATAGAACTGGGTACACAATCGTAATTTACGATATGCTACTCAATGGCGCTTTAATATCCAATGGCACGTGCAGCCCCACCTCCGTGCTGCGAGGGTAGGACAGGCCAGTATTTCATAATTTCTAATTGAAAACCCCATTCGCAACATTGTATTACTCTGACATATCGAACGAGGGACTACTGGACGCGCCACTGTGGCCGTGGCTCGAGGTGAACGCTATTCTTCTTTTCCAATTAGAATAAGTGTTCAAACGTAGTGACGCCAGCTTCAATACACTTAGTGATCCGCTTTTCGAATGACCGTACATAGGAAAGAAGCATATCTGCGGGGATGTCAGCATAGGCGTTTCTGATGCGGTCGACCATGTCTTCACTGCCTTTTGGCACTTGCTGGAACACCTTATCATTTAAATGTCCCCACAGAAAGAAATCCGGCGATGTCAAGTCCGGCGACCTAGCGGGCCAATTAATTGGGCCACCTCTCCCGACCCACCGACCAGTGTATAAACACAGTCTAATACCACCCGTGCTTCTACTGTGTAATGCGGTTGGCAACCGTCATGCTGATAGCACATACGTTGTCGAATGTCCAGGGCAACATCCCGCAGTAGTACCGTTAGTTCCTGTTCCAAAAAAGTTCGATATTTTCGTCCATTCACCGTGCCGTCGATAAAATATAGACCAATGAATTTGTTCCCCATGATGCAACATCATACGTTAACCGACTAGGTACGGTGATGGTCAACTTGCCGTAACCAGTGGGGATTGTCCGTACGCCAGTAATGCATGTTATGCCAGTTAATGCTGGCGTGGCTTGTGAATGTAAACTCAACCGAAAATAGTACCTCGGCAAAGAACTTGGGGGTTGTTTGCATTTCTTGACGTGCCCACTCACAAAACATTACCCGGTTATCGAAATTGGCGCAATGAAGTTCATGATGCAGTGACATGTCGTATGAATGATACTTATGACGACGCAGTATTGTGACAATACCACCAACGGACATGCCGGAATGGTGGTGTAATTCGCGGGCGCTTATCCATAGGCTGTGGTGCAGTGCCGCTACAGGAGTAACACGTTTGCTTCTTTTCCTTTTGCCGGTCTGTACGCTGCCATCGGAGATAAAGGCATTCACAACCTTGTAAAAGAATGAACGAGATCAAGCTTTCTCTGGAAAAGGCTCGCCATACAAGGCAGCAGCAGCCTCAACATTTCTCCTACATTCTCCGTAAATCAGGATCATTTCAATTTTTTCTTCTGTGGTTGCAACATTCATCGTCCACGTGCATGTCTGTTCTCCAAATGATATGAAGATGTGCAGGCAATAAACACTGTCCAAGTAATGTAATGTTTGAGGCCACTATCTGTCCTACGTGTGCACGACACTTGGGCTTCGGTCGCAGTGTGCTGCATCTTATGATACGTCGTAGCTCGTTACACGCCACGGTCGCGCGTTGAATAGTCTCCTGTTCGATATGTCGGAGGAATACAACTTTGCGAAAGGGGTTTCCAATTGGAAGTTATTAAATGCTGGCCTATCCGACACTCGCAGCATGGAGGTGGAGTCCCAAGTACTATTGGATATTCGAGGCCCATAGAGTAGCATGTCGTGAATTACGATTGTGTACCCAGTTCTATTCCTCCAGTTACAGCGCCATCTGCGGCGAAACGAAGAAAATGCTTCAGACAAAACATATATGGATTTTGCCATACAACCGTAATCTGCAATAAAAAACGGAAATCTCCATCGAAGATTTCAAAGTTACTCCCCGCCACCCAAGCACGGGGAGGGGTGGGGGTTCGAGTGTGTTATCGTTGGATGTCACCTTCCGAGATAAACAAATTGTAATTACAATTTTTTTTGATACGAGGTGTACTTTTCGAGATATTTCAATGTCTTCAGCTAAAATGAACAACCTGTATGTATGGGGTGACTCTCAATAAAGTTTTAAAAACCCCGAAGCGTCGTAAATGAGGCTGTGACAAGTAATTTAATATAAGACACTTGGAGCCACAAATTTCGGAAAACACTCCAAAAGTGTATGCCAAATATTGAACATATGACGACATTAGATGGTGCACGTGCAGAGGTTCGGCTTGTCGATCTACCCTCGGCGGTAGGAGACAGTGATACACATCACTCCGCTAAGCTACTCTGTTTTCGAACGTCTTTTGTAAATACGATCTGTTGTAAAGGTAGAAATTACAAAATTATTGTCCTCACTGTAACCAAGCAAAAGCTATTCTAATTTTGTGTTTATTTCTTTTTGTCCGATCTTTTTTTGTTCACAGACTTTATTTAGTAATGAACACGTAGGTCATTTACTGCTAGCGATGCAATTCGGAAGCTTATACTTGCTTACGTATGACGTAATATAGTAGGTTTATCTTTAACTGTACTTCGCAGTTAACCAGAGAAGATCGTCAGACCGGTGAATAAAATAATAAACCTTAACTAAATGTAAACACATAATTGTCTAACGCAATGCAATAAATACTGCCTCCCAGACGCAAGATTCAAAACCTGAGTTCCACGCACTGAACTCGCGCTAAACTTGCGCGGCCCCTCCCGCCGGAGGTTCGAGTCCTCCCTCGGGCATGGGTATGTGTGTTGAGACTCGAACACTATGTACCCTCCGCTACACATTATATTGTAGCTTACGGAGTACAGATACAGACTAGTACGATGTACTATACGCCATGTGTTGTACAATAACTTGAGGAGGGTAAAACATTATGACCACAGGCTTGATAGCTAATTGGACCTCATTTCAATGAAATTCAGTATAGGTTCTACGAGCCATGCATTCAATAAGTCCTTAGTACGTTTTCGCAAGTATGTGGCACCAGATGTCTACTCATAGGTCACGTCGCGCGGCTGCTACAGTCGCAGGTTCGAATCCTGCCTCTGGTATGGATGTGTGTGATGTCCTTAGGTTAGTTAGGTTTAAGTAGTTCTAAGTTCTAGGGGACTGATGACCTCAGATGTTAAGTCCCATAGTGCTCAGAGCCAGTTGAACCATAGGTCACGTTAATTAGAGGCCCGTGATTTTGGGAGCTGAGCTGATGCCGGATAGTGCCTCAGCTAGGTTCATATAAGGCGAAACTCTTCATTTCACTATTATGCTCCTGAAACGACCGTTCCACAATTCTGGCCTTGTGACACAGTTGTTGTACTGGAAGTTGCGTTCAACGTCGAGGAAAACATGAAGTGCGAACGGATGCTGTTGGTCCGAAATAGCGTTCAAGTAGTCACAGCTGTCATGGTACCTTCGATTGCTAGCACAGTTCCCATGGAAGTCCAGGTGAATGTACCAATAGCATAGTACTGTCCCCAACGGCCTGCATCCGCAGCGCATCGGAAGTTTTGAGCAACTTTTTGCCCGATTCATGCCATATTCTGATACTAACATCGACCTGGTGGGACAAGAAATTAATTCATCCGACTAAGTCACACCTTTCCACGGATTCTCGGTACAATCTCGATGGTCCCGTGCGCACTACAATCGCAACTGATAGTATATTTGGGTAACACAGAACATGTACTGCTCATCTGCTGTCGAATCCCATGTTCTACAATGTGAGCTGAGCAATGTGCTCCGAAATATTTATGCTTGCACCAGCATTGTACACTGACGTCAAGTCTGCCACAGAATGCCTCCTATACAGCTTTTCAAAGCGGATAGCCCGCCGCTGTGGCCGAGCGGCTTTAGGCGCTTCAGTCCGGAACCGCGCTGCTGCTACGGTCGCAGGTTCGAATCCTGCTTCGGGCATGGATATATGTGATGTCCTTAGGTTAGTTAGGTTCAAGTAGTTCTGAGTCTAGGGGACTGATGACCTCAGATGTTAAGTCTCGTAGTGCTCAGAGCCGTTTGAATCAGAGTGGACAAGCCTCCGACCTCAATGTTCCGTGATGAGGAGTGAATGTCCAACATGCTGTCACCTGCCCGTGGTTTCGGCATCCTTCAACCACTTTCCATAGATGTTCACGACAGTAGCACATGAACAGCCGACCATCCTCGCTGTTTACGAGATGCTTGTTTCCAGACCGAGGGTAATAAGAATCAGCCCTTTGCCAATACAGACAAACGGAACGTACTGTTTATATGTAGACAGAAAGACACATTATTATATAACTACACGATTACAGAACAAATACTGGAATCAGTTACTTCCTGTAAAATCTAGGAATGTGAGCGCAGAGCGGTTTACACTGAGGTTAAAAAAGTCATGAGATACCTCCTAACATCACGTCGTATCTCTCTTGCCCGATGTAGACGTGGCAACGACTCAACAAGTCGTTGGAAGTCCCCTGCAAAAAGTTGACCAACGCTGCCTCTATAGCGGCCGAGAATTGCGAAAGTGTTGCCAGTGCTGCATTTTGTGCATGAACTGACCTCTCAGTTATGTTCCATAAATGTTCGATTGGCCTCATGTCGGGTGATCTGGGTGGCCAATCATTCTTTCGAATTGTCCAGAATGTTCTTCAAACCAGTCGTGGACAACTGTGGCCCGGTGACATGCCGGATTATCAGGAAGTCGACGAATGGCTGAAAATGGTCTCCAAGTAGCCGAGCAATACAATTTCGTCAATGACTGGTTCAGCTGGACCAGAGAACCCAGTCCATTCCATGTAAACAGATTATAGAACCACCACCAGCTTCCACAGCGTCTTGTTGGCAGTTTGGGTCTGTGGCTTGGTGGGGTCTGTGCCTCACTCGAACCCTACCAGCGGCTCTTACAACTTGAAATCGAGACTCATCTGAACAGCCCACGATTTTCCAGTCATTTAGGGGCCAATTGATATGGTCACAAGCCCTGGAGACGCGCTATAAGCGATGTCGTGCTGATAACAAAGGTTCTGACATCGGTTGTCTGCTGTCATAGCCCATTAACGCCAAATTTCGCCGCTCTGCTCTAACTGATACGTTCGTCGTACGTCCCAAATTGATTTTTGCCGTTATTTCTCGCAGTGTTACTTGTCTGTTAGCAGTGGCAACTCTACGCAAACGCCGCTGTTCTCGGTCGTTATGTGAAGGCCGTCGTCCACTGCGTTGTCCGTGGTGAGAGATAACGTCTTGACACTGTTAATCGCGGAATATTCAATTCCTTAACGATTTCCGAAATAGAATGTCCCATGCGTCTAGCTCAAACTACCTTTCCGCGCTCAAAGTCTGTTAATTCCCGACGTGCGACCAGAATGACGTCGGAAACCTTTTCACATGAATCACCTGAGTACAAATGACAGCTTCACCAATACATTGCTTATTTATACCTTGTGTACGCCATACTACCGCCATCTGTATATATGCGTACCGCTATCTGATGAGTTTCGGCACGTCATTGTTATCGAACATCACAGGATTGTCTTTCCTTCTCAGATTTTCACATGAAACCATTTTACATGAATCATCTGGGTGCAAACGACAGCTCCACCAATGTGCTGCCCTTTTATACTTTGTGTTCGTGACACTACCGTCATCTGTATATCTGCATATCGCTATGCCATGACTTTCGTCATTTCAGTGTAATGTGGAACGAATCGCAGGTAAGGCAGATCCCAGATTGAAATACTTCGGAAAATGTAGTCCATCAGCAAAGGAGGTAGTTTACAAAATCCTCTTTCGACCCACACTTGAATACTGCTCGTCAGTCTGGGATCAGTATTAGACAGGATTGATAGAGGAAATATAGAATATCCTAATAACAGCAGCGCGTTTCGTTTCATGTTTGTTTAGTAAGCACGAAAGCGCCACGGAGATGCTCAGCCAACACCAGTGGCAAATAATTCAAGCGAGGCTTCTGCATCCAGGTTGTTGAAGTTCCGAGAGCGTACGTTCGGAGAAGACTCAATCAATATACTGGTTTCTCCTACGTATATTTTGCGAAAAGGCCATGAAGATAAAGTGAGAGTGATAGGAAACTACACGGAGGCTTTCCAGCAATCATTCTTCCCGCGAACTATTCGAGATTGGATTAAGAAAAGGGGAAGTGACAGTGGTACATAATGTACCCTCCGCCACACGCTAACTGTGGCTTGCGGGTTGTATTTGTAACGGCTATTTCAGCGGATTTATTATACGTTTGTAAGCTTTCATTTTTGTGTTTCATGTCCGCAAAGCCAGCAGACGGCTTTCAGTTTCGCAGTGGACAACGGTCATAATGTTTTAACTATTCAGTGTATGTAGTTGTAAATCAATAACAAATTATTAAAATAATTATTGACCATAATACGAAGTGATAGATACAATGGTTCGTACTGTATTAGGTTGTCCGTGGAACAAATATCTGCCGCATTCTTCTTTGTATACTGGGAATCCTTGACAGGGAGAACGGAGAGATATTTAAAAGCTGCGTCTCCTTCAGCAGGACGCAGTAGCGGGTGGAGTCGGTGGCGGTTAACGAGCGCTGGCGCCTCCGCAAATTGCTGGGGGGTTCGCATGCCGCTGCTCTGCTGCCGATTTTGAGCCAGAGCTGTCGCCGTGAGACGACAGGCGACTCGCCCGTTAAAATCTTTCGCCCCCTCTTCATTAAAGGGTCATACTTTTGCCGTGCCGACCGTTCCTCACACACCAAGCCTACCATATTGTCGTAGTGCACTGATTCACTGCCTACCTACGACTGCATCAGCTAAGATGGAGATCTCGTTATGGTCGCGGGGGGATCCAGAAAGAATTTAAACGTGGGAAATGAGTCTTATTGGGAACCACTTTCATTATGATGTCCAAATTGTTTTACGTCACACTCTATTTTCACTTCGGAAAGGAACTATCCTCATAATCACTAAATACAGAATCGTCTTGACTTTTTGAAAGACTGTAGTCTGCAGATATGATTGTCTGTTCCCAGAATATCATCAATGCCATTCCATGGACCGTCAAATGATTATGCTATTATTACGGTCTGCTCAATCCTTACATTGTGGAAGTCATCACTGTCAGTGACGTAAATATTGACAGAAGAATGAAAAAAAAAAAAAAAAAAAACTGGTAGAAGCCGAACTTGGGAAGATCATCTGGAGGAATGCAGGGCCTTGCGAGGCGATACTGACCCTACTATTTGTCTTAGAAGATAGGCTGAAGAAATCCAAATTAACATTTATAGATTTAGACAAAGCTTTTGTAAATGTTAATTGGAATACACTCTTTAAAATTCTTAATGTACGTGGGATAAAATATAGGAAGCGGAAGTTTATTCACAAGTAGTCCAGAAACCGGGCTGCAGGCATGATAGTCGAATTACTTGAAAGGGAAACGGAGTTGACAAAGGAATCAAACATGTTTGTTACCTATTCCGGATGTTATTCAGCCTGTATTTTGAGCAATCAATAGAGGAAACTAAGGAGAAGCTTGGAAAGACAATGAAAGTGCAATGAGAAAATGAAAACATTAACGTTTGTCGATGACATTGTAATTCTGTCAGAGAAGGCAAAGGATTTTGAAGAGCAGTTGAACGGAATGGATAGCGTATTGAAAAATATATTATAAAACGAATATTGACAACAGTAAAGCAAGAAAGCTGGAATGTAGCTATGTTAAATCAGACGATGATGATACAATTAAATTAGGAAATGAGACGCTAAAAGCAAACGATTAGTTTTGTTGTTTGGGCAGCAAAATAACTGATGATGGCCAAAGAAGAGAGAATATAAAACACAGACTGGCAATAGTAATAAAACATGTCTGAAAAGGTGAAGTCTGTGAACACCGAATAAAAGTTTAAGTGTTAGGAATTCTTTTCTCACGTCGTTTTCCTGAAGTATAGCCTTGTGCAGAAGTGAAACATGAGCAATAAACAGTTCAAACAACAAAAGAATAGAAGCCTTTGAAATGTGGTGCTGCAGAAGAACGCTGAAGCTTAGACGGGTAGATCGAATAAGTAATCAGGAGGTATTGAACAGCATACGGAAAAAAAGAAATTTTATGGCACAATTTGATTAAAAGAAGAGAGAACTTGATATAACACGTGAGGCGTTAATGAATCGTGAGTTAGATAATGGAGGGAAATCTGAGGGATACGAAGTGAAGAAGAGATCAAGGCGTAGATTGCAGTAGTTTTCCAGAGGTGAAGAGCTTACAAAGAAGAGATTAGAGTTGGAAGCCGTATGAAACTAATATTCGGAGTGGAGATCGCAACAACAACAAAAACACGGTACATTTAGGGCAACTCAGTTACTACAGTTATCACTGTTCCGTCATTCGTCTACAGCTTTCTCTGGCTATGACATTGCAACTGGTACATGTCCCAGTCTCTAATCCCTAGCGTTTAGAAACGTAATCATGGCAACACGACACTCTAGAATCCATGCATCCATACATATTATAAAAGTGCTTTTGTGTATGTATGTATGTTCCACATCTCCTGCTAAAGCACAGGACCGATTTCAACTGAATGTGTTACGCATATCACTTGCTGTCTGGAGAAACAACTGTATGGGAAAAACTACCTCTCTCTCAAAGCAATTGGAGAAGTGCGAAAAAGTACTGTAACTCACGACACGCTAATAGTCAGACTATATTCAGCCGGCCGAGCGGTTCTAGGCGCTACAGTCTGGAACCACGCGACCACTACGACCGCAGGTTCGGATCCTGCCTCGGGCATGGATGTGTGTGATGTCCTTAGGTTAGTTAGGTTTAAGTAGTTCTAAGTTCTAGGGGACTGATGACCTCAGCAGTTAAGTCTCATAGTGCTCAGAGCCAGGTTTTTCAGACTATATTCATCCTGTATTTAAGAAAAGAGCACTTAGTGACTTTCAGTAATCTTCTAACATACTCGTAATTTCAAAGCTATACGAGACTTTTTCTCGCTCACAAACCTCCTCCCCCCCCCCCCTCCCCTCCACACAAAAAATGATGAAATGAAGAAAAAGATTTATCGGTTACTTCGTTTCGCTACTCATGCAACAAAACTGCCACATCAGGCATGAAATTTTAATTTGTTTACTTCTTTACTACTAATTCTATTCGCAACACATTTCGCCAACAGTATTCACGCATGCCACTGGATGTACCTCAAAAGTATATCATTGTACGACACATAGTTCACGAGATATGACGCCTATGAACGCTGAGCTGCGTGAAAACCATACTGCAGGTCGAAATTAGATAGAGGTACACGTGATATATGTGTACAAATACAAATCAAACATGTTAAATATATATGACAAGTGCCTACACACCCGCCAGGATAGCCGAGAGCGTTAACGCGCTGCTTCCTGGGCTCGGGTAGGCGCGCCGGCCCCGGATAGAATCCGCCCGGCGGATTAACGACGACGGCCGGTGTGCTGGCCAGCCTGGATGTGGTTTTTCGGCGGTTTTCCACATCCTACTAGAGGAATAACGGGCTGGTCCCCACGTCCCGCCTCAGTTACACGACTCGCAGACATTTGACACACATTCACACTATTTCACGATTTACACTAGTCGCAGACAGCTGGGGTACACTCATTCCGTCCTGGGGGGTATGGGGTGGTGGCAGGAAGGGCATCCAGTCACCCCTTAAAATTACCCATGCCAAATCCGTACTTAACCCTGCCGACCCTGCTCAATGCGGGATAAAGGCAGTAGCAAAAGAAGAAGAAGAAGATGTGGCAAGTGCATACACGGGAAAACAGGTGGTAAAAGCTCCGCCTAAAATAAAACTTGGTACACACTTTATTTACTATGTGGAAAGAAATACTGCAGGGGTAAGAACAGGCCTCCTATTGGTGTAGGAGTGATAATACAGTGAGAAAAGGAAGAGATAGACCAGATAGAATGGTGGGGGAAATGGAAAGAGAGAAGGGGAGGGAGAAATGGTAGAGAAGGGGAAGAGGAGGAGAGGGACAGGGAGAATGAGGAAGAACAGATGGACAGAAAAAGGAAAGATATGGTAGACAGGGAGAGGGGGGAGGCGGAGATGAACAGAAAGAGCAGGGAGGAGCAGATGGACAGAGAGAGGGGGAGGACATGTACAGAGAAAGGGTGTAAGAGGATAAGAGGAGATGTACAAAGAGAGGGGTGGGAAGAGATGGACAGCGAGAAGGGCAGGGGGAGCAGGAGATGGACAGAGAAAAGGGGACGAGGATATGGAGAGGGAGAGGAGGGAGGAGGAGGTGGAGAGAGAGGAGGAGGAGGAGAAAATGGACAGAAAGGGAGGGTCGAGGAGATAGACAGAGAGAGAGAGGGAAGAAAGAGATGGACCAATAGAAGATTGTAATAAATAGAGACGTGGGAAACTCCGGGTACTAAGCTAGTAAATTTCATACTACTCTCCTAGTATGTAAGACTGGATTCGTGTCCAGGGAGGAGTGGGGATCGAATGAACGTCCAGTTACTCAGAATCCATTGTTTCCTTAATGGGTATGCTTGGAGCGTAGCTTTGAAAAGGTCACAACCTCTCCATCCTTATCCAGTCCAATCGGAGTCTGTGCTCCATATATAATGACTTCAAGATTGCCGAGATTTTAAGTGCTAATCCACATTTTTTTTACGGAGGAACAGACGACATCATCAGTAGGAAAAATGAATATTTGGAAGCTGCGTCATGAACACGGACAGTCACTGCAGGCAACGGTCAGTTATTTTAAAATGAAGTCGGGATCATAATGAAGTGGATCGCCCTTTACGACGCCATCCTCGTTAGGACAGTGGCACTTCTCACGGTGCAGAGTGATGAACGGTAGCTGTGACGAATATAATCACAAAGATTTGATGATTTTTTCATTGCTTGTATCATTAAATTTGTCATTTTCTGATTTTCTCTACTTAAAGGCGCGGTATATTAAGAATTGGGTCCACACGATACGGCCTAAGATAATACATGAATTCACACGTTGAATTCAGGACGATAATCGAATCTTCATCTACAGTACGTAGATGTCACCAGATAACGGCAAATAGTTATGTGTCTTTAAAGTGAAAGAGAAGCGCGGTCACAATGCTGAGGGCAAAAGTATTTTCGTTAAATTTGTCCCGTATGACGTGGGAGCAACATACTGCATGTAGATAAAGACGAAGGATAAACGTCTGAAATGATTTAACGAAACGTTGCAAAACCCTAAATTAACATTATCCCCTAAGCAAACCCAGAACCTTAAACAACTCGCTAGCTCGATCAGTCACAAAGGATGAAGTCTCGGCGGTTATTGGACGTTGTGAAGATCATGTATCCTGACACATCGTGTTCCACGCAGATTGTGGTTGTTATCATTTACTTGTCCTTTCGTTTATGTCATCTGGCTAGCTATTGTCACCAATTTCTCACCTTGCAGTGCCAGTCAAACAACATCTGTCTGCCGCAGGAACAAGTAAACCAAATCATAGCTCGCCGATAATGAGTAAATATAGAAGACCACTGCACGAGGAAGACTGTGTGACAGTTTTGCTATCATCAACAAAATCATCTCGATCTTTTGCGAAACTGAAATTGCTCTGTTCGTCCATGAGATCCAGAGCGCCATAAACATCGGTGCCCAGGTTGATATCGTGTTACTTGACTTCAGGAATGCATTTTATACCGTTCAACACGGTTGTTTGGTGAAAAAAATATGAGCATACCGAGTGTTGAACCAGATGTGAGACTGAATTCAGGACTTCTTTGGAAATAGAACTCAACACTTCATTGTTAACGGAACTAATCGACAGATGTAGAGGTAATTTCAGGAGCACCCGGAGAAAATATGACTGTAGTGTTACTGTTTACAAAATGTACAAATGAATTATTACATAAAGTTCGAAATTCCATGAGGCTGTTACTAGATGATGGGTTTTGTCTGTAAGCAGGTGGCGAACAGCAGAAAGACGTGTAAAGTATTCGTGACTGGTGTGGGGACTGGCAGTTGACCCTGAGCGCAAATAAATGTAGTCTGTTGTGCGCAAATAGGCGAAGAAATCCACTAATATACAATTAAACTATTGGTAAAAAACACTAGTAACAGTAACCACTACAAAACGCCTAAGAATAACCATCCGGGGCAACTGAAAGTAGAGTGACCACATAGAACAAACTGTAGTGAAAGGCTCATCAGTCTGGGATCCTTACCAGGTCGGATTAATAGTAAAGACAGACAAGATCCAACGAGGAGCGGCGTGTTTCGTCATGGGGTAATTTACTGAGGCGCGAGAGTTAGGTGATGAGGAGTAAGGTGATGATGACGCAACAGAAAGCAGATTCACTATTGATATTCCGAGAGACTACGGTCCGGGAAGGGCAAGAAAACGTACCACTTCCTCCCGCATGCGTTTCGCGAACTGACCGTGACAAAAATAAATAAATAAATAAAATAAAATATAATAAAAATCCGAGGGATGAGAGCTAATACGGTGGTTTATCGACAATCATTCTTCCCACGCGCCATCCGCGATTACAACAGGGAAGGGGAAAAATTAAAGTGATAGCAGAACTATCTACAACCACACCCCATAAAATTCCCGTCTCCAGCCATCCTGATTTAGGTTTTCCGTGATTTCCCTAAATCGCTTGAGGCAAATGCCGTGGTGGTTCCTTTGAAAGGGCACGGCCGATTTCCTTCCCCATCCTTCCCTCACCCGAGCTTGCGCTCCGTCTCTAATGACCTCGTTGTCGACAGGACGTTAAACACTAATATCCTCCTCTTCCCCATAAGATTGTTTGCGGAGTATAGATATGTATTTAGATCTCGCGTAGGGATTATGGAAAAATGACAAGGGATACAAAGCGTGCGCAGAGGCATTTAGACAGCCATGTTTGTTTCGCTCGCGTCCCGCGCTAGCAACTGTTCGTTACAGTCGCCTGGGAGCCATTGATGAGCACGTTCGTGTAAGGATTTCAAAAATGGTTCAAATGGCTCTGAGCACTATGGGACTTAACAGCTATGGTCATCAGTCCCCTAGAACTTAGAACTATTTAAACCTAACTAACCTAAGGACATCACACAACACCCAGTCATCACGGGGCAGAGAAAATCCCTGACCCCGCCGGGAATCGAACCCGGGAACCCGGGTAAGGATTTCACCTACATTTCGCGCTTACTGCGATTTCATATTCATTTCAATTCACGACTCATCCGAGGCCGAGATTGCAGAGGTTCGGTGTGGAAAGTCCATGTCTTAGTGCAGTAATAGACAGTACCGTCATTTACCACGCGTGGCGCAGTGGTAAGCCACTGGACTCCAGAATAACTGCGGATCGAATCTCCATCCAGCTATCTAGATTTGGGTTTCCCGTGGTTTCACCTGAATCGCTTAAGACAAACGGCGGGATGTTTCCTTTGAAAAGGGCACAGCCGATTTCTTTCCACAGCCCGATCTTGTGCTCCGTCGCTAATGACCTCGTCGTCAACACTACGTTCAATTTTTATCTTTATTTCTTGCTTAATAGCGTTATTTGCAAATAATGTACAATTTCTTATCATTCTTATCTCCGTGTAGTAAATAAGAGCAAAACCAACTGCAAAATAATATCTGTATAGTGCGAAATGTGGCAATTGACCCTAAATAATGAAAAGTGTGAGGTCCTCCACATGAGTACTAAATGGAATCCCTTAAATTTCGGTAACACGATAATTCGCACAAATCTAAAGGCTGTCAATTCAACTAAACACCTAGGAATTACAATTACCAACAACTTAAATTGGAACGATCACATACGTAATGATGTGGGGGAGGCAAACCAAAGACTGCGTCTTATTTGTGGAACACTTAGAAGATGGAACAGGTCTACTAAAGAGACTACCTACACTACGCTTGTACGAAATCTGCAGAGTATTGCTGTGCAGCACTGCGTCCTTGCCAGATATGACATTGAAAAAGTTCAAAGAAGAGCAGCTCACTTTGAGTTACTGCGAAGCGGAGGAGAGACTGTCACGGATATGATAAGTAAGCGAGTTTGTGTGCTAATGTTTAAAACAAACGCGTCCGTGACGGCGAGATGTTTTCACGAAATTTCGATCTCCATCTTTCTCCGCTGAATGCGAAAATATTTTGTTGACACCCACATACACAAAGAGAAGAAAATGATCGCCACTCGGGGTAGCCGCGCGTTCTAGGGGGGGCTTTGTCACGGTTCGCGCGGCTTCCCCCGTCAGAGGTTCGAGAGCCCCCTCGGGCATGTGTGTGTGTGTGTGTGTGTGTGTGTGTGTGTGTGTGTGTGTGTGTTGTCCTTAGCTTAAGTAAGTTCATTTAAGTTAGATTAAGTAGTGTGTAAGCCTAGGGACCGATGACCTCAGCGGTTTGGTCCCACAGGAACTTAACACACACACAAAAAAAAATGTAATGATCACTGTAACGAAACAAGAGAATTCAGAGCTTGCAAGACAAGATTTAATTGGTTGTTCTTCCCGTGCTCTGTTAGAGAGTGGAACGGTAGAGAAATAGTGCGGAAGTGGTTCGTTGATCGCTCTGATAGCCACTTAAGCGTGAACTGCAGAACAGTCATGCAGATGTTGATGTAGATTGATTCTTGTGCAGCAAACTCGATAATAAACGTAGAAGTTCGTTACCTTACTAGATGAGTTATTAATGTTTGGCCCTTATTGTTAGAAGTCTCTGCTGATCGGGATATCGGCGTGTATATCTGCGGATATCCGCAATAATAACAACTCTTTTGTTATATGTTGAAGAGTAGTGCAAATATCACGTTTTTGGGTTATTTGGTTTACATACGATTGGTAACAATCGTCATTATTGTTTAAATTCATTATTATTGCGCATTCAGCGTCGTGTACTATTATGTTGCATGTGATGCAGTGTCCTGGAGAGGGGCAGATACAAAGGCTAAAGTTGTTGACGTCCCTTTATTCCTGGATTTCTTCACAGTTACATGTACATCCTGATTTCGCCGTACTAGCCGGTGCCTTATGTATGACACGTTGTTGTTGACTTCAGTGTTTGTTTCACATACAACATAAATAATAAACAGTATAAAATCTCTTAAAATTTCTCTTGAATATATGTACAAGTACATATTTCAACTCCTATTGCATTGAGAAGAGTACAACGTTAACATGATTTAATACTATCATGAATTAACGTACATATGATAACCAAATTTTATTACAAATATAAGGCAGTATTCAGTATGTGACAATTTGTAACGGCTCCATTTGAGTCTCCATGTTACTAAATGTTCAACAGAAAAATTCACGAAACTGGTTTCATCAAATACGACAGAAGACTTTTGGAACCTATCAAGAAAAAGACAGGCAATTTTGCATTAAAATGTGCTCACGATGGGCCTCTATGTTCTGAGGTAGTGGAACATTATTTTACGAGAGCAGATTTCGGAAACAGAAATTCACGTTAAGCGCTAAACTACCATTAGACTCCAAAATATCCACCGAACTAAAGAGGTTTACTAAATTTTAATATCTGCAGGGGCGGATAAAAGACTTGCGAACACGGATAGCATTTCTCTTTTCCCCGTAGACCTAAATTATAGCCCAGTTTACCCCCAACCCATGCTACTGTACTTAAAATTTGATTAAACCAAAGGACATCATTATCGAAAAGACGCAGTTGTAGTATTATAGCGACAGTAGGGTGCGCCTTATCGAATACCGAGCGCCAGCAGCCGCTATAATGTCAATGTGGCTCTGCAATTCGGCGGGAGTGGCCACAAGAGCGCAGAGGACGTGGAATTCGTCGGTTCTTTGCCGGAGACAAATTCTCAGCGAAGCCGGTGACCCCCTCCCCCTCTCCCCTTGCAGAGGTGGTTGCCCCGCCCGAAGTCGCGCCACCTAATGGTCCGGCTAGCAGGAGCAGGCAGCAGCAGGCGGTGGCTCTTTGTCCTGGGCCGAAGTCCGCGACGCGCATGCGTCAGAGGGCGACGCCGAGCGTCGGGCGTCGGTGTACGCAGGCGCATCCCCGCCACCTTCTGCCGGAGAGACGGCTGCCACTTGCCCGGTTCCCAGCCCCCAGCCCCACACAAAAATCCTCTTCGGCGCCGCTGCGCGGGATTTTACATCCACCCTTCTCCAGACTACTTCCAAACGTAGCACACGCAAAAGCACCCTGCTGCGCTGCGGGAGAGTTTTTCCCACTGTCGTTGGGGTGGGATGCAACTCAAAGTATGACTATCATTAAAAGTTCCCTTACAGTATGAAGGAATATACACTGCTTATTCTCTTGGAACTGTAACTCTGCGTCTGACATAACCTCTTCAACAATCTGTCTCCACTACACCCTCTCAGGCACGGCCGTCACCGACCTCTTTTTCCACACCATACATCCATCGCTTTTTGACCTTTCTCTTCCACTCTAAAACTCGTTTTAGATATTCTTCGTGTTTTAGTAATAAGTAATGGTGGTTATATTTAAACTTTCGCTACCTGATCTAGTGTAAACGGAAAACTGTTTACCGTATGCGTACTCAGCTTTACAGGAATTATGTTGAGATTCCGTGCTGCAAGAATTAGGTTGTTAGTAGTGCTAGTGTCATGATTACCATTAGGCGCCTATACTGGTATGGCGACGTACCGTTGAAACACTAGCATCAGTGTACATTACAGTTGCAGACAGTCAATATGGGTGAATAGGGCATCACTGGTGAAGCTGTTTTATCAAAACAACAGTAATAGTGCTGCTGTCGTCGCGATTATCGACACATTAAAGGAATACGGAGATGTCCTCTTTCCACACCGTAGCTGCACATGTTTCAGACGTTCGAATTAACTGGTGATTTGGGAATTGCTCCTGGGAGACGCCGACAGCTAATTGCGCTACAGACTGTTGAAGTAGTTACTACTGCCATGGAACAGAATGTTGGACGCAATGTGCGATCTTCAAGCAGTGTAGGAGCTACGTCACGACAAATAAACATTCCATGGTCCACAGTTCGAAAAGTGCAGCGAACATTTGTGAAATGTTACCTCTAGTGCAGTTTCAGGCTTTCGTGTATGAAAATGGTCGTCACACTGACAAGGGAACCTCCCCATCGCACCCCCCTCAGATTTAGTTATAAGTTGGCACAGTGGATAGGCCTTGAAAAACTGAACACAGAGCAATTGAGAAAACAGGAAGAAGTTGTGTAGAACTGTGAAAAAATAAGCAAAATATACAAACTGAGTAGTTCAAGGCAACATAAGCAACAATAAGGACAATTGGAACATAGGAGCGCCGTGGTCTCGTGGTAACTTGAGCAGCTGCGGAACGAAAGGTCCTAGGTTCAAATCTTCCATCAAGTGTAAATTTTAATTTTTTATTTTCAGTTTATGTGACAAACTCTTATGTTTTCATCACTTTTTTGGGAGTGATTATCACATCCACAAGAAAACCTAAATCGAGCAAGGTAGAAGAATCTTTTTACCCATTCGCCAAGTGTACAAGTTAGGTGGGTCGACAACATATTCCTGTCATGTGACGCACATGCCATCACCAGTGACGTATAGAATATATCAGATGTGTTTTCCTGTGGAGGAATCGGTTGACCTATGACCTTACGATCAAATGTTTTCTGTTCCCATTGGAGAGGCACGTCCTTTCGTCTACTAATCGCACGGTTTTGCAGTGCGGTCGCAAAACACAGACACTAAACTTATTACAGTGAACAGAGATGTCAATGAACGAACGGACAGATAATAACTATGCAAAAATAAAGAAAGTAAAATTTTCAGTCGAGGGAAGACTTGAACCAAGGATCTCTGGTTCAGCAGCTGCTCACGCTACCAAGGGACCACGGCGCTTCTAAGCACAGTGCGTCCATGATGTTGCTTATGTGGCCCATGGACTACTCAGTTAGTATATTTTGCTTATTTTTTCACAGTTCCACACAACTTCTTCCTGTTTTCTCGATTGATCTGCGTTCAGTTTTTCAAGGCCTATCCACTGTGCCAAATTATAACTAAATCTGAGGGGGGTGCGATGGGGATGTTCCCTTGTGAGCAACATTTGTAACCTGGAACGTAAACGTGGCACGCGGTTAACAGATGTTACCCTCTCATGTGGAAATTAAAATGAGCTTCTTTCAATGATTTATCGTTGCTACTGTTACGCGTGTCCTTACCAGTGCTTCCACAAAATTTCATTTTTTCATGGGGACACTGTAAAGTAGCTAAAGTTCAGTTGTAACTGCACTGTACATTCTGATTCGTCACCTCACTGTTGGACGTCTAATGTTGAAGCGAAGCGGTGTTACGTATACACAGAGCGTTCAAACGTTGGCGCACAAATCGAAGGATCTGATAGGGAAATCGAAACACAACAACTTTGGAACAGGTATTTATAGTCTTGGAAGTAATCCTGAACCAGTGATGGCTTCGCAATGTCACGAAGAACAAGGAAAATCGATGCACACGCGCATTGTATTTAGTAAATACAATGTACTGTTTATGTGTGCGTACGGTCTGACATCTCAACTAGTGATCAGATGCCAGGAAACGCTAATGCAACAACGTGGCCTCAGTATACTGATAACTACAATGCTGGCCATTAAAACTGCAGCGCCATGAAGACGGCTCGCAACGAACGTCAATTTAGCATGAAGCGTAAGACATGCATAGATACGCAAATGATTAGCATTTCAGCACAACCACACATTGTAGGTAAGCAAAAGGTCATGTACACTTTGTGTACAAGGAGAGCTTGCGCAGCGTGTTTTTCAATTAGAAATCGCAATTGGATGTTGGTTGCTTGTTAGATCATATTATGCCAATCGTAAGTAGGAGAAACAGCTACTAGCACGTGTTGGAATTCGACAGCTTCGAGATTGCGGCCCAGTGAGACAGTGGTATATTGGTCCGCGACGTTGCTGTTCGCGTTGGTCGGAATCCATCGACTGCTACGCGAATAAGGATGCGATGGGTCCAGGAGGGCCATAGTTAATGCCACGCAGGATCTCAACGTCCCTGCGCGACTAGTGCAAGAGAGTACGTGCATACTGTTCGCTTACCCTTTCAGAGTCTTATAGCAACGTCTCGTACATTGAGCCAGGTAAGAGCTTGTTTGTAGCAAGGCAAGACATCACACGGACAGCGTGGTAACGTCTGGAGCACCACGGATTGTCATCACGGCGACTATTTTTGTGACTTCCCTTGTAACGGCAGCGTAGAAGGGTCCTCCGACGGAGGAGCGGCCAGTGACAACACTGGACACAGAAGTCGCACCACGTCGTCTTTTCATACGAGTCTCAGATCTGCGTAAGGCTTCACAGTAAAGCATAACAGTTACCTGAGACTGAGGAGAACAAACGATGCTAGATTGCTTTCGCCATTCTCATAAGAGCTTAACACCTGGCGTGACGGTATGGGATGCCAGTAATTTAGACAGCAGGCGCTACATTTCTGATGTGTTAAGACGGGTCTACCTTCGAGGACTCTGTGACGTTATCTTTCGACAAGATGACACAAAACCGCACGTATTATGTGCTCTCCTTAAGAACTTCTATGTAAAGTGAATTCGACTGTTGTCCTGGCCAGCACGTTCTTCAGAACTTTCACACACTGAAAACATTTTGTAATGGGTTACTGAGAGACTGGCACAACATCACTCGCCAGCCACTACGGTTGATGAACTCTGGTACGGAATTGAATCAGCTTAGAATAACGTACCCATATCTGTCATCCAAACTCAGTTCGACTCGACGCGTAACTAGGTTAGCGCCTTTGGTGCTGCCAGAGGTGGCAGTTGTTTATTACAGGTAGACTATAAAAGATAGACACACATTGCACATGTCACTGGATAGAGGAAGATTCAAAGTTTTGACACAGCTGCGCTGTTGTTTGTAGCAACATAGCGACTACACTGCAAGTGCAACTTACATTCCGCCGTCGATTCAGCAAGAAGACGCCTCTGCGTAAGCTGATTTTTGACTGGCATACAAAATTCCTGTAAATTGGTTGCACATGCAAAGGAAGAGCACTGGTCGACCACGCAAGTCTGATGAAAATGCAGAGTGGATCCGAGATGCGTTCATACGGATCCCTCCGAAGACCACAAGACGGGCAGGCCAAGAACTTCAGCTACTTCAAACAACAGTGTTGTGTCCTCTGAAACGACGCATACATATGAAGCCTTACATGTTGCAGTTTCTGCAGCAATTGTGTCCCAGCGACCGAATCAGAAGATAAGAATTTTGCACTTCGTTTCTCCAGGATACGATAGAATCGTCGTTTCATCCATCTGATAAAGTAAACGGCAGTTACGTAAGAATTTGAGGATCACAAAATTCTGGCGCTGTCGTCGAACATGGAAGGGACTCACCGAAACTGAGCGTATTTTCTGCCGTTTACGTACAAAAAATTATGGACCTTTTTCTTTTTTGCAGAGGTAACTGTAACAGGAATTTCATACCTGGACATACTGTAAAATTGGTTCTCTCCTCAACCCCACGAAGATTCCAATAATTCTATGATTTTTGCATGACGGAACCCTGCCTCGCTTTCAACTTGAGGTGCGGCGTTGTCTTAACAACACCTCCCACAACGTTGGATTGGAACAGGTGGACAACAAGGTCTTGTTCATCGTTTTTGGCCTTGCAGGTCACCGGACCTCACACCTAGCGATTTTTTTTTGTATGGGGGTACATAAAAGACAGAGACTTTGTTCCACCTATGGCAGCTACTAACCAAGATCTGAGAAATCGTATTATTGAATGTGTCGATTAAATAAACAGAGCTCTGTTGATTCGTGCCTTGAATGAGATGGACTACTGTTTCAACGTTTCTCGAGCAACGCATGGTGCAAACAGACACTGTAACACGTGCAATGTTTCTATCTTTCACAATTTGTCTGTAATACACAACTGAAATCTGTTCCTTCTTTTTGAAGCACTCTGTATATTTCACATTCTTCTAGCTGTACTGCAGACGCATAATATGTACAATTTAGTTATCTTTTATCGTTCCTGGAGTTGTAATTTTGATGCCAAGAAGTGTAATTATAAGCAACCTTCTTTCCGCTCCTTGTAGTCCAGGCATGCTGATGAACATTAATCGTATTCCAAGGAATCTAACCATTTACCTCAAGATCCAGCACCACTGCACTAGCGTGCCCCAGGTACGGGAGCAGGTACTAGCCACTTAGACATGTAAATAAAGAGATGCGATCACTAAGCACCCCCTCCTCTGACGTATGAGGGTTTCCAGACGATGGCTGCGGCGTCGGAGGCCAGATTCCTCCCCTCTCCCTGCTCCCTAGCCCACCCCTCATTCTAGCCAGTGATCAAATACTCGAGCGTGGGGGCGGGAGCATGTGTGCACCATTCCCTGTCCCCCCCGGGCACCACTTCACGTCCTTTTTTTCTTTAAAAGGGGAGAAAAAGAGAAAAAGTTCTTGGGTGCCGTGACCGACCACTTAGACTGCGCGCCGTGGTTTACTTTCGCCGCTTGCTTTTATTTCTCGCTTCTCGCCTCCACTGTCCTGCCTTTGCCCTAACTCGACTCCAGACTTCTCGTCCGTCTGCGATATTTGTTGTCTGACGACCTAGTTCGATAAGGGAGAGGAGAACCTACATCTACCGATACAGAATAGAGTTACAACTTCTTCCATTCTTGCACACACAGCTGGCTCGATATAAAGGATGTAGAAGAAACAAAAGAAATTGTACGCTTGGTGAATATGTCTCCGTAACCATTCCGTTCGAACAGAATCCAGCGCGTTCTAATCCAAGAAGTGAAAGGATCTACATCACTATAATCTGGGTATCTAGGGAGATGTAGTAGTTCCAGATGAGAAATCAAATCATTCTGCCGCTATATCTTCTACATCTACACTCTGCATGCGGAGAGTATATCGTAGTTTGTTATGTATTTTCTTTCCTATTCCATTCTTATAGTGAGCGAGGAAAAATGACGGTCGATTTGCTATGTATTTGGTCTATTTATTTTCATTATCCCTACGGAAACTACACACAACTTTGAATTGGTAACTACTACTGAATTCAGACAAGCAATCAAAGGAGGAAGAAACAAGAAAGCGGAGGGTCTAGACAACATATATATATAGAACATCCCTAAGATTCCATCGACGCTATAGAGGAACTTTGGAAAGGGCTTAATGAACAAGTGCATACAGATAGGAAAATCCATCAAAGCTGGGAATCAGCGACAATAAAGATCCTGTACAAAGGCACGAGAGACGAGCATTCCCAGATTCGTTCAGGGGAGTGGCGGTAGAAAAAGTTTCCTTCCAAGTATTTACGAAAATACTAAACAAAAGAGCAGTCAACGCAGTCGAGGAAACAACCAGGATGCCAATTTGGCTTTATGAAGAGCGGGAGTACGGTACAGGCAGTGAAATACTGAACGGACCAAATAGAAGACACACTTAGACACCAAAGTGGAAATTACTACGCACCCTTCGCAGATCTCAGAAAAGCTTTCGACTCAGTAAATAGGCTACAGGAAAACTGATGGAGAAATTGAAAGGAATGACCAGAGGAAGAGCGCCACAAGTGAAAGCAATCGAGGCATGCCTTCAACGAAATCTGATTCAGATAAACCACCATGTGGAAACGTCGGTGAAAATTATACAGACAATTGGAATTCTCCAAGGAGATCCTATGAGTCCATCGCTTTTCAATGTCTATACAGCAGATGCGACAAGCATAATAGAGGAAGACTCAAAGGCAGAAATGATTCTGTACACAGACAACTTGGTGATAAGATCAGCAGTAAGAGAAGAAGTACAGAAGGGAATACAAAGACTAGAAACTTGAGCAAAGGAAAACGACCTGAAAGAAAACCAAGGAAAGACAATTGAAATGACGTTCAGGAAGGGAGGAAAAAGTGTCACCTGATGACAGTGTAACTCTACACAATGATTCGTTGCAAATAACAGTGAAATATAAATGTCTGGGCATTAGAACAGACAAAAGTAAAATCTTGCTGTAGGCATACTCAGGAAAGAGCAGCAGCAGCAGCCATCAAAGCCTCGCACAATATCCCAAACATAACTAATATATCGACAAGCGCGTCGATGACACTATTCAAAGGGTCATTGGCGCTAGTATAATACTTTACGGAATAGAGGTATTAAGGGAAAAACTTAAGTTCGGCGATATGAAAAGAATAGTAAAAGTCAAGACGATGTTCATGAAACGAATGCAAGGAGTGGGAAAAACAGCGCCATCCGGACTTACATGTTAACTCATGACAGAGACTTATTCCATAGAGAACATCAGATAACGTCATTCAGTAGCTTCCGCAGGACCATACCAGGAAGTGACTATTATCATGGACCTGAAGAAGAAAGAGATAGGCCTAGAGTTCTACAACACACCAACTAAGCTGGATGACAGCTGGGCTAGAGAATATAGCAACCAAAACTATGTAACAAGAAGACTTGCAGTACACGGGTTTCGAAATAAAATAGTTCCAACAACGAATTCCAAGAACCGATTAAGAGAGTAAATATGTGCTATGAGGACAAGCATGTAAAAAATACCACATTATAAGGTGCGCGAAGGGAACGAAACTAAAACAGACTGTAGCAAAGACAAACTTGAGAACTTGTATACTATTGCTCGACCAGAGTACACTTTTCTCATTAATAAACTGAATTATCCCTATGCGAGATATACGATGGTGGAAGAAAAATATCCACGCAGCCTTCCTAGAATAGGGCTTTTCTAAATTTCCTCAATATTGTTTATCGAGAAAAGCGTCACCCCTCTGCCAAAGAGTGCAATTTAAGTCCCCCGAGCAGATTTGTTGCACTCTCGTAAAGGATAAACCGACCTCTTATGGCCCTAGAAGCGCGCCTCTGAATTTTTTCGATGTTTATTGTCACGCCTACTGCAGAAGGATTCCAAATACTTGAACAATACTTCAGAATATTTCACACTGTCATCTTGTGTGTGATTTATTTTACAGATCCACTGCTCCGTCCCAGAACGCTTCACAGAGATGTATGTCTCAATTTCTCTTTCCCAAGCTGGCCGCGGTGGCCGTCCGGTTCTAGGCGCTCCAGTCCGGAGCCGCGCTGCTGCTACGGTCGCAGGTTCGAATCCTGCCTCGGGCATGGGTGTGTTTGATGTCCTTAGGTTAGTTAGGTTTAAGTAGTTCTAAGTTCTAGGGGACTGATGACCACAGCAGTTGAGTCCCATAGTGCTCAGAGCCATTTGAACCATTTGAACCCTTTCCCAAGTACCGAGTTCACATGTTCGAATTATTTTTATCGCTTCTTAATATTGGAAATGAAGTCGCATGCTTCTTGACAGAGCATAGGGGGACGGTGCGAGAGACCCACACCGCCGTACTACGCAAGGTCCTAATGGAGGTGGTTTGCCGTTGCCTTCAACCGATTCTTCATATTACTCCAAAATATTTAAACTATCTGACGTGCTCCAAACGTTATCCAGTAATTTTGTAATAGGATAACATCGAGATCTTTCTCTCCGATACGGCTTATCTTGCTATCATCCATATTGAAAGAGGCAGTCGTTCATTTACACTTCCTAAGGGGCACAGCCGATGTTACCTCCATTCCTGCTGAATATTTGAAGTCCAGTGTAATGTACATGGATGTATTAAATACTCGTCGAATCAGTCTTGTGGAGAAAGAGTATAATGCATTGTTCATAACGATCCCTCCGCACAAAGAGATGAACTGCCGTCGGTCACTTATTCTTTTTCTGTTTTTAGATTTTTTCTGTAGTTACCGATAATGTGTTGAAAGGATGTGTCACTTTCTCTCTTATCCTACAGTGCGCGAACAACAGACTCACAATCGGGACAGTCAGAGTATGAATCCGTGTCCAGCCAACATCTAAATGCACTTGTGCCATCTTGCTAGTACTTTAACCGTTCCTTCAGAAAGGCTGCGTGCCTGTTTCCTGTACCTCCATTGTTTGACAAAAGTTCTGTCCATCGCTAATGACCTTGACATCCACTGGAATTTAAAGTGCGGTATCCCACATAGGAAAGTGCGACTGGCGTATTGAGCAAATCTTTATAATTATACTTTCGAAATAACCCACGACTTAATAACTGTGATGATAATGGTGTTTGGTTTGTGGGACGCTCAACTGGGAGGTCATCAGCGCCCGTACAAAGTCCCAATTTTTACACAGTCCAACTTTTTACAAGCTCCAATCGAGCCACTATCACGAATGATAATGATGATGATAATGAAGTGATGAGGACAACACGAACACCCAGTTCCCGGGCTTAATAACTGTGAGCTGCAAACATGTTACATGATGGTCTACCGTAACTGTTGTTGATACCAACTGAAACTACAAGTTAAAGATTAGCAGTCACAGTTTAATGTATTTCGGTACGCGTTTCCAAGGTTTAAACCTCCATCATCGCGTTGATTATGTCGTTTGACATGTATTGTTGTGAATACGACTTTGGGAAACCCGTGGCATTGTCTCCTGTGGTCAGATTCTCATTATCCTGTTGTGTTTACATCGCGTACGCGTGATATATGCGATTTAAACACGCCTAAGTATTTTTCCAGTCAGTGAAAACGATTGGCTCCTCCAGAGACCTACGGCACACTGCTCCTAGAAGAAGAAGAAGCTCTTTCGCATATTTTATGTAGAATCGTTCTGGTATCCTATCCTCCAGTTATTTTACCTCTGTTCAGCGATTTCGGTAGATTTTCTATCCCGTGATCACTTATTTCGATATTCGTCATTTTGATGTCCGTGCGACAATTTGAAGTGGATCCGTAGTACGATCTTCCTCAATGAAAATGTTTTGGAAGAAGGAATTTAGTATTTTGGCTCTCTCTTTCTCTCGCTCTGTGACCGTCCTTGTCGATATCATTATGCTCACGAAGTGTCCACAGACGGTTTTGATCCGATTATAGATTTAACTTAAGACCAAAGCTTCTTAGGATTTTCTGCATAGTTGATAAACAGAATTTTTCTTTCGAGTTCTCTAAATGCTTTTCACGTGACTCTCCTTACGCTAATTTTAGCTTCGTTCAGTTTTCGTTTGTCTATGAGGCTTCCGCTACATTTAAATATGCACTGAAGCTCTCTTTGTATTCGGAGCGATGAAGGAAAGGACGTAGAAGAAGTGGTGGAAATCAGTAAGACGGTGCAAACGTTACATCGGTTTCCTTACATGACAGCACATGGAATTAAATTGATATTCGAACAGACTATCGTGGAAATTCCACAACACCACTAATTACTCCATACGTCTGTTCCAGATCGCGGAAACGAGCTAATTCGCGCCTGTACGATGCAGAAGATGTTCACTTAATGCAGGACGTGACGAAAAGAGTCAATCAGGAGCCGAGAAGGCCGCAGATCTTTCGCCAGGGCCGCGTGGCGAATAGCGATGCAGGAGATAGCGCCCGCATCTCGGCTCACACAGCGCCCCCATCCCTCGGCCAAGTGCACAGTTACAACGCACGCCTCCGCCGCTGCCGCCCCGCGCCGGCCTCTTCAATCCTATCGCTGTTTATCATCGGAGACAGCGACACTCGCGTTTTTGATTCACGGCCGCTGTGAATAGAAATCTAACAGTGGCAACCGACGTCAAATTATCGAACCGCCTCTGGATTTAAGCAAATTGACAGGTTCCTCCAGAGTCCCTGCATGAAAACATACTGGTCGCTTTGTACCGATGGCGGACTCGGATATCAAAGATCGTGCGAGCTGAGAGCTGCCGCTTCGGATTCGCAGTGCCAACGAAAGTTTGTACAGTGGGTTCCCATTCCTCGCTCACACGATTTGCATTCCCTTCCTTCATGTAAGACAGCCCGTCACAGTCTTGTTCTGTCCAGGGGCAGGAGATGTGAGGATGTGATATGTCGTTAGGTTCCTTGTTGCGTCTTTTATTACTGATCAAACAGAGCAAGAGATGTTGGGCGCCGATAAATTGTGCCTTACTGCTACCAGTCACCAACGTATACTAACGTTATGTTTTATTTTAATTCATCTGCCTTTAAACTCCGCAAGCCACCTGACAGTGTGTGGCGGAGGGTACTTCTCACGTCTCTACCTGATTGCTTCTTCGCTGTTCCATTCGTGAATGGTACTTGGGAATAATGATTGTCCGGAAACTTCCTATTTGCTCCAGTTTCTCGAATTTTCTCGTTGTGGTCTTAGCACGTATGTGGGAGAAAGTAACACGTTGTTCAAAATTTCCCGGAACGTACTCTCTCGGAAATTCATTATTATACTTTTTAAAATTGAGTCTTGATCGCACCACGTATGCTACAAGAACATAGGTGACCGGTTTCGGTCATATCACATGACCATCATCAGACCCATGGCATCCTTCGAAGATGGTAGGTGGAGCACTATTCTCAGCTGCTGTGATGCCAACACAGCGATCAAGACTCAATTTTAAAAAGAAAAAATTTTAAAAAATGTTTTGATCGTTGTTCCAAAAATGTTTATTAAAATCATTTCTACACCTTTCCATGACGCACAAAGCCTTTCTTGTGACGATTATCACAGGAGTTTGTTGAAAACATCCCTTATGCTTTCGCACTGGCTAAACGATTTCGTGATGAAACGCGTCGTTCTTTTCGGATCTTCTCTATCTCTTCTATCAGTCCAACCTGGTAAGGGTACCAGATTGATGAGCAATACTATGGAATCGGTCGAACAAATGTTATGTAAGCCACTTCGTTCGTGGATGAGTCCGCCTGCTTAGCTGAGTGGTTACGTGCTTGCCTCCCATGTAGCGCGCTCGGGGTTCGATTCCCGGTCGGGTTGGAGACTTTCTCCGCTCGTGGACGGGGTGTTGTGTTGTCCTCATCATCATTTCATCATCACCGGCACGCGAATCGCCCAATGTGGCGTCGACCACAATAAGACTCGCACACGGCGACCAGCAATGCCATATGATCATTTCATTTTTCGTGGATGAGGAGAGATCCTCAGAATCTCAGTTTGGCATGCGCTTTCCCTACTAGGACGGGTGTTCAATAAGTAATGCAACACTTTTTTTCTTGGTCAGTTTCCTTTCAAAGAATGTGTAGTTTGCTGTGCCTCACTGTGGAATGTCCCTGCTTCAGACCCTATAGTTTCACGTTTCCAACAGGTAGTGGTGTTGCACCTAACTTGTGTATGGAGACCTGACAGTGAACATAAGCACGGCAGGGCGTTTGTCATCATCACAACAAGGGCGCGCAAATCTGTCCGATTTCCCGTGTGCTGGCCGGCAGCACACAGCTGTGACTCCTGCAGTGTTGGAACGTGCGGACACACTCATCAGAGGTGATCCGCAGATCACAGTCAAACACCTCGCTCTGAACTGGACGACTCTGTTGGTAGTGCTCACACTTTCGTCCACCACTTAGGGTACTCAAAGATGTGTGCCCGCTGTGTTCTTCGCCCCTTTACAAAAAGATCATAAAGAGCAAATAAGGACCATCTTTGAGAAATTACTTGCGCGTTAAAAGGATAATCGCGACGATTTTTTGTAGAACGCCATCTCAGGAGATGAAACATGAGTTCATCACTTCGAGCCGGAAACAAAATGGCAATCCATGGAGTGGCGCCACATCACGTCTCCTCTGAGGAAAAAGTTCGAAGCTACACCCTCAGCCGGTAAAGTCATGTAGACGGTCTTCTGGGACGCTGAAGGGGTTATTCTGTTTTATGTCCTCCCTCACGGTGCAATGATCAGCTCTGAAGTGTGTTGTGCTATTCTCAGCAAACTGAAGAAACGACTTCAGAGTGTTCGTCGCCACAAAAATGTAAACAAATTTACTCCTTCTCCGTGATAACGCAAGAAGCCGAGACGATTTCACAACACTTCATTGGAATGTTCTTCCTCATCCACCCTACAGCCCGGATCTTTCACCTTCTGACTTCCACCTGTCTGGTCTAATGAAGGATGCACTACCGAGGGAGGTGGCGCAGTGGTTGGCACACAGGACTCGTATTCGGGAGGACGACGGTTCAAACCCGCGTCCGGCCGTCCAGATATAGGTTTGCTGTGATTTCCCTAAATCACTTCAGGCAAATGCCGGGATGGTTCCTTTGAATGGGCACGGTCATCTTCCTTCCCCACCTTCCCTAATCCGATTGGAATGATGACCTTGCTGTGTGGTCCCTTCCCCTCCAATCAACCAACCAAGGATGCACTCTGCGAGAAGCTCTACGTGGAAAATGGAGAGGTTATTCATGCAGCAAGAGGTCTGTTCCGTCGTCGATCAGTAAAGTGGTACCTTGCGGGCATACAGGCTTTCCCAGTAAGGTGGCGTAAGGCTGTCGCACTGAACGGATATTATGTTGAACAACAGCGTTTTGAACCCGAAACACAGCGGAATAATATGGTGTACTGGAATCCTGAATAAAACCAACATGCTTTCGGAAAAAATGTGTTGCATAACTTATTGAACGCCCTTGTGTTTATTTTACGTGGCCATTCCACTTTAGATCACTCCGGGTGGTTATACTTGGGAATTTTACCGTGTTTGCTGTTTCCGGCAGTTTGTCACTCACCAACAGTGTAGTTGTGCAATAGTGGATTTCTTCTCTATGTATGCGCAGTATCACACTTAATAAACAGTAGAACATAGCATTTATATGCAGACTGAACCCGAACACTATCGACAAAATTTTGGAGGTGTATCAGGAAATTTTCCGAGTACTTTTGTATAAGGGGCTCGTAATCTCCAGTGCCTCGTTACAGAGTAATGGCATTTCGTTTGATTTCTAACCCCCATTTATCTTTGTATACTTACTAGACGGAAAACATCTGGAAGACAGTGCGAATGTCGTTAGGATGCGCTTTGCGTCTTGTCTTGAAATGAAGTTGTTCTATTTGCTCACGGTACTTGATATTGACGACAGTAACGTCTAGTTTAGCCTGCCTCCTCCAGCTTTCATGCTGTACTGCTCGGTTCTGTCTCTGATTTATGTTTCCGGCAGTGTAAGTTGTACTTTAATAGTGATATGCATCGGTATGGATAATTTTACTCATGAAGAGTCTGCCAATATTCTCTTCGCGTATGGGTTATCTAAATGCAGTGGAACAGTGGCACAATGACTCCACGCTGAGCTGTTCTCGCTGCGACAGAAAAGACATCACAGTACTTTAGCATATGTACATAGGCGTATTACTCTGTGTTTTGCGTTGTTCGGTTTGGTGGTCGCATATCACAGGCTTTTCATTATTGTGAAAGTATATTGAGATTACAAAATGCGTGGGATACATCCGAATTTCACGTCGGACCTCCTTTTGCCCGGTGTAGTGCAGCAACTCTGCATCGCATGGACTCAATAATTCGTTGGAAAGAAACCAGCAGAAACATTGAGCCATGCTGTGTCTATAACTGTCCATAATTGCCAAAGTGTTGCCACTGCAGGATTTTGTCCACGAACTGACCTCTAGATTATGTCCCATAAATTTTAGATAGGATTCGTATCTGGCGGTCTAGGTGGCCAAATAGTCCGCTCGAACCGTCCAGAATGCTCTTCAAACCAATCGCGAACAATTGCGGCCCCGTGATCCGCATTTTCGTCCGTATAAACGCCATCCTTGTATGACTGCAAATTCTCTCCAAGTAGTCTAACAACCATTTCCAGTCTATGATCGCTTCAGTTCGACCAGAGGACCCAGTCCATTTCATTTAAACATAGCCCACGCCAATACGGATCTACCACCAGCTTGCACAGTGCCTTGTTGACATTCGAATCCATTGCTTCGTGGGGTCGGCGCCATACTCAGACCCTACCATCAGCCCTTACCAACTGAAATCGGGACTCATCTGATGAGACCACTGTTTTCCAGTCATCTAGGATTCAACCGATATGGTGACGGGCCCAGGAGAGGCGCTGCAGGCGATGTCGTGATGTTATCAAAAGCACTCGCGTCGGTCGTCTGCTTCCATAACTCATTAACGCCAGATTTTACCACACTGTCGTAACGGATACGTTCGTCGTACGTCCCACATTGATTTCTGCGGTCATTTCACGCACTCTGTTAGCACCGACAACTCTATGCAGACGCCGCTGCTCTCGGTCGATAATTAAAGACCCTCGGGGAGGACGTTGTCAGTGGTGAGAAGTAATCCCAGAAATTTAGTATTCTCGGCACAGTCTTGACATCTGGATCTCGGAATACTGAATTCCCCAACGATTTCCGAAATGGAATGTCCCATGCATCTCCAACTACCATTCCGCGTTGAAAGTCTATTAATTCCCGCCGTGTGGCCATGATCGCGTCGGAAACCTTTTCATATGAATCATCTGAGTACAAGTGACAGCTCCGCCAATACACTACCTTTTATACCTTGTGTACGCGATACTGCCACCATCGGTTATGTGCATATCGCTATCCCCCGACTTTTGTCACCTCAGCGTACTTTCGCGTATCTTCGCAGAAACAAACCTTTTCATGGTAAGAAACTTAAGAAATCATAATTACGTTACTATTTTATAGTGAGGTACCAGTGATTACGGTTCTCGTACACCACAATACTCAGAAAATCTCGCTGAACTACATCCGAAATTTTGCTAGGGGGTTCGCGTTCACCCTGTATACATGTAGCAGATAAATAAAGGATATAGGACACATGAAATGGTAGAACAATTGGCGAAAAACAATGTCGTACTACTTCTAACAACAGAAACGAAACTATTCGCATTACGAAGGAACTATATGTCGTGTTGCGCTTGTGCGGCTGTTTTTTGACCATAAACTGTGCTCCTAATTGGCAACATGTTCCACCAAATTCAATCAACGCTGTGACAGCGGTCGAGCAGTCTAGCACGGCCGCGATCTAGTGTTTCGATGGAAAAGACGTGGACGATGAATGATCCAAAAGAAAGGAGGCTGATGTTGCAATCTTGTGTCTTTACCACATGTATTCATTTATCGGCAGCTGCCTTCAAAGTACGACGCATTGGATTCCATGCACGACTACATTCGTTTCTTCCACTACTCAAAAGATTCTTGCATAGCGATTTCTACGAAGCTGGCGCCGGAGCTCTACCGTGACTGCCTTCCGGAGGAAACTCTGTAGTAAACTGTTCATCCACTGCCTAAGAGTTGACAGATTTTTGACGAATCTTGTCATAGTTTGAGGATACTATTAATCGTCGACAAACAATCGCCCACTAAAACACAACGATTAAGAGTAACAGGTCGAAATGTGCGTAAGAAAACGAGGATTGTAACACAAAACAGAAGCTTAAAACACAAAATTTCTCATAGGTATCCATCGTAAAATATATTTTAAATTTGTCTCGTCGGTTTATGAGTATGATTTTAAATCGCTACATTTTGAAATAAGCCTATATTTGTCAGTTTTCAATAATAGTGTTTGCGAATCAATATCACAAAAAACGCGGCATAAACATTTGATATGGTTTTGTGCGTTGATTGTATCTAGAAGCATGAAAAAAGTTAGCAGTCAGTGAAGGACTAAACGCGACGTGTAGTTTATACTTAATTTCATGTTTCCATATTGTAAACAGAAAGGTAAAGCTGTCATCAAGCAGACAGTTAATTTTGGCACCGCAGTGCTTTACTAAGCGCGGTCCTATTGGACTAACACTATTTGTCCACTGAGCCACCAGCCACACTATCATGTGGTACATAATGCAAATAGCTTTTCCCTTTTTAGTGTAAATCGGCGTGCACAGTGAATATGCAAAGTTGGCGAAAGAGCCATCATGGCAATAAGCCAAGCGCCTGACATCAGACTAAACAAAAACGCAGATATTTAATAAGAATGTCAGTGAGTGTGTGATAATTTTTAGCAATCGAGAGCAAGGCGGTTCCTAAATAGTTTTATTGCACAGGAATTGTGGTCGCTTTATGTTGTTGAACATGTATAGGTTGGGCTGTAAGGTTGAGAAATTTTATTAAGTTCATCAAAAACTTGTAAGATATACTGCACGGAATGAGAAATATTGTCATCTGTGGACAATATTGTGTAACATTCTGCCTTTTTCTCACGAGACCGAAGATATTCAATAACTAGGCTTGGTTATAGATCTTGTCTTTGTTTAAAAGTTCGTTATTCCCTTTTCATTAAGAACATATTAGTAAGTTGATACAAATGCGAATATGAAAAATTAAAAAAGGCTATCTTTATAGAATGCACAGAACTGTACTCAGGGGTTCAAATGAATTTTTACTACACATTTGACGGGGAGCACGGCAGTGCACAGGTTTGACTGACACCGCCAGTATCACAGGCAGCGTGTGTTCTGCTTCCTGCTCTGCCGCACGATATTTCTTCGTATACCCCATATAAGACAGCGCACTACTCTTTCAAAACGCTAACAAACAAAAAACACAAAACACAACCTGACGAAGTAACCATTATTGTATTGATAATGTTCTTTCGTCTAGCAACAACGACAACAACAATAACAACATATGATTATGTAATAGGAATTTCAAAACAGGAAAACGTCCTTTAGTTAAAAACTAATCTTAATATGTTACTAAATTACTGATTTTGCTTATTTGTTTGTTTTTATTCCAGAGAAACCCTGTGTGTGCGACTCATGGTTATTGGACACATGCTTCTGTATTCAGAAATGTTTTAGAGAAAATAAATCTAAACCTACGGTTATAGCAAATTTCAAGTACATCTTTCTCAAAGACAGTTCACTAGTAACAGACCCACACTTAACATTTAATTTTCACAGTCCAACCACTGCGAGTCTTCTGCAGCGATAGGGACGGAAATAATTACAGATCAGAATTTTACAAACGTGTCTTTTTATATACGTAATATGTAGGGAAGAACATGCACAGAGTTTGACATGCTATTTTTAAATTTGCAGATTCTTATAAAAAAAAGGGCATGTCAAGATCGATATACGCACATGATACTACTATACGTTTCTTTAGATATTAGAAATAAAAGATTTCGTGTGTGTGTTTTTTTTTTATTTTTAATGCTTCCTGAACAAGGCAGACATTATATTCATAAATCCTTGAAACTGATAATTTTTCTATAACAAATAATTCTTAACATTGTCCGGTAGTAGGGTTTTTCACCCGAAATCAAGTGTCTGTTTTACATATGTAATCATCTTCTACTATGCGGATTTAATGAAGAGATTTTTCCAATTCTTAGTGTGGTTGAGTTGAATATGTAGTCATAAATTAAACATTTATGTCAAATGTCCATTTTTTTCTTTTTTGGTGAAAGATATTTTTTGATGGGTTGTAAAGACTCGTCATTATAAAACAATTAAAGTTAAAAAATTTTTAAAGTTACTTGAATTTAGACAGGTATTGACCTAATTCGCAAGTTCTAGCAGCGAGAAGGGTTGCCATCAGTTGCGATTTCAGGGAGTTCTCATCGAAAGATACAGTAAATTTGATCGTAATGTACGAGACTTTACCAGCTGTATTTAATGTCAAGACGAATCGGTATTAAAACAGAATTATAAAATATAAATAGTGATACCCTATAACAATTAGCGAATATCAAATGAGGATTCTTGAAGGTCAGCTACAGGAAGAAACTGAAAAGACTCAAAGAGGTACGAGCAGTGATGAAATAGTTGAATCTACGCTATAGTTCTGTAATTGCATCTCTTATTGTTGTGCTTGGTTTGTTAATTGTAAGTGCAATGATTTCCAGTAAATAATATTGCACAATATCATTGTGCAATCATACTGATACACCAATCAGAAGAGGCTCAGACATGTATCTTGCGTATACGGATTCATTTCTGAAGACTTTTGTTGAACCACCAAAACCGAACATCAGTAACATTCCACAAGTTTGTCAATACATGTTCGGACCGCATCCTCACACATTTTTCCGATGATTTGTTGTGTTTTGCTGCAGCTTCTATGCAAGGGTTTCTGTTCTGTGAATCACTGCATTAGGAAATGTTGCGGCGAAGTGGAGGAGGGGCCTATCGCTGATGTTTCCTTCGGCTTGTACACCCTCTACGTTAGTCATGTAATTGCTGTGACTCAGCTGCTGTCGTCGTGTAGGCGGCCTGCTCAAACACACATTCCAGAGGTCGGAAATAGGCACAGCGGCCGATCAGAGAAACACGTAATGCTGGTGGGCTGTGCCAGTTAACACCGACGGATAGGAAGCTGATTTGTCACTTCCTCTGCGTTATGCCACGGCTTGAGGTTTCGTGATTCCTCTCTTGGATCGCTACAGTGACAGTCACATTAACTTTCGATTAGTCACCGCAGACTGCTCAGATGAACACCCACAGTCCTCTTGCTGTAGCTTTGTTTTTCTACAGTAGAAATAGACCATTCGAGCAATCGGAGTCGACAAAGATTCACTTCTACACAATACATGGAATAACAGTAATTAAACTGCAGCTCATTAACAGGAGGCAGTGGATGAAGTAGACCATTCCTGTCTTTGGGGTGCACATACCGCTGAAAATTTGAGCCGTGAGAAACAAATTATCAAACTGAGATCCACAAACAGGTAATTTCATCTGCTTTAGGTCTTCACATCAACGCTACTCTAGGAAACAAATCATATTAACATATTATTTCCATATTTGCACTGGCCGTTGCATTTATTGCCAAAACCGATCAGTGTGAAGGGAATTTAGTATTCAAACACAATAATTTTACAGGCCCTTCTTCAAAGCGTTTAGGATACTTATCACAACTTTAAATATATTCCCTAGTGAAATTCTCCATAAGTACTCCATCACAAATCCGAAATGAATATTGATGTCCATAGCTATTCACTAGAAATGAAGCTGACGTTCATTACTTGTCACTAACACTGTCGATCCCTAAGAAATGTGTACAATAAGCCACCACAAAAGCCACTGACTATTTACCAGATAAAATAAAACTGTAACAAGGGGTCGTTGCAAATCAAATTTTGAATCTTTAATGTGAAGTCGTTTCTGCTGGTCAAATCCTTCAACCCTACAGATGAACTTTTAATTATAAATTAGCAGATGTGTGATATGTAAAACAAATATGTTTGCTTTTGTTGTTAAATTGCTGTTGCGCAGTTGAAGTATATTCCACTGATAGCATGAGGATGTCAAATACAAGTATGTTTAGTTCTGTTATGAAATGGGAGCATTTGTCGTAATTGGTCCTCTGTAAATGGTTAGCATGTAGTCTTATACAAAAAGAGATCACGTATTTGTGGCTTATAAAATGACTTGTAACAAACCATTACGTCTGAAATCGAGCAAATGGCCGAAAAAGGTGGCACAGTGGCTACTTTTCTTTCATTTGCCTGGGGTTTATTGAACTGTATTGTCAAAAGCTTGGTATAAATATGAAATCAAATACACAAAGAAATCACAAGATAAACAGTTCGAAAAATTATTTTAGGTTATTTTACAGTGTCTACATGAGTACAATACTTATATCTAAGGAATTTTGAAATAATATCAATTATAGTTACATAAGAATATAATAAAGAACTCAACAGAGATTTGGGAGCATACATTTGAAGTGTTCAAAAAGAAAGGCTTCATATATCTGAGCATATGAGGACATAATAAAACAGGAGTACTTGTTCGAACGGGCATCTTCATTGTAGTTTCGCGGTAACGCAACGGTTTCACAGAGGGTTCCAACTCGGGGGTCGGCAGTTAAAATCCTCGTAGTTCTATATGGACTTAGATATTCCGTGGTCTTTTCCAATTGCGTAAGTTAAATCCCGTGGTAGACATAGACACTATATCAAGGCCACCGTCTACACATTCGAGTACAACGTGTGGCAGGTAAGGAAGGCCACCCAAAACATAACCACGAGTAAATATCAGGGCTATTTTTTTTTCAACCTCTGATTGTTCGCAAAATGGAAACCATAGTGAAAGTCAAAAATGTTTTATTTGCAACATTTAGCTACACTTTTCAGCTGTTTCTTTACATTGTCGACATTTGTCATAGCGCGGTATCAGCCTTTCAGTACCATCGTCATAGAAGATAGCCGCCTGTTATTTCCGCCAATACCCTACGCTAGTCAGCCACTCGTTGTCTGTGTAAAATGCTGTCCTCATAGCCAGTGGTTCATGTGAGCGAAGAGATGAAAATCAGAGGGCGCCAAGTCCGGGCTGTTCCCACCGAAAACGATGCAGTAGCGTCTACATTGCACCTGCACTATGCAGCGGAGAACAGTCATGACGGAGGAAACGCCTAACCTGTACGTTATGTGGGCTGCATAAAATCAGGCGAAACCCTCAGCGGGATTTCACAGATGGCGGGAGAGCCTGTCTTCGAGGCATCTTTATGCGCTCACTGTGGCGAAGAAATGAAAAAATGAGGCATGACGCAACAGACGGGCATACTAGAGACACTGCTCATCTCATCTGCGCATAGCTTCACTGGATTTAATTTTGCGACCGAGCGGAGGTTGAAAAACAAAATAGCCGCCGTATACTAAGTTGCTGTTTTTGCTAAGCTGTAGTGCACAATGTTGCTCACTTTCTGACGTACGCAAATAACTTTCATAGCTGCCGAATTACGACACGTACTTCCCTTCTTTAATGGAACTATATCCTTTGTATGTGGCAACGGAAAGAGTTTTCGATCAGGAATTCATCTACCTAAAATGTATGGAACTTCGTCAAACAGTAGGCCGGCCACTGTGGCCGAGCGGTTCCAGGCGCTTCAGTCTGGAACTGCGCTGCTGCTACGGTCGCAAGTTCGAATCCTGCCTCGGGTATGGATGTGTGTGATGTCCTTAGGTTAGTTAGGTTTAAGTAGTTCTAAGTCTAGGGGACTGATGACCTCAGATGTTAAGTCCCATAGTGCTTAGAGCCATTTGAACCATTTTTGATCAAACAGTAACAAGATACCGGGGCCCAAATCACTGTATCTGTGTCAAGAGAAGAGTTTCCACAAATGTCTGCTATACTACACAAAAGGTAAACAAACACGAAGATTCAGTAAGGTTCGCGTGTTTACTTGTGCGCTTGAAGTCGATCAGTTCGTGTTCTGCTGTTGTATCCGTCAAGTAATTTGCTGGTGAATCTGTTCAGACTTTTACAATAAATGCAACAGTCAAAAAGGTCAATATTGATTTCGTTTATGGTGAATATCGCCAAACTGAAAGAGAAGCGGTGTGGCTGTGTACTGAAATGCGTTTTGATCGTGCCTGGCTGTCAAAGTCTATGTTTGCAAGCATTATTTAAAAAAACGAGAAACTGGAATTGTCAGAAACCGCCAACGAAAATGAACAGCAACTGATGAGAGAAATGTGACTAACATTTTACGTGAGTTAACACACAATCGACTTGTCATTACAAGGCAGCTTGAATGTGAGAGTGGGATCAGTCCGAAGGGTGTTCTGCAAATACCACATTACAATGCATTTCATCCTTAAACATCTCGCTTCGTCAATAGCTTCATAGCAGCGACTTTCAGAACTGGTTTCCTTTCTCCTAATAGTGTCTTCTTCTCCTAATAGTGTCTTCGAACACTGCCGAGTGATGCCGCATTTCTATGCAATATTTTGTTTACGGAAGAAGCATCGTTTACAAACCATGGACAAAACTATCTTTGCAATATCTACTACTGATCGCTTGAAAACTCACGTCAGTTGACAGATGTGGCGTGGTATTTTCATGAATAGCATCCTTGGTCCCCGTTTTACTGTTGGGACACTCAATAACCACACATGGCTACAGTTTCTAAAAGATATGCTGCAGCAGTTATTGTAAATCACACTGGACATACGGCAAACCATATGATTCCAACATGATGGATGTCTGGCCCATCCCGCACGTATAATCACGAACCTTCTTTACAGAACATTTGGGCCGCTCGGGGTAGCCGTGCGGTCTTGGACGCCTTGCCACGGTTCGCGCGGCGCCCCCGTCGGAGGTTCGAGTCCTCCCTCGGGCGTGTGTGTGTGTGTGTGTTGTCCTTAACGTAAGTTAGTTTAAGTTAGATTACGTAGTGTGTAAGCCTAGAGACCGATTACCTCAGCAGTTTGGTCACATAGGAACTTACCACAAATTCCCAGAACATTTGGAGATCGTTGGATCTGCCGTTCGACAAACATAAAATGGCCTGTATGCTCACAAGACATAAAAAATCTGGACATTCGTCTGTGGGAAAAGCTAAAGCAAGACGTCTACAAGGAAACACGGGTGATTACGGAGGGCAAGAAACGCAGTATGACCCGGGCCTGTGCTGCGATAACTCCAAATGAAATTCAGCGAGCGGTATTATCTGTCTGGAATCACTTTACAGCACGGGTGTCCAACCGGCGGCCCAAAGCAAGTATCAGTGCGATCCAAGAAGTGAGCGTCTACCACATAATGATAAAAATGAAAAAAGAATTAAAAAATAAAAAGTTCTTAAACATTTTAAAACTGAAACTCCCGCCACACGATGCTATTGTCTCATTGGTCCACCCCTCCTTTTTTTTTTAAAAAAAAAAGCGGTTATTGTTAGTGTGAAGTGTGTTATGAGCGACCTAAAAATACTCGTCTTCTTCCAAAGAGGCCCAGGCAAGCTTAAAGGATGGGCCCCATGCTTTACAATATGTATCAGTGCCCAATGCCAACATTTTGAGCACTAGGTATGACCTTCGTAATAATAATAAACACACTCACAGCATCAGAGTTACTTGTTTGCTTCATTAGGTTTGTTGGACCACTTCTCCTGCTGGTGGGACAGTGGTCTGAGTGCTGTTATCTTGTCATTACTTGATGAAGTTCCACATATATTCTGCATTTGAAGCCCTCTTCGAAGGACCTTTCCAATACTACAAAAATAAAAGAACGTACCTCCATAACAAAAAGGGTCAGTGTCATAATTCGGCAGCTACAAATGTTAAAATTTTCTTGCATCCACCAGAATATTCTCCACATTGTCCGCTATAACTTAGTGAAAACCGCACGTCGATATATTAACACGTTCTGGATGTATTTGGATGCCGTGTCTTAGCTGCCGTACCCTGTGTATACCACAAGGCACTGTACATTGCAGGGCAGACTGTTTTTCTTACCAACATCAGCGATTCTCTATTTTATTCCATTCACGATTCGCCCAAGGGAAAAATTACTGTCGATATGCCTCGGTACGTACCTTATACTCTCTTACCTTATTTTCAAGACCCATACGCAAGATATACGGTGCAGGCCGCAGGACTGTCATAAGGATGAGGTACTAAAATGACATCGAGGCACACCGATTTCAGTTAAGGATTTTTGTTTCTCGATCGCTTAAGGCTGGCAAGCAAGCAGATCTGAAAACTTAGACGTCGTACTTGTACAAAGCTGAAATTTCGGTTTGAAAGGCCCCGAGCGACACTACTTAGGCAGACTTGCACCAGAAATGCCACCGATCGAAGTAGTAAATAATTAGATAGATATACTGAACAAATTCCAGCCGGAGGCCCTATAAAAAAAGTTATGTGTGACACAAAAGCCTTATTCTCAAAATTCGTAGAATATTCGCACTAGACCTGTCGAAATACTATTTCTGGCCTTATATAAGTCGCGTCACGACCATGACAGTAAAGTGTCCAGACGCACACCGACAGCGCTGACGCTCAATGTACCCTCCAGCACATACTGGACGCTGGCTACCGAGCACAGCTATATATGAAACATTTATATGGCGTAGGTTCAGAAGTTCTACAGTCATTGATTATAGTTAGCTGACGACTCACTACCTTTTAAACGTTGTTTCTGACTTCACTTAAACCTTTGTGATATAGTCCTAAGACTGCTTCTTAAGTGTATCACTCCATTTTCAGTATCGTAAGTGTCTGATTATTTATTCTTGCGTTCATAGAAGATAACTACAACATCCGATGCTTCTTATATGTGTGATCATCACTGCAATTAGTAATGCCTGGGAATGCTAAGTAGCTAAATATATATATTTAGATGTAATTTTTTCACTAAATGTGTGTTAATCTGAGTATAGTTTAACAGCTGTCATGTGAATCACATCCTAGTGTAACTGTTTCGACTTGACGCCACTTCGGCGGTCTTCAGTATTCGCCACTTAGTTAAGTTCCTGCTCAGATGACCACGGGAGGCAGACTGGATTCCATTTCAGCCCTTTCCACTACACTAAAATCCAGTGAGCTTACCATTCTCATCATCACCTTCTTCTCATTTTTTTAAAAGGGAAACAGATGTTATATGCATCAATATACGTAATACAGTTAGATTTGTATCAGTTCAGAGAGAATGAAAGGAAGGGAAAAAACTTTAAGTGCTTAGATATTCACGGTTCCCTTTGTGACGTACCACATCAATTTACTTTGACACAGTTTTTTTCTTGTCCTTGCCTATTTTAGACTGAACTGATGGTTTTAGGTAAAGTTCTCAAAGTTTTGCTTTTTCGTTTTGCACTGTACACCAAAATTCGACTCTGACATACACTGAAATACACTAGTTTCAACAAACCACTAATTAATTTAGACAACAACGAAGAGCAACAAGAAAATGATACACTACAAAACAGTATAATTCATAACAAACAGCAATGCAATAGGTGAAACAGTCCAAATTCGTCAGTGATTTGGCGGAGCTCAATTTCATCTTGGACATTGCTTGTTCATTTGATTGAGGCACGGAATACTAAAGGTTTAACGTCAGGGATGACCCTTCTTGTAAATCAAATAAAAATTGTTCGTATTTCAGTGCAAAGTTAAAGCGTGAAAGGAACAACAAGCAGTGGACACAAAGAATATGATGCATAAAACACACACACACACACACACACACACACACACACACAGACAGAGAGAGAGAGAGAGAGAGAGAGAGAGAGAGAGAGAGAGAGACAAACAAGCGAGTAAACAAACAAATGAAGCCATCTGGACAGAGAATTGTTCAATCCTGCCTTGACGTCAAATATGTGGGGATCTAGGAAGCCTGCCTTCTCGGATCGCTAGACAACAATCAAACAAATCGTATTAATGAGTTTTATTACGAAATGAACAATGATAATACTTAACTTTGACAATAACACAGAAGCGTTGCAAGCAAAGGGCGACATGCAAATAAGAAATCTCTTCAGTAATATACAATTCCAAGTTTGAGCTACATGGAATGTACGAGCAAAGTAATGAGCTCTGACTCTTCTACTCGGGTCGCTGGTCTTGAAGTTTGTCATAGAACTGGGCGGCGGCTAGTCGGGCGCGGCGCGTATGTTCTCTTCGCAAAGAGGCTGCTGCTGTCGCGTTGTCGTCCTGGAGAGGGGTCGGTCGGCGTGCAATTGGCCAACGTCTTCTTCTCAGCCCTCCCTGCTCTCTCCTTCCCGACTGGCGTGCCGGCGCTTGACTTTACGCCGTAACAAGAACTGCATCATGTATCAATACCACATCAAATTTAAAGAATGATCCTTGGCTTCAGTTACATAATTATTTTTACTCACGGCATTTCTCACATACACGTGGGGTCTGTCATAAATTTTTCGTCAGTCACCAGGTGTAAAAATCAACAGCCGATTATAGTTCCAGAATGAGATTTTCACTCTGCAGCGGAGTGTGCGCTGATATGAAACTTCCTGGCAGATTAAAACTGTGTGCCGGACCGAGACTCGAACTCGGGACCTTTGCCATTCGCGGGCAAGTGCTGTACCAAAGGTCCCGAGTGCGAATCTCGGTCCGGCACACAGTTTTAATCTGCAAGGAAATTTGAGCCAATTATAGTGTTAGCCAGTGTCTGGACAAAGTCCTACCATAAATTCTAAGAGTACATAATATAGTAGACGCACGTGTATGTGACAGATACTGCAAGTAATTATGAATTGCACGGCAAGGAACCTGTCTTATACACACTTCTCCGAAATTAGTTGTCTGTGATTAAATATAGCTTTCAACGATTTTTGGTGGTTACATGATGCCATTCTTTAAATTAAATTAAGCTCTGAAGCCCTGTCTGCAGAAAATATTTACGCCAGTGTTCGGTGCATATTCAGAAATTTTGGAAATACTTAAAGAGCGCAGCTCTGAGAATTTGGAAATATTTTATGAATTTGTCTTGGATTAACTTGTTACGCTAAACCAGCGTCCAATTAACTCCGGTATTCACATATTTATTGATTTTAGTTTTACTTGTTGTGACTGTAACTATTTTATGCTAAGACTCTGCACCAAGACCATTATGATCCCGGAAGTCACAATTTCCATTTTACGCGTGACACATCGAACGCGAGTTTGCGCGCCAGTAGCCAGTGGTGCGAATCATCAGGCCACAAAGGTGGCGCACGAGGTGAATGTAACGTAACCGTTTCGCTGGTAACGCGTGTACCAGCGTGGTCGCCAGCGGCGTTTCATTGTGCAGGGGGAGACAAAGGCGGGCGGTAAAAAGCGCGTGTTGACAGCCGCACTGACCTGCCCGCACGTTCGCCCAACACTCGCGACGCAGACGCAGCCTCTGTATAAATATTATTGGTACTGGCAGGTGGAGGCACCTGACCCAACCTTGGCCCTGTCTGCCCCCACTTCCACTCTCTGCTCCCTCAGCTTTTTGTACAGAACTCATTCTTTTTCTTCTCCCGGTGTGAGACACGCCAGATTTATTGCAGGATTCCAGGACGGCGTAAACGATGCTTTATTCCCTTTCCTTACCAGTTCGAAGTCGTCTACGGTCCAAACAGTCTCACTGACTGAATGATAGCCCGCAAGACCTTCACAGAAGTGCAGTGTTCCTTGACTTCTAGAAGGTGTACGATACAGCGCCGCATTTTCGCCTGATGAACAAAATACGAGCGTACGGAATATAAAAATGACTTTGTGATTAGATTGAGGAAACAAACAAAAGAAAGAATGTCAACCTTAACGAAGTGAAATTTCCAGAGGTAAAAGTACCTTTGGTCGTACCTCAAGGGAGTTATAGGACCAGTACTTTTCAAAACATACATAAACTAGCGAACTTGGCACTCCTTCGCAATTCCTAAATATTTATGGGAGTCTGATATATGTCCTTACGTCCTCCTCCCCTTAGCCCTATCCATCTCCTTTTCCCTTATCTCTCTTCACATCCTTCTCCAACATTCATTGTCCTATATATATATATATATATATATATATATATATATATATATATATATATATATATATATATATATATATATATGTGTGTGTGTGTGTGTGAGTGTGTGAGTGTGTGTGTCTACGTACAGGTCATGTAATTTGCGTAAATAACGGGCCGCTGATTTGCGTACGCGGTGATGGCGCCCGATAGCGACCCAGATGGGTTCCATAGGATTTACATCAGGCGAATTTGGTCGCCGAGACACCAACGTGAGTTCACTATAATGCTCCTCGAACCATGGCACACGGTTCTGGCTGCGAGACACGGGCAATTATACTGATGAAAGGTGACATTGCCGTCAGGGAAGACATTAAGCATGAAGGGATGCAGGCGGTTCGCAGCTGTCAACGTGTCTTCGATTACTACCACAGGTCCCATGCGAGCGCAGCAGAATGTCTCCCACAGCATAATACTGCTCGCAGCAGCCTGAGTCCCTGGCTCTGCACGTTTCGATCCGCCGTTCACCTCGATGACGGCGTTTGTGGAGGCGACCATCGACCTAGTGTAGCAAAACTGTGATTCACCCGAAGAGCCGACACGTTTCAACTGTCGAATACCGATGGACCCGTGTCCACTGAAATCGTAAATGACGATGTCGCTTGGTCAACATGTGAACACGTAGGGGTGGCTGCTGCGGAGCTCCATGTTCAACAATTTACGATGAACGGTGTGCTCCGAAACACTTGCGCTTGCACCAGCATTGTGGTCTTTTGGCAGAGATGCCACAGATCACCATCCATCCTACTTCACAGAGCAGAGAAGCCTCCGAACCCCATGTTCTGTGAAGAGTCGTGGGCATCCAAGCATTTAGCGCCTAGTGGTACTTTCACTGTCCTCCTACCTCTTTTCGTAAAGGCTCACAACAGTAGCACACAAAGATTCGACCAGCTTTGCCATTTTCGAGATACTCGTCCACAGGCGCTGCGTAATAATAATCTGCCCTTTGTGGAGTCGCTTATCTCAGTAGATTTCCCCATTTGCAGCCCATGTCTTCGCTAGGGTGATACCTCGTCCGTGTCTGCTACGCTTACATACTTATGTTACATCGTCAAACGCCGGTGACGTCACCAGAAGGCATCCAATGTCACGGTGGGCAGTGTTCATAATGTTTTGGCTGGTCACTGTATAGGATCTTCCATTTATCCCAACCACCTGAAACAACTTTTCGTCCATAGATTTAGTAAAAAATATATCAAGCAAATATTAATTAATACCACAAGCGCATTAATGAGCAAGATTGTCTTTCTTTTAACTTTGTTCATTAAGAAGATATGAATAGCAGTATGTCTTTATTAAACAGCACTTTCTATTTTTTTGCTATTCGACTTCCTCATCTCAGGACCTGTCAAAAACGTTTTATAGTGTGCCATTCACTCAAACATAAGTTACTAAAAACGTAGATACAATTTACCCTTACTGTTCTGTTCCAGCACATAGCATGTCAGCAGAGTAACGTAACACGTCCACTTGCTGGAGTTGACAGTAAATGAATGTAGTGAAGGAAAATGCAAGACGGGCATTCAGACCCACTTATCTTGATCACTCCAAATGAGTAGCGTATCTGCCTTCTCTTCGTTAGTGTACTCACACTAACGTTCAAACGAAGATGACTGACCGAATGACCAGTGTGCTCTTTCTTCGTCTTTCCATTTGTTTAGTGTTAAATCCAGCAACCAGACAACTTACGTTATCCTGGATATATGCACTGCGTGCTAGTGCAGGAGAGTCACTAAATTTTGTGCCACGTTTTTAATGACGTTACTTACGAGGGCTATTCGGAAAGTAAGGAACGATAGGTCGCGTAATGGAAACAAAGAGTTATGTGCGATCGTCAAGGCAAATCAGACACCCTGTAGGCTCCGAATGACTTTTTTTCACACTATAGTGAAGTGTTGACAGATTGGTAGCATAATGCCTCGGAAGATACCTTTGAAGTTGTGATAATGCTGTCTTCTGAAAAACCGTTACAGAGTTAATTTTTCCTTAATTTATCGGATTTAATAGGTTTAACGTAAATTTCTTTTTTAATAATGATAAAAATGTCATTCTTGTCAATACAGTAATTATAATGTAATGATACATTTTTTTTCATTTTCAACATAACAATGTAAAACAATGAAATAAGAAAAAAATGAAGAACAAACAGTATGTAATGGTGAAATTCAGAGGCACACGCTTAGAGATAATATTTGAAATAAGCAGAGATGTACCGCTACTGCGACGTGAAGACAAATCACGTGCCGGCCGCGGTGGTCTAGCGGTTCTAGGCGCTCAGTCCGGAACCGCGCGACTGCTACGGTCGCAGGTTCGAATCCTGCCTCGGGCATGGATGTGTGTGATGTCCTTAGGTTAGTTAGGTTTAAGTAGTTCTAAGTTCTAGGGGACTGATGACCACAGATGTTAAGTCCCATAGTGCTCAGAGCCATTTGAACCATTTGCACAAATCACGTGAACGCGTAATAAACACTAATGGTGCCTGTCAAATACGCTCAACCACATTTTCTAAGTTGACCTAGTGTGTGGACTTCAATTGTGCCAAACACAGACAGTTCGAAATTGCAGTGTAAGAAAGAACAAAATGTTGTACATCACTCTAGAATTATTTTAAAACCGTATGATAAAGACGCAGGTATGTTACAACCGTTGTAGGTAAGTTCTGTGATCTGTACATACAGGATGCCTGAGATATTTTATATATAGGTATTTTAACGTTCTGTATTTGTATTTTTCGTTAATTTTGTACTTTTTGGCGTATGCAGTGGTTCGAAAATGAACGGTCTCGTTCGAAACTAGTCACCATTGGGGAATTTAAATGCAACTGTGACAGGAAGCGAAATAAATAATAAATACACACATCAAAAAAGGATTTGCATCACCTCGATTCCGAGAGCTCCGGAATCTGTACCGAAAATTGGAATAGAGGTCAACATAAACGTCATTTCTGCCCTTTTTATTGCTCATGAAAACCCTACATTGCATGTTGTAACACCATACAGCGAGATCTTCAGATGTGGTGGTCCAGATTGCTGTACACACCGGTACCTCTAATACCTAGTAGCACGTTCTCTTGCATTGATGCATGCCTGTATTCGTCGTGGCACACTATCCACAAGATCATCAAGGCTTTGTTGGTACAGATTGTCCCACTTCTCAACGGCGATTCGGCGTAGGTCTCTCAGAGTGATTGGTGGGTCACGTCGTCCATAAACAGCCCTTTTCAAATGGTTCAAATGGCTCTGAGCACTATGGGACTTAACATCTATGGTCATCAGTCCCCTAGAACTTAGAACTACTTAAACCTAACTAACCTAAGGACAGCACACAACACCCAGCCATTACGAGGCAGAGAAAATCCCTGACCCCGCCGGGAATCGAACCCGGGAACCCGGGCGTGGGAAGCGAGAGCGCTACCGCACGACCACGAGATGCGGGCACAGCCCTTTTCATCTATCCCAGGTATGTTCGATGCAGTTTATGTCTGGAGAACATGCTGGTCACTCTAGTCGAGCGATGTCGTTATCCTGAAGGAAGTCATTCACAAGATGTGCACGAAGAGGAAGCGAACTGTCGTCCATGAAGATGAATGCCTCGCCAGTATGCTGCCGATATGGTTGCACTATCGGTCGGAGGATGGCATTCACGTATCGTGCAGCCGTTACGGCGCCTTCCATGACCTCCAGAGGCGTACGTCAGCCCCACATAATGCCACCCCAAAACTGCACGGAACCTCCACCTTGCTGCACTCGTTGAATTGTGTGTCTAAAGCGTTCAGCCTGACCGGGTTGCCTCCAAACACGTGTCAGACGATTGTCTGGTTGAAAGCATATGCGACACTCATCGTTGAAGAGGACGTGGTGCCAATCCTGAGCGGTCCATTCGGCATGTTGTTGGGCCCATCTGTACCGCGCTGCATGGTGTCGTGGTTGGAAATATGGACCTCGCCTTGGAGGTCGGGAGTGAAGTTGCGCATCATGCAACCTATCGCGCACAGTTTGAGTCGTAATACGTCGTCCTGTGGCTACACGAAAAGCATTATTCAACATGGTGGCGTTGCTGTCAGGGTTCCTCAGAACCATAATCCGTAGGTAGCGGTCATCCACTGCAGTAGTAGCCATTGGGCGGTCTGAGCAAGGCATGTCATCGACAGTTCCTGTCTCTATGTCCGAACAACATTGCTTGGGTTCACTCCGAGACGACTGGACACTTCCCTTGTTGAGAGCCCTTCCTGGCACAAAGTAACAATGGGGACGCTATCGAACCGCGGTATTGACCGTCTAGGCATGGTTGAACTACCGACAACACGAGGCGCGTACCTCCTTCCTGGTGGAATGACTGGAACTGATCTGCTGTCGCACCCCCTCCGTCTAGCAGTCGCTGCTCATGCATGGTTGTTTACATCTTTGGGCGGGTTTAGTGACATCTCTGCACAGTCAAACGGACTGTGTCTGTGATACAGTCTATCTTCAGGAGTTCTGGGAACCAGGGTGATGCAAAACTTTTTTTGATGTGTGTATTATTATGTTGCAGATGCACTTGACAATGGCCTAACTATCGAAATTGCAATCGTCTACTGAATAATTAAGCATTACAGTCGGCGACGGTAAGATGATGGCCTTCAAGGAATGCCTTTTGACCGTGTAACCTAAGCACCAGAAGTTATTCACAATGGGAAGTCATTAGTGACGGGGACCAAGCTTCGACAGGAAAACGACAGGGTCCAGCATTCGCCTTCATAGGTAGAGGGAAAGAGCATAAAAACTAAATCTATATGGTGGCGCAGAGATTTGATCTCGGGTTCTCCCTAACGTGAGCCCAGAGACTGTAACACTGAGATGCCGCGAGCTTCGCTTTAGAAGGTGACGTCCTGTCCCAGGGCACAGGCTCATAATTTTACGTCCTAACACCACCCAGTGTTTGAACCATACACCTGAGGGACAAGTTGCTCGTACATTTTTCAGGCTTTCTTCGAGAAATTGATAGTTTCCAGGTTTATGGATACACAGCCGTGGTAATGTTGTCATCTTCTTTCACGATATTTCAACTTCTCCAGTTATCTTCATCATAGGTCTAGGTGTCTGGACACCAGTCAGACTGAAAGGGACACATTGCACGCGGTTCTAGCTATTACTCCCAGGTAAAGTCAAAGAACAATACAGTCTTACAGAGAAGTGTGAAACTTTTCTGGATAAAACAAGAGAAATTAATTGTGCGAACATGTTATGCTAGAATAACAGCAAGAATTCACATTTTTTGGAAAAAAAGGAGAAATTAGCGCTCATGTGGAGGTTCAGCGAAAGTCGTTCTCCCTACGCACCATTTCAGAATGCAACTGGGAAGGGGAAAGATTATAGTGGTACCATAAATACCCGCCGCCACACAACGTAATATGCAGTGCGTAGTAAAGGTGAAGATGTGTTTCTGCCACGATCGGGGACGGGAATTTCCTGCTTAATTTCGTATGGTTTAGGTGTTTCATGCACATGGTGCACGCTTCTGTTGTGCAGTAGGAAGTGCTAGAATGATCAACAGTAAAAGTTTTGTTTTGAGGTCGTAATATAACCAGGAGCGGCCTTACTATAAATAACGATCAGAAATGACCTTAAAGCTTGCTTGGTACCTGCTCGCTTCGCATATAAGTGGCACATTTTAGCAGTTTTATGCAGCTACTACTGAAGTGCGAAGTCAACGGTTTCTAAGTAAGATTTAACATCATATCTGATCGTTATTCACAGTATTTTCCAGCTTCAGGAGCAATCACAGAAATGTTTTGTTTTCAAACACGGAATTAGTGGCTGAAAACTGGGCGCCAGTGTCGGTTTCTGAGGACTGAAGCGCTATTGCCAGCTTTAATGCCCGTAGAAATAGCATTACGTATGTAACTTTTTTTTGCCCAGTGATTCGCATTGCCATTTTTATAAAGAGATTACGAAAAGCCTGCAGTGTCATTGGATTGAAAGCGCAGCGAAACAACGTGTGGACACTGTAGCACATATGCGTTCGTTGCAGGCTTTCAGCCAACTTCGACGCATGCGCTTTGTCTCTGTGCATCCGCTCTAGCGCACGACAGAGACATCATGTGGTTTTACAATAAGCAACGTACGTGTTTGGTGCATGCTGTGTTAACGTAAATGGACTTCGTGCGCCAAGGTGCATGGTTTCGCGTCTGATGTGGGAATGAGTTACAGTGTTTGCCCGAATATCTTCAGGCGTGCATCAGCTTATACACGTATCTTATGTGTATCAGGCGCGGATCCAAGGAGGAGAGTGGTCACGGGTGTCATGACCCCCTCTTCCCTCCTCCCCCCCCCACATAAAAAACAAACGTACTGAACTAACCATTGATGTAAACAAATTACTACGACTATATAAAAACATTTAATGCGTTTTATTGGTACTGTCAATAAATCCCTAGTTGTGTATCACGTTAAATGTAGTGGTGACGGTTAATTATTTTTTTAGAGTCGGGGGGGGGGGGGGGGGGGGCAGGGAGGACAGTGACAAGCTGTACCCTCCTTCCTCTTCCCCCGAGACCCGTACTCTGGATGTGCACCTGGTGTGCTCTTGTAGCGTTTACTTATATGCCTCCGTTTGAGATGTCTACGGAGAACAATGAAGCTCGAAGGAGCTGATAATTGGCTATAGGCTTATTCCGATAGTCCAGTTCAAATGATTACCCTAAGAAAACGTGATAGCCGACAAATTAAATGGTCACGAACTAATAATTTTATAATTTCATAAACTTTGGGAACTAGGGCAGTGTGAAGTTTCAAATAAAGTCTTTTAGACTGAAATGAGTGATGAAATGACTTTCCCATGAACGTAGTCAGTGGTATCTGTTTCTATGAAGCCAGTTCTTTACAAAATGTCAGACTTTTTAAGACTATAGTGCATCTCCCTAAAGCAGATAAATTAACAGGTAATGTTATAGAGGTACTTTAACACATATAAAAACACTGTCGCACTTTTAGCGTATTCAGCAAAGAATACAAACATTTTATAGTTTTATGAGTAAATTTCAGTCACTGAAAACGTGCGTTAAGTATTTTACAATTTTAGGAACATTCGAGGATGCGCTTTGTTTCAGAATACGACATAAATAGCTCATTTCTGTATAGGACTCCTCGGTTTCCAGATACTCATACTAAAGCTTTCCGTAACACGCATGTTGATTGAATAGTATAGCAATATAGCGGTTTACTTGCAATGATCCTATTGGAGATGTTATGTCCTTGCCTCCCTTCGACCTTGAACTAACTTATCAAGCTAGTTACAGTGGGACCAACAGTTTAACGTGAACGCCGAACTACGGTGTATGCTGGCGTTTGCCACTTATGCATACCATTGCCGAAGTCGGAAGAAGCGATAAGTAACAGAAGGAAATTGTATAATCGATGGAGAACCTATCATCAGATCTTTCGCCTTGAAATATGACACACATTGGTTCACTGAGCCACGCAACGAAACCTTCTTATTAGCATTATCTCTGTGGAAATTGCATTGGGAATAAACTTAAGCCATCTACAGATACGCATTCTCAGTATCTTTTATGTGAAAGTACAATTCCCCAAAGGCTGCGCTCCGCTTCTATACTTGTCTTATCTCGTCACGTGCCTGCAACTCCGTCAGCGGCATTCAGTGTTCCGGGGTCATACATTTGGCTTATCAACGGCTTCCTTCCTTCGCATGTAGTGGCACCATTTACGTCTCCACGTGAGAGTATTACATCTTAAGTCAGAGCTTCACAACATACGTGCTGGCGGAGCAAGCTGTGAGCAGCAAGGCGCGGGCACGGAGCAGCGCGAGCACGCTACCCCCACTACCGGACCAGAGCGGAGAGTGGGGAGAGTCACGTGGGGCACTCAACAGCTGCCGCCAGTCAATGTAAATCCGCGGCCACCTGCAGGGATATCACTCACGGATTATTACTGCGACAAATGAAACAAATAAAGGATAATGTATACGTGCCACATAATTTTATTAGCTTAGTGTATGCCTCTACATTCGTATTAATTTGTGAACTGTTACACAATGAAAGGTGTCACTGAAGTATGGGATTCTCGGTTATCTTGCACTTTTTGCCTTTTACAATTGCGTCTATGTTCGGTGTAATTGTTCTTGTGCATTGTAGGCGCAGCGTGCAGTTTAAATTTCGATCAGACAATGCGCTTCTCAGGCGCGTCTTGTTACATTTCATTGCAGAGAACAGTTGTTCACAAACATACGTGGAACCGAACATTCATATTATTGTAGCCGCCAGTTTGTGCAAACGAGGAAATCTATCCTGAGGCAAGTGTCTGTAGAATTCCAAAATGTTTTTCTTGTTCTGAAAATTGTATTCTCTGACACACTGCAGGTCAATAATTTCTAGTTACAGCTCAGGGCGAATCTCTTCAATATTCGCTGAATATGGAGAGGAGAACAGATCAAAATCACTGTCTAGTGCTGTCAGATCTTGAAAGCGTTGATCAAATTCCTCCTTAAGGGCAACTGAACTATGTGAATAACGTTCACAGTCTTTGTGAACATCTTGCATGGATGATAATTTAAGAAAATTAGCTAGATTTCCTGTTTCCAGCTGACTCACCCAAAGTGTCAGTTTCATTTTAAAAGCTCGTATTCGATCTATGAAATGAGTAATTAGCAGATCTTTACCTTGTAGTGAAATGTTCAAAGCATTCAGATGGCTAGTTAAATCTGCTAAGAACGCCAGATCACATTTCCATGAAGGCTCTTTCAATTCAGGAACACACATGTTATTTATTTCCATGAACATATTTATCTCATCTAATAGGCAAAAAAATCGATTTAATAATTCGCCACGACTAAGCCAGCGGACCTCGCTGTAATAAGGCAGGCTACCATACTGGCTTTCTACATCCTCAAGAAAGTTTTTAAATTGCCTGTGTTGTAGCCCTGCTTCCTTATATAATTGGTTGTGCGAACAACAACACTCATCACATTTTTTAGAGTGATACTCTTTGCACATAAGTTTTCCTGGTGGATCACACAGTAAACGCCACTTATTTCATTCGGCACGGTCAGTTTTTGCATTTCCTCCTTCAACAGCGCAACGAAATATGTTTTTTTCCCTGTCATCGCTGGTGCACCGTCTGTAGACACTGAAACTAAAGAATTCCACGACAATCCTATATTTTCAACACTTTCTTCAGCACTACTTAAAATATCATCTCGAGAATACGCCATAAAATTTTTACAGATATTTGCAAGCTGGCTCTGGACGTCGTCTGCCATGTCCTGTATGCGACGCATAATGGTCATTTTAGATAATGGCACAATCCGAAACTGTTCAACTTGAGATGGACACAAATGTTCCGCTGCAACTGCCAAACATTGTTTTATTAAATCGCCATCAGTGAAGGAGCGCAGGGATTTCGCTAAAAGCAAAGCAATTTTGTAACTCACTCTGAGAGCTGCCTCAGTTGATTTTTCTTCGCCGTCCAGATCTTCTTCGGATAGCTTCCTTCTAAGTTTAATAACTTCATGTGCACGATCTGGTCCATCACATTTTCCATTTACGTAGTCTTTCGCGTGGTACGACATATAATGTCGCTGCAAATTAAATTTCCTAAAAGAATTAAGCGTTTTGTGACATACTAAACATTTTGCAACACCATCTTTTTCTGTAAACAGATACAATTCCTCCCAGTGGGGGTTGAACTGCGAAAGCATGGTTGGGGTTACACAACGGCGACTTGACATGATTCTTAACCAGCGAAGTGACTCTTAGAGCTGATCGTAGTACTTTAAGCGTTACACAGTCGGCGCGAATTCAATAGGCACGCTGCGACCCTATTCAAACGTGCGCGCGTATTTCCCCTCCCTCCCCTCCCTCCCTACTCCACGACCTTGCACCTGCTCGCGAGCACGTGCCTGAGCAGACGCGAGTACTCGCGCTCAAAACCGGCCAGTTGTTAAGCCCTGTCTTAAGTGATTCTGCTTTAGTATAGATTACTATAATGAGTGAAAAGTGTCCTGATCTCTAATAGTACCAGAGGGGCCACAAAGTTGAATGTTCCAAATCTTCCAACGGATTACCATCAATTGTTGATATGCTCATATGATGGGAACTACAGATGTCGTAACCGTGAGGCCCAGACGAGCAGTACGACTCTGCCTGTTCACTGTCGCCCTATTAGCGGCACCTAGGCAACACGTGTAGGGTACTTTATGGTTGAATTTGCGGACGTATATGAGTATTTCAGGACGTGGAAGCTAAAAATCAAATCCTCTGAGGACAGAAGCTGCAGAGTTCCATTTGATCAACAAAACCGCGAACCACTGTCCATAAGTAAGTCAGAGACAGTGTATTCCAGTGTAACAGCAATCCAAAGCGTGGTTCCGGGGCGCAACGTTGGCTCACGGAAGAAAAACCAACAAATTCTCGTTCGGTTATGGGCTGGAATGCAGAAGAATCAGTCTCTTCCCATACGTGATATCATTCAGCAAGGTTCTACAATCCGAATTAAATCTCGTCAACCAGCCTGGAGAACCACAATGAGGCTGCTAGCTTTCAGTCCTGTAGCTGTTTGGAAGTGTAAAAGAGATCACCTTACAATTGAAAACCCACCTGTCACACTCCCGGACATCAATCTTCCTCTTATCAACTGGCTCAAATTAGGGGTGGGAAAAACCGACCGGTTAAAACTCGTACCGGTGTTTTAGTTCTGAATAACAGGTATTTTTCGGTATTTGTTTGGGTTCGGTTATAGCTGGTGTTTTTATTTTTTGCTAATAAACATGTAAAAAAACTGAAATATCAACTAGCCATAGAAGCAGTGCTAAAATTTTTAGATTTTAAATAAACCTGTTTGAAAGAATGAGTAATTTTTATTCGTAAAATTTGCATTGCTTTGAAATGTTGCGTTGTTGTAGGAAATGGGAAAAGCTATCAGTACTATTTTAATAACAACGCCGACAGAAACAAGCAATGAACAAATGATATAAGAACTGGTACAGCATTGCTGAGACAATAATAGGCCCGTTACAATGTGGGTGGAGTATCAGATGGCACGCGCGTACATTCAGTGCGCAAGATTTGCCCCATCTGGTCTACGTGGCAGTTTCTCACTGTCGTCAGCGGACGCCAGTTGCATTACAGAATGGCACCGTCCACAGACTGGAAGTATTTTACGAACTGCGGTATCAATGAAGTACAATACTCCATTTGCATTAAAATATTAAAAACGGGAGAACCCATAACAAACTTGCTGTGTAATATAAGGAGAAAACTGAAAACTTAAGAGTTCACTCATACTTTACAATAAAAAAGAAGCAACTTATCAGCTGTCAGTGTCTACACAACATGCCTTTTTGTGCTTTTGCCGCTTGAAAACGGACAAATTAACACGAAAAATAGTTCTTCAACCACATTTTTCGCCTTTTATCAGTGACTATTTGTAATTCCCAAATAGTGGTGTGATCCTAGATTACAATATGATTTGCCGGCCGCGGTGGCCGTGCGGTTCTGGCGCTGCAGTCCGGAACCGCGGGACTGCTACGGTCGCAGGTTCGAATCCTGCCTCGGGCATGGGTGTATGTGATGTCATTAGGTTAGTTAGGTTTAAGTAGTTCTAAGTTCTAGGGGACTTATGACCTAAGATGTTGAGTCCCATAGTGCTCAGAGCCATTTGAACCATTTTACAATATGATTTTGGAACAGAGTTTCAAAAAGTTACAATCAATAGGAGAATACTTGTGATATTTTATAGTACTTAACCACTTAACACTTTTCGAGAAAAACAGCGATCGGTGGACGACTAATTTTTTTTATTTGCTTATTTAATTTAATATTTTGATTCTATGTATCTCTGTCAACATTTTTCTATCTTTGTACGATTTCTACGTTTATTACAGGAAGTATAGGAATAAAAAGCCAAAAATCGGTTATTTCAGAAATCTGTTGTTTTGAGCGGTTTCAACAGTCCAGTTTAAACTGACGTTTAAACAACCGTTATAACAGAAAAACCGGTTGTTCCAACGATAACCGCCATCCCTAGCTCAAACTGAATCGAATCGGATGCAAGAAAGGGCGGACAGTAGCTACTCTCTACAGCTAGAGATGGAACACTTTCCCAGATGTGGCTGCAGCCGACGGTGCAATATGTCGTTCAAGGCTGCCCCTTACGTGCTTTCAGTAGACCCCTGTAGATCAACATCAAGCTGGCTCCAAAGCAGTTGAGTGGATGCAAAATATGGACACTGATCTTAGGTTTCTCCCTTTTGCTCCAAATTTCTTTTTTAGTAACTGTTGATATAGACTAAAGCGCCAAAGAAACTGGTATAGGCATGTGTATTCACATACAGAGATATGTAAACAGGCAGAATAAGCGCTGCGGTCGGCAAGGCCTATATAAGACAAGAAGTGTCTGGTGCAATTCTTAGATCGGTTACTGCTGCTACAAAGGCAGGTTATCAAGATTTAAGTAGGTTTGAACGTGCTGTTACAGTCGGCGCACGAGCGATGGGACAGCATCTCCGAGGTAGAGATGAAGTGGAGTTTTCCCGTACGACCATTTCTCGAGTGTACTGTGAATATCAGGAATCCGGTAAAACATCAAATCTCCGACATCGTTGTGCCCGGGAAAAGATCCTGCAAGAACAGGACCAACGACGACTGAAGATAATCTTTCAACGTAACAGAAGTGCAACCCTTCCGCAAATTGCTGCAAATTTCAATACTGGGCCATCAACAAGTGTCAGCGTGCGAAACATTCAACGAAACATCATCGATATGGGCTTTCGGAGCCGAAGGCCCACTCTTGTACCATTGATGACTGCATGACACGAAGCTTTACTCATCGCCTGGGCACGTCAACACCGACATTGGACTGTTGATGATGGAAGCATGTTGCCTGATCGGACAAGTCTCGTTTCATACTGTATCAAGCGGCTGGACGTGTACGGTTATGGGCACAATCTCATGAATCCATGGACCCTGCATTTAAGCAGGAGCTGTTCAAGCTGGTGGAGGCTCTTTAATGGTCCGGGACGTGTGCAGCTGGAGTGATGCGGGACCCGTGATACGTCTACATACGGCTCTGACAGGTGAGTATCCTGTCTGATCGCCTGCATCCATTCATGTCCATTGCGCATTTCGACGGACTTCGGCAAGTCCAGCAGGACAATGCGACATCCCACACGTCCATAACTGCTACACAGTGGCCCCAGGAACGCTCTTCTGAGTTTAAACACTTACGCTGTCCACCAAACTTCCTAGACATGAACATTATTGAGCATATCTGGGATGCCTTGGAACCTGCTGTTCAGAAGAGATCTCCAGCCCTCGTACTCCTACGGATTTATGGACAGCCCCTGCAGGATTCATGGTGCAGGTCCCTCCAGCATCCACGTCGTGTTGCGGCACTTCTGTGTGCTCGCGAGAGCCCTACACGATATTCGACAGATGTACTAGTTTCTTTGGATCTTCAGTGCGCTTGTAATTATCTAACAGCATCCAACTTTAAATAAATACACTTCATTAGACACTGCGGGATGTGTGGATCAGACCAAGGCACTGATGTGCAGGATGAATGATCATAAAGTGAACGCAACTCGTCCTACGTCACTAGCTGGCAAAGTCACAGTAGCGAATATGTTTCCAGCCGCGTGGGTCCGAACTCGCCACTTCTGTATCGAGCATCATCGCACTAATGTGCATTCGCGATCTTGGCCACAGAGGCGTGTAAATACAAACCACGGGACACAAACAGCAGCTTCCCGAAGAGAGACGCACTGGGCCAGGCCAAACACACCTGGCAGCGGGCGCGGAGGAGGCTCTACTCCGTAAGTTGCGTTCACATGGCGGTTTGCGCACCTGTGGGCTGGCGTTTCGGCTGCTCCTGGACGAGAAGGAACGGTGCAAAACAAAACAGTCACTCCCGTCGCCAGCCGGTCACGAAACGAGTTTTCCCTCTCTCTAAGTGCGATGACGTAGCCTTCTGGCAGCGTGCAGCCTGCGTTGCACGGAGTGAGCTTCTGGCAGCGTCACGGAGGTAACCCTGCATCTCGAGGTTTTCACAGCAGTAGGTAGCATGGATAAAATACGGAACGAGAAACGTTATTCACAACTTCTACAGAAACCACACTACAGTCAAAGGAGTCGAAGGACATGGAAGGTAAGCAGTATTTGAGAAAGGTGTGAGACAGGGTTGTAGCCTCTCTTAAATGTTATTCAATCTGTACTTTGAACAACCTGTCAAGAAAACAAGCAAAAATTTGGAATAGATATTAAAGTTCAGGAAGAAGAAAAAGGCTTTGATGTTTACCAGTGACACTGTAACTCTTTCAGAGATGGCGAGGGACCGGGAAGATCCCTTGCACAGGACGGGTAGCGTGTTGAAAAGAGGTTATTAGGGTGGTATCAACAAAAGTGAAACACGAGTAATGGTATATACTGGAGCTAAATTAGCAGATGGTGAAGATATTACATTTGGAAATGAGACACTAACAGAAGCTTGGGGGCGTTCTGAAAAATAATGCCTGCGAATTTTCTGTGTGGCAAATCTTAAAGCTTTTTAAACAAAAAAAAATTACATTTTTATTCTTCATGTCTACATATTAGCAGCCGTCTGCCACTAGAGGGCTCCGAATTGTTGCGTGTAACATGGCGGTGTGTAGCGTAACGATGTCGGTGCCTGGGGACCAGTGTGCTGTAACTGAGTTTCAAATCCTAAGAGTTTGCCCACGCACGGAGCACCCTCTCCTTCAGCGTGACAATGCCAGACCACACAAGAGCACTGCGACACCTTGCAACGCCCTGGGTTCATTGTCATAGAATATTCTCCATAAAGTCCCAACCTGGCCTCATCCAATTTTCATCTGTTCCCAAAACTTAAAGAACGCCTTCGAGGACTTCACTTTGATAGTTATGAGGCGGTGCAAACTGAGGTGAGGTTGTGGCTCCGTCAACAAAGTCAAACATATGACAGTGACGGTATCAACTAACTGGACTCTCATTGAGAGAAACGTGTTCGTCGCCAGGCTGACTATGAGGAGAAATAAATAAGTAGATATGACGAATAAAGATTTAGAATATTAATAACGTTTGTTTAATTTAGAACGCTTTATCACAAGTTTTCACATACAAAATTCGGAGGCATTACTTTTCACCACACTCTCCTAGGTGACTTTTGCTATTTGGGCAGAAAAAGAACTGACGATGACGTAAGCACAGAGTATATAAAATGCAGACTGGCAATAGAAAGAAAATAATTTCTGAAAAAGAGAATTTTGTTAACACGGAGTATAAATTTTAGTGTTGGGAAGGCTTTTCTGAAGTTAATTGCCTGGAGTGGAGCCTTGTACGGAAGTGAAACATGAACGATCAGCAGTTCAACCCAGAAAAGTGTAGAAGCCTTTGAAATGTGTTGATACAGCAGAATGCTGATAATTAGATGCATAGATCGGATTGTTAATGAGGTGGTACTCAAGAGGATTTGGGGAAAAGTTGTGGCGCAACTTGAGTAATATAAGGGATCGGGTCATGCCGTACATCCTGAGGCGCTAAAGAATCGTCACTTCGGTGATGGGAGGAACTGGAGGGTGGGGGGCAAAACTTTTTAAGGGGGACTAAGGTTTGAATACAATAAGCAAGTACAGATAGGTGTAGGACTCAGAGATGAAGAGATTTTCACGGGATAGAGAAGCGCGTAGAGCTGCAACAAAGCTATCTTTGGAATGAAAACCACAGCAATAAGATACGTCATACACTGCAACAATCACAGAACATTGAGTAAAAGACTTTCCTGAAAGCTGTTTTTTCGAATTTTCAGTCGAATAATATTACTGTGACTTAGAAAGTCTTCTCAACGGTGTCACGCTGACGCAGTCTACGAGTGTGAAATGTCTTGGATTCCAGGTTACGGGAAAAATTTCATTAACGGCATCAAAAAGATGCTAAACCTGCGCTCAAAATTTGTCTTAACAAACAAATTAACTTTTTGAGGAAACTGTGTAACAATTATGTAACTGAAGTTCTAGTGATTTAGACGAAATTAAAATTAACATTGCAACTGTCTCAGTTTAAAATCTTGTATTGAACATACTAGCAATTCCATCAGATGTCTAACTGATGTTGAGTTTAGCCAGCTTTTTAAATTACCTCTATCTCTACAACGGTGTGGCTGCATATTGGTGGCAGTACAAAGCAAAATTCGAAATCTGAAATTGTAATGTGAACGTCCTTTTCTGTTGTTACCTTTGTCTTGAACAACATTCGGACTACAAATTACTGTGCGGTTACTAGTCTAAAGACGTGAAGAGGACATCTTAGCATTCTGTACAGTTTCTTGAGATAGGGCTCTGTTACAGTAATCCGTTAAAGTTGCTTTTCTGTATTATTATTAGTATTTGTGAATGGAACCAGTTGGGTCACACAGTGCTTTTACATTTGTTTTCCTTATCTTCTATATGGGTCTCATTCTCTGTACGTGGATAATTTTTCTTTCTTCAGTCCACTTGATTCCTGGCTTTTTTGGAATTTCATTCTCTTCCTGTACTACGTAGTTGCTCAGCTTTTGACTGAACAGATTTCTGTCATCTACTTCCAACGCTTCTATATCTGCGCTTTGTCGAGCTCCTTTTTTACTTGTTGGATCGTTGGCATATTCTTTTACTTTCAAATGTATGTCATTATTTTGTGTGTAGGTCTTACTGTTGCGAATCTTTTAACATGTCCATAATGTGTCAGTCTTCGTTTTCTAGTGTCTGCTGCCATTTATGACAATTTCTCTGGCGATTTGCGAGGTTTCAGTCTGTATCTGTCCTCCAGTTTTTCCAGACCAAGAATTTTCCTCCTAATGCTCCGTTCTTCCTTCGGGATGTTTTCCAGATCACCTTTACTGTTGAGAGTTAGTTTCACTCCTGTACAGAGCTTCGTCAGTCATCAGCGTGTTGTAATGTCTAACCTTTTTATATGTGGACATGCACTTTTTTTGTTCATTTCAACTTTTTTTTTTTTTGCTCTTCAGTATCTATATACGTTTCAAGCAAAGTCCGCCTGTTCATAGCACTACACATCGCTTTAAGCCTATTGTGGCACAACGAGTATTTCTGTAGAATATAACTGACGTAGTTCATGAACCAGAGAAAGTTCGCCACATTAAATATCTTGTGCGGTACATATTATTCGTAGTCTTCGTCAGCTAATCGCGAGAACAAAACCCACTCCTGCTCCAGGTGCTCTGTGCAGAAACTGAATGTTTTCATTTTCTGTTGGAGATATGGCACGACTGCCCCTTATCCAGAACTCCGAGCATGTAAACATTTTCACACGTTCCAAAAGTCTTTGTCTTCGCGAGAGAAATGTATCATAATTTGCGATCAACATTTCAGCGTAAAATTCCATAAAGGAGATTAGGCTATTCGTCGGCAAGACGATATTTTGAAGCACTTTTCATATTTACGGAACTTCATATGTTTTCAGTTTCAATCACTTTCTGCTCGCAGTATTAGTCTGGTGCGACGCATTTCGACTGCACGTTATCTTAATCAGATTCCGTATGTTATATTAATATTATTTTGTGTAGTACACTTTCCTTGCAAATGAGATGATTCTTCTGGATGTTGCTCCCTTGCCTCAGTCGGACCTCGACTTAGATAGTTGACATGTTCTGCTACGTGCGACGTGGGCTAACCAGCTAACGCGTGTGGCCCGGATTTAAGGTTGCTCCACTACCGAAGCAGACGGATCACTATCGAGCGAGAAACACGGCTAACCTCTCACATCAACGCGGCGTTATATTCTCCGATTTCGGACTCTGAACCTTCAGTTTCGTCTCTGGACGGAAAATTAACGCTGTCCCGCTGTCCACAACTCGGAACGTCAACTAAAATCCCTAGATCTTTCTTCGACAGTGTGTTATTCTCCTTATTGGCGACTCGGCTAGGACTGGGTTTGCTCTGATTACTGTGTAATATCTGTGTCATTGTCATCTGTCGCCGGCCGGAGTGGCCGTGCGGTTCTAGGCGCTACAGTCTGGAATCGCGCGACCGCTACGGTCGCAGCTTCGAATCCTGCCTTGGGCATGAATGTGTGTGATGTCCTTAGGTTAGTTAGGTTTAATTAGTTCTAAGTTCTAGGCGACTGATGACCTCAGAAGTTAAGTCGCATAGTGCTCAGAGCCATTTGAACCATTTTTTTTTTTGTCATTTGTCAACAAATGCTGTGTGCTGTCGTACACAGGGATGAAATTAGCCAATTCTACGTCCTCTGATTGTAGAAATGCCGGATGTCCCAGAATGAATGGTCAATATTGGGGGATATGACAGGAACAATCATTTGAAGCAAAAAAGTTCTTATGAATATGTACCTCATTCCCAATGTTTTCCCAGGTACAACACATTCAATGTACAGTGTTATTTATTTTCTGTATTATTAAAAGCTGAGTGGAAAATTTTAAATAGCTTGGTACATGGTTCAGCAGGCAAAATAATTTAAAACAGGAAATAAACCAAAGTATTGTGAACGGGTCTAAATCTTATTTCAGTCTAAAGCAGATAATGTCATCCAGGAATCTGTCAATTAAGACCAAACTTAAGGCATGCAGTGCCGTGATAGTGCCAGCATAGTTGTATGGGAAGAAACCCTAAGCACAACAAAGATGGATGAAGAAAACTTATTGGTCTTCGAAAGAAAAATTATGAGAAGTATCTAAGGACCTGTCCAGGAAGGGAGCTCGTGGAGACGTAGAAAAAAACAAGAATTGTATGAGCTGATAAGGCAACCGAACGTCGTTCAAGAACTGAAAGCGCTGAGAATAAGCTTGGCAGGCCACATTGCCAGGAGACCAGACACCTCTCGGGCAGAAGCCGTACTTATGGGAGGACCTGATGGTACCCGTCGAATCGGAAGACCCAGGAAGCGATGGGCGGATGAGCTACAGAAAGACCTTTGCCAGCTAGGAGTCCGTGACAACTGGATCCAAAGTGCACAAGACCGCCAACTATGGAGGAGCATTGTGAGATCGGCGCATTATCTACAGGGTTCTCAATCGCCGATTTGATTCATTTAATGATTAAAAACTGTGTCAATTTACATCTGTACACATGTACAACAGTTACTAAACAATACAACATGCTTTTTACAAAGTATCAATTGAAAAAAAAGTATTTTTAACAAATTCACCTCTAAGCGTTATCGTACACGCCACATTACAGCTCTTGTACACTGTACAATAAATGTTCGAATATCCCGCCGTAACTTCAGTGCATTTGTGCGTTCTTGCGAGGTCATGATGTGTTGCTTGTCCGAGTGCCTCTGGACGTTCCCTAATGATGGCAGCGGCGACCATGACGCGACCGAGCAGTTCATCTCGCTTATTCACCTTTCGTTTGTACACCTCAAAATTCATCCAACTCCGTAAACAAAAATCTAGTGGCGTAAGGACTAGCGGTCTTGACAGCCAGTTAATCACATTACCACGGCCAGTCCAGCGATTAGGGTAAGTGTTGTTGAGATGTTCCTTTGGAAAATTTGGAAATTTGTGGTAAGGTCTTATGAGCCAATGTGACGACTGTGGATAGGCGAATGTGAAATGGGTCCAAGTTTTCCGCATACACGTTCGCCATACACGTTTTCGTGGGACACTGGTACGTGCAGAAAGTCGCCATATGCTGGTACTAGGACTACGCTGCACCATTTAGCAATGTGTTGTTGTTCCTGTACAGAGTGTTTAGCTACACTTTCAGAAGAAAAATGAGAACTTGGAAGACTCCCTGCTTCACGAAATGCGCTGAAAACACTTGTAAAAGCTCTACTATCACGAATTTGACGTGTCGGAAAGCGCCGACGGTATTCTTCGACTGTAGCAGGAGCACTTCTAACCCAGAAGCCGTAAATACACACCATATCTGCATATTCTTCATTAGTGTAGATGAATCGCATTTCCCCAGTGCGTGTGCAAACACAGTTAACCGATGCTTCTCTCTGATACACTCTCAATCCTTTGCACTAGTCACTCACAACACACCATGGACAAATACGCGTTCAGCGACCTAGTTTAATGGCAGAGACATCCCGAGCAAAGAGAATGAAACCAGCAAGGTAGGCTGCAATAGAATAAAACGTCAAAGCGGATGAGTGAGTAAGACACATACATGCACGCCACTAGCCTAAATAAAAAAAGATGCACATTAAATGTGTTATATCTTGGAAACCATTCGGAACAGGGCATATGCTTGTATGAAGCTTTTTGCTTCAAATGAGCGTTCCTGTCACATTCCTGAATATTGAACATTCCTCCTGGGACAACCTTTTTAATATAAGTTGGTTTATATTATCATACGAAGAGAGAAACTATAACTTATGCATTTTCTTCCTCTTCTTTTCCTTCCTCTTGTGCCTTTGTCCCGCTTTGGCACAGAATTTGCATGCTTATCAACGGATTTGGCGTCGTTAAGTTAAGGGGTAGGCGGATCCCCTTACTGTGGCCTCCCCTCCCCCCCCATCCCCCCCACTCCGCCGCCGGTACGGAATATGTGTAGCCGAACTGCCTGCATGCAGTGTTATTGATGTAAAAGTGGGCCAAAATTTTGAACATTATTGCGAATCATGTAACTAAGGCGGGACTTGGGTACCAGCCCGGCATTCACCTAGTGGTAATTGGCAAACAGCCGAAAAATGCATCCAGGCAAGCCGGTATTCCGACCCTCGGTGTTAGTTCGATTCGAGGAGCACCTCCCGTCCCGGATGCGGCACTTTAACACACAGGTGTCCGGGGGGGGGGGGGGGGAGGGAGGGGGGCGGAGGGTTATAACTTACACATTGCACACGCATGTAATTCGTTTCGAGCAAACTGAATACGAAGAAGGAAACAGAAATATCGCTTTAAAAATATGTGTAACGATGTTTACATCCTAGTGGCTGGAACCGATCAAAAATTGTTACGCACCTAAAATATTGTACCTTAGGGGCATAGACTGCCTGAGAAAAGAAGTGATCACACTATCGAGTCAAATTTACAAAGAACTTGGCACTGATCACTCAACATCTGACTGGCCGTTATTTATCTTACCGAGCCTGGTAACAGCCTGGTAACAATATTGAAAGCGAACAGTAGTAATGCACACCGGTAGCTACTATATTTTATAGTGTGGAACAGTGGCCAGTGAGCAGTGTGGCAGACGGAGGTTTGGACTGAGCCTAGGAGCGTGCACGGATAGCCGAAGTAGTTAAAGCGACCGCTAGCGATAACCTGGAAATAAGGGTTCGAGTCCCGGTCTCGCAGCCGGCCGAAGTGGCCGTGCGGTTAAAGGCGCTGCAGTCTGGAACCGCAGGACCACTACGGTCGCAGGTTCGAATCCTGCCTCGGGCATGGATGTTTGTGATGTCCTTAGGTTAGTTAGGTTTAACTAGTTCTAAGTTCTAGGGGACTAATGACCTCAGCAGTTGAGTCCCATAGTGCTCAGAGCCATTTTGAACCCGGTCTCGCACAATTTTTCATGAGTCTCTAATAGATTACAGCTGATGTCAACTGGATTCGCTGTATACGAATAAGTTTTGTAGCATTTGCTTAACCACCGATGATGTGTGCGTGTACGAAGTTACATTGAGATCCTGCCATGTCATCTGGGTGCTTCACTTTTTTTCTTTTTTCTTTTTTTGTTAGACAGTGTATGTAGGTAGTTATATACAAAAGTTTAGTTTGTGACAGATGTATACTGACAAATTTATACTATGATAAAAATGTTAAACAAGTACAGGTTATTACAAAGTATACTTTGTATTTTTGAAACAAGCATTTGCTTGTGGACAGTTTTTCGTGATTGATTCTGTCTCACTCATCTTCCATAATGCAAATGTGCTAGAATTGACGCATTTCGAACGACCAAGCCCTGTCATCAGAGTTACTCTACAAGAATCTTACGTAAGCGTTGAAAATAAAATTATAAATATGAAGAGTTCTTGGTCGCTTCCGCTGGGACCACGCCTGTCTAAATAATATGTGCTTCAACACCTTTCGATCAGTCGACAAAATAAAATAAAATAAAATAAATCGCTATCACGGCAACAGCTACTGGCGTATTCCTCCATGGAAGCCACGTTCGGACACAAATTGTATAAGGCGCGACTTAGCAATGATCGGGATATGAAAGTCACTGTCTCCGGGAGCGAAGATAATGCACACCACTGCATAGATGCAATTTTGCAAGTATGGGATAAGGGCAGGAAATCTGATCTACTGAAACAGTTCTAGATTACGATACTGTGCATGAAAAAATGAAACTATATGAAACGGACATATTACAGGAGATGAAACAACTTTTGAAATTTTTTTTGTAGATTTGTTGTATTATCAAAGTTGGTGTTTAGCAACTATATTAATAGTCATACTGTTGACATTTAGTGCGTGAGAAAATTCAAACGTCCTGGCATCACCGTACTGGTATGCAATATCTTCTATCATCGGTGAGAGAAGAACCGTATCTGGTGATTGAATTAGGGGAAGAAAGATTTTAAGGTCTTGTCCAAATCAATATCTTTGTAACACATATACGTCCACCCCCGGTAGCTGAGTGGTCAGCGCGACAGAATGTCAATACTAAAGGCCCGGGTTCGATTCCCGGCTGGGTCGGAGATTTTCTCCGTTCAGGGACTGGGTGTTGTGTTGTCCTAATCATCATCATTTCATCCCCATCAACGCGCAAGTCGCCCAAGTGGCGTCAAATCGAAAGACTTGCACCCGGCGCCGGTCTACCCGACGGGAGGCCCTAGTCACACGACATTCATTCAACACATATATACTTCAGGATGTTTAAACCGAGATATAAATCACCGATAGTGATACAGTTGTGACAGCAACGATCGTCAAGGCTTGTGAAACGGTTAATAAGTTTACATGTTCGGTAAACTGGACAAGCAGGCGGTCGTGGCCTATCTCTAACACAAGTTAAAACATTGAGTTTCGACACGAAACGGCTGTAGTTCAAGCTGAATAGTTCACGAAAGCTTGTACACGAACAACATTAAGGATCCCCTACAGAATCAGTGTCTGCTTCAAAGTAGATGTTAGCTACTTCCTCGAACTGAAGATAGGGAGATCTAAAGTGAAATATCTGTGACTATAAAAAAAGCAGTATGAAGGGAGTAATGTAACATATCGCAAGTAATCACAGCGAATTTAACAATAAATTTTTGTCACACGTTATGGTTGCTAGTAATACATTAATTGGTGGTCACAGCCTTGTTGAAAACGTGATAAAAAAAACGACAGTATGAAAAGTAGCCGAGAAACTTAAATCAAAATTTAAATGTTCCTTCATGAGGAGAACTCTAGGTAATATGTCTTACTTTAGCAAATTTAACGTCAAAGTACCAGTGGTGTGAAAAGAATACCTAAAATAGCTAAAATACTGTAGAATCAGAAGGGATCTCTGTTAAGTTCTATGCGTGATCTTCACCTAAAGTAATTGTACACACACACACACACACACACACACACACACACACACACACACATACACACACGCAGACACACACTTGTCGATAAAGGTAAACAGAGAGACAGCAGTAGCAGACGCTTCCCAACTACTGAGAACAAAAGACGATCACACTTCGCAACCTAACAACAAACCACACGACGTGTCAGTACGGCTACAAAATATTAAAAAATGTATATTCAGTGTCAGCAAGGTGAAATGTTCTAAAAATCGAGCATCTGTGTGTGGACGAACATTTAGGAATGAAACTGAAGGCAAAAAGTCGCGAGCAATAATTGTAATTTAATTCTGCCTAATAGGAGTAATGTAAAACATGAAAACTGTTTACGAGCTAAGCAAACAAATATGTAAAAAATTCAAACAGCCATTTTGAACACTGATGATACTTTGAAACAGAGCGAAAGGAGTATGGTCTAAATAAGACATTTCTTACAGTCGCAAAAGACGTCATATAACGTACATTTTTTTTTATATTGATAGTTCCCTTTCAGTGTGACTTTATTCTTAATCAAGGGCCTGCCGCGGTGGTCTAGCGGTTCTAGGCGCTTAGTCCGGAACCGCGCGACTGCTACGGTCGCAGGTTCGAATCCTGCCTCGGGCATGGATGTGTGTGATGTCCTTAGGTTAGTTAGGTTTAATTAGTTCTAAGTTCTAGGGGACTGATGACCACAGATGTTTAGTACCATAGTGCTCAGAGCCATTTGAACCTTAATCAAGGAGGCACGATACATGTACGTAAATACGCAAAAAAACACTATTTTCTAACATTAACGTCTATGAAATCCATTCACTATTGCTGTAAAATAATAAAAAGACACTGCAGGGAAGAGAAGCAGAATAACGCTAGCGGACATCATATACAAAAATGGTTCAAATGGCTCTGAGCACTATGGGACTTCACATCTGAGGTCATCACTCCCCTAGAACTTAGAACTACTTAAACCTAACTAACCTAGGGACATCACACACATCCATGCCCAAGGCAGGATTCGAACCTGCGACCTTAGTGGTCGCGCGGTTCCAGACTGAAGCGCCTAGAACCGATCGCCACACCGGCCGGCCATCATATACAATACTAATGTAAACACCCATAGCATTTGAAGATGGAAACAAATCCCTGACACGCGCAAGACATGCGTGCAAAAAACGAAAGCGATGCATTGTTTTGTAATTTTAATCATTACTAAGACGACTGCAGGCATTCGAAATAAATCGTTTATGATGAATGAAGTTGAGTGGTTGGTTAGGCTCTGCAGCCAAAGATACTGCTCCACGGTTAGAAATCATCAGAGCCACAAGTAAGGCGACGACTGGGTGGAAGGGAACACGACGTTGGGCTGTATCGATTGTGGCTGTGCGGGATTTAAAGGCAGGCGGAAGTGAGTCCATCCGCTCTTCGCTCTAATCCCCTCTCCGGGTTTCCCTTCCGGCCGGCACCACGCGAGCCCTTACCTGCCCCAGTCCCGTAAATACCCGCTACTCGGCACACCACGCCTTTTATGCTTTTTCCAACTGTTTGAGGGTAAGGACAAGGAACCCGGACGGTCTATTCCGCGACGTGTGCCACGCTCATTGTTTCCCGCGAGCCTACGTTGTCCTGCTTTTTATTTTATTTATTCTTTGCCTCTGCCCGGAATTCCGGAGTTTATCATCTACGAGCAGCGAGATACGAGTTCGTGGGAGCACGTGCAGTCCCCAAGAGGTACCTGTCTGCATTTTAATGTCTCGTGCGCTCCTCTCTACACGAACGTCTCTTAAGCACTCTTGAAGAGTGCTTCAAAGCTATTCACCGCAGCTCTCTTCTGTTACATACTCGAGGATCTAGTGAAGGTTAAATGAATTTTGTTTTACTTGTGGCAACGTTCTGTTTATTATCATTGTGTCTGTCCACGCAACTGTTTTACTAACTAATTGACTTGTTTATGTTGAGTCACTGCCGTTAAAATAATGCAAGATCTTCAAATTTAGTGTGTTTTACTTTTGTGTTGATGTAGTGCTTTCGGATATTACTCCTTTCCTACATCTACATTTATACTCCACAAGCCACCCAACGGTGTGTGGCGGGGGGCACTTTACGTGCCACTGTCATTACCTCCCTTTCCTGTTCCAGTTGCGTATGGTTCGCGGGAAGAACGACTGCCGGAAAGCCTCCGTGCGCACTCGAATCTCTCTAATTTTACATTCGTGATCTCCTCGGGAGGTATAAGTAGGGGGAAGCAATATATTTGATACCTCATTCAGAAACACACCCTCTCGAAACCTGGACAGCAAGCTACACCGCGATGCAGAGCGCCTCTCTTGCAGAGTCTGCCACTTGAGTTTGCTAAACATCTCCGTAACGCTATCGCGCTTACCAAATAACCCTGTGACGAAACGCGCTGTCCTCGTGTTGCCCTTCTCCGTCCGCAGGCAGTTCTTCATTGTTCCATAGAAATAATTTTTTCACAAAATACATGGATACTTCCGTTGCCGACTGAGAGAACAACTCCACATATACGAATGAAAAGCCGAGCTGTGAATGTTCTAAAGTACGTCCGTCTTGCCGTATTACATCTACAGCTACTTATATAGTCCACAAATCGCGATACTATGTGTGCTGAGATGTACTTCAAGTACTACTATCCTCACCCCTCCCTCTTACCTGTTACGTTCGCAAATGATGCACGGAAAGGTCAACCGCCAGCAAGTCTCCTTATTCGCTGTAATTTCTATTATTTTACTACCGTCATTTGGCGAGATAAAGGGTGATTCAAATAAGCTGTTCATCTCAAAACTTGCAGAAAGCTTTAAAACATCGTAATTCCGGCTTCAGGCAGATGAATTGGGAGAAAGTCCTCATTGCACTACTTATACTCTCTTTTCATAGTTGTATTAATTACGGAGATATGGGTATCATTTTTTGCTTTGTCAGATGGAACTATAGGCCTACTGACTTCTAAACTAGTATCATAGTTCTAAAATAGACGAATTCAACAGTGTTCCACCCTTCAAAATCCGATTACTAGCTTCAGAGTAATTAAAATATTTAGAACTTAAGTTTTGTCTGTTTTGAACATGAACCAGTGTGTGCCTTATGAGGAAGTTCGTGGTTTCAGACACAAATAAAGAACATTGCCATTCGGATTTTGAATAGTGAAACAAAGTTGAATTCATCTACTTTCGACTAGGATATTAGCAGCAGAAATTACTATAGGCATACTTAAAAAGCGAAGTTGATACCTATAGCCCTGTAATCAATGTAGGTATGAAAAGAGACTATGTCATTTAGAGAGGACTTTCTGACTATTGATTTAAGTAAAAACAGAATAGCAAAATCTTAAAGGGTCAAGAAATATCCGATCTGAACAGCTTAGCTGAATCACGCTATACAGGGCAGTGAGAAACAGGCTGAAAAGTGTTTAAGGGGTTGCCTGGAAGGTTGCCCCGAGAAATATTTCTTAAGGAAAAAATTCGATATGTTGCAGCGTTTCCGAGTTTATTAGCATTGAAGTTATCCAGTCAGGCCGTTGCACGCGAAACTTCAGGCGGCCCACCAGATAAAAATAGTGTATGTAATAAAATGGAATATCTACAGCCGTCCTTTGGATGCTATTTATTATATGGCTACCAGTTTCTGTGATTCAATACAGCCTTAACAGACACTGAGGTTTTTAACTACAATCGTATACACGATTTCACCAGTGACCAACAACTATGAACTGGTTTCCGTTGACTGTAACAACGATGCTGTGTCTGCAGGCATCAACCACCAACTCAGTAGTTGGAGACACAACGTCGTTGTTACAGTCTACGGAAACCAGTTCATAGATGTTGGTCACTGGTGGAATCGTGTATACGATTGGAGTAAACAACCTCAGTGTCAGTTAAGGCTGTACTGAATCACCGAAAATGGTAGTCATATAATAAATAACATCGAAAGGACGGCCGTAGGCGTTCCATTTTCTTGCATTAGGTGAACGGCCGAAGTCTCTCAAACCTTCAGTAAGAAGGATGGACATACAAAAACTGGATACAAATAATGTCAGTTGTTGTCATAGCATAAATTACAGCGCACGAGACTCTCAGCCTTTGGGTCAGGATTCAGTTCTTACTACGGTCTCTAGGAAACCAAACGAGAAACAATTTGCGCTTGACTGGCTAACTTAAATGGTAATTAATTCGGAAACGGCGCAACGCATCGACCTTTTTCTTAACAATTATTTTTTTCAGCACAGCCTACCCTGCAACACCCTTACAGGCTTTTCAGACAATTTCTGACACCCTGTATATGTAACACGAAGTAATATGTTGGACGACCGCCGGCCGCTGTGGTCTAGCGGTTCTAGGCACTTCAGTCCGGAACCGCGCGACTGCTACGGTCGCAGGTTCGAATCCTGCCTCGGGCATGGATGTGTGTGATGTCCTTAGGTTAGTTAGGTTTCAGTAGTTCTAAGTTCTAGGGGACTGATGACCTCAGAAAATAAGTCCCATAGCGCTCAGAGCCATTTGAACCATTTTTGTTGGACGACCCTTCGTAAATGTATTCTCTCTTAATTTATTTTCGAGAAATAATTTCCCAATAATAACTAATAATTTTTATTAGTGTACGCAGTTAACAGCATGTCAAGATAGTGGTTTTGTTTTCTCTTATTTCTTGCTCAGAGTTTGCCCCTTGGGCAACATGATCCGCTAAAGGTGACGAATCGTCTTTGCAAAATTCAGCAATTATTATTGTAACGATGTGTCCGGGTACTCCTCCAGCCGCTACAAACTTCAATCTACGGGAGGAATTTCGCGTGTGCCATTCGTCTGTGAGCAGTGTAAACCTGGTTCCGCATGTATATCTACACTCCTGGAAATGGAAAAAAGAACACATTGACACCGGTGTGTCAGACCCACCATACTTGCTCCGGACACTGGGAGAGGGCTGTACAAGCAATGATCACACGCACGGCACAGCGGACACACCAGGAACCGCGGTGTTGGCCGTCGAATGGCGCTAGCTGCGCAGCATTTGTGCACCGCCGCCGTCAGTGTCAGCCAGTTTGCCGTGGCGTACAGAGCTCCATCGCAGTGTTTAACACTGGTAGCATGCCGCGACAGCGTGGACGTGAACCGTATGTGCAGTTGACGGACTTTGAGCGAGGGCGTATAGTGGGCATGCGGGAGGCCGGGTGGACGTACCGCCGAATTGCTCAACACGTGGGGCGTGAGGTCTCCACAGTACATCGATGTCGCCAGCGGTCGGCGGAAGGTGCACGTGCCCGTCGACCTGGGACCGGACCGCAGCGACGCACGAATGCACGCCAAGACCGTAGGATCCTACGCACTGCCGTAGGGGACCGCACCGCCACTTCCCAGCAAATTAGGGACACTGTTGCTCCTGGGGTATCGGCGAGGACCATTCGCAACCGTCTCCATGAAGCTGGGCTACGGTCCCGCACACCGTTAGGCCGTCTTCCGCTCACGCCCCAACATCGTGCAGCCCGCCTCCAGTGGTGTCGCGACAGGCGTGAATGGAGGGACGAATGGAGACGTGTCGTCTTCAGCGATGAGAGTCGCTTCTGCCTTGGTGCCAATGATGGTCGTATGCGTGTTTGGCGCCGTGCAGGTGAGCGCCACAATCAGGACTGCATACGACCGAGGCACACAGGGCCAACACCCGGCATCATGGTGTGGGGAGCGATCTCCTACACTGGCCGTACACCACTGGTGATCGTCGAGGGGACACTGAATAGTGCACGGTACATCCAAACCGTCATCGAACCCATCGTTCTACCATTCCTAGACCGGCAAGGGAACTTGCTGTTCCAACAGGACAATGCACGTCCGCATGTATCCTGTGCCACCCAACGTGCTCTAGAAGGTGTAAGTCAACTACCCTGGCCAGCAAGATCTCCGGATCTGTCCCCCATTGGGCATGTTTGGGACTGGATGAAGCGGCGTCTCACGCGGTCTGCACGTCCAGCACGAACGCTGGTCCAACTGAGGCGCCAGGTGGAAATGGCATGGCAAGCCGTTCCACAGGACTACATCCAGCATCTCTACCATCGTCTCCATCGGAGAATAGCAGCCTGCATTGCTGTGAAAGGTGGATATACACTGTACTAGTGTCGACATTGTGCATGCTCTGTTGCCTGTGTCTATGTGCCTGTGGTTCTGTCAGTGTGATCATGTGATGTATCTGACCCCAGGAATGTGTCAATAAAGTTTCCCCTTCCTGGGACAATGAATTCACGGTGTTCTTATTTCAATTTCCAGGAGTGTATTTTAACTCTTCTATGCTGCACTTCTGAGGCGTAAACGGGAAACCTGCACGATATTACCGTTGGCCATTCCGTTCCTTTCTGCAGTATACACGGAGCAGTCATATTAATGTGACCAACGCTTTTGTTCGATGTCATCGTGCAATAACCACTCACAGATGGCAGGTGGCAGCACTAGCAGTGGAGGGTATATAAAACGAGACCTGCGAGGGGGGGGGGGGGGGGGGGGTGACACGTAAAACAGCTCTGTCGTTGTTGTAATGTGGAAATGCAGTGGCTTATCTGACGCCCAAAGGACACGATCATTGGCTTTCGGGCCAAGGGTGGTGGCACTTCCGAAACGGCTAAGTTTGTAAACTGTTGCCCGCCGTGGTTAAAGTATACCAGGCTTGGCAAAAGGGCGCTATCAAAAACCGGCGCCGAGGCCATTGTGTGTACCACGGGCCATAGATGATAGGAGTGAACGACGGCTTCGGAGATGTATACCAGCGAATAGACGTACAAACGTTGAGCAACTGACCGCCCAGATGAACCAAGGGGCTACCAACTATGTCTCCTAAGCGACTGTTCGGCGAACGTTGCTGCGTATGGGTCCACAGCATGCATTTCGTTCATGTGCCCAAGCTGACTGCTGTTCATCGGAGACTGGCTGGAATTTGCACGCCAGTGCCGCAACTGGAAGTTCACTGAGTGGCGATAGCTGGCGTTTTCAGATAATCACGTTTTATGTTCCATAGCGCAGATGGCCGTTGGCGTGTACTGCTTGAGATGTCGGAAAGTAAACATCCAGCAACAATTGTGGGAAGGGTCCACGCCGGAGGAGGCAGCGTTATGGTCTGGGGAATATTTTCGTGGCATTCCATGGATCCAAAACAAGTATGCACCTATCTTTGGGGGCACGTCCACCTTACATGCCTCGGCCCGATGGCATCTACCAGCAGGACAATACAACTTGTCACGCAACTCGAAGTGTACGTACGTGATTTGAAGGGCACCAGGATGAGTCCTCTTACTCCCATGACGACCAAACGGCCCGGACTTAAACCCAATCGAAAATCTGTGGGACTATCTCGAACGCATTGCTAGTGCGACGGATCCTCAGTCGAGAAACCTTGCGCAGCTGGCCGCGCCGCGCCAGTCGGCATGGTTACACATCCCTGTTGGTACCTCCCAGAACCTCAATGGCTCTCTTCCTGCACGTTTCGCAGCGGTGCGCGCTGAAGAAGGTGGTTATTCAGGCATTTGACATGTGCATAAATTAATGTGACTGGACAGTGTACATGTATATACTTTCTCACAGAAAAACGTGAAGCTCCCAGAAGACATAGCCGGATCTCAATGCAATTTCTCAGGCGTACATACCATCGATGGATACGTAAATGATTTGAGTTACAATTCTCTCTGACAGGTAGAACAGTCACCTGACCCCATTAGTGTTGTTCATACTTGGTGTTGGTACCTGTCCTTGTAGGATATAAGAGGGGCGTGCGCAACGTGTGATATTGACTCACCACTATGAAGGACAGGGAGATGTCGCATATTAGTGTGAGAAGAGTTATAAGCAGCACCTGACAGAGTTTGAAACGGCCACTTTGTGGGTCTCTATTTGGCGGGCTGTTCGAATCGTGAAATATTGAGATTCGTGGGGCATTCGGATGTACCAGCGGCCCGACGTAGGACTTCATGCGAAAGTGAGGGCAGGCATATTCGCCGTCAAGTTTCCGTTCGTCCATGTCTTACCCCACAAGGGAGGAACGCTGTATTCTGCACCAAGCACATCGTAATCCATTCACATCTTAGCCTGCCACCCGAGAAAAAGCAATGGATTCTCTACAACAATTTGTGCCATAAATAATCATTGCTCAGAGACCTGCAGCAACCGGATTTGGGAAATTACCGTCCCATGGATAAGCTGCCGTTAACGCCACAACATAGACAATTGTATTTAAAGTGGTGCGGTGACCGGCAAGCATGGACTAACAATGAATGGCAATGCATTGTGTTCAGCGATGATCAGCACCGGCTCTACGATTTTTCAGAACCGGGGCAAAAACATGATAGTGGTGTCCCCCCCTACACCCTCACCTTCGAGCGTTTCAGATAGGATGTCAAAAACTCAAAAAAAATCAATTTTTCAAACATATGTTCATTTTGTAGCGCACATCTTTCTGAAGAGTTGAATATACAAAGTATATATGTTCGATAAAATATAAGCATTTTATTCGGTCTTAAGTGTGCCAAAGTGCAGTGCCCAGCCTCTTCTCACAGGATTCTTCTATCGCACTTCACTGTATTTCGGTCTGTGGAATTCAAACGCGTATATTTTGTAATGGAAGACATCAAATCTAGCCGGCCGGAGTGGCTGAGCGGTTCCAGGCGCTTCGGTCTGGAACCGCGCGATCGCTACGGTCCCAGGTTCGAATCCTGCCTCGGGTATGGATGTGTGTGATGTCCTTAGGTTAGTTAGGTTTAAGTAGTTCTAAGTTCTACGGGACTGATGACCTCAGCTGTTAAGTCCCACAGTGCTCAGAGCCATTTGAACCACATCAAATCTATATCCAGGATAGTGGAAATTAAAATGTTCTGTTGTGCCTCTCCCGCTTCCAGTCGGCCGGTTTTACATCCTATCCGCCTTAAAGAAACTCTCATTTAATACTGTATGGGATTATTTGTGACCACGAGAATAAGAACTCCTCAGAAAATTTGCACTATTTATTGCCTATTGGATAATAACTTTCTCTTTTGTGTGTCATAAAATAAAATGTAGGAAACATACAACCAGTAACCTCTCTGATCTTGCTACAGCTTTAAACGGGGTGCTTCCCTTTCTGCGAAAGAATTTATTACCTCATCAAAGCCTGTCAAACGTTTTGCTACATGGAAAATCAAAATGTTGCTGTATAATACGGAAAAAGCTATTAATACGAGTAGTACCCAAGACCTATGTGGTTCTCCATTTGATTATGTCTATTTTATCACTGTCCGCTAGGTAAAATGAAACAGACCTTTCTAATATTGCAGTAGCTGTAACACACGCCAAATAAGCGAGACTGTTTTGGCACAAATAGTCATATTTATGTACCTCATTTACATAAATAAAACTACAGAATATAATTCACTAAGTACAAATATCACATTCCAATTAGGCCTACTACGAGTAAAAACTTTGATGTTAGGAAATAGTTTCACATTTCATTCATATGCTCCATTTTCTCAAGCATGAGATAGAAAAGTAGTAGTACGAAATTTTTATGTAAATGTTGAACCGTCATAGTCTTCCATATTAGTTGTGTGATGTCCCCGTGCCCCCTTCCACGTTCTAACAAACAATCCTGTCATCTCTAATTCTGTAACTAAGCCTGCCAGTGTCAAAACTTATTCTCCAATTAACTTCGCTAACACTGCCAGAATCGCGGGTTCAGTAATCCCGGGTTTATTCTCCCGTTAGGCATTATTACATGTTCGTACAACGCGTTTTCCGCGCTATTCCGAGACTAGAACTTGAAGTGGCTGCTAAACGGGGACTGTTCAGCTTGTAGTGTAGCGATCTGGCAAAACGTTTCTGTCAAAATTTCATTTCCTTGGATATTCTTTATTACCTGTTATTCCTATTACTCGTTTATTTCCACTCTGGTAGTCTGACTATGGATTGCGCTAAAAATTATAACAACGCTGATCATTCGCACATCCAGTCAACCACATCAACAAACAGCGATTGGCATTCACACGTTACGGTTTATTCGGCTCAGCTCGTATAGCCCGTTCCTTTTGTCTGCGGGAAAGTTTTAATTTCTAGATGAGACGCGGTGTCCCCTGGCAGAGACATCACATACGCTAAGCACGCATTCAAAAATCAATTTATGATTCGTTCGTAAATCAACTTAGAATGTGTCCAGAAATGATCAAAAACCAACTGGGATGCGTTTCAAAATTGTATGAATAATCGACAGGAAAATGGTTCAAATGGCTCTGAGCACTATGGGACTTAACCTTCTTAGGTCATCAGTCCCCTAGAACATAGAACTACTTAAACCTAACTAACCTAAGGACATCACACACATCCATGCCCGAGGCAGGATTCGAACCTGCGACCGTAGCGGTCGCGCGGTTCCAGACTGTAGCGCCTAGAACCACTCGGCCACTCTGGCCGGCCAATAATCGACATACCAACGTGCTGTGGATGCTTGGCGCTTTGTGAAACAAGGTTATTTTCGTCAAGAATATGAATTTGGCGCCCCCTGAAATTGCCGCCAGGTGCAGATATCCCTGTTTGCCCCCGCTAGATCCGGGCCTGGTGACGATCACTGTTCTGCTAAAACCCGAATGCCCATCATCGGCGCCTGTGGTGGCGAACTGACGAGAGGTCCCTTGCTTACAATGTTTTGGAGGGGCACAGCGCGTTACTCCTGGCGTCATGGCGCATTGAGACATCGGGTATGACTTTAGGTAGTGGCTGGTAGTGAGGGAGGGAAATGTGCTGGCAAAGTGGTACGTCACAGGCAAACTGCGTCCTCACTCAGGTGTTACCTCGCAAGCAACAGTAGCACGGTGCAGTTTTTCAGCGGGGCAATGCTCGTCCACACACGGCAAGTGTCTCTATGAGCTATTTGGGTGATGGTGACGTACTCCCGTGGCCAGAAATGTCACCTGACCTGTATCCGATAGAAAATGCATGGAAGCGGCTCAGATGTCAACTCTTTCCCAGTCCAAATTTTGGGGAAACGTTGCTTGTCGCAGACAATTCGACTCCAGAGCTAGCACGGAAAATCTGAGAAACATTATTCAGTCTATGGGTCTTTGCTTTAAAAGGTGCCAGAGTATGCAAGACGCCACGTGTGCGAACGAGACGACATACAGGGTTATTACAAATGATTGAAGCGATTTCACAGCTCTACAATAACTTTACTATTTGAGATATTTTCACAATGCTTTGCACACACATACAAAAACTCAAAAAGTTTTTTTAGGCATTCACAAATGTTCGATATGTGCCCCTTTAGTGATTCGGCAGACGTCAAGCCGATAATCAAGTTCCTCCCACACTCGGCGCAGCATGTCCCCATCAATGAGTTCGAAAACATCGTTGATGCGAGCTCGCAGTTCTGGCACGTTTCTTGGTAGAGGAGGTTTAAACACTGAATCTTTCACATAACCTCACAGAAAGAAATCGCATGGGGTTAAGTCGGGAGAGCGTGGAGGCCATGACATGAATTGCTGATCATGATCTCCACCACGACCGATCTATCGGTTTTCCAATCTCCTGTTTAAGAAATGCCGAACATCATGATGGAAGTGCGGTGGAGCACCATCCTGTTGAAAGATGAAGTCGGCGCTGTCGGTCTCCAGTTGTGGCATGAGCCAATTTTTCAGCATGTCCAGATACACGTGTCCTGTAACGTTTTTTTCGCAGAAGAAAAAGGGGCCGTAAACTTTAAACCGTGAGATTGCACAAAACACGTTAACTTTTGGTGAATTGCGAATTTGCTGCGCGAATGCGTGAGGATTCTCTACCGCCCAGATTCGCACATTGTGTCCGTTCACTTCACCATTAAGAAAAAATGTTGCTTCATCACTGAAAACAAGTTTCGCACTGAACGCATCCTCTTCCATGAGCTGTTGCAACCGCGCTGAAAATTCAAAGCGTTTGACTTTGTCATCGGGTGTCAGGGCTTCTAGCAATTGTAAACGGTGAGGCTTCTGCTTTAGCCTTTTCCGTAAGATTTTCCAAACCTTCGGCTGTGATATGTTTAGCTCCCTGCTTGCTTTATTCGTCGACTTCCGCGGGCTACGCGTGAAACTTGCCCGCACGCGTTCAACCGTTTCTTCGCTCACTGCAGGCCGACCCGTTGATTTTCCCTTGCAGAGGCATCCAGAAGCTTTAAACTGCGGATACCATCTCCGAATGGAGTTAGCAGTTGGTGGATCTTTGTTGAACTTCGTCCTGAACTGTCGTTGCACTGTTATGACTGACTGATGTGAGTGCACTTCAAGCACGACATACGCTTTCTCGGCTCCTGTCGCCATTTTGTCTCACTGCGCTCTCGAGCGCTCTGGCAGCAGAAACCTGAAGTGCGGCTTCAGCCGAACAAAACTTTAACAGTTTTTCTGCGTATCTGTAGTGTGTCGTGACCATATGTCAATGAATGGAGCTACAGTGAATTTATGAAATCGCTTCAATCATTTGTAATAGCCCTGTAGTACAAAATCTACAGTTGTAGAGCGCTTCAGACAGACCTTGCAGAATATCATTAGTATTTTTCCTCATCATGCCGTTGTAATAGGGGGTGACTTCAACTTGCCAGGTATAGATTGGGAGTGTTATGTCATCAAAACTGGTGCTAGAGACGGAATCGTGTGGCATTGTTCTGGAAGTCTTATCCGTAAGGAGAGCAATGAGAGAAGCGTTCAGTGATTTCGAAAGTAAGACGCTGTCAACCGACCTGAGTAAAAACCCTAAGAGATTTTGGTAGTATGTAAAATCAGTAAGTGGGTCAAAATCACTCATTCATTCTCTCAGCGACCACACCGGCCCTGAAACGGAAGATAACAGAGAGAAGACCCAAATACTGGATTCGGTCTTCCGAAGTTGTTTCACCGCGGAAGATCGTAATACTGTCCCTCCTTTCAATCGTCGTGCGAACGTCGAAATGGCGGATATTGAGATGACCGATCGGGGAACTTAAAAGCAGCTACAATCGCTTAGTAGTGGAAAGGCTTCAGGACCAGATGAGACACCTATAAGATTCTATAAAGATTATGCGAAAGAACTTGCTCCCTTTCTAGCAGTAATTTATCGTAGATCGCTTGAGCAGCGAAAGGTACCTAACGACTGGAAAAAAGCGCAGGTCATTCCCGTTTTTAAGAAAGGCTGTAAGACAGATCAACACAATTACAGACCTATATCGTTAACGTCAATCTGATGTAGAATTATGGAACATGTTTTATACTCACGAATTATGACGTCTTTGGAAAATGAACAGCTCCTCTATAAAAATCAACATGGATCCTGCGAAACTCAGCTCGCTCTGTTCTTCCATGAGATCCACAGCGCAGTGGACAACGGCGCTCAGGCTGATGCCGTATTCCTTGACTTCAGTACGGCATTTGACAGCGTACCGCATTGCCGTTTAATGAAAAAAATATGAGCTTACGGAGTATCAGAGCAGACCTGCGATTTTACTCAAGACTTTCTTGCAGATAGAACTCAACACTTCGCTCGTAACGGAACTAAATCGACAGAGGTAAAGGTAATATCTGGAGTACCAGAGGGATGTGTGATAGGACCGTTGCTTTTCACAATATATGTAACTGATTTAGTAGAAAGTGTCGGATGCTCTTTAAAGCAATTCGCAGATGATGCTGTTGTTTGTACAAAAGTAGCAACGCCTGAAGATAGTAAGAATTAGCAGAACGACCTGCAGAATTGATGAATGGTGCAGACTGGCAGTTGATCATAATGGTTCAAATGGCTCTAAGCACTATGGGACCTAACATCTGAGGTCATCAGTCCCCTAGACTTAGAACTACTTAAACCTAACTAACCCAAGGACATCAGACACATCCATGCCTGAGGCAGGATTCGAACCTGCGACCGTTGCAACTGTGCGGTTCCGGACTGAAGTGCCTAGAGCCACTCGGTCGCAGCTGCCGGCTCTGTCAGTTGACCCTGAACGTAAATAATTGTAACATGTTGCTCGATCATTGGAAAAGAAATCCACTACTGTACAGCTACACTATTGATGACAGCCGGCCGCTGTGGACGAGCGGTTCTAGGCCCTTCAGTCCAGAACCGCGCTGCTGCTACGGTCGCAGGTTCGAATCCTGCAGCCGGCCGGTGTGGCCGTGCGGTTCTAGGCGCTTCAGTCTGGAACCGCGTGACCGCTACGTTCGCAGGCGTTGTGCATCACGGAGAGATTTGCTATTGAAATTTCGGGACAGCACTTTTCAGGAGGAGTCAGACAACACATTACTTCCACCCACATACATCTCGCGTATTGTCCACGAGGAGAAAATTCGAGAAATTAGAACCAATCCATTGGCTTACCGACAATCATTCTTCCCACGCACTATTCGCGAGTGGAACGGGGTGGGAGGGATCAGGTAGTGGTACCAAAAGTACCCTCCACCATACACCATTAGGTGGCTTGTGGAGTATGATGTAGTTTAAAAATAATATACTTTGCGAAACAGTGACAAAAGAGAATTTAAACTGCTCGTGCTCTGTTCGGTCGAAACGAGGATTCTCATATTATTATGTTACGATTAAATGTTATCAAAGAGTGCGAGAAGTATTGTCAAGGCATTGGCACAAAGACAGGGTGGCTATAATTAAACTTCCGCTACTTGAGAGAGCGTAGTCGGAAAACTGTTTACCGTATGGGTACCAAACTTCATAGGACTGATGTTCAGACTGTGCGTTGCGGGATTTGCGTTGTTAGTATTGTTAGTGTTATGACTTGCCGTTAGGCGCCGATACTTACTGCAACGTAGGGTTGAAACACATGCATCAGTGTGTATAAGAGTTGCAAACAGTCAACATAGGTCTGGACTAGGTGAGCAGGGCTTTACTCGCAAAGCTGTTTCATCAAAACAATAGTAGTAGTGCTGCTGCTCTTCTCGAGTATCGACGCATTAATGAAATACGCAGAGGTCCTCTTTCCGCACTGGAGTTGAAGAACTGATTCGAAAGTTCGATTTTCATGTAAATAATTTGATGTGGATGTTAATTAAGAGGTGAGGTCATTGCGTTTTCTTTGGTGCGGTACTGTTAAACCGTATATGTCTACTTTGGTTCTGAGGAATTATGCTCTGGGATTTTCATTATTTCATATACCAAATATGAGCAAAATAAATTGCCTTTGTACGTCGCACCACATTTATTTTTTGTTAAATCTGTGAATCACGATGCCTCTGTTTTATACCTCCCCTTAAGACTTTAAACTGTTATTGAGTTTGAACTTTTTTATCTGCTGGGAAGCTAACAGCACCAGTTTGACATTATTAGCCTTCACATTATTAATTCCTTCTGCTTCAAGTTCATCTAAGTCGCCGCTCATATTGCTATGCGTTTTTTAGATGGGACAGAAGTCGTTAGGAACAGCAGTCTGATAAAGCGAAGGCAGCTGCTCTTGCACACACCAGGCCCAGATCTTCCTTTCTTCTTCGCTCTGATGAAACTGTCCCTCAAGTTTCTGTCCATTTTGTTTGTATTAGAGCACCTGTCAAGATTAAATAGTTATATATATTATTCGTTACAGAAACCTTGGGAGTGGATGTTCAAATGCGGACCTAAAATATTCATACAAACTTGGAAAATCGACTATGTCTAGGATAATTCGTGTAGTACAAGAAGTTATCTCGATGGAATTAAAAGACATTGTGATGCCGCCAGCAGATGAACAAACACGGATTGAAATATCTCAAGGCTTCAACAGTGCGCAAAGTTTCCTCATCGCATCGGTGTTCTCTATGGTTAAGATACCAGAATACAAAATCCAGAATGTTCGCGTAACCCATACTTCAGTTAGAAATAATTTTCTTCTATAGTGCTTTTGGTGTTGTATGACTATCGCTTTATCTGGGTGGAATTTGCTCTTATGGAAAAGACAGCGCGTACAGAATTTTCAGAGGCTCCGTTATACATCAAACACTCACTAAAAATCTTTGCATATACCGAAGCCAAGACCTTTAACAGAAAACCACAGCATGACAGTTCTTTACGTGATCGGAAATGATTCCGCCATTATAATTTGGGCTGATGGAAAGTTTAACGAGTCCCTACGGCAACTATCTTTAGCACGCAGATACGTTGAGTTTACTTTTTGTGTAGCATTTAATAAGTGAAGAATACTACATTGCCCATCAGATGTCAGTGTGGATTGTTCTGGACACACTGCAAAATCTGGCCGAGCAGTTCTAGGCGCTTCAGTCCGGAACCATGCTGCTGCTAAGGTCGCAGGTTCGAATCCTGCCTCAGGCATGGATGTGTGTGATGTCCTTAGGTCAGTTAGGTTTAAGTACTTCTAAGTCTAGGGGACTGATGACCTCAGATGTTAAGTCCCATAGTACTTAGAGCCATTTGAACACTGCAAAATTTATTACAGAACTTCACAACTACATTTGAATAAGTGGTGGAGTAGAACATGAAGGCACCTTTGACGGAAATCTCAGAAATATAAATGCAATGTACGACCCACTTCATCCCCGTACAACGGTCGGTCTAAATTTACCAACTATTTTCTAATGGAGGCAGACTTCAAAATGCACATCATATGATACCAACGAAAGTGTAATTCTTAACAATAACTTTTTTCTTACCCGTACTTTTTTTCATTTTTGAGAGGCATTTGCCTCATAGAAGATAAATACCAATTCTTTCCAAGCTCGCCGTCTCATTATTTTATTTTCTACACAATTCCGAAACTATATTACTAATTTCTGACTTTTTTTTCTATTTCGTCACTCAGTAGCTCGATATCAATATTCTCGACTTCTGTTTCAGTTATTGTCCGCAACGTCCGTCAAAGAAAAAGAAGAGAAACAAAAAATGCTTCTCGTCACGACGGGAACACACGGTCAAGTGAACAGCACACAGGAGCCATCAATCTTTCCAATCGCGTGTCAATGCGCATTGCTCTGCGTCCAGACTCATTTTTCTGTGAACGCTGCGTTAACGTGCGTCACCGCGATCTCATATGATCTGTTGTAAGTTGAATAGTAAAGGTCTAAATGCGCGATCTGAAAACGTGCGTCAGATTTCCGTCATCGGAACTTAGCAATAAGGTTTTTTTTCGTATCCGGTGCTACATCACAAATTTATTGAAGAACAGTTCCATTTTCCACCATAGCCGCTATAAAATCATTGTCATTTATACCAACATCAGGTGATTTCGTCTTTTTGGTATTTACATGTGCTGACTCCTACACCCGTAAATATATACCCGTAAAAATATATAGATGCCATCCGCAAAGGGTGACGAAGTAAATTTACGGGTGGAGGAGGACGCACTTAAAAATGGCAGACGGGCGAAATCAGCTGACAGTGGTATAAAAGACTGTGATTTTATTACAGGCAGAGTGGGAAATGGAATTGCCTTTCAATAGCTTGAAAGTGACTGGCGGAGTACGGATGCAGATGCGGTCAGGAAGTAGAAGGCAGACGAGCGGGGTTTCCCGGCTGGCCACGTGCTTCCCTGGGAACGAGTGCCAGGCTGCGGACACGAGTGGACAGCGCAGGTGTGGTCCAGGAAGTGCTGCGGAGTCCCGGTGCGGGGGGCGCAGGGCAAACACCGTAATCCGCGACTCCCCCACACGTCCGGCCGCCCCTTCCGCCGGCCCCTCGTCATCACAGCTTCTGTCTCTCCCTCTAGCGCAAGACGGCACACACCCTCCAGGGGAATAATGAAAGGCAGTTGCAGTCGGCGGGATAACCGTTACTTTCTGTATCGAATATGCGGAAAACTGGCTCCCCTACTGACAAAATGTCGTCGGAGGGTCCCCGTGATTGTAAAAAGCCCTCTGCATCTACGTCTGTATGGTTACTCTGCAAATCACACTTACTCGTTTGGTAGAGGGTTGATAGAACTAATTTCAGACTATTTCTCAACCGTTCCACTCTCGCACAGCACGTGGGAAAAACAAACATCTATATCTTCCCGCTCGAGTCTGACTTCTCTTTGTTGTTTCTTCCTATGTACAGGGTGTTTCACAATGTTGTAAAGACTTCTGATTTGAATAACGCTTTCTAAATACAAAATACAGCGACGGTGGCGTCGTCGACTAGTAGTGATGAGTGTCAAGTTTCATGCCTTATACAGGTTAGTAATTTTGTTGTACTAGTCGAAGCAGCTAAGTGCTTTCGCACTGGAGTGCTATTTTCGCCACGGTGAGTCCAAAGTGCCTTTCGTAAGCATCTCAAGATCCAGCTGCGATATCCAATTCCTGCTAGTGGAATAATGTTGAGTTGGGTAATAAAATCCGTGCAACTGCCAATAAGTCGAACCGAAAGTCAACCGGCCCTCGTACAATCGTCCGAACTCCCGAGAACAGGCCCTGCTCGCCTGATGGAACTGTGCCAGACTTGCCTATGGGGTTACTGGAAGGCGAGAGTGTACTCCGGCCAGCTGAAGGCTCTCAGCTCTATGGGACTTAACATCTGAGGTCATCAGTCCCCTAGAACTTAGAACCTAACTAACCTAAGGACATCACACACATCCAAGCTGATAAGGTTGCAAAAAAAAAAAAAAAAAAAAAAAAAAAAAAAAAAAAAATGGTTCAAATGGCTCTGACCACTATGGGACTTAACATGTGAGGTCATAAGTCCTCTAGAACTTTGAACTACTTAAACCCAACTAACCTAAGGACATCACACACATCCATGCCCGAGGCAGGATTCGAACATGCGACCGTAGCGGTCGCGTGGTCCTCGACTGAAGCACCTAGAACCGCTCGGCCACACCGGCCGGCGATAAGGTTGCAACAGTTAAAATATCGAATTCGCGATGTAATTTCTAGACTTCCTCCAGTATATCCGAAGGATGTGTTCAAAAGCTGGTAAAACACCTCAAGCATTGCGTAGCCACGAATCAGCGTCATTTTTCCGACGTAGTATTTCATAAGCAAACTTGAATAAATGTTGCTTGCGCTAAACGTCTTTACTTCGTGATTAGTTTGTATGTTATTCAAATTTGAAATCATAAAAAACTGTGAAACAACACGTAGATGGTAGTCAATAACATTTTTTAGCATTCGATGAAGAATCTAGGTGATTTAAATTTGTGAAAAGGTCTCGCTGAAATGAAAACTGTTTTCCCTTTAATGCTGGCCACCCCAACGCGCTTATCACATGCTTGACACTCTCTCCCCTATTTCGCAATAATTCAACACGGGCTAGCCTTCTGAGAACTTTTCGATGTCCTGCGGCAATCGTATCTGGTAAAGATCCCATACCGCGTAGCGGTACTCTATAAGAAGAGGGGCAGCGTAGTGTAGGCAGTGTCTTTACTAGATTTGTTGCACCTTGTAAGTTTTCTGCCAACAGAACTCAGTCTTTGGTTCGCGTTACCCACAACATTTTCTGTGTGATGGTTCCAGTCTACGTTGTTGGCAACTGTAATCCCTAGGTATTTAGTTTAGTCGACAGTTTTCAGATATGCGTAATTTATCGTGTAACCGAAATTCAAAGGAATTTTTTTAGTACTCGTGCGGAGGTCCTCACACTTTTTGTAGTTCAGGATGAACGCTATTTTTCATATCATGCAGATACCTTGTCTATATAATTCAGTTATTTGTTTTGATCATCTGAAGACTTCATGGACGGTGCAAGGCAGCATCATCTGCAAACAGCCTAAGAGGACTGCTTAGATTGTGTCGTAAATCGTTTATATATCTTAAGAACAACGGAGGACCCGAAACACTTCCTTGGGAAATCGCAGATATAACCTGTGCAACTTTGCACTCTTTCGGTATGGATCTTTCGTCGAGGGCGTGGTTGTAACGAGTATGATTACATGTGTGGTACAGAGTACAAGGATGTCTATCTTGTCGCTTAACTTAAATGTCTTTCACTAGCGGTGTGAAGTGTGTCAAAGATGAAACCGTACGTATTAAACTAAGCAATCGCCCTGTTTACCAACCTGTACCTGAACATCACACATACGAACAAAGTTGCCTGTAAACGAACTTCTTCTATATAATTTCGATGGAAATAGTGCATATTATTTATGGCCATGTAATTACCAAACTAAATAAAGAAGTAACACAAAACCGGACAAGGAAACAACCAACAGAGTGTGAAGTGGTAAGTAAGAGTCACACTAGTCCTTGAGGCACATGACATTATTATTATTATTTCTTTACTTTCTCACACGTTAAGTCTGGTTAAAAATGGAAAGTGACGCGGACCTTGATCAAGCGTCACTTCCTTTTAACTGTACGGTATATGTTATATTGCATTTAGGAACTTTCGGGTAATTGAACATGTATCAATACTTACGGATTTCTGTAGTTGTACATATAAGTTTGGATGTAGCTGTATTGCATTGATGTACTGGTGGATATTGTGTGGTATGACTCCTGTAGTTGATAGTATAATTGGTATAATGTCAACTTTATCCTGATGCCACATGTCCTTGACTTCCTCAGCCAGTTGGATGTATTTTTCCATTTTTTATCCTGTTTTCTTTTGTATATTTGTTGTATTGGGTATGGATATTTCGATTAGTTGTGTTAATTTCTTCTTTTTATTGGTGAGTATGATGTCAGGTTTGTTATGTGGCGTTGTTTTATCTGTTATAATGGTTCAGTTCCAGTATTATTTGTATTCATCATTCTCCAGTACATTTTGTGGTGCATACTTGTATGTGGGAATGTGTTGTTTTATAAGTTTATGTTGTAAGGCAAGCTGTTGATGTATTATTTTTGCTACATTGTCATGTCTTCTGGGGTATTCTGTATTTGCTAGTATTGTACACCCGCTTGTGATGTGATCTACTGTTTCTATTTGTTGTTTGCAAAGTCTGCATTTATCTGTTGTAGTATTGGGATCTTTAATAATATGCTTGCTGTAATATCTGGTGTTCATTGTTTGATCCTGTATTGCAATCATGAATCCTTCCGTCTCACTGTATATATTGCCTTTTCTTAGCCATGCGTTGGATGCGTCTTGATCGATGTGTGGCTGTGTTAGATGATACGGGTGCTTGCCATGTAGTGTTTTCTTTTTCCAATTTACTTTCTTCGTATCTGTTGATGTTATGTGATCTAAAGGGTTGTAGAAGTGGTTATGAAATTGCAGTGGTGTAGCCGATGTATTTATATGAGTGATTGCTTTGTGTATTTTGCTAGTTTCTGCTCGTTCTAGAAAGAATTTTCTTAAATTGTCTACCGGTCCATAATGTAGGTTTTTTATGTCGATAAATCCCCTTCCTCCTTCCTTTCTGCATAATGTGAATGTTTCAGTTGCTGAATGTATGTGATGTATTCTATATTTGTGGCACTGTGATCGTGTAAGTGTATTGAGTGCTTCTAGGTCTGTGTTACTCTATTTCACTACTCCAAATGAGTAGGTCAATATTGGTATAGCATAAGTATTTATAGCTTTTGTCTTGTTTCTTGCTGTCAGTTCTGTTTTCAGTATTTTTGTTAGTCTTTGTCTACATTTTTCTTTTAGTTCTTCTTTAATATTTGTATTATCTATTCCTCTTTTTTGTCTGTATTCTAGATATTTATAGGCATCTGTTTTTTCCATCGCTTCTATGCAGTCGCTGTGGTTATCCAATATGTAATCTTCCTGTTTAGTGTGTTTTCCCTTGACTATGCTATTTTTCTTACATTTGCCTGTTCCAAAAGCCATTTTTATATCATTGCTGAATACTTCTGTTATCTTTAGTAATTGGTTGAGTTGTTGATTTGTTGCTGCCAGTAGTTTTAGATCATCCATGTATAGCAAATGTGTGATTTTGTGTGGGTATGTTCCAGTAATATTGTATCCATAATTTGGATTATCTAGCATGTTGGATAGTGGGTTCAGAGCAAGGCAGAACCAGAAAGGACTTAATGAGTCTCCTTGATATATTCCACGCTTAATCTGTATTGGCTGTGATGTGATATTATTTGAATTTGATTGGATATTAAGTGTGGTTTTCCAATTTTTCATTACTATGTTTAGGAACTGTATCAATTTAGGATCTACTTTGTATATTTCCAATATTTGTAGTAACCATGAGTGGGGTACACTATCAAAAGCTTTTTGGTAATCAATGTATGCGTAGTGTAGCGACCTTTGTTTAGTTTTAGCTTGATATGCCACCTCTGCATCTATTATCAGTTGCTCTTTACATCCTCGTGCTCCTTTGCAACAGTCTTTTTGTTCTTCATTTATAATTTTGTTCTGTGTTGTATGTGTCATTAATTTCTGTGTAATGACTGAAGTTAATATTTTGTATTTTGTTGGTAGGCATGTTATGGGGCGATATTTAGCTGGGTTTGCTGTGTCTGCTTGATCTTTAGGTTTGAGATAAGTTATTCCATGTATAAGTGTGTCAGGGAATGTGTATGTGTTTGCAATGTAACTGTTAAATAATTTAGTTAGATGTGAATGTGTTGAGGTGAATTTCTTTAGCCAGAAATTTGCTTTTCCAGGGGCTTTCCAATTGTGAGTAGAATTAATTGCTTGGGTGACTTCATGTTGCAAAATCATCACTTCAGGCATCCGTGGTATCATCTTGTATGAGTCTGTTTCTGCTTGTATTCACCGTGCATGCCTGTTATGTTGTACCGGGTTTGACCATATGTTGCTCCAGAAGTGTTCCATGTCTGTTATGTTTGGTGGATTGTCTATTTTAATGTGTGTGTTATCTATTGTCTGGTAAAATTTCTTTTGGTTTGTGTTGAATGTTTGGTTTTGTTTCCTTCTACTTTCACTTTTTTTGTATCTTCTAAGTCGTTTGGCCAATGCTTGTAATTTCTGCTTCTTTTCATCTAATTGCTCTATCGCTTCTTGTTGAGAGATTTTACCTAACCTTTTTGGTTTTTTTTCTGACATTTCATTTCTTATAAATTGTGTTAGCTGTCCGATGTCTTTTCTCAGTTTTTCTATTCTGATCTGTAGCCTGTGTTGCCATGCTGGTTTTGTGGGTTTCTTGTGTGTGTTGGTTGGTTCTGATCTCTGCCTAGTGTGTATATTTAGTGTAGTGAGTGCTCCTCTATAAACCAGTAGTTGTAACTCTTCCATAGTTGTGTTTTCATTTATTTTGTTGTGTATGATTGTGTTGATAGTTTTTATTGTTGATTCGACTTGTGGGTTATTTGGCGGTCTATGCAAGAATGGTCTAATGTCTGTATTTGTGTCTTTGTATTCTATATATGTCAGCTGAAATTTTTCTTCTATATCTAACATGTGTGTCACTTCGTGTTCTGTTTGTGCTTGTTCTGGTGGCTGTCTTAAGATTTCGTTTTCCTCTGATTGTTTAATTGATGCGTGTTGTTCTTTGTTTGTTTGCTCTGGGATGTTTGAGTCCATTACTGTATTTTCTTCTTCTTCTGATTGCACATTATTTTGTTCTAGTATTTGTTGTACTTGTTGTTTGATGTTTTCTAATTCTGACTGGGGTATCCTGTTATTTTTGATTATTACACGGATCTGATCAGCTAGTCGTTGTTCTGTTAAAATTTTTAATTCTGGATATCTGGTAATAAATGTTCTGTATACTTGTGATCTGTATCCAGTTGTGTTGGTTCCTAGGTTTGTTGCTTGGTAATAACAGAACATGAGGTGTCGATTAACTTCATCTGACCATCTCATCCTCTGTCTGTTTTCCTTCTAGGGTGGTTGCAGGAAGCATATTCTGCAAAACACCTCTCTTTGGATTTAAATCATTTTCCAGTTGGCTAGCAGTGTCGTTACCGTTGTGGGCGGGCATAGGGTTCAAGCGTCGTCCCCGACCATGACGGCGCTTGTCCGAGGCTTCTTTAGTTCTGTCCTGAACCAACTAATCACACTAAAAGGGGGGTTAGCCCTATTAGTGGTTTGTTCTTTTCGTCGTCTTTTACGACTGGCAGAACATACCGGAGGCCTATTCTTTTCCAGGGCCTCCACGGGAATTGTTATTATTACTATTATTATAATTATTATTATTATTACCATAAGAAACTTGTGTTTCGTACGGACGATCTCTCACACGTCAGTGTTCCTCTACTTGCCGAAGAATATTAATATACGTTTCTGACATATGTAGTTTGATGATGACTACAGATGCTGTAGGTATTTCGAAGACATGTTTAAACATATAAAAAGAACCTTTTCATCTATAAACAGGAGTGGCTTTTTCGGAAATACCATAGTATGGCATTTTATTTACCTTTCTGTAACTATTTTGGTCCGAAGCTCAGTATCAAGCCTGACATGTATCTGCTGCTCACATACTACATGGTAAACCGACAAGATTGTTGACATACGGTATCCAGTGTATACGTGCCTTCTTGTGACATGTGCTACGAGAGTGACTATCGGGTACCTCACTGAAGACGATCTTGATGGTTTACATACACACATGAAATATTTCATGACGAGGGCGGAAATTTTTCGCTTCAGCTGTGAGGAGTTGATTAGTTATAGTTAGATCAAGTATGTCTGTGTTTTTCGATCAGGTCTGCTTTTTATGGTCATAATTTGTTTTGACGTATTCACAGTCATTTAACACGATTAGTGTCCGAAGGAAGATTGACAGGAACCAATACACTCGAGTGCCGTTCTAGGCGCAGTTCCGGTGCATACTTTAGTCGCACTAGAAATATTTGAATCTCATACAGAAACTCTGAGCAATTATTATAAAGAATAACATGAACGATCAATACGAACATGAACGATGAATATCTAGCGACGATCTACGTCAATTTATATAGTTAAATTCGCCTCTTAAAGTATTTTACTGAAAAAATTACCTTGACATACCTAACAGTCAAAGCAAGATTCGTTGCCTTTTGCCGTAGTGTTTGCTGCTTGGTATGGATAAAAATGTAAATATCTTATGACCTTTATTGGTTCAAATGGTTCAAATGGCTCTGAGCACTATGGGACTCAACTGCTGTGGTCATAAGTCCCCTGGAACTTAGAACTACTTAAACCTAACTAACCTAAGGACAGCACACAACACCCAGCCATCACGAGGCAGAGAAAATCCCTGTCCCCGCCGGAAATCGAACCCGGGAACCCGGGCATGGGAAGCGAGAACGCTACCGCACGACCACGAGATGCGGGCTGACCTTTATTGACCGAAAGTAGTTGAAGGAATATAAATAAAATTAGTTACAGCTACTGAGAAACAAATGAATGCCTTTTCTGTTATTTGTAAAAGCTGCTGAGAACAAAACGAACAGAGATTAGACATACACCAATACTCTTTCTACTCACCCTGACTTACGTTTCCTTGTGTCTCCGTAAAACGTTCAAGGGCAGTACTATATAGCATCAAACACAGAAAATGGAGGACGTTGTTTAGTTTACCTTGCCTCTCTTTAGTACACATTTCACAACACACCGAAACGCCATACAAGCAATAGAAGTTGACACGACGCGCTGTTGGAGACTACCCGATTCGCTGGTACATGGCGACACAGGACATCAGCACTCACGCACCCATGTCTCGACCATAAGCACGACGTACTTCCTCCGACAACTCACTGTACAAATGTACGGACCGGAGGCGCCAACCAGCAAAAGACTGTCGGATTGTCAGTAGTACGATGCTATATGTTACAGATTTTGGAATTTGCTTCAGTTTCACTATTTTACCTTCATTCTTGAAGACTGATACGGTAGCAAGGAAATTTCGTTTTGCCGTCGAAAATCTTTTTTATAAATCCGTAAGAGCCAAATAAGAAGTTGGTTTGGGAAATGCCTTTCATAGCCTTTAAGCAGCTTTACATAAACTGATATTTAAAGCTATTTACCGATCTTACACCACCACAAGGTTGTTTCATCGAATTTATTAACGTGTACTGGAGCACTAATAATGTAGCCATCCTCATGTATATTCATGGCGAATGCTTGAGCACAATCTGTTACTGCAGCAAAGTGCGAAGGAATCAGACTACTTGTGAAAGGCAGTTTTTAATAGGGGAGACCTGACATGGTTAATTATTTTCGTTATGTAATTCTAAGAAATCAGCAGTGCGTGCAATATCAGTCAACTTTATCTTGTGCGGAAGTATAAAATAATTAAGGACACATATTTTGCGTGAAGACAGGGAGTTTAGCTGTGTTTGACAATAGCCAAACCGTCGTTAACAGCTTTACTTCATATAGAGTAAGAGTACTAGTAACAGCAGTAAATAATTAAGATATGAAAACTTAAAAGGTAAGTATTTAAAAAACGGAGAACCAACTAATAATTCCCACCTGTGTCACACTTTCTCTGTCTTAAATCGTCGATACGCAACATTCTGCGTAGGAGCAAAAGTTTTCTGATAATTTCTGAAATCTTGGAGCGTCGAAACTGGCAAAGTGACTCCTAATTTTAAGGAAGACATTCTGGCAATAGTAAAAATTATTTCAAATACTATTAGAGTGGAATACGAACTTCATTCTGTTTGTCTTCAAAGGTTTACCTGAGGAAGTTCAAGTCATGCGCAAAGCTTCCTTCGTTTCTTATTCGGTCTGAGCCATTTCCTGTGTCAAGAAACTTGACGTCGACCAAGGGCTAAACCCTACCCAATGGAATGTAACGCCTATAATCACTTTAACAAGGCACTCAATCCCATTATTCAAACATTAACAATATTCGGTGCGTTAAAAGTGCGAACGTTAGAAGCGCCGTAAAATTAATTTGGTATTCTGGTGTTCGTCGTATTTATTGAGTCATCTTAAAAATGTCTGACGTGAGGAACGTTCATTATATATCAGAGTTAAAACGTTATCTTATCTACTAGTATGGCAATTCATAGCTTCCCATTACTTATTTGTCTAGGCAGCTGAATTCAGACAGGTTCGTACTAATAAATTCTATTTTGAAATGTAAATTTTCTTTGCTAGATATTTTATAGTGAAATATTATGCATATAATCGAGTTGTGATAGTTTAAACGATAATAAAGGGAGATATTTCATCTAGTAAGAACCAGCAATCTGGTTATCACGTGAAACGGACTGAACTCGTTTAGAAACGACTGTGCTTACTATTACTGCAAACGATATGTTTTTGTTTTGTTTTGTATTAGCTTTGACAATGACATTGCTAATAAGGAACTACTTTATGAAGGAAAAAAAGAACTGAAATTCTCCCTTTCTCGTGTTAGTTGTCAAAACGTGCAGGGAGATCACATCTAGAGTATTTAAAATATCTTAGTTACAAACCCGCTCACAAACATACTGAGAAATTACTTATACCGGGAGAACTAAAAGAAAAAAAATGAAAAATTAATTTATCGAAATATATTGCCTACAGTGCATGTGATTGAAACAGAAAGGCTGATAAAGAAACAGGATTCTGTTAGCAATGGATTTTTTCTCCTAAATTAGTTGCACTAAGATGTCCGGGAATTACAACCAGCTGTTTAAACCGACGTATTAGATGGTGCAAACTGAACTGCAACTACTCCACAATACAGAGTATTATTCAACTGAAGAGCCTCCATCAGTGAAAAACGTAAATTATCACGAAATAACTTTTTCTCAATCTGCTTCTGTGACTGTAATCCCTTCCCAACTAGCCAACCCTAATCTACGATAGAATGTATTTTAGGTACTCCCCTAAGAATAGTTAAAATCGTGTTCTATGTGCGCACGAATTTCAGTCTCCAGGAAAATAATAAGACAGCCCCCGTTATCCATATATGTGAATGATTCGTCCGATACAGTGGGCTGCAAATAGAGACTGAGGAGACACGATGCTGTTTTGTAAAGAAAGTGTTGTGGTTGAGTGACTGCGGGGGATTTGAAATAACTAGGACAGAATGTCTATTTGGTGTTATACATAGCACTTTGATGCAAATTAGGATAAATCAAAATAAAAGCGGATAGGTAGGAGAAACACTCCTATAATGTTTGAACACTATATTAGTGGTATAGGCATGACTCAGTGACGTCAATTAAATATCTAAACGTCACGTTGTGAAACAACAAGAAGTGGAACGAGCGCCATGTCCGTATCTACGTGCAGGGCATTTCGGCTGTAGTCTATGGAGCCTCACCACTAAGGGGCCTGCACCACAAACATTTACAATTTAAAAGTCTTTGTTTTAATTCTGTGGTGTGGGATCTCATAATTGTCGAAGACGTAGACGTTGTTATTTTATCTTGGCTAATTCGGCTGAATTGAGTGAGCACTCACCTTTGAAACCTCCCTCTCTCCCTTGTGTCAAATTCCTAGTGGATCCCAGTCAAAGAGTTGTCGTTTAGCTGCCAAAATCACCGGGGCTTTAAAAAATGAATGTTTATGGAATTTTGGCAGTTAGGGGTGAGTATGATTTCTAGCAAAACAGTTTCGTTCCATATATCATTTCAACAAAATTCATTTCGCGAAACATAACTTATAAGATTATATGACCACCGCGAGCGTTTTAATAGAAAATTCAAAAGTCAAATAAAAATATGTATTTAAAAATGCGAATGTAATAACTGTACTCCTGCCAACTGGAATAAACTTCAAAATTCACTCAGGACCCAATTACAGCGTTTTAAGGGCTGTATGCACCATTTTAGCGCATTTCACACAACCGCTTTGACGGATGTAGCCATCATTATAGGCGAATAACAACAACGTAACAGCAAAAAAAAAGGTACCACTCTAATTATACTTTTTTATATTTTTATGTCTAATCTATTATTTCTGGCCACCATAAAATACAATCTGTTCGTCGTAAAAAGAAAGATTTTTTTAATCTCAACAATTCATTAAATTATAAATTGCAAAGTAACATTGTATATCTTTAAATAACAAACCTTCAATGCTGCGTTGTAGAATATTAATTCTAAAATTGCCCTAACATGCTATTTCTTCGGTTTAGTTGTAACAAAATCTCTTGTGGCTGTACCCACACCACAGATTCAGTAAGGGCTCCATAGATTCTAGATATCTGATGACCACGTAAGGTATGTTGCAACTATAAACGAGGTCGCACGGAACACTTGTGCAACCAATTTTCTAGTGTTCGAGTGTTAATGATCCCCACTAGGCCAGATTACATGAAGACATCGAAACAATTGAGAGGCGTGTCAGTAGATCAGCAGGTGGTTCGGTCAGTACGGGTGTTGCGGAAACGCTCTGTGGTCTTACGAGTGGACCATGTGGCAATACATTTCTAATTTTTTATATTTATGGTAAGTCCGCAGCTCGTGGTCGTGCGGTAGCGTTCTCGCTTCCCACGCCCGGGCTTCCGGGTTCGATTCCCGGCGGGGTCAGGGATTTTCTCTGCCTCGTGATGACTGGGTGTTGTGTGCTGTCCTTAGGTTAGTTAGTTTTAAGTAGTTCTAAGTTCTAGGAGCCAGTCATGACAAAACTCTACCATCTGGTCAGCAAGATGTATGAGACAGGCGAAATACCCTCAGACTTCAAGAAGAATATAATAATTCCAATCCCAAAGAAAGCAGATGTTGACTGATGTGATAATTACCGAACTATCAGTTTAATAAGTCACAGCTGCAAAATACTAACGCGAATTCTTTACAGACGAATGGAAAAACTGGTAGAAGCGGACCTCGGGGAAGATCAGTTTGGATTCCGTAGAAATGTTGGAACATGTGAGGCAATACTAACCTTACGACTTATCTTAGAAGAAAGATTAAAAAAAGGCAAACCTACGTTTCTAGCATTTGTAGACTTAGAGAAAGCTTTTGAAAATGTTAACTGGAATACTCTCTTTCAAATTCTGAAGGTGGCAGGGGTAAAATACAGGGAGCGAAAGGCTATTTACAGTTTGCACAGAAACCAGATGGCAGTTATAAGAGTCGAGGGGCATGAAAGGGAAGCAGTGGTTGGGAAGGGAGTGAGACAGGGTTGTAGCCTCTCCACGATGTTATTCAATCTGTATATTGAGCAAGCAGTAAAGGAAACAAAAGAAAAATTCGGAGTAGGTATTAAAATTCATGGAGAAGAAGTAAAAACTTTGAGGTTCGCCGATGACATTGTAATTCTGTCAGAGACAGCAAAGGACTTGGAAGAGCAGTTGAACGGAATGGACAGTGTCTTGAAAGGAGGATATAAGATGAACATCAACAAAAGCAAAACGAGGATATTGGAATGTAGTCAAATTAAATCGGGTGATGCTGAGGGAATTAGATTAGGAAATGAGACACTTAAAGTAGTAAAGGAGTTTTGCTATTTGGGGAGCAGAATAACTGATGATGGTCGAAGTAGAGAGGATATAAAATGTAGACTGGCAATGGCAAGGAAAGCGTTTCTGAAGAATAGAAATTTGTTAACATCGAATAGAGATTTAGGTGTCAGGAAGTCGTTTCTGAAAGTATTTGTATGGAGTGTAGCCATGTATGGAAGTGAAACATGGACAATAAATAGTTTGGACAAGAAGAGAAGGGAAGCTTTCGAAATGTGGTGCTACAGAAGATTGTTGAAGATTAGGTGGGTAGATCACGTAACTAATGAGGAGGTATTGAATAGGATTGGGGAGAAGAGAAGTTTGTGGCACAACTTGACTAGAAGAAGGGATCGGTTGGTAGGACATGTCCTGAGGTATCAAGGGATCACAAATTTAGCAGTGGAGGGCAGCGTGGAGGGTAAAAATCGCAGAGGGAGACCAAGAGATGAATACACTAAGCAGATTCAGAAGGATGTAGGTTGCAGTAGGTACTGGGAGATGAAGAAGCTTGCTCAGGATAGAGCAGCATGGAGAGCTGCATCAAACCAGTCTCAGGACTTAAGACCACAACAATAACAATAAGTTCTAGGGGACTGATGACCATAGATGTTAAGTTCCATAGCGCTCAGAGCCATTTGAACCATATTTATGGTACATGAAGTTCAGAAGTCAAATATTAGCCTCCCAAAATTGTTAGATACAACTCTTAGAAATGCTCGAGATAATTGACTTTAAAGTCACCCGACCGTCGTTAATTTGTTAAAGCAAGGACGATTTTTTTCTGCAGGCCACGTGGCTGTGTGGTAGGATGTTCGCCTGCTATGTGGTGATTTTAGGTTCGATTATCGGCTGATGCAAACTTTTAAACAGAGGCGCATGTTCTGCTAGCAAATCCCTGAAGTTTAAAACAAATAAAGATGAAAAAAAGCAGCGACCGATACTGGTAATCGCTGGTTCGAGCCTCGTTTCGGTCATTATTCTTTGTTTTTTTTTCGTTCATTTCGAACATCTACGTCATTTAAATTTAAAATTCATCAAATATCTGCTAATTAATAGATATGTAATTGTCATTTTTATGAAAAATGTACGTATTCTTATTTCTGATTATGTATCGTATACAAAAATACGGTTTTCGTTGCAAATATCAGTTCTTAATTACTGATCTCTTACAAGGGATTCTTTAAGTTAAAAAAACATTAAAAATTAAATCCTTTTCAGCATTACGTATTTTACGCTTCAGGGAAATGTGCATGCAACGTGCACCTTTGTTTAAAACTGTGAATAGCTGGGAATTGAAAGAACTGAACACAAGTAGTAGCCCATTCTACCACACACCCACAAGGCCTGTCGAGAAAAGTCGACCTTACTTTAGCATATTAAAGATGGCTGAAAACTTCAAAGTCGATTACCTCGAGAAATTTTGGGAGTTGCATCAAACTGCTTTTGCAGATATATTTTTTGGTTCTGTACTCCTCGTACCATTTATACAAAGAAATACAAAAATTCGATTTCCCTGTGGCTCACTTGTTCGATGGGAATCCTCGGATGGAAGGAGAGTATTTTTTCTTTTTTTCGTGGAATGCTGCTGAAGTAGATTAAAGAACGAGCATTTCTGGCAGACTAAAGAACAATTCTACTGCCTCCGACAGTTATTTCGGGCTTGTACTGAGACACAGAGGCGGAGTAATTTTTCTCTCGCTCCGTCTGCGAGTGGAAGAGAAAAGGGAATGACTAGCAACGGCACAAATTACTCTCTGCCACACACTGTACAGTGATTTCCGGAGTATGTATTGAGATGTATATATAACAGGTCATCATAAAGTTTCCGTTCGAGGTCCATACAGTCCAGAATCGGTAGGCCAATCAGGCAAACTCATCGTGAAAAGTGAGATGATCGTCCCACTGACGAACCAGGTTAAGATACCCGTTTCGTAAAACACCGTGTACTGCTGCGTAAAGAAACCGATAATTACCTCCTGCCCGTCGTCGTCCGAAAAGAATCGTCGACCCTTCAAGGCCTTTTTTAAGGGGCCGCATGCGTGATAATCGCACGTGGAGAGATCAGGAATACAGGGCGGGTGCCTGAGTCTCCCATTTCAGTTGGCGTAACTTCTGCGTTACGATGATGATGAGGCTGGCCTCTCAGATCGACCAGTGCCTTGTGTCGAATCGCGACCAGCACGGAACTTGGCGCACCATTCCACAACGGTGGTTTTCGACAAATATTTTGCTCCATACATATTTTTCATTCTCCGATGGATGTTTATCGGTGTTTCTTCATTGGCAGCCAAGAAAACGATAACAGCACGTTGGTCTTGTTTCGACGCATTTGGTAATAACGTTGCCATTGTTCACGTGTCCGCATTTACCGTACGCATGGCAGAAAGACACAAATGCTACAGTAACACCTTGCCTACATGTCGGGGCTTATGTACCCCCATCGGAGTCGCGCTACGTTGCATATTCGCTGCAGCAACGTCCTCAAGCGGAAACTTCTTGATCGGACGTCATACGCTGTATGCCTTGTTAGATGTAAAAGAGGGCCTGATGTCGCCTATCTTTTCAGATGACAGAATTCATTAGAAACGCAAAGAACAATATAATGTACAATCTACTGTATTAATTTATTTCGTTAACCAGGTTTATCTTAAAAGGCCATCATCAGACTTAAGTCAGTGACAATCCGATGCGACCCTAAAGCCCACCACCTGCCGTTCATTAGCTTTCGGAGTAGAGAACTAAATACAGACACATAGACTGCATCTGAATATGGACTGGCTTCCAACAACGGTATGGTTTCAGAGGAATAAATACGGCAATAATAAAGGTAAATATTAAACAAGCTTATCACTTTTCCTGGTCCTGAGATTAGTCCTAACAGCATTTCGACAGTGAGTTTTGGGATGGAGTCTAAGATCTGATGAGAACGGAAAAGAGTGGGACATATTCTTAATTCGTTTGGAGCGAGTGCACGAGCATGTGGAAACTGTAAGTTGTGTTGGACGGTCTGCAGTTTGAACCACAATCTTCAGTAAGTTGGAGTGCAGGCTGTTTCGGTATGTTATCTATTCTTTCAACGAAGGGCACGTGCCACCTGGCGAAAATATGAGCAAGTTGGCTGAATTGCATCTTTTGTAAATCAGCCCTACATTCCCATTCTGCTGTTATTACTCACTTAATCGAGGAGAAATTCTCTGCACAATTACATTGGTGATTAAGATAAAAGTAGTCCTGAAAATATTCGTAGGTCTGACAAGAAATAAATTATCTTGGTTAATGTACAGGACAATTGCTCTTGGTGGAAGATGTGGGAACGGCCGCGTTTGACGTTCATGTGTGCGCGATGTGTCAAGTTGTCAGCCAAGTGAGTCAGCCCTGTCTGAGGTTTGGCTACAATAGCATTACAGGCTTCTGTTATTTCGGCCATCCTGTACCGCTGTACGGGAATACAATTTTTTGACTGTCCAGGATGTCCACCTTGGGATATGGTCATGTGCTTAACAGCGCACATAGCTGCGGCCAGGAGACAACAACAGTACTTGAATGACGGACGCGCAAATCAAAGTCCGGCCCATCCTCATGGTGTGATTGGAAAACACAACCCTGCTGCTAGACTTATCGGATCTGAGTAACTATGTAAATCCCTTGCAACGTCTTATTCGCTGTTTCTTGAGCCAGTAACTACAAAAATATCGAGTTACCTTCGCGTTGTTAAAGGCTGCTCGATTCATGAAAAGTCGATCGCTGAAATTATGTGAACCAGATTGACCATTGAATTTCCAAACTGTGACGATAATCCAGCAATATACTTATAGCCTCAACAAGTGACATGAGAATATTAATTTAAATGTTATTATTTTCACAATTTGTATTTTAATGATAACGTATAACTTAATAATGTCATTTGATTGATTGCGGCCACAAGGTCGCAAATATTGTTAGCAGATTTAGACCAAAATAAGACAACTTTCGTTTGGCAGGCATTGCCTCGCAGCTTCAGTATGTATGAGTAATGGCATTTTGTGGCCACTGAGGTTGCTCTATTGCCGATAATGTTTTATTTTGGTACTGGTTTTAGCCTAGCGACTACTCATCTAGCAATCATGTCTCAGAGAACAACTGTTTACGTAAGTGGCTATATCGCGTCACTAGTTTGACCAATATCGGATGCCTACCTACCTGACATTGTACAGTTGTCTATATAATCACTTGCTGTCTATCGTATGCTTCTACCAAATAATGGTCTCTTGACCTAAGATAGTAGCAAAATGAAATATCATCAGCACAGCGGTTATGGTGGTTTGAAACTGTCAATCTCATACAAGAAATGTACTTCCCTAAAAATGTTCTGTGTATACAAGAAGGAGTAATAGGAATTTCCAAAGATATTAAATCTGTTATTGAGTTCCAAATCATTCAGGAATTTTGCTTTGCCACAATGTATGACACACAAGTATTTGCTGGAATTATTTAAATTAATTATCAAAATCAGTTACTGAGTTATATATTTCGTGAAACCAAATTTCTGTGTCAGCACTTGAATTAAACATTTTATGGTAAGCATAGTGACTTTTCTTTACAACTCAGTCTAGAGAGGTATATAAACTTTTAAATGACAAATTTCTTAAGAACAGCGTTTTTTGTTTTTTGGTTTGTTTTGGTTTTCTTTATTTCTTGATTTGTACTGACTATGTACATTTGATGCTGAGCTTTTACAGTGCTTTAGAGTAGTACAAAATAGTCAAATGCCATCTGTAGTAACTGAAGCTCGAATTGAACGAAGTAAGGTACGATAATGGAAAACAATGTAAGAATACTACACGTTGACTTCATAGTAAAGGTTCCATCAGTTGCAGGATGAAGCTCCGACACTGACGATGAAGCTGTCAGTGAAAGTGACATTATAGCCTTATGAAAGACGCAGTTGCTATGGCAGTCGACATAAATTATTACTCAACATTCCAATCGGATAGCAGTCAACATATTGAGTAACGGAACTCGGAATTCATTGCTCAGCGGAAAATAATGGAGGTCACTAGTTCAGTTGTTGATCAACACATTCTACTACGTCGATACAAAGTATCTGTGACACTAAGGCTGTCTTAACCGAATGCACTCGAAATTCGTTACTAGTGACTTTTACAGTCACGAGCAAGCGTTATAGTTTGGTGATTTCGTGCAAGTTTTTTCTTTTTCTTTAATAAAAAATTTTAACTTCACGGATTAGGATCCTCAGACACGGTATCATGAATTCAGAAGTCATATTTTTGTGGAGCCGTGTGTTGTGTGTGCTCCCCGCAGTAAGTCCCGAAATTAAAAAAAAAGAAATAATATAATTCATTAACTTGTTCTTCAGTTGTGGGGTAAACTGTACTGGTAATAGTTTCCTTTCCTTCCAATGAATACATAAAGTTGTCGTGTGCGTTATCAAGTGAAACTCCAAGTGAGAGACAATGTTGAACACCTTCCATTTAGCTAGTTTTTAATTTTGTGCCATCAATGGGTAATTCCACACATCGATTAATTCGTACAGCATGCAAAGTAATGGGATTCACCACAAAGGAGTCCACTATTAAAATATTGCAGTAGAAATTTTTATTTTTCCTTCTTTAACAGCGATCTTGGTGATGGGCTTACGTGCACGCCACATGTAATCTGCTGCGAATTTCTTGCGGAGTACTAATGTGTTAATTATTCAAGGATGTATCAAAACTACTCACATTTTAAAAAATCACAACTTTTGTGTGGCAACCAGAGCCAAAGCTACTTGGTCATGAAACGAGTCACTACATACATAAACAACAGTCGTAATCTGTGCGGCTGATCCCGGCGGAGGTTCGAGTCCTCCCTCGGGCATGGGTGTGTGTGTTTGTCCTTAGGATAATTTAGGTTAAGTAGTGTGTAAGCTTAGGGACTGATGACCTTAGCAGTTAAGTCCCATAAGATTTAAAACTACAAAAAAAAACTACTACAACAGTCGTAATAAAAAAGAGAAACACGAAAAACCAGACATTTGCTAGAAACATACATTACAGCGAAGTCTCTGATCGACTTTGAGGAAATCTTGTACTGAACGAGAGAACCGTGCAGGAAGAAAGTCTTTCAAAACTTTAGGTTTATCGCTCCGATTTATTTAATTTGTGAACATAATGAAAATACAATATGTAGAACACTGTACAATAGCTATGCAGTTATCATCTGAATTCGATCTGTTTCCCGTCTAATTATCAGCGCAAGTCACAGGTCCCTTTCAATGAGTCAACGTTCTTAAATGCAAATAGCGTCAGCTGGCGTACGTAACGAGGTGTTTGTGTTTGATCTGCTAGACGCTTGAACTGCAGTAGCCTATATAAGAAGTTCGTGTACTGACTCTTTGTATCGCTAAAGTACGCATTTTCTGGGCTAAGATTATATTTTTGTATGTGCAGAGTTACCACATAACAGGTACCTTACTTTCGTTAGACCTAAATAACATTTTTGAAAACATTTATGTTTTTTTGTACGTATCATTTTGTGAAGATAAAATTAGAATTCTAAGGACTGTTTAAGTGTTCATTTTCTTAGAAAGTCAAGTATTAAACCCACAGATAAGAGCGCGTACAGCATCAAGCTCGTATAGTATCGTTAACCACACGCGTGTGCGGTAAATCTGTTCTAGCGTTCTTCTCTCCTGAAATTCCACTTTCAACTAGTCTGTCAGAAAAAGAGAACTTTTCACAATATTGACTGTTTTCTGTTTTCAATTATGAGCATTCCCGTGGACGGCAACAAGTTGGTATTGAAAACATGTAACGGGGATGTCTGATTATATCTATGTCTACATTTATAGTCTGCGAATGAGTATGAAGTGCGTCGCCGTGGGTATTCTTTCTGAAGAATACATGAAACGTGTTGTCTTTTGCTTTTGAGTCCTCTCTTTCTTATCCTCAATTTTACAAGTAATGTGGGAGTTCCGCTAAATTTTGACCAAACGCGTTCCACTTTATTTAAAATGCTTTACCAGTGGTAACTGAATCGATTGTGCCTTTGTTTACAAATCGGTTTAACAAAATCACAAAAATTTACCATTTTTAAAATTACTTATTTAATATCACAGTTTTTTGTGGCTTTGTTCCTACATTATTTACATGTGTTCTCTTTCAGACAGGCAACCGTTTTTTAACACACTGTACGGCGCTAGCCACATTATTTTCTCGTTTGTGTGTTTTATATATTTACGCTCACTTTGCATTCCGAACGATCGAAACAAAGTACGTGGAATGAGGTGAAAGTGGGGGTATAAAACACGCAAACGAGAAAATATTGTGGCTAGTGTGGTACAGTGTGTTAAAAATCAGACCCTGTATTTAGGCGAACACACGGAAATAGCTTAGGAACAAAGAAAAGCAAAACGCAAACAGTAATAAAGGCTTAGGACTACTATCGACTATCAGGCAGTACGACGAGCTATCCATGATCGTGGGATTTGTGACAAGCATGTCACCAACCTCTTCAGCCATTTTGACAGTAGATGAATCCTGTTGCGTTAATGCAAGCAGCTCCTCATTTGGCTTCAAGTGGCTGAGTAGGCGTTGTTCCAGACCTCCCTACAACAGAAGAATATCTGAGAAGCTACAGGGAATCGAACCCGCGTCTATCCATACCGAAGGCAGCGACGCTAACCATTCTCTCCCCCCGCCCCCCCCCCCCCCCCCCGATGCATCACCGTTTATCATCAGTGATTCTTTTCGCATGTCGCATGACGTCTTTCAGATTCCATTGATGAGAACTTCACTCGGTTTTTTAAAATTTTTTTTATTACAGAGTCGCGAGTCCCCTGATCAAACCTGCTGAGCTGTCGTGCCGGCGAGAGAATTCAGCTACGGTGGTGGTCGCAACTGTTTGTGATCTCGTTAAGCCGATTTGTAAACAAAACCGCAGTTGTTACATTTACCACTGATGACGCTTTTTAGATTGTGTGAAACGCAGTGGGTCAAAATCAGACTATATAGCCGCAAAAGAAAGGCGTAACTCCTATGCTAATACGAGGGGATTCTGTACGACAGCAGTCCTGTACGTTTTGGATTTATCGTGCGTCGCAGTTTCTGCAAAGTGTCTTCATAGTGCTGCGCATTGACTGTGGTTCCATAGCCGAGGAGCTTGACGAACAGAGGGCCCCTGCAGTCGAAGAACAACTTACCGGAACTTGCGTGAACAGCTTTGGATTTCTTTGGCGTGGGAGATATGGGACGTTTCCATGTTGGTTTTGCCGTTTGCCCTCGGGCTGTCGGAATGCTGTCAGTCGTAATCATCCCATTGCACGATAGCGCCCATTCCCAAACTGCTAATCGGGCGAAGGCTGCATTTCAGTGAATTGGTTGGGAAACACACCAACATCCTCCGTACAGCCCGGATCTTCCACCGTATGATTTTCACATTTTTGACGACCCGAAGGAAGACATACGCGGACGTTGATTTCAGTCGGATGAGGACGTGCAAGAGTGAGTGCGGTTGTGGAGCCGTCAGTGGCCGACCACATTCTACGAAATAGGAATTAATCGTTTCATCTCCCAGTGGAATAAATACCTTAACGCGGGTGGTGATCACTGTGCGCCTGTGTGCGTGCTGCTATTCTAAGCAGATTCTCGCGACATGTTGCTTGCAGTGTTTGTCAGTTAACATTTTTAAACATTTCTGTTAGACTCTCCCGCCAGCCGATCAAACAAACCTGTGACCATTTGTACCAGCTTTCGCTGTATAATGTTAATCTCCCTCGCTAGTCAGACCTGACATGGGTCCCACATATTTGAGCAGCATTCAAGTATGGGCCACACAAATGTTTTATATCTGTCATAATTAAACTGCGGTTTTCCAGTTTTTTGCTGCTCAATGCTAGCGTGGCATCTGTTGTACCTACAACTGGAGGTATGTGCTCGTTCCACTCCATATTTCTGCCTATTTTATAATCTGTAACATAGCTGCGAATTAATTCACTGATCCAGGAAGTACAGAATTTCTTACTTTAATTCAAATCAATGATTATAAAATATTGTCGTCAGACTACCGATTTCGGTTCATAATGGCCATCTTCAGGTCTGATTACAACAGATGAGCCGTTATATTATCTTACTATGATGGAGACAATGTAACATCGTCGTAAGATAGAAACTGAGTTAGTTTGGTATCGTAGAACAGTTATAATAAGACAATGGAGGCAAGGTCATAGTGCCAGGAGAATCAGTATGAACGGCGTTGGTGTTTGCAGTTTGCTGTAACCTGTGTTTACATTTTGATTCTACCAAGCTAACTTTGTTTACATCTTACGACGATACCACTTTGGCTTAATCATATTATTGTAACATAATATTTCATAAGTTTTAATCAGATCTGAACTTGGCGTTATGGACCGAAATCGACAGTCTGATGACAGTTTATTTGTGATCATTGATTGGAATTCAAGCAAGAAGTTTTTTCATACTGTTAGTCTCAAGTGTTTGCGTGAGATAACTGACTTGGTCGTGACTCATTACTTCTCTATCGAAGGATACCACGCATTTACGTTCCGCGAGGTGTACTGCTTTGCATTTCTCTACATTAAGAGTTAGCTGTCAGTCTTTACATCACGATGATATTTTATCAAGAGCTATCTGGATGTTGTTGCAATTCCCACAGAATACAATTTCCTCGTAGATAATAGAAACATCTGAATAAATTCTCCCGGCCGGAGTGGCCGTGCGGTTCTAGTCGACACAGTCTGGAGCCGAGCGACCGCTACGGTCGCAGGTTCGAATCCTGCCTCGGGCATGGATGTGTGTGATGTCCTTAGGTTAGTTAGGTTTAATTAGTTCTAAGTTCTAGGCGACTGATGACCTCAGAAGTTAAGTCGCATAGTGCTCAGAGCCATTTTAACCAATAAATTCTGACATTGTAACAAACACTGTAAGCTAAATCATTAATGCCAAGTATAAACAGCAACGGTCCTGTATTACACCACAACTATTGCTTCAGTGTCTGCAGACTACTCTCTATCAAAGTGCACGCATAGCGCCCTGCACGTCAAGACATTTTAGATCCCAGCCGTAAACTTGGTCAGATATCCCATAGAGACATATTTTATCTAGAAGGCGTCGATGTAGTACAGAATCAAAAGCTGTTTGGAAGTCTAGAAACACCGAATGAACATGATTTCCTTTAGGCCATTAGAACAAGGGTATCATGTGTGAAGAGCGCGAGTTGATTTCCCGTGATCGACGTTCCCGGAACTCATGCTGAATTTCACAGAGCTTATTGTGTTCCATGTAGGTCATAATGTTAGGACTAAGAATACATCTTAGTATTCTACTAGAAATAAATGTTAATGACAGACCTCAAACCTGCTACGTTAGCCAAAGTAATAACCAAAAATTCAGGAACTAATTTACTTGATTTTACAATGGTCGCCAATGGAAGCATAAGGTATGCAACTCACGGAGAAACTGACACGAGAAATCATATGCATGTTAATAGCTGTTGCCAGGTGAGGTTCTTAAATACGATTTTTTATGTCAGGTAGTGTTTCAGCTAATTTCGTGTGGCTCAACGGCCGGGTGCTTGTCTTTCTAGTGGACACCACTTCGGCGAGTTGTATCTTGGTAATTAAACCCAGATATCCCAGCGGGGGAAGAGGACCTTCAATTTAACGCGGAATTCGAACCACATGGCAACTCCTCACGTCTTTGAGAGGTGAAAACTAAACTACAGAGAGGCCAAAAAGTTCCGTGATTCGATCGGGATTCGATTCCGCAACCTCCCGATTTTCAGGCACGCACTTTACTACTAGGTATACCACCGGGCCCGGATTCGGTCCACTAATATTCTTATACGGTCCACTAATATTCTTATTCGAGGTTCGTACAAATTCTCTTCCTTTCGCGATACTGACAATATTCTGCCTATGAAGTGACACTGTCAAAACATTGAATATTATTTTGATACAGAATACGTATACAGAATGGTTGAACGCTTACTTTTGGTGTACTGCATGATATCACAAATTGCGTTTTCATTTTCAACGAACAAAATTGTCGAGAAGGTTTTTTTTAAAGTTTAGCTTAAAAATGCGAAACCCTTACAGCAAAACTAGTAATACACACTCTAAGACGACAAACAACGACACACCATGAAGGAATTCAAAAATGGTTCAAATGGCTCTGAGCACTATGGGACTCAACTTCTGTGGTCATTAGTCCCCTAGAACTTAGAACTAGTTAAACCTAACTAACCTAAGGACGTCACACACATCCATGCCCGAGGCAGGATTCGAACCTGCGACCGTAGCGGTCTCGCGGTTCCAGACTGGAGCGCCAGAACCGCACGGCCACTTCGGCCGGCGATGAAGGAATTATCCGAATTAGAAAGAAGGTCAGCGTTGGCCGTAATATTGATGGTTTATTGACAGCAAAATCCATTTTCAATCACATAGTGATCATCTTCAGTACTGTGGTGTACAGATTGAACTCATAGGCACTGGTGTCAAGTTAGTATCAGTAACCAAAGCTTGTGAAACGATCACAACAAACCATCAATATTACGGCCAACGCTGACCTTCTCTCTAATTTCACGTATATGGTCGTTGTGCACACAGCACTCTGTGGAGTCGCCAATAGATAATTATCCGAATGGTACGGAAATAGATAGATGCAATGTACATGTACAGACAAACAAATTATTACAATTTCAGAAAAATTGGATGACTTATTCAAGTTAAAGAACTTCAGAAATTGAGCAAGTCAGTAACGCGTTAGTCCGCGCCTGGTCCTTGAGCAAGCAGCTAGTCGGCTTGACGCTGATTGAGCGAGTCGCTGGATGTCGTCGTGCGGGGCATGGTTCCGAATTCAGTCCAATTGGCGCGTAGAATCCCGAGCTGGTTGAAGGACTCTGCCCATGATGCTTCAAACGTACCCAACTGGAGAGAGATCCGGCCGTCTTGCAGGCCAAGGTAGCGCTTGGCAAGCACGAAGACAAGCAACAGAAAGTCTCACAATGTGCGGGCGGGCATTACCTTGCTGAAACGTAAGCCCAGGCTGTAAGGGCAGCTAATCGGGGCGTAGGACATCGTCGACGGACCGCTGTGCTGTATGCTGTAAGAGAACCGATAGTATCAGGGCATATAGAGTATTAGGTAATTTTGTGATGCTCTTACCGGGCGCCAGACTTTATGCCATTTGAATATCACATGGCGGTCATCGATTTACATTTCGTTGTCTTTCAAGAAAATTTGACTATAGAAATATTTTGATGTATGGAAGAAACGGAACTATGTCGCAGTCGAAAATTTCATTTTGTGATACTTTTTGGCACCAACCTCTGGTTAAACGACTATTTCTCGATTACTGCTGCGTTTTCACATATTTAATTAATGTTTTGGCGTCCAGCAAAATACACTCGTATCTTGTTACGAAGACGACGATCTTATAACGTAATTTTGCATTATTTCGCTTCTGTAACAATGAACTTTTCTCCTTAGTGTTAGATTAATTGCGTCATCTTCATTCCATTCAGAAAAAGACAGTGCGATAGTCTATAGCCACCACAAGGAGTTGTTGCTACGAAATAAAATATTGCTCTCACGGTTTTAATGTTTCGGTGCACTACGTGATGCTCACCAGGGAAATATATTATGCGTGAAAAGTTTTTTTTTTTAAAGGCTTCGTTCAAAAGACGGATAAAGTTGTGGGGGACAACCACAATGACACGTTCAAAATCTGTTAAGTTAATAAAGATATTTGAAAAGCTTTCTTCCTAAAATTTGTTTAGCGAAGAACCGAAAGAAATTATTTTTGATCTTCTTTTGGATGCTGTGTTCGTCTTACTTTCCACACTTGCTAACAAAAATTGGAGAGAAATTCTGCCATACGCAACACTCCGTTTAATTAATTTTATTTTGCCCAATTTCGTTTCGGTTCAGTGGTTTTTATTAATTATTCCTTCTTAAAAGACGCCATCAGTTATTTATGTAGGTAATTTTATATCTAGAATGTATTCTGTAGCTTTTTGTGGTCTCTGAAGCTCTAGTATTATTTTTCCTTGTTTTTAGACGCGTTAAAATACTAATTTATTTTGTTATTGCCGTTTTTAAGCTGTTACATAGAAATTTCATATATTTTATCGGAAAACAGATGGTTTCTGTCTCCAGTTCACGTGTTATTACAGCTTTATGAAAATGAACATAATGTAGAAATTTCTATCCAAAACTTTTTTTCTGTAACTTTCTATTTTTGAAGTTTTTCGAGAAACCAATTAAAGAGTGTGTGCATCTAAGAGGGAAGAATTTAATGCCCTTACTGCAGGAATTTCACAGAAAAGAGTGTGGTGCGAGGGAGCAGAAAAATGACGTGATAGATCTGGTGGCGATAGCACAGCGGAGTTGATACGCATTGTACTGGACGCACGTGCGTCACGCATGCGTTGTGTTTCGCGCGTTGCTATCGACCGTAATGTTGATACCCACTGGCTGTTGCCACCGTGAAGGAGTGCTGCATCCACGTGATCATACTCGTCTCAGAAATGTTAGTAACTGTTTCAGGGAAAGCCAAACAGCATCGCAGCTATCTGTGCGAGGTGAAAGAAGAGTAGCTCCTACTACTGCCTCCGGTGAAGTCACAGCGTAAAGCATTCGCGATGCCTATCAGCACGACTGGTATCCATTTCGGATAGAAGAACTATTGTTCTCGGGATGCGTCAAGAGTGCCTTGGACGTACTATTTAAAAATGAAAAGTTAAGTTCATTTGTTCCTTCCGCTCTAGTTGAATGCAAGTTTTTTTTCCTTATGGTCCGTTTCAGCTGCAATGTAACTATCATCAGATGACTTCACAATAACCAGAATATGAATTTTGTATGGTCTGGTTGTCATATTTCAGGTGATATGTGCTTGCTACATCATTGGCCTATAAGCTGCATTAAGCGAATACCGCAAAAGCGACAATTTTCGCCTATGTGTGTTAGCGTACGTTTAAAGTAGTGTGTAAAACCTACGGCATATTTTTATCCACTGGTTTGAACTGATGCCAGTACACATGAAGTGCTCGCTATTCCAATATTAATTCAACCTTGGTTGCGTATGTGATCATGCATACACCATCCAAATTTGAGAACCACGTCACATTCCATTTTGTGCGAGCCCACTTGAAGGTATCTGCACTGTGCTTCAAACTAACAGTCACAGAACGAAACAGGAAAGACCGTGCTATGTTACTGGAGCGGGAAAATCTGTAGATAATATACTTACAACAATTGCGGATCTATCTCACATGCAAGAAAATGGACAGGGTAATGCAACCATTTCAGTGACAGCATTGGAACCGTTAATACCCTTATCAGAAGAAAATTTCTTGCGGCCTCTTCATAGATAATCGACGACAAATATTTTAAAACGAAATTAACAGTTCGATTAGAATAATCAGTGGGAACTTCGTCTTGATAAAAGAATATAAATTAGACTTTTCATGTTGCGACGTCATGGCTGCAAAATTTCGAGTAGAAAAAGGTGTGTTTTTCAAGTAGCAGTAGTCCTTATTGTGTGATCGATAATAATTATTGCCATGCTAGCAAGAAGAGACTGCAGAAAATGCGCAGAGTCGAAGGTACAATTATTTTACTGTAGTAATTAATTGTATTCGTCTTCGGAGGCTGCCTTTAGGAAGCTGCACCTGTATACTGGGATGGAAATTTAACGCGGCGTCTGGCAGAAGTTGGTGCGCAAAACTAGTGTGGCCAGCTCTGATTACAGTTGTACACTGCACTTGAAACTCGCAACATGTCTGACATAATTTCGCTCAACGGAAAACATCCCCTCACAAGAAAAATAATGATAACTGCTCAGTAATACGAAGAAAATGTAAACAATACGTCGACGAGCAATAGGTTGGTTGGGAGCGCGTCGCGTTTGGAAATAATAGAGCAGACCAGCTGTAATCAAATATTATTTCCGTATGGGACGTACTCAGGTGACATGCTCGTACACTGTAACGCGCGGCGCGATGTCATGCTAGACACAGAGGTGACCTAGCCCACCGTCGAATCTGTGCGGAGGACTGACGACTGGCGGCAGGTACACTGACCAGTCCAAGTCTGGCTTTTAGGCAGTTTTCCACACTCCTTTTGGCAAATGATGCGCTGTTTCCCAAATCTCGCCTCAGTGAATACGATATACAAACGGTTAAAATACGATAGTACAGAGAAAAGAAGTTTCGCAGACAGATGGCGCTGAAAATGCTGGCCCCGCACAAGACGAGATGAACACTATGGGAAAGAAGAAGGCATATACAGAGGCAAAATAAACATGACCGAAGATAAAGCATGCGAGACAGAATATAGTAAATGAGTCAACTTATGCAGAGGATCAGCTAGTAGTGACCTTCAGTTAAAAGGTGTTATCATGAGATCGCAAATTATTATCGCATCACTGCGGTTATGACGTAGTACACATAACAGACAACAGTTCATTCCTTAAACGTTGAACTGTTTGGAATTGCACGACCGACTTCCCAATTGCAAAACAGAAGTGATGTACGATTAAGGCATCAGGTAAATCACGATCTTCTAACTTCTTCTTAATTCACCTAGCTTATTTTGCCTCAACTCTGGCATCGTCTGAGGGTTATTGTGTTTCTTTTGAAAATATTTAAGAATTCAGAAAACTACTACATTCTTTGCTGCTGTATTAGATTTCAATTACATAATCATCGCCATTTGTTTTCCACGTAGTTTGCAGATAATATACCATTTTGTAACAAGTACTTTTTACAGTGAGATATATGAGTATTACAGCTTTAGCTATAGAATGTGTTCCTGTTCAGGTCTCTACACATTCATCGATACAAGATCGGAAAAATATTACTTTCACTTTCGTTATCCTATTTCTCCAGGCTTTAGACGTGTCGTTTGCATAAGACGAAACATCTCATTAACTATGTTTATTTTATGCAAGCACTAGACGAATGCTTGAATTACAGCTTTTAAATGTCAGTCGTAATTTTGAAATTAAAAGAAAGTTCTATAATGCAATTTTTTTGCAGCTTGAACAAAGTTCGTAGCTCGTAACACAATGAAGTTAAGCTACGTAAGGGTACACATTACGCGTATTTTGTGCATATTTTGAAATTACGAATTTTATGCTGGATTCACGCACTGCTTCATAATTTCTGTCTCTATTTTGGCATATCTGTTATTCTACCCTCCGTCACATTCGTCAGCTTCATGTTCTACAACAGCGTAAAATGGCAGTTATTTCGTGTATAATTTCAAATCACTAATCTTACCATTGGTTTCCTATAATTATTCTCGTTTTCCTGTCATTTCCGCGTTCCTAGTACAGCGCTCGGAACTTCTCCCTTCCGATTCAAGTAGCGCAAAGATGGGTTTAATTTGTTAATTACTCTCAGATTACATTTATTTCCATATATTTCTCGAAATCCTTCACATTTTCCCGTCCTAATATCCGTGTACGTTTTATTCCTACTTCTGCGTTGTCCCTTCTAATTTACATATGTTCAACCCTCATTCGTGGACCAATATACTGCTCGCAGCGAACCTACAAAGTTTCCTCGTTTTGAATTTTGTCCATTCACATTATTCCGCTTTGATGAAATCCGAAAAAGTATTTTCTACTGGAATACAATTATTGCAGTTGTGCGTAGACCAGGTTGGTAGTGACCCTGTACCAGCACCTGGATCATTTGCCGCCAGAATCCAAAAGGCTGATTTTGGTAAAGCATTCAAGTTGCAGAGTGCACTCGACATAGAAGGGTGGAACCTGATTATGACAATCTACGAAGATAAATAAACCTGAGCTTCCACAGCGCATGTGAGGACGAGACATGTGGCGAGCACAAAGATAGCATTCCAAAAATATTCTGCATATATTGTACACGGATTTTTTATTTTTATGCAAGTGCAATGTTGTTTTTGTATTCACTGCCAGGATCGTACTCGCATGGTGAGTGGAGGTGCGGATATACTCACGCCGCTACAAGTATTCGCATTCGGATTGCTGTAAACTATGTTCCAGCATGTCACGATTCAACCTTGTAAAGCGGGCTTTGACGTCCCTCTGTACTTGAATATGACAAAATGTCAAAATTGCAATCACAATTAACATTTTCGCCAGGCTTAAGCAGATTGGCTATATTCAATAAAATAAAAATAGAAGCTGTCAGATGGGTACTAACTACAGTGTCGCCCACACTGCCGCAAACCACTCCCCAGCATGATGCTACGAATAAATGTCTCAAAAGTGACTGACCGCAGTTTTCTGTATTTATATTCAGTACACAGTCACCTGTACTGTTATACCCATTATGGATAAGCTTAATGTGTATCAACGTATTTATCTGTCAACCGTGTCACGCATTTTGTTATTGATGGCAGTGACGCAGAATGCTTGTCATTTCATTTGACTTCACAGTAAGAATGTTACCATATCGATTGTTGTAAATAGTTCTGTGACACATGAAGGTTATTAGTCGTTCGAAACCGCTTATTTATCAACAGATTTTCCGATTCTGAAAATTGTCTTTTTTCGGGCAGCTAAGTTACTGAAACGAAATGAGATATCGCCGGTAGTGGATGTGCTTAATCGTAACGGAAGAGCGGTAAAAGGTGCAGTCCGTTATGAGTAAATTATGTTCAGGAAATAATATGAGTTGAGGACCGGAAAGTGACGCTGCGCGTGGCTGCCGGGTGCTGTGAAACAGCGCCGAAGCTGTTGGCCCGGACTCATTTCAACAGTGGAGCGGGGTGCGGCCGGAGCGGCGCGCGGCTGCTGGCCACGGCCCGCTATCAGCGGCCGGCGCGCCGCCTCCTGCCACACAGGCCGCTCACCGCCTCGCAGTCTGCACGTCGCTAACACTGCTCACAACGAACGATGCCTTCTGGCAGTCTCGTATTTTTCTCTACTGAAGCCAGTGATGTGCCAAGTAAGGCTGTATCCGGAAGCTGTCCGCCATTATGACACTTGTTCATTGACGATGACAAAGGACGGTGTACTCGCTGCTCCGAGGGTGGAATCCGCCCCTATGATTCCTCATTTGTAAAGTAAACACAAGGACAAAAATCGTCAATTATATCATTTAATTTCGCGAAAACGGGCTCTTAATATCTTTGCCTTCGCAATTGCGTTTTCTACACCGCACACCCACAAAGATCGTTAAAAGGGCGGCAGAGCGATAGAAGAAACCGTATCCCCTAATCAACGTGGAGTGCATCCAATTGTTTACTCTTCCTCCCCTCGGTAGCAAAGTGTTGTGATTGACAACATGAAGTATCCACGTTTTAAATGCAAGCTACTTAACGACTAACACCTAAGATAACTTTCATGTACATGCAATACTACAACCATCTTTCTATTTTCATATTTGTCGTTTTCTCATTTAGTTTAGTCTATTGTTTTAATTATCCCTAAACATCTGACGACGATAATCTACAGATACTTACTTTGGTAGGAAGAAGACTTATCGCAAATTTCATATTCAATACTGAAAACACTAAGAAGCCTATCCACGTTTTATGTATAAATCATTTAAAACAACTTTCATATTACTGGATATAGTAACACAGTAATTCTTTTTCAATATTCATCATTTTACCATTTTGTTTTCATGTTAACTTCCTCGTATTTATGATAACGATAATCTACAGTTACCTTCTTAGGTCAAAAGATGACTCATTCCAAACTTTATATTAAAGATTGAAAACTGTAAGTAACCATATTATGTGTGTAAATAATATAAGATAACTTTTGTTTTACAAGATATAGTAACATCGTAGTTATGTTACAATAGGCTAGTCATCATTTTTAAATTTTTTTTTTGTTTTGGCAATTTCCTATAGGCACTATATATGACGATAATCTGCGGATACCTTCGTAGGTTTCAAGTTGGCTTATTGCAGTTTAAAACTCAAGACTGAAAAAACGAAGCATTCATAATTTAGGTGTAAATTACTCATTTATTTTACATGTAATATAAACATAAGAATTCTGCTGTAATATTTTTTGATGGTTTCCTACAAGTCTGATGACTGTAGTCGGCAGATAGCCTCGTAGGTCGTAAAGCAACTCATCATTTAAATGGTAACAATAAAATAGTCACAACTTTATGTTTCCATTTCGGTATCGGGATAAAAACTTTCACAAAAACCTTTGTCAAGCAAAATTCCATACATATCGTGTGATACGATAGCACTGATGCCAATTTTAGGAATGCCTACATATTCACCACAAAAAGGGACAAGAATTCCACTCGATAAACATTCCCCCGAGCAGTTTAGTGGCGATCACTTTGGTTACGATTGAGATGTCATTTACATTTTGTTACAGTTCTGGAATCCCGTTACCTTCACTATATTCACATTCTAGTAGCTAAACAGTGTTTTCATTTCCATATCTGGATACAAATACTACATTTCGCAAGACAATTTTTGTCCTATTAAGATTTCACACGTAGCCCATCAAAGAGCCCTACTGACGCAACTTTTAGTGATATCGTCATATCCGTTGCCAGAAGGGACAGGACTGACACGAATTACACTTGCAAATATTCACCCTAACAATGTATTAGCTTTCAGTTGGGTTGTGTATTGCAGATGACATTTAGCCTACATTTTGTTATACTCCCGAAATCTCATTACCTCCAGTTTCTATTAATTGGCTACGAAAGGAGAGGTAGTTTAGCTACCGGAGAACACCGACAAGAGAGTAGGAAAGCCATGTTTTTTCATAGCAAAATCTAGTGAACTTTTACTCCCCAAGTATGGCGGGAGTTGCATTTGAGCGCACAATACGGAGGCGGCTGTGTGTCCCTGCAACGGAAGAGAAGATGCTGCAAAGACAAGGCGAGACATACCTTATGACGCGACTGTCAGTGAAGCGTAATCGCTCGAAACCCATGATAGCAGGTCACACTCATCTGACGCCGAGTCATCGCCCGTCAACAGTTGACATCGCTGTCAGACATTCATTCAGAGGCTCTGCTGCAGTCCCGACGTCATTACAGATCGCAGCGTCTAATTTCTCTCGGAATCATTTAGCAGGCACACACATTGTCACAAACGCAAACGCCGACAACTAAGCGTGGGAGTAATCTGACGTTTCGCGTAACCGCAGACAACTTTTATGGCGCGACAGCGATTTCAGCGCACTCGCGAGATTTTTTTTATTTATGTTCACGGCGTTCTAGGAATTTCACGTCACTTCACGTCGCAGGTTGGAGGTGCGGCGGTATCTTCTGTCACATGGGTAAAAACCAGAAAGCGTCTGGCCTGCACATCATGGCACCGATAGAGCAAGACTGGCGTGTGAGGGCAGCGAGCATGCAGGAGATTAGACAGCCGAGGATCGTGCCCGTGCACTTACCTTGCCCGCTAATCGCTAATTATGAAGTCGGGTCGGGGCAGCGCGCCTCTTGAATTAGTGCACTGGGGGCGCCCGCTGGCCGGACCTGTGCCCATAATCTGGCCGCCCGGCGAGTCCGCACGTCCTGCCCCCTCCACGCGCTGCCGCCTCGCCTCCCATTGGCCCGGCCGCAAGCCAATGGGCGGGGACCTGCGCACCGCCTACCGGTGGTGGTGGTGAGGGGGGGGGGGGGGGGGGGAAGGGGAGGTGCCTGCACAAAAGGCGAAGGCGCTACACTAGTTTTCGGAAGGACACGGCTCCCATTTCCGCTATCGCTTACGTCCTTCCGTAACACCTCTCCACTTGACTACGGGACCATTTCTCCATTGTGGCCACAAATCCTTAAACATATTCATTTCTTAAGCGCAGTTCTACGTTCCAGCTGCCGATACTATCTCGTTATAGAGCAAGTAGTAAGACGTAATGCTCCAGTTAAAGTTCGTTTTTACACGAATGACTTTCCGGTCAAAACTGCCTACCCGCAGGGGCGTGCGTCACGTGCCTGCTTGTAAACCTTCACCAACCACGTCGCGAGTGGGTCAGTCCCGTCAGTGATCAACTGGCCGTGCCGAGTGTGGGGTTGTAAAATCCTGTGTGTGTTGCAAACTGGGCATGCGCAGAAACAGGGGACTATAGCGACGTCTGCTATAACGCAGCACTCACGCGCGTTATATTACTGGATTTTGTGCTTTTGTGAATTTTTAATATTTATTGTATTAAATATTCATTTTATAAAATCAGACGCCCTTACTCTGCTGCAACCTAGTGTGTATATAAAGTTACAGGCACGTTCCGTCTTGTATTGAGGTTGCTTTAGTGGACTTAATGAGGATTTTGTTTTTACACACGATACTTCTAGACACCAAACAGTTTACAACGTAATTTTTACACGAATAATAAAGATCTTAAGAGTGATTCGTATGTCTCATTAACATCTGCGTTTCGTCTCCTCTGATCAACGCTAAAATCTGCAGTTCTTATCAGATCAACAGTGAAGTGTTTCACAGCATTTAGAGGACAGAAAGGAAAGTTCAAAACCGAAAGATCACGACGTGGATATGTGCCTATTTTTCATAAGTGAATAGGAAGTGCAACCTCTAACCTATGTCCAAACGAGAGGAATCGCAGTTTTTGGCACAAAAAACGAGGAAATTAAAGTACTATTTAATTCACGTAGAACATTTCGTATAAACTGTTTCTAATTTACAGGCCTAAGTATCGCATATATAAACAGAACTGTTTATTCCGGGTCCAACCTCTGAAGAGGCGTTAATACAAAAAGTGAAACGCATCTCAGACGGAAATAAATATTAGTTTGCACTGTAGCATTCACTTGGGCCATAGGATAAGAAAGGGTGGAAACGATTGACTGAGTAACAGCTACCTTATCACATCGCACATTTATTAATATTCTCAAAGTTTACAACCTGTGCTCTATACAACAGTTTCTAAATGGGTTCAAATGGCTCTGAGGTCATCAGTCGCCTAGAACTTAGAACTAATCAAACCTAACTAACCTAAGGACATCACACACATCCATGCCCGAGGCAGGATTCGAACCTGCGACCGTAGCGGTCGCTCGGTTCCAAACTGTAGCGCCTAGAACCGCACGGCCACTCCGGCCGGCATACAACAGTTTCTCTTAAAATTCACACACAAGCCGAACAATTAGCAAATTAATACAGCTGAATCATGATAATAATAATGCAGCACAGGAATTCAGAAGTAAGCACTCTGTCGGCATTTCTCGCAAAACCAAAACGGAAAATTACTCTGGAACCTAACTGATCTACAGAAATTAAAACTTACTTAAATTACCTTAAAGGGTGTGAGAGCGCAATATTGTACTCTCAACTGTAACACTACAAGAATAAAATAAGTTGTACACAGCTCTTCAGACTTAGCATAACTCACAAATAAACGTTAGAAAAAATGGCTCTGAGCACTATGGGACTCAACTTCAGAGGTCATTAGTCCCCTAGAACTTAGAACTAGTTAAACCTAACTAACCTAAGGACATCACACACATCCATGCCCGAGGCAGGATTCGAACCTGCGACCGTAGCGGTCTCGCGAATAAACGTTAGAAATGGCTCAGTATGGCATCCACTAGCGAACAGAGAACAGATATGGTATTTGAAACGGTTCCATCCCTTTTTGAGTAGCTTGCTTAGTTTCGAGGCGCTGCACTGTTACATGCAGTCCTTATATCACTAACCTTCGAGTTCCTTCAAATGACACACACGACACAATCTCTCACAGTGTATCTGAAGGAACTGAATGTCCGACACAGTCCCGACACACAGTTTCTACGTACCCGGCTTATTCGCATTCCGTCACAGGCAGTTCGTGCCAAGCAACACAATGACAGTCCTCCGTGCGACACACCACGGTCCCATCCACTTAGGTACAGCCAAGTAAACACACCGTCCATCGCTATCGCGCGTTTCACAGTCAGCGACAGCTTCCTGCTTACTCGTAATATTCCTTCCAATTCAGCGTCGCTGCCCCCTTTCCGCCGCGTACTTACGCAGATAAACCCTTCTCTCTGACAGAGACGTTACAAGCAGCGTCGATAGGAAGTATGGCCAACCTAGAATACAGTTCGGATGTTGCCAGCCTAGGCCATAGTGCCGAATACGGCACAACCTCAAGGAAAAGGCGTTTGAATTTATAAACTGAATGTACTGTATATCGTATGCTTAGGTGACCAAAACCGTGCAATAGCGATATACACATTTGCAGATGGCAGTAGTATTGCTACACGGGGTATAAATAGGCAGTGCGTTGGTGGAGCTGTCATTTGTTCTCAAGTGATTCATGTGAAAAGGGTTCAGTCGTGGTAGCCGGCCGACGTGGCCGTGCGGTTAAAGGCGCTGCAGTCTGGAACCGCAAGACCGCTACGGTCGCAGGTTCGAAACCTGCCTCGGGCATGGATGTTTGTGATGTACTTAGGTTAGTTAGGTTTAACTAGTTCTAAGTTCTAGGGGACTAATGACCTCAGCAGTTGAGTCCCATAGTGCTCAGAGCCATTTTTCAGTCGTGGTTATGATCTACGACGGGATTTAACAGACTTTGGACGCGGAATGGTAGTTGGAGCTAGATGCATGCGACATTCCATTTCGGAAATCGTTAGGGAATTTAATATTCCGAAATGAAAAGTGTCAAGAGTGTACCGAGAATACCTAATTTCAGGCATTACCTATATCCATGGGCAACGCAGTGGCCGACCGCTTTCAATTAATAGCCGCGAGCAGCGGCGCGTGTGTGGAGTAGTCAGTGCTAACAGACAAGCAGCGCAGCGTGAAATGACCGCAGAAATCAGTGTGGGACGAACGATGAACGCATCCGTTAGGACATGGAGGCAAGATGTGGCGTTAATGGTCTATGGCAGCAGACGACCGACGCTAGTGTCCTTGCTAACAGCACGACATCGCCTGCAGCGCGTCATCTTGGCCCGTCACCATATCGGTTGAATCCTAGATGACTGGAAAACAGTGGTCTGGTCAGATGAGTCCCGATTTCAGTTGGTAAGAGCTGATGGTAGGGTTTGAGTATGGCGCCGACCCCACGAAGCCATGGACTCAAATGTCAACAAGGCACTGTGCACGCTGGTGGTGGATCCGTATTGGCGTGGGCTATGTTTAAATGAAATGGACTGGGTCCTCTGGTCGAACTGAAGCGATCATAGACTGGAAATGGTTGTTAGACTACTTGGAGAGAATTTGCAGTCATACAAGGATGGCGTTTATATGGATGACAATGCAGATCACGGGGCCGCAATTGTTCGCGATTGGTTTGAAGAACATTCTGGACGATTCGAGCGGGAGCGGACTATTTGGCCATCTAGATAGCCAGACATGAATCCTATCTAAAATTTATGGGACATAATCGAGAAGTCAGTTCGTGGACAAAATCCTGCAGCGGCAACACGTCCGCAATAATGGACAGTTATAGACAATATCTGTTGGACCTTAGACGAGAAAAACCTTGACCTGATCAGATGAGTCACGATTTCAGTTGGTAACAGCTGATAGTAGGGTTTCAGTGTGGTGCAAACCTCACGAAGCCATGGCCCAAGTTGTCAACAAGGCACTGTGGAAACTGATGGCGGCTCCATAATAGTGTGGGCTGTGTTTACGTGGGATTGACTGGGTGCCCTGGTCCAACTGAACGGATCATTGACTGTGTAAGTAGGCAATATAGGTTTTTTTTATTGGAAACGCCACGTAGCGCTTTGTATGAAAATCACTGGCTGTGCTGTGTGCAGTCTGTGGCTGGTTTGCATTGTTGATGGCTATTGTAGTGTTGGGCAGTTGGCTGTTAACAGCCCGTAGCGTTGCGCAGTTGGAGGTGAGCCGCCAGCAGTGGTGGATGTGGGGAGAGAGATGGCGGAGTTTTGAGAGCGGATGATCTGGACGTGTGTCCATCAGAGACAGTAAATTTGTAAGACTGGATGTCATGAACTGATATATATTATGACTTTTGAACACTGTTAAGGTAAATACATTGTCTGTTCTTTATCAAAATCTTTCATTTGCTAACTATGCCTATCAGTAGTTAGTGCCTTCAGTAGTTAGAATCTTTTATTTAGCTGGCGGTATTGGCGCTCGCTGTATTGCAGTAGTTCGAGTAACGAAGATTTTTGTGAAGTAACAATTCATGAAAGGTATAGGTTATTGTTAGGCAAGGCCATTCTTTTGTAGGGATTATTAAAAGTCAGACTGCGTTGCGCTAAAAATATTGTGTGTCAGTTTAAGCACAGTCATTTATAATTTTTCTAAGGGGACGTTTCAACTGCAACTGTTTATATTCGGCTACTTGGAGACCATTTGCAGTCATTCATGGACTTCATGTTCCCAAAAAACGATGGAATTTTTATGGATGACAATGCTCCGTGTCACCGGGCCACAATTGTTCCCAAATGATTTGAAGAACATTCTGGACAGTTCGAGAGAATGATTTGGCCACCCAGACCACTGGTCATGAATCCCGTCGAACATTTATGGGACATAATGGAGATGTCATTTCGTGCACAAAATCTTGCACAGGTAGCACTTTCGCAATTACTGGCGGCAATAGAGGCAGCATGGCTCAATATCTCTCCAGAGGACTTGCAGCGACTTGTTAAGTCCATGCCACGTCGTGTTACTGCGCTCAGCCGGGGAAAACGAGATCCGACACGATATTAGGAGGTATCCCATGACTTTTGTAACATACATTTGCTGTGCACACCAACAAACTTGATCTCATTGTTTGCTTTGTTTTGTGACAACCTGCAAAGCTTACACGAGAGCTTCGTATTTTTCTTACTACTGTCTCGTGTTCTCCAACAAGTCAGAGCAAATACCTGAAAGTAGAAAGATATTTAGGTTTTACAATACGTGAAAAAAGGAAGACAAAAGTACGTCTTGTCTGAATGAGAACATAAGTAGATGAAACTTCTTTTATAACGATTGTTTCAACAGTGAAAATATCTCTGCTGTTGAAGAAGAAAAATAATTTAGATGTCATTTGGAAGTAGAAAAAAAAAGGTACACGAACGTTCTCTAAAAAGGCGTCGAAAACTGCCTTCTAAATACTGTTTGAGGTTTTTGAATGCAAGTATTTTCTCGAGCAAATAAATGTCGATGTTTTGAAATGTTTGGACGATAGTTTTCCCTTTCTTCCACTTCTCAGTAGTGCAGAAGGTTTATCACACAAGTTTTGGGAAGAGCACTTGTCAAGAATTATGCTTTCTGGGCTATCAATTTTGATACTTTATTACGACTTTTTCCGCCACGCACGGTATCTTACAGCCTTATTTTCTTCGTTTGATGCTCGACTAATCGAAGTGACACCGTGTTGACGTTTCGTCTAATGCGAACACACCATCATTTGCTGGTGACATCGCGTGCCGTTCCGTCGAGCTCTAGTATGAATCGACCTGTACAGTGTCGAAATGAACTACCGTTAATCTTAAAATCTTTAAATGCTGATGTATTCAGCGAAGAGGTATAAAATAGTTGCAAGACGCAGAATATGTAGGCCAAAGGAAGGGGTGAAGCGAGAACAGAGGACTAGCGTTTCATGTCCCGTCTACGTCGAGGCCGTTAGAAATGGAGAACATACACGAGCAGATCAAAAGCATCTGGAAACTGCTGTCTAATGCGGGGTTGAGCGCTAGCTGTCAAGAGAGACGGACCCGACAGTTTAAAAAGAGGTGGGAAGTATTATGTTGTCCGTTGAGAAATACTAACGGAAAAATGGGTCGGCCGTGGAGAGCTCAGTGACTGCGAAAGTGGACTAGTAATTGATTGTCACCTGAATAACAAAACCATCACGGACATTTCAAACCTTCTAAACTGCCCCAGTCGACTGTGAGTGATGTGATTGTGAAGTGGAAAAGTGAAGGAACAATCATAACTAAACGAAGAACTGACAGACACAGGCCGACAACCATTGTGCAGGGTGGATGTAAAAAGTTGGGTGAAATCAGCGGAAGGATCACTTGTTAATTCCGATGTGCTACCCGCAGCCCCGCTGCCGCAGTGACTAAGCGCAGGTAATTATAAAGCCTCGGGGAGAATGGGCTGCCATTCCTCCACAGAGATTCAGACACCCCATTAAAAGTTTCCCAGTAGAGTTCACTAATACATCAGAAAATACGTCTGACCATGTAGTGTAAAAAGGGATACGGTAGGAAGCGGCGTGGCCTTTTCAAAGGTACTCTCCCGGTACTCACCGTAATCGAATTAAAACAACCACAGAAACCCCAAATCAGGACGGTAGGACAGGGATTTCAACCCCATCGCCCGCATCTGGCGCTCCCCTCAGAAATACACACAAATCAGTATGACGTATATGTAGGTCGAGGTGGTACAAAGATTGGGAACTTGTTTTAAATGTTCACAAAACACAGAAAAGTGTTAGCCTATGGCTGCAACCTCATTGAGTCACCGTTGGTATCGGCCAAGTCATACGATACATGGGTGTAACAATGCAAAGGGATATGGAGTGGTATGGTCACTTAGAGCCTTAAGTAAGGCAGGTGGCAGACTTCTGTTCATTGGCAACATACAGGGAAAATGCAGTCAGACTACAAAGGAGACTCCTCACAAATCACTTGTGTGTCGTATCTTAGTATACTGATCAAGTGTGTGGCACCTATACCAATAGGACCAACAAGTGACGTTGAAAGTATACAAACAAGGAAGGCACGAATGTAAAAAGGTTTGTTTGACTCGCAAGGATAATGAAAACCTTGAAAAACCTGATTCAAATGTCGTGGTACTAATTTGTAATGCATCATAAGAATCCCCCCTTCACAATATTATATCTCCATTTTAACCATGAAGGGTTCAGGCTGCACCTCCACTCTTTACGGTGCAATGACACGCCCATGTATGACTGTAGTACGGGGGATAACACCGAAAGCATCATTTTCGGCTATCCACAGTGGTACCGTGCGAAAAACAACTTACTGCAGAGCTTAGTCCTCTTTCCTGCCACGATGAAGGCGCCATTCGCAACAGATGATATGTCCATAAACAACCACAAATTCAACTTTTGGGGGGATGGCCAATTTATATGACGAATCAGAACTCCGCTGACAAATTTTCAGAGCTTGTTCAGGGATACCTGACGGACAAAACAAACTAGAGCAGCGAGAAGATATGGTTAGATGCCACGTAACTTTGTACATGAACACACCATTGGCGGATATGGAAGTGATTACAGTAACCAGTCTCTGTGGCAGGTAGAACGGACACCAGATTACATTAGATTTGTCCGTGTTTAGTGTTGTTACAAGTCAAGGTAAGGTATATAAGGGGCGTGAACAGCATCAAATTTTGAGTGATTACTGTGAAGGTCACGGGGATGCATGTGAGACAGCGTTATCAGCATATAACGGAGTCTGAAAGGTGCCTAAGTCAGGCAGCAGCTGCCGGCCGAGACAGACGCAGTGACAGGGAAGTAACCAATGTTATGACTTTTACGAATTCCTAATTAGAAGCGAATTTTGTAATATCATCTGTGTGCTTCAATAGTTTAGTTTCTTGAGTTCCTGCGTGTTAATTTAATATCTGATAGCCAAAGTTCTCGAGTTTTCATTTGCGTCGGAAAGTAAACGGATTTTTGTAACATATTACAAGTTCCTAATCAGGGGTGAATTGTTTAGTTTTACCTGAGTGCTTCGGTAGTTAGCATTTTGAATCTCTGCGTATTAATCTATTTGTTAGATACAGTTCCTGCGTTTTCGTCAGGATCTACAGCAGAGTTGTGCAGCACGTGCCGATAGTCCGTTTATCTGCATAGTTTAGTTTTCCACGGTCTTTAGTATGGACAGGGACTGCCATTGTTGTGTGCAGATGCGAGCCGAGTTGGTGACACTTCGCTCCCAGCTCCAGGCCGTGATGGCTTCGGTTACATAGCTTGAGGCTGCAGTGGATGAGCACCACTCTTGTGGGCCGGCCATGGGGATCCAACGTCCAGCACGTCCGAGTCCTCCGATCGGTCCTCACCGTTGGCTAGCCCAGTTACTGCTCACACTGTTAGTATTGGCAGCAATTGAGAGATTTATACCAAATAAATTAAAAAACGACGGAGCTGATCCTCCTTGGTACAGAAAACGGGTCAGAACACTGTTGCAGAAACAAAGAGCAGCGCGGGGTAGCCGCGTGGTCATGGACGCCTTGCCAAGATTCGCGAGGCCACCACCATCGGAGGTTTGAGTCCTCCCTCGGGCATGAGTGTGTGTGTGTTGTCCTTAGTGTAAGTTAGATGAAGTAGTGTGTAAGCCTAGGGACCGAAGACCTCTGCAATTTGGTCCCATAGAAACTTACCACAAATTAAAAAAAAAAGAAAACAACGAAACAAACTCGCCAAATTTAAACGGACGAAAAATCCTCATGATTGGCGCTCTTTTACAGACTCTCGAAATTTAGCTCAGACTTCAATGTGAGATGCTTATAACAGTTTCCACAACGAAACTTTGTCTCGAAACCTGGCAGAAAATCGAAAGAGATTCTGGTCGTATGTGAAGCATGCTAGCAGCAGGACACAGCCAATGCCTTCTCTGCGCGATAGCAATGGAAATACTGTCGAAGACAACGCTGCCAAAGCAGACTTACTAAACAAAGCCATCCTAAATGCCTTCACAAAAGAAGACGAAGAAAATATTTCAGAATTCGAATCAAGAACAGCTGCCAAAATGAGTAACGTAGAAGCAAATATCCTCGGTGTAGTGAAGCAACTTAAATAACTTAATAAAAGCAAGTCTTCCGGTCCAGACTGTGTTTTCAGAGTATGTTGATGTAATAGCTCCGTGCTTAATAATCATATACAACCATTCGCTCGACGAAAGATCTGTGCTCAAAGACTGGAAAGTTGCACAGGTCACACCAATATTCAAGAAAGGTAGTAGGAGTAATCCATTACATTACAGGCCCATATCATTAACGTCGATATGCAGCAGGATTTTGGAACATATATTGTGGTTGAACATTATGAATTACCTCGAAGAAAACGATCTATTGACACACAGTCAACATAGATTTAGAAAACATCGTTCTTGTGAAACACAACTAGCCCTTTACTCTCATGAAGTGTTGAGTGCTATTGACTAGGGATTTCTGATTGATTCCGTATTTCTGGATTCCCGGAAGGCTTTTGACACTGTACCACACAAGCGGCTTGTAGTGAAATTGCGTGCTTAAGGAATATCGTCTTTTCTCTGCCTCGTGATGACTGGGTGTTGTGTGCCGTCCTTGGGTTAGTTAGGTTTAAGTAGTTCTAAGTTCTAGGGGACTGATGACCATAGCTGTTAAGTCCCATAGTGCTCAGAGCCATTTGAACCATTTGAATATCGTCTCAGTTATATGACCGGATTCTTGATTTCCGGTCGGAGAGGTTGCAGTTCGTAGTAATTGATGGAAAGTCGTCGAGAAAGAGAGAAGTGATATCTGGCGTTCCCGAAGGTAGTGTTATTGGCCCTTTGCTGTTCCTTGTCTATATAAACGATTTGGGAGACAATCTGAGCAGCCGCCTTAGGTTGTTTGCAGATGACGCTGTCGTTTATCAACTAATAAAGTCATCAGAAAATCAAAACAAATTGCGAAACAATTTAGAAAAGATATCTGTATGGTGCGAATGTTGGCAATTGACTCTAAATAACGAAAAGTGTGAGGTCATCCACATGAGTGCTAAAAGGAGCCGACCGCTGTGGCCGAACGGTTCTAGGCGCTTCAGTCCGGAACCGCGCTGTTGCTACGGTCGCAGGTTCGAATCCTGCCTCGGGCATGGATGTGTGTGATGTCCTTAGGTTAGTTAGGTTTAAGTAGTTCTAAGTCTAGGGGACTGATGACCTCCGATGTTAATTCCCATAGTGCTTAGAGCCATTTGAACCACTTTTTGCTAAAAGGAATCCGTTAAGCTACGATTACACGATAAATCAGTGAAATCTAAAGGCCGTAAATTCAACTAAATACCTAGGAATTACAATTACGAGCAACTTAAACTGGAAGGGACACACAGAAATTGTTGTGGGGAAGGCTAACGAAGGAATGCGTTTTATTCGAAGGACACTTAGAAAATGTAACGGATCAACTAAGAAGACCACCTACTCTATGCTTCTCTGTCCTCTTTTAGAATTACCGTCCCGTGCTCCATTAACAGCGCAACACAAACAGCTATGTTTGGAGTGGTTCCATGACCTGGACTCATGGCATGCTGATGAATGGCGTCGTATTGTGTTCAGCGACGAATCGTGGTTCTGCATTACTCGGGATGACCATTGTCGGCGATTATGACGACGATCTGGGGAGAGATTCATCCTTCAGATATTTTGGAGAGGCTAAGCAGTGTTACTCCTGGTGTCATTGTGTAGGGATCCATCGGGTATGACTTCAGGTCATGGGTGATAGTGATGGAGAGAACTCTGACATTACAACGGTGTGTCACGGACAACCTTTGTCTTCATGTTTTAGCGGTCATGCGACAGTATCGGGGTGCCACTTTTCAACAGTACAATGCTCATCCATTCTGTCTGCATGATTTTGAGGTAGTCCTATGGACAGAGAGCTCCCCAGATCGTCCCCGATGGACTGTATGTGGGACCAGCTTGGACGTCCGAACGCCAGTATCGAGGATGTCAAGGACCAGTTACTTACAATAGTTGTGAACCAGCTTGCTCAGGAGAAGATACAATGCTTTATGACAGCCTACCCAACCGAAACAGTACATGCATCCTGGTAACAGGGGGTGGAGCGTCATACTCACAAGTGGGTTCACACTACGAAAAATACGCCTATGATTCTTTTTTGTAATCACTGAAAGAATATTACATTCCATCTCAGCCCCGTGAAGTTACATTTCGTTTCGTGCTTACCTTCTGGGTGCTTCACATTTTTGTCAGGCAGTATTTATTTAATCGTATGGCTAGGGCCACCCGTCGGGCAGACCGTTCGCCGGGTGCCGGTCTTTCAATTTGACGCCACTTCGGCGGCCTGCAGTCGATGAGGATGATAGGGTGATGATGAGGACAGCACAACACCCAGTCCCTGGGCGGAGAAATTCCCCGACCCAGCTGGGAATCGAACCCGGGCCCAGAGGATTGATAATCCGCCACGCTGACATTTTTCTTTTCTCTTCTTTTTTTTAAATCCCATTTCATTTTGTTCATTTTCGTTCGCTGTATCTGCTCGGAGCGGATGTCGCAAGACACCCGTTTCAGTTCGTCGTTGATCAATTAACCCAATTTTTTTTATTACAGAGGGCAGCTAACCCTCTGACCGAACAAGGTGAGCTACTGTGCCGGCGACCATTCAACTACCGGAGCGGACTGTCAGGTAGTGTATATTTATAACCGACGAGCCAAAATGCTATCTGTTGGCGGTGTGGGCACGTGATGCGGTACGGAAAGTATAGAAGCAAAGAAAAGACGAATGGGAAATCATACAATACAGGCGCAGAGGGAAAATGCTTTGAGAGAAACCACTTTGACAAAGGGCAGATTGTTATGGTACAGCGTCGGGGAACGAGTTTCTCGGAACGGTGAAGATCGTCGGCTGTTTGCGGGCTGCTGTCGTAAATATCTATGAAAAGTTGTTGAAAGACGGGGAAACCATGAGTAGACGACAATGCGTTGGATGTCTATGTCTCATCACACATCATCTGCGTCAGATTTGACGACAGAATACAAAGCTGGTGTAGGCACATGTGCTTCAGAGCACACCGTTCAGCGCACAATGGTGAATATAGGACTCCGCAGTAGACAATCCATACATATTCTCATATTGACCCAATGACATCGTGAATTACGATCGTAGTGGGCACGGATTCATCTAGATTCGACCGTGGATAAATTGAAACATCTCGTCTGCTCATCATATTTCTTGTTACACCAGGTCGATACTCGAGCCCGTATATCCTGTCATCCAAGTTAATGGCTGCTCGAACCATGCGCCAAGCCACGGAAAAAGACTGGTGGTGGCAGTAGAGCCTATTATGTTGTTGGTGTCATTCACCTTCTATGGAACTTGAGGTAGAAATCAAAGGCGAAACGATAGCCGTGGACAACAAGAAGATTATTGTGGACCACCTGCATCACTTCAAGTCTTTATGGAGGCGATAGAATCTTCCAGCAGGATAACTGCTCATGTCAGAAGACCATAATTGTACCTCCATGCAAAATAGCTGCAGTACTGCGTTCTGATGGCGGACCAACACACTATGGCGCGGTACCATAAAGTCGTGATCGTTTCGACCAATCGTTCGCCTGTATGATGGCGTATCAGGACACGACCATGGACTCAGTGTTACAAGAAACGTTGTTAATCCGATAAGCCAAACGTTGTTTACGTCGAACCACGTTCGATCCTCAATGATCGGCCTACTACGATCGTAATTAACGATGTCACTGTGTCAACATGTAAACGCGTAGAGGTCGTCTGCTGCGGTAAACATGGTCAACAATATTCGTTGAATGGTCTGCTCGGAAACGTTTGTGTCTGCACTAGCAGTGTACTCTGCCACTATCGGCAGATCTGCCACAGGTCGCCACCTATCCGGCTTTACAGAGAGGACAAGTGTCCGATCCCCACTTTTTGTGATACGTTGTGGACGTCCAGAACCTTGGAACCTACTCATAGTTTCATCGTTTATCAAGCACTTTCTATAGCTGCTGACGACTGCAGTATGCGAACGGTCGACCAATTTCGTTGTTTCCGAGATGCTCTTTCCTAGGTTCCGGGCTATATCAACCTATGAAAGTGTTTCTTTCCTCTGATTACCTCATTTGATATCCACATCATCGATGAAATGATTTGTCGCAACTTTTATGACTAATAAATGTCCTGCAGCAATCCATCTGATTTCAGAAAGATAGATTGTTGGTTAGTTTCATGTTGTATGGATCATTCTGTAATATAAATCGTAATGATGTGGAACGTGTCATTTTACATTCACATAGCAAATTAATTTGTAAACATTGCTGCAAGCTGACACTGATAAGGTGTTTTCTTTTTAATTCTCCAGTTATGAGTTAGTATTTCCTACCCTCCAATTTTTACACAGTACAATAATAGAAATTCTTCAAGTAAACAGAACGAGTTGTCAAAGAGAAACTTCTTCAGTTTATTTTCAAGCTTTACTTTTCTGTCTGTCAGACATGTTATATCACTGGGTAAGTAATCAAAAATTTTAGCTGCAGCATTGTGAGCCCCTTTTTGTGCTAAAGACAACCTTAATGTGGATTAATGAATACCATTTTTCCTTCTGGTATTGTAATTATGTACATCATTGTTCGTTTTGAACTGTAGAAGATTATTTATAACAAACCTCATGAGGGAATAAATGTACTGTGAAGCAGTAGTCAGAATGCTCAACTTCTCACACAGATGTCTACAAAATTATCGAGGGTGATACAGCACGTTTTTGAGCAACGGAGACTTTCTTCTTTATAAATGAGTTACCCGAGAACATTATTGCACACGACATTACTGAATGAAAATATGCAAAATATCTCAACTTACTGATTTGTCTTTCCCCAAGATTTGCAATGATTAGAAGTGCAAACGTGGTTGAACTAAGTTGTTTTAGGAGTTCCAAAATGTGTTTTTTCCAATTTAAATTCTAATCAATACGGACACTTAAGAATTCTGAAGTTTCCACCCTGCTTATTATTTTCTCACCACGTGTTATACTTATCATCGATGTAGTACCCCTAGATGTGCAGAAATGAATGTGTTGTGACTTTTTAAAATTGAGGATAAGACCATTTGCGGAAAACCAGGCAATGATAGGCCTGCTTTCAGGAACATTGTTTACCATTTTTTCTGTATGCACGCTTGGATTGATTACGATGCTAGTGTCACCTGCAAGAAAACCTAATTCTTTTTGTTGCGTATTAGAAGGAAGATGGTTTACATATATGCGGAACAATAGTCGAGCTAAGATTGATTCTGGCGAACCCCTTACGTGATTTCTCCCCAGGCACAATTACGTCCCCGAACTATATTGGTTGAATTACTAAGTGAAACTTTCTGCATTCTTTAGATTAGGCTCTCACATCTGTCTACTAGACTGCATGCAGTTAGTTCTTCACCTCGGACTGGCTTATAGCAACTCCAGCCAATAATCTCATCCAAAAACGAAACAGGATAACACTTTAAAAATTCACATATTGCCGGTCAATGATTGTACAACAAATTTTATTGTGCATCTAGGTTTAAATTGTTCTTAAAATCATGAATTGTTCCAGTTCAACACGAACTATCTTCGGATCTGTAGAGATAAAAATAAGAAACACATATTTTCTACGATATGCAACGTTACTATTAGGTCTACAACTTAGCTAAAATCAGATGTACAAGAAGGTATCTGATTGAATCGTTTAAAAGAATAACTCGTCCAAATTATCAGCAAAGCTAACACGCTACGCTACAGGATAATATAATGGTTTGGTAGCAACCACGTCATTGATACAGTCCGCAAGGTAATAGCCAGGTCTGGTACGTTTGTCACATTTGGGATAAAAATATGTTTCCAAACGAAATTAATAAACGATTTTTGAGAATACTTTTCCTAGAATTCCGTGACTGAACGCGTTGTTTGTCAGGGATATAAACCACAGAAACAAATAATTCGAACGGTAGACTTTTCCGTAGGCCTGTTCCTTCTCATGGCCGTTCCTGCGATGTTGTATTGCGAGAACTCCAAGCCTACTCATGGGAACGCGCTTTGAAATTCCTGTAAACTTTCGTACCAGCTGAGGAACTTGATTCGTTACTCAGGATCTCTCACTCCCGACATTATACACGCAACACTTAAAATATTGTCTCCACCCTACATGGTCTACGACTCTATTCTACAGAACACTGGGATTCCTGTTACATTAATAATTATTTAATAAATTGTCAGTAGCCTGCCTTGTTAGAAGCAGCGCAATTGGGAATACGGTGCAAATTAGCTTCTATAGTATCTTCACATCTCATATTATTTAGATATACTAAATACGCCATATTATCTAACTTTTGGAGCAATTCTCGAAGAAAGGTGGTGCAATTCTTGCAGCAACATAATTTTGCCTGGAAATACCTTGAATTCAGGACTACAATTTACATGAAACGACATATTACTGCAAAAGTGCTAATTATCTCCTTCCTCCATAAATTGTACCAATGTTAGCACAAAACAGTAAACTCTTGAAAAGTGCACCGTTACACGACCTCACACAAGCACTGCTAGTTGGCTATTTCTCCCACATCAGTCTTTCTACCACACTACTCGTTCCAAAGAAAAGGCTTTCCAGAAACGAAAACGAAAAGACTACTCCCTGGTCATGTCCTCTGGGTCAGTCTACTGCGAATTTCTCCGGTAGAAAAGGCTTCCCAGAAACGGAAATGAGAACGGAGAAAGCTTGTCAAGTCCCAGACATAATGGTTTGCCAACTCCGTTAGCTGAGGGCCACTCTTTTAAATATAATAAGCTATTGCTTCCTCAGGAAAAGACGAGACTTTTCAAATATAAGTACTTTTAAATGCGGAAGTCTGTAACAATGATCACATTATACTTTTACAATAATCTTATAGCATCTCTCTATCCCCATATTCACATTGAAATAACCATTAATAAATTATATCGGGTATTGACAACACACTACGGAAATGTAAATGAAACGCCGTTCCGCGCAGATTAATATGACACTTTCTGAGAGATCAAGTAATAGTTAATTTGGTAATGGAGGGAAGTGTGGGGGAAAAATTTGTAGAAGGAAGCCTAGGGTTGACTACGATATGCAGGTTCAAACAAATGTAAACTGTTGTACGTATATAGTTTCTGCACAGGAGAAACTATCGTGGGAAACCGCATTAAACCCGTCTTTGGTTTGATGACCACAACAACAACATCATTCTTTATTAAGCGATGCTAAAAGGTCGTTAATGCCCTTTATTCAATACCGCCAAAGCAAAAACAGTTGACACTGAATGTAGTTCAAATGGTCAAATGTGTGTGAAATCTTATGGGACTTAACTGCTAAGGTCATCAGTCCCTAAGCTTACACACTACTTAACTTAAATTATCCTAAGGACAAACACACACACCCATGCCCGAGGGAGGACTCGAACCTCCGCCGGGAGCAGCCGCACAGGCCATGACTGCAGCGCCCTGACCGCTCGGCTAATCCCGCGCGGTCTGAATGTAGTTCTTCCAAATCATATTATCTTAGATATATCATATTTGATACGTTGAGTTTCTGTGACTACACATTGCACACATCTATAGACAGTATGGGTTTACACAGTCACAAATAAAACGTCAACACTACATGATTATCAGCTGTATCTTACTGAAAAGTACTGTACAATATGTTTACGAAATACAGGAAGTACAAAGAAAACTTCCAAAATTTCCTAACAACAGCATTAAATCAAGGAAAAAAAGATATTATTTTAAACTTTTAACTTAACCACTTTTTGATGATACAATTATAGCCGGGTCCAACCTTCGAAGACCCTGCTACAACAGAGCACAGAAAGGGTTAAATTAAAGTTCCCGGTGGCGCTGCACTTCAGGCTGCTAGGTGTTTACTCCGTTACACATAGGCTAAGGAGAAATGACACGGAATGGACGGCCAGGGTGGTTCCTTGCTGCTGCTCGCTGGTAGTCTTCTTCCGGGTGGGGTGTGTTTATGTCAGCTGAATAGACGTGAGCGAGCGCAAACACGGCCCGGACAGCACGGTGCAGCAGTCGTTCTCACGGCGGCCCATGATCAGCTGGAGCACGTGTGCAGGCTATCTTAGAAACGCAAATCGTTGTAAATATTAAAATACGCATAGCTGCAAACTCATTTTGATCATTGAGGAGTTTATCTGGTTCTTTACGTTTCGCGACGTAAAACTCCGGTTCCTCTAATATGTATAACCGTCTACTTTTTTCGATATTATGTACAATTTTTAGTTGTTAGTCAGTGGTACCAACGTCATGTGTCTCATTGTGCATATGTAAACGTAAGTTCCTTTATTAAAGGCGTAGGTATTTTACAATAAGACAATCACCGTCTACGCAAACGGAATGTCGTTCTTTCAGGGAAAAATTTAGGTTTATGATATTATACAGAAGAAATCTTTATCACTGTTATTACTATTATCGTTGTCAACTATTTCATCCGCCACCTAACCACAGAAATGTTGACTATTTGCAAACATAGAAAAAACATGAATAAGGACCTTATCAATGTTCGTATGTCCTGAAGAGTTTTACTTTGCATTTTATAGTGAACTATTTACTTTTGCAAGATGTCATGCTTTAATTTTGATATTTACGTACAGACACGACGGAGGATGAAAGTTTTAGTTTATCAAGACCCTTTGTTTCAACCTTTAAAAAAGCCGTTTGGTTCCGAGAAGTAAGATGACCTCAAGAGGAATTTTTAGTTTAATTATGTTCGTATTTCACACAGCCAGGAGGACGTATCAGATTGATGCATTGATAACGCTAATGAAAGCAGTATAATGAGACTAAATAGCTTACGCCGACGAAGGCTATCGCTAGCGTGTGCAAGGATGTTCTGTGAGGGGAGACCCAAACTACAAAATAACAAATAAGAAAGAAAAAAGAAAGAAGCTGGTCGAGTGCAAGACTCCGGCCCTGGAAATTTCGGGTTGAATCTCGGTTGGGAGCGGGAATATTTCCTGCAGGACGGCTCCAGGTTCACTCAGCCGGTTGTCTTTCCAGAGAGTAACAGGCGCTGAGACGGTAGGCTCGCGACACTCCCCTTCTAGTGCCGTAGCGATCGAAAGGCGGCCAGAACCCTGTTTACGAGTTGAGCGACACAGACTCTACATTTTAATAGCCCCAAATAAAGTAATCTTTCTTTTTTACCAATGTGACTTTTGTTTCGTTAGCATCTTGATGTTCAATGACCTGCAAAAATGTGTCATCATCAAACCAGGCTTCAGACTGAAGACAACAACAACAACAATAATAACAATAACAACAATAGCATATGTATTCCGTGACATGTGACCAATTATTTATGTTTGAAAATGGCGTATCCCCGAAATTACAGCAAAAAATTGTTCAAATGGCTCTGAGCACTATGGGACTTAACTTCTGAGGTCGTCAGTCCCCTAGAACTTAGAACTACTTAAACCTAACTAACCTAAGGACATCACACACATCCATGCCCGAGGCAGGATTCGAACCTGCGACCGCAGCGGTCGCGCGGTTCCAGATTGTAGCGCCTAGAACCGCTCGGCCACTCCGGCCGGCGAAATTACAGCAGCAAAGTGAAACTTCTTCGGTCTTCTAACAATTTCATACAGGCTGTGAGCCCGTTTTATTTGAAGCCAAACTGACACGTATCATCTTCTCTAGTGCTCTTTGAAATTTTGTATCGTTGTACCCTGTCGTAAAAGCAGGTCGTTCTGCACAGTTGCCAGAAGAGCTGCAAATGGGTACAAGATCGCTTTGATTAAATATTTGTTTCATGAATCTGGTAATGCTTGTAACAACAAAAGTGGGCTTTTGTGAATGAATCTTTCACTCTCTAGCGGAGTTGCGCAGTTTCGGAAATTCATTATCGATTATAATTGTGCACCGGACCACAAATAAACCCGGACTCTTTTCTTTAGCAATTAGTTATCTTACCTACTGAGCTATCGAGCTCACTCTCCTCAGTACCTCATCCTATCTGTCTCCTTTCTTCCAGAGGCGCTAGTCCCGCAAGGCACTCAGCAGAACTTAAGTTTGGATAGTAGGAGAGAGGGAATGGCAGAAGTGAAGTGTGAGCGAGCTTCGTGTCTCGCTCATGGATAGCTTAGTCGGTAAGAGCACTGCCCGTTAAAGGCAAGGGTCCGGGTTCGAGTCTTGGCCCGGCACAGAGTTTTAATCCGCCAGGAAGTTTCCATATTGATCTTCCACCTATTGTTCAAGACAGTAGCTGTTGCCGGGATTGTAAAAGATGATTTACTCTCACGTGGGGGTTCTACGAAGTAGAGCAATGGGGTAAAACACAGGCACGACCACAAAATGATAGAAATGATAGGATTAGTGGTGCCACGTGGCGGTGCTTCGGCCCCGCAGGGCAGGGGGCGCAGGTCGTATTGCGAAGCGTTGGGTGTCGCCAGCTACGTGACAATGGCAGCGCCTCTAGGATGTCAGGCTTGAACAATCGCTTCCCAGAAGACGCGTCAACGCGAAACGCGGTCGCCACCTGAGCACGTCTCCACACCGTCGTAGGCTTGCCCGGCTCCAAGTCCCTCTGCTCGACGGCCGAGACCGCAAATTCTTAACACGCTGGACGGTTATTCAGGAAGACGGGGTCCACAACCTGCTCTAGATTTTCCGCGGTCTCCCTGAAACACCTAAGACGAATATCGTGGCTGTTGGACCCAGCGGGGTGGGGTATTCAGGAGGATGGCTGTTCAGATTACAAGCCAGATATCCGGATTTAAGTCTTCTGTTGTTCCTCTGAATCGCTTAAAGCAAATACGGGAAATTTTGATTAGTAGGCGTGGCTGATTTCCTTTCCCAATTCGATTCACTCTCTAATGATCTCGCCATCGACGGGACGTTAAACTTTATAGAGCAAACATAATAATACATTCCGTCTACTGTCTTTTCAGTAACAACAGTGACTAAAACTGTCTTCAATGCACAGGTCGGTATGAATATTGAACTGTCTAAATAGAGTGGTGTTCACCTAAGAAGGCGGGTGGTGGGGCGTTTCACAGTGGAAAGGGCAGTGTAGCACGTGGCGTTCCAGCAGATAGTGTCATACTGCCGCGTCTGTGTGTAGAGTGCAGTGCACGTGTTAAGCTCACTGAACAAAACATTAGTCTCCCCAGTACGCACGCACAGATGAATCGTTAAGCCTTTACAGATGTAGCAGTGATCGAGCCACGCGCTCAGTGGCATGAGCACTGCATCTACGTGCGCATAAGGCAGTAGCGATCAGTGAGACATTTATGTTTTAAGCGGACATTGTACGTAAACGTGACAGAATGGCAAAAAGGGGCAATCGTGTTTGGTTGTGCCCATGCCTACGCGTTGTGTGAAGATGCTAGATTTGTTGGTGTTTCGCGAGAGACTGTGCAACGTGGATACAACCAGTGGTGTAACTCACGTGGCCACGAAACGCGACTTCAGCATTGTAACCGGAACAGAACTGAGAGAAACCGGAGACGGCTTCTGAATCAAAATCGTTTCCAAACCCGAAATGGATTGCTGGAGCAGTCATTGAAGGTCCATCCCAACCTGTTAGTGAGAGGACGTTACGACGGGAACTAACTGCAATGAACGTCTGGAATCTGTCACCTCCCAAGAGGCCACTCCTCACACAGGGACATAAAGACGACCACAGCAAGACCATTGTGGCTGGAAGAATATGTGACTGCTTTTACAAACGCTCTCCCCACCCTATTACATCTCGCCTGGCCTGCAAAGTCACCTGACTTGAATCGCACAGAAAATCTGTGGGACATGTTGGAAATGCGGGTAAAACGCCGACATCATCATCCCTGCAATTTGTTGGAATTTCGCGATCAAATTCTCAGCAAGTAGCTTATCCTGGATGCAACGTACCTGCACAACCTTGTCGACTCACTGCCTAACCGAATCCAGGCGGTTATGAAGTCCAGGGGCGGATTTACGCGCTGTTAGATGATGCACATAATGATTTCTCCAGCGGTAAGCTTACGTTTAGCGTCGGTTTTCATGTTTAATGAGATATGGTGGAGGTACTTAGCCACTGTGTTGTTCATTATGGGTGGCATAAAACAAACGTGACAAGCGACAGTGACGGTTTTCAGAGCATATGAATTTTTCTAAGGAGAGGCAGAAGCAAAAACAGTGCCCCAGCGTAGCGCTCATTGCAGCTTTGCTGGTTACCAAGGCAGGCATCGTCCGCCTCCTCAGCAGAATGGTAAACGCAGCTGATTGTCGTATCGGAGGTACTGATAGGCATTTTTCGTTGGTGGGAGGACTGGTACGGGGTGTACTCAGCCTCGTATTGTCTACTGAGGAGTTATTCGACTGATTAGTAGCGGTTCCAACATCAAGAAACCCGACAACGACGAGGAGAGTGGTATGCTGGCCGCCTTCCCCTCCGTATCGCATCCAGTGACGCTATTAGCAGAGGACGCCATGGCAGTCGGCTGGCCCCTCTAGAACCAGAACGCGGCACTTTAAATTCTTTTTTAAAGGTACCGTGAGTAACGACTGGAATGTGTGGCATGAGACAGAGAGCACAAAGTATTCTCCGCCGATCTCTGTGCATACGTCATTTCGAGATATTTCGTACTCGCCTTCTTACTTGCACACTAGGCATAGTCCTACTGGAGGTAGTACGCCGTTGCCTTCCTCCGACATTTGGTCTGAATTATACAGCTAGTTATAGGAGGACCTACAGGATTATGTGGACTCCGAATTACGGTGCAACTAGACCGTTTTCAGATAATAAAATCATTGCCGGAGGTGAAAGAAGGGATGAGCCACAGAAAAAGTCATAGGATCGACTTCGAATTAAACCCCAGACCACTGAATTTGTGGTTTGACTGAGCTTTTGTATTTAATTCGCCACTGTACATTTCTAATCACAGCTTCATCTTTAGGGCTTCCATGTCTATGGGAAGATCTTCAGTGTAATGTCAAGACAACGGAGATGCGAATCTGAAGTAAGTTTTTATGCGTTTTCAAATGAAATTCGCAGATTTACAGTACAACATATACAACTCTCTTAAGTTGTAATAGAAAAACGGCTATTACACTCGTATATTAAATTCGTAGACAACATCTTGAACATAATCCTGTACGAAACCACGTTGATTATTAAGTTATTCAGATATGTTTCGCAACCAGTGATATCAATTCCCGCGTCTAATTTGAATCCCTATCAATATGAGACGATATTACACTGTATTATTCCCGTAGAAATATTTTGTTTGAAGATAATGTTGTTGTTGTCTCACACGTAAGTTGCTTATCATCTTTCAAATATTAAAAGAGTCATTCAGTACGTCTTAAGCGTTGAAACCTGAAGTGTCGTCTGTGAACACAATGCCTGCACATATACGTTTGCAAATAACGAGACAAAAGGCACTTCATGTTGACGTCATATGAAACAGAAAGCAGGAAAATTCACGACTATATTATTAGTTTTAAACAAAATCTGCATATATTGTCCCTCATTTTTGTACAAGCTGTACTATTGCTCGGCGAACATCGATTGAAAACGCACTGCAGCCTCCGACAGACAAGTACTTTTGTCACATTGACATGGAAATGAAGGTCTTTCGAAAACCAATTGAAACAGTGTACACTGGCGAATAAAAAATGCTATTCATGAGTCAGTAGATGAGTTGGTTGGTTGATTTGGGAAGGAGACCAAACAGCAAGGTCATCGGTCTCATCGGATTAGGGAAGGATGGGGAAGGAAGTCGGCCGTGCGCTTCCAAAGGAACCATCCCGGCATTCGCCTGAAGCGATTTAGGGAAACCATGGAAATCCTAAATCAGGACCGCCGAATGCGAGTCCAGTAGATGGGCTTTAGTATTGTTTTCCATATGTTCACAGTCTCGGGTTTCCTAAAGAATAAAAAAAAACCGTGGTTCAATTTAAACTTTAATCTTCCTTTCTTCTGAATGGTTCCTTTGATACAAGCACGGTGGATTTCATACCCGTCTAACACTTTAATCTAGAGTTACATATGTACCCCATAAGCCAATTTCTTGATAATACTCGAAATCCACATACAGTCATCGTAAATGAATTTCAGTTTAACTGCTGCAAACGATAATTATTTACATAACTTCAAAAACGAACTTCAAACTGTGACAACCACAGAATGAACCCAAAAATTTAACTTTCCCTCTACTTTGCCGATTTCAACCTAATTTAAAAATCATTTCTATCACATAAAGATGTAGCAATACTGAGGCTTCGGAGTGCAGAACTTTATTATTTTGGTGGCGGTGAATCGGTGTGCTTCCATTGAGCTGACTGGCGCTTTGTTTCTGGATTGAAAAATGGCATCCACGTCTCATCCATTGTCACAACTGACGAGAAGAAAGTCCCATTCATGCTGTCGTTGCGCGTCAACATTGCTCGGCAACACGCCACACGGGCAGCCAAGTGGTCGTCCGTCAGCATTCGTGGCACCCACCTGGATGACACTTTTCGCATTTTCAGGTCGTCATGCAGGATTGTGTGCACAGAACCCACAGAAATGCCAACTCTGGAGGCGATCTGTTCAACAGTCATTCGGCGATCCCCCAAAACAATTCTCTCCACTTTCTCGATCATGTCGTCAGACCGGCTTGTGCGAGCCCGAGGTTGTTTCGGTTTGTTGTCACACGATGTTCTGCCTTCATTAAACTGTCGCACCCATAAACGCACTTTCGACACATCCATAACTCCATCACCACATGTCTCCTTCAACTGTCGATGAATTTCAATTGGTTTCACACCACGCAAATTCAGAAACCGAATGATTGCACGCTGTTCAAGTAAGGAAAACGTCGCCATTTTAAGTATTTAAAACAGTTCTCATTCTCGCCGCTGGCGGTAAAATTCCATCTGCGTACGGTGCTGCCATCTCTGGGACGTATTGACAGTAAACGCGGCCTCATTTTAAAACAATGCGCATGTTTCTATCTCTTTCCAGTCCGGAGAAAAAAAATCGGAGGCCTTAGAACTTGAATGCACCTCGTATACGACGGACCCGCGTGTCGCCACTGTCACTGATTGCAGACCGAGCACCGCCACACGGCAGGTCTAGAGAGACTTCCTAGCACTCGCCCCAGTTGCGATGGTTCACTGACAAATTACGCTCTCATTTGCCGAGACGATAGTTAGCATAGCCTTCAGCTACGTCATTTGCTACGACCTAGCAAGGCGCCATTATCATTTGCTATTTATCTTGTGATGCATGTACCGTCAGACCGATGTTCACCAATTATGAATTAAAGTTAAGTATTCCAGAAGCTACGTACCTTTCTTGCTAGTATAATTACTTTACCTGTTCCAGACCTCACGCCAGCCTGCGTGAGCTTAAACGCGTGCCTTTCGGCTTCCTCCTCCTAGTGGCTTGGCTGTCTTGCCAAGTCACAACACCTTCATTTGCATTTTGTACCTTACTATCAGTGCATCTTGCTAGTAGTGCATCAGATGCAAGGTTGTGGTAGACAGGTACTGTCTAAAACACTTTGGCAGCTGTCAGTGTGCCACGGCCCCTCGCGCAGTCCATACTTCAAATACTTCTTTGACGTACATGTAATTCGGATACAGAGATATCGTTTTGGGACCTGAGAGTAAACACTCCAAAGATGTGATTTAGCTATTAATTTTTTCTTTTAAATTTGAAGTTTGAGGGTGCAGTCTCCCCCTAATAATATACAAAAATCACAGACGTTACCTTAGAGAGAATAAAAACTTATTTCTATACAGTGAGGTGGTATGAAAAAAACTGCTAAAATTTACGTAACACAGACTATAATAAATGACTGTTCATGTCCTGTCCATCGTGAAATGAAGGAAAACAACGACAAAGTCGTGCGATCTGTCTTCTCCGTTATAGGTATTCGCGGGTTCACGTCATACTGCTGACGTGCTTGTTATCATTTGACCCTCAAGCTGTGCCTATCCATGGAACTAGATTTCCAATAGATAGTTACGTGCCAACTGTCAGGCTGCGCTTTAATTGCCCTCGTTACGGGCACATCAGAAAAAAATGTCGGTCCCAGATGAGATGCGTCAAATGTAATGGGCATCATTCTGTTCTATCCTGCGCCACTCCTGTTGTCATTTGTGTGCGCTGTGGTGGACAACACCCGTCCACGGATCGGTCCTTCCTTAATATCTACGACGAGCACAAGAACTGTCTACCTTCAGTAACACTGACTCTAGAGCTGCGCTAAACGGTCTTGGTATGCCCTTCTACGCGTCCCACATTTCTTGCCCTCACCGATCATTGCTGCGCCGACAAATTTCAGCGCTCCAGATTTTCGAAATACACAGTTTTTCTCGCCTTTGCCCTCCACAATCATACAGGGCCAACAGCGCGGAAATAGGGAGACAAACACCGCTCACCCACCTTACCGGCGGTGGACGGAAGCAAACGAACGCAGTAATGCTCGTAAGTGGTCCCAGTTCCGCCCCGTGCTATGCCCCATTCAGCCCCCACAAGTGCAGAATCAACGACAGCGTCCAGTTGAGGCTGAACTCATCGATAAAATAATATAGATTATGACGTTGTGATTCAGAACATGGGACCAAACAGTGTTATGAACGATACCGATATCCGGCACCTGGTTCAGGCCTACTGCATTCTCTTTCTGCCTAAGTCATGAAGCGTATAAAAGCACTGCAGTGGAACGCTATATCAGCTAACAGCAACAGAGGAAGCTTGGACAAAAAATTTTCCATTAGTCAGCCTGATATAGTCCTGTTGTCTGCCCCCGGTAGCTGAATGGTCAGAGTGACTGATTGTCAATCCTCTGGGCCCGGGATCGATTCCCGGCTGGGTCGGGGAATTCTCTCCGCCCAGGGATAGGGTGTTGTGCTGTTCTCATCATCATCCTATCATCCTCGTCGACTGCAGGTTGCCGAAGTGGCGTCAACATGAAAGACCGGCACCCGGCGAACGGTCTGCCCGACGGGGGGCCCTAGCCATACGAATAAATGAATAAAATATAATCCTGTAATGCGAAACATAATTCAAGTCCCAGCAGACTGTTCGTTTTAACAATTATTTCATAATAAAGGAGGGCTGTCTCCATGGAAAGGGTGGCGTTCCTACACTGGCAACAAAATCGATGCCACATCAACCGCAGTCGCTTATTGTAAGAAGCAACGACGTCGAATTGGTTGCTGTAAGGTTACAAACTGCTCACAAAACCTTTACAGCTGTCTTGGTGTATACAGCTCCTCACCATAGTGTCGTGGAAGCCCACCGCAGGCATTTAATAAGTCAGCTTCGCCCTTCATTTATGGTCTGACTGATCGCTACTGCCTTATGAGCACGTGGACGTGACAGACAGAAACAACAGGGCTGTGATGAATGTTATTGAAGATAACAACCTCGTGATTGTCGACGATAGAGCTCCTACAGTGATATGTTCAACTTTTGGTAGATGTTCTGCAGTAGTTGTAACCCTTTTGACTCCTTTTTTTCTGAAATTCCTATTTCGCATGTTAAAACAGATTCCATGGGATCCGATCATCTCCCAGTAGAGTTCCACATTAATATGAACGTTCATATTACACACAAATGTTACGCTAATAGTAAGTGGAAAATTGTGGAAGCCAATTGGGACAAATATAAGGACACAGTTCGACGCACACTCGAAAACATGCGACTTGAATTATGGGAAGAAGGCCAGGTTTTAACCAAGTCTATTGAATTCGCACCGGGGGTCTGCATTCCTAAGCAAAAAGAGTTCGCTGTAACAAAGCGACGTTCCTCTCCTTGGTAGAATTCCGAATGCAGACTTGGTTTGAAAACCTGTCGCCAGAATTCAACATTGAACAATTTCTTGGAAGTGCGAGAAGTAAATGCAGGTGTCAAAAAATTTCTGAAGAAAAATAAAAGAGAGCAATTACATTAAATTTCGTTATTTACTCAGTAAAGCAACCAGTATGTCGAGCATCTGGTATAAAACGAAGGCCTTTAGAAGCAGCCAACTGCCGCTCTCTCCTCCTACTACCAATGACTGGTCAGAGGAATTTATCGATAAGCCCGCCCCTCCTGCAATTCCTTTTCTAAATCAGCCGCTTCCTGATTGGGCACTCTGTAGCACTACTTGTCATTTCACTTCGTGTTCCACTCGCAAATAGAGCGAGGGGAAAACGACTATCTTCATGCCTTCGTATGAGGCCTAACTTCTCGTATCTTACTCGTATTATCATTGTCCTTACGCTCAGTGTATGTTGGAGGCAGCAGAATCATTCTGCAGTCAGCTTCAAATGCCGGTTCTCTAAATCTTCTAAATGGTGTTTCTCGAAAAGAACGCCGCCTTCCTTCCAGGGCTTCCCATTTGAGTTCCCGTACCATCTCCGTAACACTTGCATATTGTTCGAATCTACCGTTAACAAATCTAACAGCCCGCCTCTGAATTGCTTCGATATCTTCCTTCAGTCCGCAGCTCGTGGTCTCGCGGTAGCGTTCTCGCGTCCCGAGCAGGGGGTCCCTGGCTCGATTCCCGGCGAGGTCACGGATTTTCAACTGCCTCGAGATGACTCGGTGTTGTTGTGTCGTCTTCATCATCATTCATCCCCATTACGGTCGGAGGAAGGCAATGGCAAACCACCTCCGCTAGGACCTTGCCTAGTACAGCGGTGCGGGTCTCCCGCATCGTCTCCTACTCCTACGCTCTGTCAAGGAGTATGGGACTTATCACCATCATCATCTTCCTTCAATCCCATATGGCACCGATCCCAAACCCTCGAGCAGTAAACAAGAATAGGTCGCACCAGAGTCCTATGTTTGGTCTCCTTTAAAAGTGAACCACTATTTCCTAAAACTCTCCCAATAAACCGAAGTCGCCCATTCGGCTTCCCTACCAAAGTTCTCAATTGCACGTTCCACCTCGTATCGCTTTGCAACGTTACGCCCAGATATTTAAACGACATGACTGTGTCAAGCAGGACGCTAGAAATACTGTATCGGAACATTCCAGGTTTGTTCTTCCTACTCATCCGCATTAACTTACATTTTTTCACATTTAGGGCTATGTGCCGTTCATCACACCAACTGGAAATTTTGTGTAAGCCGTCTTGTATCGTCCTACAGCCACTCAACTTCGACACCTAACCGTACAAAACGGCATCATCAGCAAACAACTGCAGATTGTTGCCCACCCTATCCGCCTAAACTCTTATGTATACATAGATCAACAGCGGTCCTCTCACACTTCCCTGGAGCACTCCTGACGATACCCTTGTCTCTGATGAACACTCGCCGTGGAGGACAACATACTGGGTTCTATTATTTAAGAAGTCTTCGAGCCACTCAGATATCTGTGAACTTATTCCATATGCGCGTATCTTTGTTAACAGTCTGCAATGGGGCATCGTATCAAATTCTTTCTGGAAATCTAGAAATGTGGAATCTGCCTGTTGCCCTTCATCCATAGTTCTCAGTATATCATGTGAGAAAAGGGCAAGCTGAGTTTCGCACGAGCGATGCTTTCTAAAATCATGCTGATTCGTGCACATAAGCTTTTCAGTGTCAAAAAAGTTCTTCATAGTCGAACTGAGAATATGTTCAAGGATTCTGCAACAAACAGAAATTAGGGATATTGGTCTGTAATTTCGCGGATTCGTTCTTTTACCCTTCTTATATACTGGAGTACCTGCGCTTTTTTCCTATCGCTTGGGACTTTTTGCTGGTCGAGAGCTTCACTGTAAATGCAAGCCAGATAAGGGACCAGTGTCGAAGAGTACTGTTTGTAAAATCGAACTGGGATTCCATCCAGACTTGATAATTTATTTATTTCAAATCTTTCAGTTATTTCTAGAGCAAGATATGATTTCTATATCGTGCATACGGATTCTGCCCGATGGTCAGATGACGATGTGTTTGTACGGTTCTCCTGTGTGAACGATTTCTTCAACGTGAAATTTAAAACTTCGGCTTTCGTTTTGCTATCTTCAACTGCCACACCAGACTGGTCAACTATGGACTGAATGGAAGCCTTAGACCCGCTTAGCGATTTTACATAAGAGCAGAATTTTCACGGGTTGTCTGCTAGAACTTTTGCTAAGGCGTGGCGGTGATAGTTCTATGCTTCGCGCATAGCACGGATCTCTACTAACCTTCGCTTGGCGTTATTTAGGCGTTCCCTTTTGAACCGAGAGTGCAACAGCCTCTGCTTCCTCAGCATCCGCCGAATTTCGTTATTAAACCATGGTGGGTCTTTTCCAGCCTTTACCCAAAAATGGCTCTGAGCACTGTGGGACTTAACTTCTGAGGTCATCTGTCCCTAGAACTTAGAACTGCTTAAACCTAACTAACCTAAGGACATCACACACATCCATGCCCGAGGCAGGATTCGAACCTACGACCGTAGCGGTCGCGCGGTTCCAGACTGTAGCGCCTTCACCCACTTACTGGACTCTGTAATAGATTTCACTTCAAAACTTGTAAGGTGTCAGGCAAATCCAACACCTTCCATGAAAACCCTGACATGATAAGAAATACAGTAGTATGTCACATAACTCCGAATAAATCGTGACATTAAATTAACCAAAGTAATACGAGAAACGAGTGAGCAAATGGAATACCACAGACTAACACAAGAATGCCTAAATGCATGTCATACCTTCCCACCGTGAGACAGACGCAATTCCGAGGGGAGAAACGAGAACAGAAGCCGAGAGCAGAACCGTGTTAAGCTAGAAGGCCCTACGATAAGGGACGGACACCCACGTCGCCAGCTAACCGCTAGGACCACCCCCCAGCCCATGTTAAAAGCTAGAGCCCTCCAGAAGAACGGTATAGATCTTACGATAACACTAAAAGGGCCACCACCCCAGCCGCAAGTTTTAGCGTGAGACTTTTGCGCCTCTCTGTTACGTCAGGGCCACCCCCCAGCCCATGTTAAAAGATAGAGCCCTCCAGAAGAACAGTATAGATCTTACAATAACACTAAAAGGACCACACCAGCTGCAAGTTTTAGCGTGAGACTTTTTCGCGTCTCTGTTACGTTGCAAACCTTAAAAACATTGCCCCACCACGAAAAGTATAACGTTTCTCATTGGATAGACAGAATTTTTGTAGGCAGAGCTTAGGGTTAACATTGAGACCCTGATTGGTCAGTTGAAAACACAGCCAGATAGTTTTTTTAAACCAACTTCAGTAAATTGTAGTAAGGAGAAGTTAGGAGAGAGTTGCTTCCGAGACGGCGAGGTGAGCGGAGCTGTGCTGTCCGCCGCCCCCTGACGAACACTGACAAGGTAATGAATGCAAGCGATGCCGCTAACAGCGCATAAAGCTTCACTCAGAACTGCAGAAGTCTCATCTGTTACACCCCGTTTTTGCGTAATACTAGTGTCGATCGTCAATTAAAGCTCATGATGTTCACATTTGCCACTTGAAGTAAAAATCTGAAACGCGATGATTTTTCTGTTATATAGTTATTGAGAAGCCACATCAGCCACTGTAATTTACGACAAGTTAGATAAGTAATTAAAGATAATTGAGGGCCACTATAGACCATTTTGATAGTTTTCTCTCTTGTGAAACTTAATTTAAACCTAGATTATATATGTGATATGGCATAGGTCATCCTTCGATCCATTGTAGAACTTGGAAACCCACTCAGGGAATATTCGTTCACTTTTTTGTTGAACGCAGTTGGTTTTTATCATCCTGTATTAAAACATTTCTTTTTATCAATAGTGCAATTTATAAACAGTGTTTTTTGATTAGAATAAAATTTCCAATGGTAAACTTAACTGCTTTTTCGACGTTATTTTACCAGCTAACTAAAAATAGGAAAGCCTTGAACCCCTTCCACTAAATTTAGTTAGTATTAAAATTCTTTTACAGGGAGTGCAGTGGAGCTGACGCTGAAATCATTAAGTATTTGGTTATATCATCGCTAGTCTCACTGAACTCTTCTGAACTCTACATGTCATGTGTGGTCTGGCGTCTCCTTACCAGCAACAGGTCCCAGGTTCAAACTAGTCAATTCCCTAAAAAACTCGCTCAGAGCGTCGTTGCGCGAAAGTGGTAGGGAGACACGATATAGAACAAACAGACACCACGCAGAATGTTAGAAACTAGAAAAAATATCAACACTCACGATATGATCTGGAAACAAAGTCTATATACTAATCAATGCAGTTGCCCCCACAAACAACTACAACAAGAAAAACCCACAGATGATAGAAAATTTCTTGAAAGATCTGGAAGAAACCACCAACAAAATCTCCACGAAGCACGTGAAAGTTTTACAAGAAGATCTTTATGTACAATAAGACAGGGAAAGAAAATTCAAAGACACAACAGTAAAACACACTGCCCACAATGAGACAAACATGAATGAAGAGAACCTGATAAACTTTTGCAGAAATTTCGACCTCAAAATCATGTTAATGCAATTCCAGAAACCACACAAGAAACTACGAACTTGGAAATCCTTCAACAACGCCCTACGAGAATTTCAGATAGACCCCATTGCGATATCCACAAAAAACACCGGAGAAATGATGAATGTAAGAACAAGGAAAGGGTTTTTCGAATCCGGTCTACACTTACTCCAAATTAAAGCGAAATTCATACACAGTAGACAAATCGAGAGAACCAACAGAAGTTTCCGAACAGACTCAGAGTGTCTACAACTAAACATCAAAGAAATAATAGAAAATATTTAAAAAACTCGGCAGTAACAACTGGACAGAACTGTCAAAAAAGTTAAGGACCTGACAAAATTGGGGCAACCAGCGAGAAAAAAGAAACACAGGTAGTGGAACATGACATTTGACAGAGCCATAGAAGACAGAATTAAAGCCTGAAAAAACATCCGAGAAATGGGAAGAATTCAGCGAAGAATTCAGCAGGATACAGAAGGAAAAGCCTGAAAAAACATCCGAGAAATGGGAAGAATTCAGCGAAGAATTCAGCAGGATACAGAAGACCGAAAACAATCTGTAGAGAAGAAAGAGGGTATGGTGGAAACAGCCAGCCGTAGTGGCCGAGCGGTTCTAGGCGCTACAGTCTGGAACTGCGCGACCGCTACGGTCGCAGGTTCGAATCCTGCCTCGGGCATGGATGTGAGTGATGTCCTTAGGTTAGTTAGGTTTAAGTAGTTCTAAATTCTAGGGGACTGATGACCTCAGAAGTTAAGTCCCATAGTGCTCAGAGCCATTATTATGGTGGAAACAACAGACTGGAAGAGATAAAAGAGGACTTCAACAAAAACAACACACGAAATTTTTACGGAACATTCAGAGAAAATATGACAGGATACCAACCACCGAGCTTATGCTTCAAAAGAGAAGATGGTACAGGGGAGCCAAACCAGGTAAAGAACTGAAAGAACTGTGAAATATTAGCGCAATACTTTGATCCACTACTAAACTTGATAAACCGATGCAGACCCTACAGCTCGAGAAGCTAGAACCCAACCTCGACTCCAAACCGCCAAAACGCGAGGAGATCGTGAAAATAATAAAATCACTGAAAAATAAGAGAAGATGGATTGATTGCGGAAATCTGGAAATTAGACTCCAAACACATATGCGAAAATATTTTGTTGAGCCCAACCTACATAGGTAGGAATGATCATAAAAATAAAATAAGAGAAATCAGAGCTCGAACAGAAAGGTTAAGTGTTCGTTTTTCCCGCGCGCTGTTCGGGAGTGGAATGGTAGAGAGATAGTATGATTGTGGTTCGATGAGCCCTCTGCCAAGCACTTAAATGTGAATTGCAGAGTAATCATGTAGATGTAGATGTAGATGTAGATGTAGATGAATACTACAAACAATTACCACTACGGTCGCAGGTTCGAATCCTGCCTCGGGCATGGATGTGTGTGATGCCCTTAGGTTAGTTAGGTTTAAGTAGTTCTAAGTCCTAGGGGACTGATGACCTCAGAAGTTAAGTCCCATAGTGCTCAGAGCCAGCCACAAACAATTACTCAGTGGTGTCACAACAACAAACTCAGGATAGTCGAAAACAAAACAACATACACTTTACTGAAAGGATCACTCCAAAGGAATCCTTCTGTTAAAATTGGGGACACAAACATCAAACGAGCACGCATTACACGCTATCTTGGGGTACACATAGATGAAAAATTGAATTTCCACGAACACATAAGGCTAAGAACAGACAAAAAAAAAAAAAATACTACACAAACTGGTGAGGCTAAATTCAAAACAGTACAGACTACCTCTACCAGTCATACGTACATACCACTGTGGGCTCTTCGAATCAGTACTCAGCTTCGCAGCTAGCACCTGGGCACATAGACTGAACGTGGTCACCAACAAAGCATCCGTCAGACGAGGGCAGAGAAGTGTCCTACTTAGGCTATCTGGAGCCTTCGGTACCACCTCAGCGGATGCACTGTCTGTGGTGCTCGGAATATACCCCATAGATATCACGATCAAACACGGAGCTGCAAGGTACTGGTTAAAGGTGGGGAACTAGATAAGGTACACACAATAACCGGTGTGGCTATAGAGACGATACGTCACCTTAAAAGTTGGCGTTTGGATACATGGCAAGGTGAGTGGGATGTAAGTGGTAAGGGACGTAGACTGCACGACTTCCTCCCTGACATAAGGGAGCGGTTGAGAATGAGACATATCGATCCCAGCCGCGGTATGGAACATTTCTTAACCGGACACGTACCTTATCCCACGCACTTAAACCGCGTGAGTCTGAGGCAGACGCCTACATGCACATGCGGGCAAGAAGGTTCCCCAGAACACACTGTCTTTTTTCTGCGGGCAATACGCGAACAATAGACATACACTACATTTAGATTACACAGATACAGACATAGATACACATACAGCAATAAGAGGCGAAGAACAATGGGCAAAATTAAACGCACTGACAAACAGTATTTCAAAAACAACACATGAAGAGTATATGCGGACACGACATTACAGACATGCCTATGTGCAGCGTAACAACAATCTCCAGAGGATGGACAGCGATACCCACAGTGACAACGAAAATAGTGACAATGAGGAGGAACAGGAGGAGGAAGCTGAGATGTGACAGTAAATAAGCAAAAGTGCTGGCAATCTAGCCAAGAAAACACCAAATGCTGTACATGGATGGGCATCTAAAGTAGTTAATACATAGGATTAGTAATAAATAGGATAAGCAACATTATTTCTCTATTAATAATCATTTGTGTGTGTGTGTGTGTGTGTGTGTTTGTGTGTGTGTGTGTGTGTGTGTGTGTGTGTGTGTGACTGGCGGTCAACGGCTCGAAGAAACCATTCCGAGGTATTCACCGTGAGTCACATTCGGTGATGGTACTAACAAATCTCTCATCTTTCCTATCTTATTTTTATATTCTTCTTAAAAACAACAAAATTTTATTTATATTTCAACCTTAAATTATTGTTATTTTGAAAAATATCATTCTTCGTAAACGTTGTAGGTAAAACAAAAGGAAAGAAAACTGTAAAATGATGAAAAATGAAAATTGTAAAATGTATGACCTGTTTTAAACATCAGGTAACAGGTCTATAATTTGGCAATAAATAAATAAATAAATAAAATTGCTGCAAGGAGTGCAAACGACTGCATTCCCGAACTTTTATGGCTACGCAACGCATGTGACGCCTGGCGGTCCCACAGACACAGATGCGGCGATTTTAGTTCGTGACGGTATCGAAGCCACCGATATCACATATCTCCCCTCCGCACGAGGATTAGCAGTCACTGCATTTGAGACCCGATTCATTAGTGTTTATGCACCGTTGGGCACCACCAAACGTCGTGACCGGGCCAGGTTCTGCTTCGCGAGATTGCCCCCCCTTTTTCTAGGACGATACGAATGCAGTGTCTTCATTGGCGATTTTAATTGCGTTCTGCATCCGAAGGACCAAATCCTACACTAAACGTCTTGTCCGGAACTTGGTATGGTGATTCACGATCTTCATTTCCGCGACACGTGGGAAAAGATTCACGGCGACAGTTGTGGGCACACGCATCTTACCAATCATTTGACGAGCCGACTGGATCGCACATATGTGTCAGAAGGTTTTACACAGGGAATGGTGGCCGCCGACCGATGGCCTCTGACCTTTTCTGATCATAGTGGCTACATCTGCACGATGCTTCTCCACACTCAACAAGCCTTGGGACAATGGATGTAACACACCTACAGGACCCGGACTACTGTCGGCAAGTCACCGCAACGTGGGCAAACTGTGAATGATGTCACGAACGACGACTTTAGCGTGATGGCTCCTACGCGCTAATCCGGAACTCCGCAAGACACGTACGTAGTTCGGTAAGGACACGGCTGTGTGACACCGGCAGACCCTGGACTTTTACTATGCGGCGCTCAGGGACCTCGACGCTCTACCTCCATCACTAGACAGACAACGAGAACAACACCGAATCAGAACTCATATACAGTGTGTTTGAAAAAGAACTCCCTATTTTAATGTGTCCTAGAATCTGTACAAAGTGATATACACTGTTCTACTTTGTGGTGTTTGATTCATCAACTCTCCAAGTTTGGCTCCCCTGCAGTTGGCAAGTCTGCTTGACCTTGAAACGGCACCAGTGCCGTTCCCTCAGTTCAGTCTAGGTTCAAATGGCTCTGAGCACTATGGGACTCAACTGCTGAGGTCATTAGTCCCCTAGAACTTAGAACTAGTTAAACCTGACTAACCTAAGGACATCACAAACATCCATGCCCGAGGCAGGATTCGAACTTGCGACCGTAGCGGTCTTGCGGTTCCAGACTGCAGCGCCTTTAACCAGTCTAGGCGTGCGTGCAGTGCAGAGCAGAGCAACTCATCAACAATGTGCACTCAGCAACAGAAAGTGCATTGTTTTATTTGGCTTGTGAAATCTGAGTCAGTTATAACAGTCCACCGGACTTTTTCTTTTGGGGCCACATAAAAAATGTTGTGTACAGTGAAAAGATCAGAGACATTAGTCATTTACGGGAAAGAATCGTTGCGGGGGTTGGGACAGTTACAGCTGAAATGTTGGTGAATACGTGGCGAGAAGTGGAACATCGTCTCGACGTGTGAAGCCAACAAATGGATCCCACGTTGAAATCTACTAACATTAAACAAAACTTGAAGGAATTCTCTTTCATGATATGTACTCATTGATGTAATTTTTCATTAATTTTCCCATTAGATTTCTACTTAGACGGTGCCGTAGACCGCTCTTGACGACACGACCGAACAGTAGACTAGATCCCCACCATGCACGACATTATGGCGGACAACCGCCGACACCACCGACACTTAATCACACGCCTTACGAAGCAAGAAGATCGCTCCCGTACGACCCAAGCAATCATAGTGAAAGCCATGGAGGATCGTTTTCGTTATCTTTACCAGGAAAGAGCAGTAGACGACGAGGCCACTGCTGAAACATTACAACAGGTGACAAGCACTATTGACAGGGCATCGGCGACGGCATTACCGGAGGAAGTCTCGTCAGAGGAGGTGGACGACACCTTGTACAAAGATGCTGTCAACAAGTCTTCTGGGCCCGATGTATTCCCAGTCAAGTTTCACCGGACGTTCCGTGACATCATGATGCTCCGCTGCGTTACAATGCTCCGAGAACTCATGTCCCCGAACTGCATTATACCGCCTCCCTTCGTCAAAGGACTTCTCATACCAGTAAATAAGCCAGCAAGAAGGTAAACGGTCAGTGACTATCGGCCACTTACAATGTTGAATGCCGATTACAAGATCTTTGCCAGGCTTTTGGCAGGTCACTTTAAGAAGACCAATGATTCTTGGCCCTGAACAGACGTCGCAGCGGGGAAATGCCAGCATTCAAATGGCCACCGGCGACTGCAGGGACTTAATAGCGATCGCCTCGGCAAGCCGACTACGAGTGTCCATCGTCTCCATCAACTTAAGTCAGGCCTCCGACAGAGTGCACCACAAATTCCTACTACAGGCGATGAACCACACGGAATTTCCTCCCAGGCTCACCGACATCATGCGGCACTTTCTGGCAGCAGCCAGCTCCCAGGTCCAGTTCAATGCACGAACGGTTGGTCCAATACCCGTCAAGAGATCTCTACGACTTTGTTGCCCCTTTCTACCTACCTTTATGTAATCGCGCTCGAGCCACTCCTCGGGGGTCTCAACCACATTCTATCTGGCATCACCCTCTGGGACATCACCTTCCGCTATAAGGCGTACGCTGATGACCTGCTACTACTGGTTCGTTCCGCCGATGAAGTCCACAGTGTACTAAACTAGATCGAGCGATATGGACAGGCTGCAGGCAGTTTTCTGAACATAAACAAGTCGGCGGCGCTGGATACAGGGCGCGGTCTCTGGCGGGGACCTGTCGGCCCCCTACCATCAGTAACTGAACTCACGTTTACGAAGGATGTGCGCGGAACGTCCGCAGCAATCTATCGACGGATACTACAGACTGTACGCGTGACGGTGCGTCAGAACCTGTTCCGGGACTTGAACCAGCTGCAATATGTGGAATACCTGAACCTCTACGTGGCATCAAAATTAAATCACGTGGCACAGGTCCTGCCCCTACAAGGGGCGACAGGTCGCAGACTTCAGGCGGCCTCCGGTTATTTCCTATCCACAGGACTCATATTTAAAGTGTGTTATGACACTACCTCCCCTACGCAATGGAGGGCTGGGGACTGGTTAATGTCCGAGCACAGGTAGCCGCCTTTTATATGAGCTACTTGTGGAAAAGACGGACCAGTCAACACGCCTCCTTCACGGGTCGTCCATTGGTTGTCCTGATGCCGATCTCTCACTTCCCGCCGGCGTCGATGGCGCACGTCGCGTCACAGCTCTCTCATTCATTCTGGAATACAGCCATGTGGCCTCGGATCTCCTCACAACGCGCCCGCCGAAGGTGAAAGATTTTCACACCATCCTTCTGCGGGCAGTTGGGGAGCGTGGTAGAAACCAAGTACCCAACTATCTGTTAGCCACGAGTGTGGAAAACCGTACACCAGGAGTTTCTGCCAACAACAGTGCGTGCGACGTGTTATAATGTCAGCAACAAAAAATATGCGACGAGACACCGGGTCCACGCTAGCGGATTAACGGACTCCCCATTTTGCCCCGACTGTCGCTCCTCGACACTGATGAGCATCGCTCCACATGCACGTCGTCGCCCGGCGTTTGGCGACTGACACAGAAGATTTTAGCTTGTTACGTATCCATTCCACCTGACGTGATTGAGCCTCACTCACTTCTGTGCCCGGACGACTGTTACTTTCTCCTCGCCAAATATAATGCTCTTACATGGTTCAAGGTTATGACAATCGACTACAACTTCGGCGAATGGGGAGAAAGTGGAACTTGATTAATGGTGGTACCCGCAAAACAGTCACGCGGACCTTGCACGCACACCAAGGTACCGCAGGCAGCGTTTTCGTGAAACCCCACTCACCCACCCACCCCGCACCGCTAGTTCTGCAGCGCCAGGCTCATTGAAACGTACGGCACTTCTCACCGAAGACAGAATGATCTGAATTGCAAACAGTTACAAAGGCAAGAGATTAACTGATTCCAGGAAAGCAGTATTCATTGAGGCATTAGCAAAGCAGCATGTTTGTTGTGTAGATATTTTAGACGGTATTGATGGACATAGAAAACGCTAGTGGCAGTGGACAAGAAAACTTTGGTAGCACCATTTCTTAAAAAAAGATTATTTTCGCTGAAGTAGAGAAAGCAATATACAAAGCTATTTTGCTTTATACTTTGAATCATATTTTTATTGTAACACTTTGTTTTATAGTATTTTCATTTGTACACGTGTACTAGTTATGGTCATGTAATTACAAAAATAAGTAAATAAGAATTTTGGGAACAGTTTGGGGCAACACCTGAAGAGGAGTAATTTATTTCTTTTTTTATGATAGAGTTCAAGTGGTGGGGCCCAGTAGAAAGAAGATAGGTCGACGAAAAAAAAAAGAAAGAAAAAATTGAGCCGGCCGGTGTGACCGTGCGGTTCTAGGCGCTTCAGTCTCGAACCACGTGACCGCTACGGTCGCAGGTTCGAATCCTGCCTCGGGCATGGATGTGTGTGATGTCCTTAGGTTAGTTAGGTTTAAATAGTTCTTAGTTCTAGGGGACTAATGACCACAGATGATAAGTCCCATAGTGCTCAGAGCCATCTTTGGGATGCCACTTGCGTATTTTAATATAACCACACGAGAAGACTACATGATCTTTATTCAACACCTTCTGATACCGCAAAGTACATGATCAAACACAATGTTTAAGAAAATGTATCTTTATTTGTGGCACGTGTCTGTGCCTCATGACTACCGGAGTGAATCTTTTAGTACTGAATACTGGCAAACACATCCTGCCAACATCTGTTACAGGTACCTTACACCACATTTCGTCATCTATATGCTTCTTGCATCTCCACTGGTCTGGGAACAGCTTCTTGGAGCCTAATATGATGGCTGACTAAGCCAGAAATATTACAACAGGTCTAAATTTAAAAAAAAAAAAACCACACACAATTGATTCCCGTCCTCTATGTTCGTAAACCGGTAGCCTATCCAATTTTTTTAACCATTTTTAACTTAATTTTGTTCGTTATTGTTAGATGCATTTGCTCGTGGCAGCCGTCCCATGACATCCATTCAAGTTCATCATTGACCTATTCACGCAACTTTTTTTTTTTTTCTTTATTACAGAGAAGAGCTAACAGTTAACCCTCTGACCGAACACGCTGGCCTACCGTGTCGGCTAAGTCCAGTCACCAACTGAAACAGATGTCCTCATTGTAGTAATTCAACTGACGTGGAATTCTTGTATTTCAACCTTTTCTACGTGCTCGAATAATGATTTTCGAAAGAAATGATACGATGAGTTAAACTGTAATGAATCTCAACATATACTGTACCCTAATTATCATATTGCTTCTAATTGATGATGTAAACACCAAGCTAAAGCTCCACAGACCGCTGAAGTTGTGAACATTTGCACGCAATGCTCTGTTCTTGGACTCTTAAATTATTCGGGCCGGGCAATCTTTTTGCCTGTGATTGTACAATATTATTTTTGAACATGAGAATGAAGACTTCTGAACCTGTAGCTAAAAACCGAAACGAAATGTTTAGTAGCCGGCCAGAGCCGCCGAGCGGTTCTAGGCACTTCAGTCTGGAACCGCGCGACCGCTACGGTCGCAGGTTCGAATCCTGCCTCGGGCATGGATGTGTGTGATGTCCTTAGTTTAGTTAGGTTTAAGTAGTTCTAAGTTCTAGGGGACTGATGACCTCAGAAGTCCCATAGTGCTCAGAGCCATCTGAAGTGTTTAGTCTATTTTAAGTGATCGTCTACCACGCGCATGTTATTTATCGAGGAACAAATTTATTATTTCTGTGCAATTTAGAGCTAATGGCGGAATAAAGTGGTAAAATTACTGAGTTAGTATGACTAGAAAGGTCTGAGTTTTGATGTACTGGGTTCCAGACATATGTCCTGTGTCCACAATGTTAAACAAATGTCAACATTAATGTTTCTGATGACTATCCTCAAGTTCATCAGACTTGCACTTAGGTCTAAATCAGTGTCGCCACAGAATGAGTGATATTCACTGCAGGACGGAACTGTAGACAAGTGATTAACGTGCAATGACAAGAGCAATCGATCCTGGGGGACACCTATTAATTCATATTTTCCTAGTATCGTGGTAAACGATATATTATAACACAACCATTGGAATCCTTTAATGAAGTATTATCAATAAGCTATATCAGCTGTTGTCAGCAACACAGTTCACGAATCGGCAGCGTTATGGCGTAGGTAACTTAGAAAGAGGTACTCTTCCAGAAGGTAAGAAAGTCGAAATACCTTACCTGCGAATGGATTCGAATCTGGTTCCATACGATTTTATCGTTTTATAGACAATAATCACATTATCTAGCAATGTAAGTCAAAAACGAAGGGGAAGCAAATAGCTTATAGCTTCCAGAAAACTCACTAATAACGGAAATGATAAGAATAACACACGGAAATAACACCAGATTTATACTAGCGTAACAATGCTCCTGCGGGAGCACAAAAAAGGCGATTACGTTCCTCTTTAAAAGCAGAAAGACATGTTGCTTGATCGGACGAGTCTCGTTTCAAACTGTATCGAGCGGAATGGACGTGTACGGGTATGCAGACAACCTCATGAATCCATGGACCCTGCATGTCAGCAGGAGACTGTTCAAGCTGGTGGAGGTTCTGTAATGGTGTGGGGCGTGTGCAGATCGAGTGATATGGGACCCCTGACATGTCTAGATTCGCATCTGACAGGTGACACGTACATAAGCATCCTGTCTGATCACCTGCATCCATTCATGTCTATTGTGCATTCCGACGGACTTGAGCAATTCCAGCAGGACAATGGGACACCCCACACGTCCAGAATTGCCACAGAGTGGCTCGCTCCAGGAACACTCTACTGAGTTTAAACACTTCCGCCGGCCACAAAACTCCGCAGACATGGACGTTACTGAGCATATCTGTGATGCCTTGCAATCTGCTGTTCAGAAGATATCTCCTCGATCTCGTACTCTTACGGATTTATGGACAGCCCTATAGGATTCATGGTGTCAGTTCCCTCCAGCACTACTTCAGACATTAGTTGAGTCCATGCCACGTTGTGTTGCGGCACTTCTGCGTGCTCACGGGGGCCCTACATGATATTAGGCAGGTGTACCAGTTTCTTTGGCTCTTCAGTGTATAAAACGAGTTCTATAGTACTGACAATTAATACTTCGACACAATTACATACTTTGACGCATGTAAACAGCAAATAAGAGAAGTACCCATTATACAGAGTGCCATAAAGATTTAGTGATGAAAATATGCTGACTAAAACATAGTTTTCGAAAATATGATGTAGTTTGGTGACATCAGAACCCTTGCGATGACCCTAGAACCATTGCCATGTGTTCACTACGTCAGTTAAAGTTACACTGCTGGCCACCGTAAATGCAACACCAAGAAAGACAAGAGGTAGCACAACAAAATTTATTTTGTAGATAACATGTTGACCAAGTATCAAATGATTACGTTTACAGACGTCTGTGACATGTGGTTCCTGCCAGAATCAGTAGCCAGAGTAGCCGCCATTGTTGGAGATCACCGCTGCCACACGTCTCGGCATTGAGTCAAAGAGGCATTGGATGTGTTCCTGGGGTACAGCAGCACAAGCAGCTTCCACACGTTGCCAAAGGTCATCTGGTGTGGCAGCTGGGGATGTAATCTGGGTCACTCGTTGAGCAACCATGGACCACATGTTTTCTATCGGCGAAAGATCAGGAGAGCGAGCCGGCCAGGGAAGCAATTCAATCTGGTTATTGACGAACAACCTTTGGACAATGCGTGCCACGTGTGGTCGCGCATTATCCTGTTGAAATATGGCTGTGACCGAGCCCTGAAGGTAAGGAAGGACAACTGGCTCCAGCACCTCGGATATGTAGCGCCGGCTATTTAAAGTACCAGCAATGCGTACTAGAGGCGTGCGAGAGTAATATCCAATACCGCCCCATATCATAATACCCGGTGCAAGACCAGTGTGGCGGTGCATAATGCAGCTGTCCAGCATCCTCTCTCCACGGTGTCTCCACACTCGAATCCGACCATAGTGGTGCTGCAGACAGAAGCGTGCCTCGTCAGTAAAGACAACGTCATTCCATTCTGCCGTCCACATCTGTCTGTCATCACACCATTGGCGACGGAGACGTCTGTGGTTCTGCGTCAATGGTAGACGAAGCAATGGACGTCTTGCAGACAGACCACTCTGCTGTAAACGGCGTCGAATGGTACGCGCAGACACTGGATGATGCGTTACAGACGCAATGTGCTGTGCTATGGTTCGGGATGTCACTGAGCGATCCGTCACTGCCATGCGCACAATTTGCTAATCAGCACGTGCAGTAGTGCACCGAGGTGAATGCGATCGACCACGTCGGTCCGTCGTACCCTCCTGCATCCAAAGGTCACATATCCGCATTACAGTTGTTTGGTTTCGTCCAACACAACTAGCGATTTCTCTGTATGATAATCCACAATCACGGTAAGCCACTATCCTTCCTCTGTCGAACTCGGATACTTGATCAAACGATGTTCGCTGTTGTCTACGAGGCATAACTGATCGTCTTGTGAAACAACCACAAAGTAAACACACGTGCCGAACGTACACTCGTCGAAATCGCCAAGCCTTAAATGGCGCTATGAGGTGGCGCCACAGGCGCGCGTGATGTGCGTCTGCGCTGAAATTCTAATCAGTTGCATATCTCATCGCTGCAAACCCATGGTGTAAATTTCACTTGATTCGGATGCTTCCTTCAGGGTGTTGCGTTTACGGTGGCCAGCAGTGTATATTTACCCCTGAGCCAGGACATTACGTGAATATTTTGCGTGCATAATTACGGTAACTTTGAACATCTAGATCTCTGTAACCGATAATGATACGGAAAAGCTTTCGAGCATTCTCGAGAATATCGTCATAAGAAGGTAAAATTTACGGTTATCAGCCATGAATAGATATTATAGAAGTCGCCATCCTCCCAAATGGCACTCTCTGTACAAATTAATCATGGTTTTGCTGGATTTATTTAGGAACTACCCATGGAAATGGAAATGCCGTGTGGCTAGGGCCTCCCGTTGGGTAGACGGTTCACCTGGTGCAAGTCTTTCGAGTTGACGCCACTTCGGCGACTTGCGTGTAGATGCGGATGATATGGTGATGATAACGACAACACGACACCCAGTCCCAGAACGGAGAAAGTCTCCGACCCAGCCGGGAATCGAACAGGGGCTGTTAGGCATGCGGTCGCTGTGTCCAAGCGGTTCTAGGCGCTTCAGTCCGGAAAAGCGCTGCTGCAACGGTCGCAGGTTCGAATTCTGCCTTGGGCATGGATGTGTGTGATGTCTTTAGGTTAGTTAGGTTTAAGTCGTTCTAAGTCTAGCCCCTCCCCCCGCCCCCCCCCCCCCCAAGAGCTGGCCGGTGTGGCCGTGCGGTTAAAGGCGCTTCAGTCTGGAACCGCGTGACCGCTACGTTCGCAGGTTCGAATCCTGCCTCGGGCATGGATGTGTGTGATGTCCTTAGGTTAGTTAGGTTTAAGTAGTTCTAAGTTCTAGGGGACTGATGACCACAGCAGTTGAGTCCCATAGTGCTCAGAGCCATTTGAACCCCCCCAAGAACCATGGACCTTGCCGTTGGTGGAGAGGCTTGCGTGCCTCAGCGATACAGATAGCCGTACCGTAGGTGCAACCACAACGGAGGGGTATCTGTTGAGAGGCTACACAAACGAGTGGTTCCTCAAGAGCGGCAGCAGCCTTTTCAGTAGTTGCAGGAGCAATAGTCTGGATGATTGACTGATCTGGCCTTGTAACACTAACCAAAACAGCCTTGCTGTGCTGGTACTGCGAACGGCTGAAAGCAAGGGGAAACTACGGCCGTAATTTTTCCCGAGGGCATGCAGCTTTACTGTATGATTAAATGATGATGGCGTCCTCTTGGGTAAAATATTCCGGAGGTAAAATAGTCCCCCATTCGGATCTCCGGGCGGGGACTACTCAAGAGGACGTCGTTATCAGGAGAAAGAAAACCGGCGTTCTACGGATCGGAGCGTGGAATGTCAGATCCCTTAATTGGGCAGGTAGGTTAGAAAATTTAAAAAGGGAAATGGATAGGTTAAAGTTAGATATAGTGGGAATTAGTGAAGTACGGTGGCAGGAGGAACAAGACTTTTGGTTAGGCGAATACAGGGTTATAAATACAAAGTCAAATAGGGGTAATGCAGGAGTAGGTTTAATAATGAATAAAAAATAGGAGTCCGGGTAAGCTACTACAAACAGCATAGTGAACGCATTATTGTGGCCAAGATGGACACGAAGCCCACACCTACTACAGTAGTACAAGTTTATATGCCAACTAGCTCTGCAGATGACGAAGAAATTGAAGAAATGTATGATGAAATAAAAGAAATTATTCACATAGTGAAGGGAGAAGAAAATTTAATGGTCATGGGTGACTGGAATTCGGTAGTAGGAAAAGGGAGAGAAGGAAACGTAGTAGGTGAATATGGTTTGGGGCTAAGAAATGAAAGAGGAAGCCGCCTGATAGAATTTTGCGCAGAGCACAACTTAATCATAGCTAACACTTGGTTCAAGAATCATAAAAGAAGGTTGTATACATGGAAGAAGCCTGGAGATACTGACAGGTTTCAGATAGATTACATAATGGTAAGACAGAGATTTAGGAACCAGGTTTTAAATTGTAAGACATTTCCAGGGGCAGACGTGGACTCTGATCACAATCTATTGGTTATGAACTGTAGATTAAAACTGAAGAAACAGCAAAAAGGTGAGAATTTAAGGAGATGGGACCTGGATATACTGAAAGAACCAGGGGTTGTACAGAGTTTCAGGGAAAGCATAAGGGAATAATTGACACGAATGGGGGAAAGAAATACAGTAGAAGAAGAATGGGTAGCTTTGAGGTATGAAATAGTGAAGGCAGCAGAGGACCTAGTAGGTAAAAAGACGAGGGCTAGTAGAAATCTTTGGGTAACAGAAGAAATACTGAATTTAATTGATGAAAGCAGAAAATATAAAAATGCAGTACATGAAGCAGGAAAAAAGGAATACAAACGTCTCAAAAACGAGATCGACAGGAAGTGCAAAATGGCTAAGCAGGGATGGCTAGAGGACAAATGTAAGGATGTAGAGGCTTATCTCACTAGGGGTAAGATAGATACTGCCTACAGGAAAATTAAAGAGACCTTTGGAGAAAGGAGAACCACTTGTATGAATATCAAGAGCTCAGATGGAAACCCAGTTCTAAGCAAAGAAGGGAAAGCAGAAAGGTGGAGGGAGTATATAGAGGGCCTATACAAGGGCAATGTACTTGAGGACAATATTATGGAAATGGAAGAGGATGTAGATGAAGATGAAATGGGAGATATTATACTGCGTTAAGAGTTTGACAGATCATTGAAAGACCTGAGTCGAAACAAGGCCCCGGGAGTAGACAACATTCCATTAGAACTACTGACGGCCTTGGGAGAGCCAGTCCTGACAAAACTCTACCATCTGGTGAGCAAGATGTATGAGACAGGCGAAATACCCTCAGACTTCAAGAAGAATATAATAATTCCGATCCCAAAGAAAGCAGGTGCTGACAGATGTGAAAATTACCGAACTATCAGTTTAATAAGTCACGGATGCAAAATATTAACGCGTATTCTCTACAGACGAATGGAAAAACTGGTAGAAGCTGACCTTGGGGAAGATCAGTTTGGATTCCGTAGAAATATTGGAACACGTGAGGCAATACTGACCCTACGACTTATCTTAGAAGCTAGATTAAGGAAAGGCAAACCTACGTTTCTAGCATTTGTAGACTTAGAGAAAGCTTTTGACAATGTTGACTGGAATACTCTCTTTCAATTTCTGAAGGTGGCAGGTGTAAAATACAGGGAGCGTAAGGCTATTTACAATTTTTACAGAAACCAGATGGCAGTTATAAGAGTCGAGTGGCACGATAGGAAAGCAGTGGTTGGGAAGGGAGTGAGACAGGGTTGTAGCCTATCCCCGATGTTATTCAATCTGTATATTGAGCAAGCAGTGATGGAAACAAAAGATAAATTTGGAGTAGGTATTAAAATCCATGGAGAAGAAATAAAAACTTTGAGGTTCACCGATGACATTGTAATTCTGTCAGAGACAGCAAACGACTTGGAAGAGCGGTTGAACGGAATGGACAGTGCCATGAAAGGAGGGTATAAGATGAACATCAACAAAAGCAAAACGAGGATAATGGAATGTAGTCGAATTAAGTCTGGTGATGCTGAGGGAATTAGATTAGGAAATGAGACACTTAAAGTAGTAAAGGAGTTTTGCTATTTGGGGACCAAAATAACTGATGATGGTCGAAGTAGAGAGGATATAAAATGTAGACTGGCAATGGCAAGGAAAGTGTTTCTGAAGAAGAGAAATTTCTTAGCATTGAGTATTGATTTAAGTGTCAGGAAGTCGTTCCTGAAAATATTTGTATGGTGCGTAGCCATGTATGGAAGTGAATCATGGACGATAAATAGTTTGGACAAGAAGAGAATAGAAGCTTTCAAAATGTGGTGCTACAGAAGAATGCTGAAGATTAGATGGGTAAATCATATAACTAATGAGGAGGTATTGAATAGGATTGGGGAAAAGCACAACTTGACTAGAAGAAGGGATCAGTTGGTAGGACATATTCTGAGGCATCAAGGGATCACCAATTTAGTATTGGAGGGTAGCGTAGAGGATAAAAATTGTAGAGGGAGACCAAGAGATGAATACGCGAAACAGATTCAGAAGGATGTAGGTTGCAGTAGGTACTGGGAGATGAAGAAGCTTGCACAGGATAGAGTAGCATGGAGAGCTGCATCAAACCAGTCTCAGGACTGAAGACCACAACAACAACAACAAGTCTAGGGGACTGATAACCTCAGATGTTAAGTCCCATAGTGCTTAGAGCCATTTTAACCATTTGTTAGGCATGACATTCCGTCGCGCTGACCACTCAGCTACCAGGGGCGGACAGGAACTACCCATGAACAAATGGTTCTTTTATAAGCTGCCTAAAGTCCACTCTAGACCACAGCTAATACAAAAGAACCAACCGATATTCTCAATTTGTCAAAGCTGGAGGAAGTGTGTAAAGTTTCAGTTTTGAACCTGTGCTATAGGATAGCACCAGTATGTCTATTCTTGCGCCAGATATTTAAATGGTCGCCAGGCCACGGGCTCTCCAAAACACTTGACCCTTTCTCTCTCTGTCCAAGAGAGAGATACGACACCCTGAAAAATCACACTATCGCGTGCAGCATTTTGGTACATACTGGTGACGTGCGCTGCCGTGCAAGGACTGATATATTACCACGTATGGCGACAGAAGCTGCAGACACCAATGTTTTTTTCTGATATAGCCGGACCTAATTCTCAATCCGAGCACTTCGTCTCCACCAGCATCAATTACACAGGTGACGAGGTATTTTAAAACAGGCACAATGCAAAAGAAACAAATGATAAAACATTATGTGTTTAAATGCTAGAGGCGTTCAATAATTAATGCAACACTTTTTTTTTTTTTTAAAGCAGGTTGGTTTTATTCAGGTTTCCAATACACCATATTATTCCCCACTCTTTTGGCTTCAAAATCCTGTTGTTTAACGTAATCTCTGTTGAGTGTGACGGCCTTACGCCACTTCACTGGGAAGGCCTGTGCGCCTGCATGGCGCCACCCCATTAGTAGATGTCGGAGCCGACGTCTTGTTGCGTCAGTAACCTCTCCATCATCCACGTACTGCTTCCCGCGGAGCGGATCCTTCATTGGGCCAAACAAATAGAAGTCGGAAGGTGTGAGATCTGGGCTGTAGAGTGTAGAGTGGACGAGGAACAACAGTCCAATGTATTTTCGTGAGCTCCTCTCGGGTACGCAGGCTTCTGTGAGGTCTTCCGTTGTCTTGGGAGAAGGAGAAGATCGTCTGCATTTTTGTGGCGACGAGCACGCTGAAGAAGTTTCTTTGATTTCCTGAGGGAAGTGCAATACACTTCAGAGTTGACTGTTGCACTAGGTGGGAGGACATCAAGCAGAATAACCCCTTCAGAGTTCCAGAAGACCGTCGCCATGCCTTTACCGGCTGTGGGTGCGGCTTTGAACGTTTTCCTCGGAGGAAAGGTGGTATGGTTCAAATGGTTCAAATGGCTCTGAGCACTATGGGACTTAACATCTGTGGTCATCAGTCCCCTAGAACTTAGAACTACTTAAACCTAACTAACCTAAGGACATCACACACATCCATGCCCGAGGCAGGATTCGAACCTGCGACCGTAGCAGTCGTGCGGCTCCGGACTGAGCGCCTAGAACCGCTAGACCACCGCGGTTGGCATGAAAGGTGGTATGGCGCCACTCCATGGCTTGCCGTTTTTCTTCCGATTCCAAGTAATGAACCCATTCTTCATCGCCTGTGACGATATTCGACAAAAAATTGTCACGATCAGCGTCGAAACGAGCATGCAATTCCGCACAGATGGTCCTTAGTTGCTCTTTATGGTCTTTTGTTAGGTAGTGAGGAATCCATCGGGCATACACCTTTGAGTACCCCAACTAGTGGACGAGTGTGTCAACACCACCAACAGGACGTCCAGTCGAGCAGCGAGGTGTTTGATTGTAATTCGTCGATCGTCTCGACTGAGAGCGTCAGTACGTTGCAACACTGCAGCTGTCACAGCTGCAAGTGGGAAATCGGACAGGTTCGCGGCACCTTGTTGCGATGATGACAGATGACTCCTCCAATGACTCCCGTGCTTTTGTTTACTGCCGGGTCTCCACAGACATTCTGCAAGCGCCTATGAATATCTACGATACTCCGGTTTCCTGCAAAAAGAAACTCTGTGGCAGCTCACTGCTTGGAACGCAGCTACGTTACAGACGCCATTCCGAAGCCTACGTGTAGCGCCACCACCTACTGGTTCTTCGTAAGACTATAGGGGTTGAAGCGGGAATATTCCGCGATGTCCCACAAAAAATTCCTCATTTTTTTAAGCCGAAACTGGCAGAGAAAAAAAGTGTTGTATTACTTCTTGAACACCCCCTGTAAGAACCTGTTGTCGATTGTGATCTGCTCAAATATATAAATTTTGTACTTTGAAACCCAATAGTGCTGTCCATTAAAAGGTCTCAGGCTCAGTCACTTTGACGTTAATGTGTTCGTTGTCACTGAATTCCTTTTCTGGAATTTGTCATATACTTCGGATTAACTTACAAAGTGTGCAGAAAATTGCTGCTTCACGTAAGACCACACCCAATTACCTTGTTCCCAGAATGAGATTTTCACTCTGCAGCGGAGTGTGCGCTGGTATGAAACTTTCTGGCAGATTAAAAGTGTGTGCCGGACCGAGATTCGAACTCGGGACCTTTGCCTTTCGCGGGCAAATGCTCTACCAACTGAGCTACCCAAGCACGACTCACGCCTCGTCCTCACAGCTGTACTTCTGCCAGTACCTCGTCTCCTAGCTTCCAACCTTTACAGAAGCTCTTGCCCGCGAAAGGCAAAGGTCCCGAGTTCGAGTCTCGGTCCGGCACACAGTTTTAATTTGCCAGGAATTTCAGTTATCTTGTTCAACTGCAGTCTTTCATACAAATCCTTTGAAACATTTACAAAACCAGTATGTTTTCCAGCTGAGGTAGATTCACTGAAATGCAGTGAATCGAAAGCGGGACTGACAATAGAAATGCAATGAAATAATTTCAGCGAGAACCGTTTACAAATGGTGAACCTAAATTGGAATGAGATGTCGTGACTAACAAAAATTTGTGCTGGCATGGGACTCGAACCCAGATTTCCTTCCTTTGCGAGCAGCTCCCCTAGCCATTGGACTTTCTGATCACACCGTATCGACTACTTTATTTCATTTCAGTGAATTTAATACTGCTGATATGTATCGGACCTAGTACTCATAATTATGTGGGTGCCGTTTATTTCCATTGTAGGGCCATATTGTTGCGCTATGCGGTTGAATTCTGTGTGAAACGATTGCACAGAAGTCTCTGCTTCATATACAGCTCTAGGGATATCGATATCTTATTACAGATATGAGATATTGTGCCCTAAACTTCGAAAATTTTCGCATTGGCAATTTGGGAGCAGTAGTGGTGCTTTATCAATTTGGGAACGACGACTCCATTGCATTCCTTATTTAAACAAACCTGCCCCTTCCCCTAGCCTATTTTAATGATCTTTATGTAAGCGAAATGCTTATGTGGGCTCTTAGTTTTATTTACTTAAGATCTAATGAATGGACCATACTTGTCATTTTAACTATCGTATTTATGACCCAAGGTGGCCACCAAGTAGTGCATTTGCACTCATGTTAACCCAGATAAACGAATGCTTTTATCATAATGTTAATGATCATAATTTATGACCCAAAATTTTCAGCTTCTCCTCCTCCACTCATGTAGAGCATTCCTACTGGTCCCCAACCAACACCACTCTTCACGAAACCAGCATCATGAAATGGGCCTTAGAATCTATGCTATGTACAGTCGTGCTCAAAAGTATCCGAACGACCTGAATTACATTTCGCCTAATTCGTATGCAACCCACATAACGCAGCTGTCAAGCAGGTCCTCTAATCGCTCGTTGGTACAGTCGTTTGACTCGAAAACACTGCTCTGTATCGCAATAACTCAAGATGTAAGATAGTACCACGATACTAGAAATATCAGAGAACACCTTATCACAGATAAGACTGTCCTTAAGGGTTGTAAGCTCACATTTATTGCAGTAAATGACATACCTGAAATGTTACTACTCTCATTATGACGTCAGATAGGTAATGCACGTAGTAAGTTCGTCGTATTCATGATTTCCTCTTCAAAGTAACATACCGTACTTGTTATTTAACGCAAAATGACATTAAAAATTCAAGTTATTCATGAGCAGCTAGTTGAGAATATGTATGAACTTCAAATGACACGACGAACCGTCTCGTTCTGCACATGAATTCAAACCCAGGTCATGCAGACTAACATTTCGTGACTGACGGAAGCTAACAGTCATTCCTGACTAGGCATACAGAGAGTGATATACCTCGATTTTACACGGTATCAGTTAGCAAATATCAACGTTAAATTACATAACGTAAACATTTTTAACGGACGCGAATCCCTACCCAGCATCTATTGTCCCTGTTAAGGAACTACGAGAGATGTTAAATATTGCTTCTTCACAAGTAACATACTTGAAATGCCGTGAGGTAAAGCTTTGTGTTGGACAGGGATTCGAACCCAGAACCTAATCGGATTATTATCGCAGCACAATCAACTGTGACATATCGGATTGTCTCGGCAGTAGCTAGATGTTTTAACTGAAATGACGAGACAAAATATTAATTTTTTTCCTTTCCAGGACTCCAACCCGGCACCTATCGCTGTTCTATTCTAGAGAAAACGAACGTTAAATATGGGTTTGTTACACCAGCAACGACATGTGAGCATGTTTGTACTACAAATAATATGGCGAAGAGTTCAATGCTGACTGGGAGTCGAACCCCACACATATCGTTCTTGACTGCACACAAAGAGACGTCGGCTACCGAATTTTTGTCCACCAACAGCTCGGAATAACTACCTTGAACTTACAGTGATCTCGCAAATAGTTAGATCTCTCACTGGGAGTCAAAAACGTCAGATATCGTTAGTGTTGACAACGAATGAAAATGCATTAAAAATCAAAGTTATTATCCACCAGCAGATAGGTGTTCTCATGCAAGAGCTTGATAATTCATAATGAAAACCTTAGTGCCGGGCCAGGATTCGAACCCATTCACGCGCAATGTTTGGAGATGTTGAGGAATCTGCAGTTTTGAACAAACAACCAATTGTAGTCGAGCTGTATTGTCACGGAGGGATCAAAATCCGCTTTAAGCGCGGTCTGAGTTGCATTCCCAGTTCAGAACCAATTTTATCGGCATACAGAAGCTCAAATAAAATATGGAATAAGTGTCCTGTGACCCTACATAGCGTCTGTTTCGTCATTAGAAATGAATAACTAGTATAAGAAAGGGTACTGGTGATAGAGTTTCTACATGTCGCCACTGCTGGCTTTATTGTGGTTCAACCTAACGTCAACTTGGTAGAGAGGGAATATCATGTTTAATGTGAATTTCAGACCACAATGCCATTATACCTTCTTCACTTGGCGTAGCCAGAAGCGAGTAGAATCTGTCGCTCCCTATCAAAAAGCATCGACAAAAGCTGAATTCGAACCTAGACCATCGGCATATGAACCTATCATCAACACAACAGACCGCCAAATCCTCTTCTCTGTGACTCATTTTTCTATCATAACACGGATGCGGCACACTCGATGAGAATTCTGACACACAGGTTCCCTGTAGTGCTTTGCAGCATATTCAGTACATTCATTTACTTGGTTGACCGAATTGCCGTGAACTAGCTACCTCGGCTATCCAGTGCATACATTCGACTCTATTTTGTAATCACCAAAATAAAATAACGTAACTGCCACCTACACAGACCTGCCAACAGTGTAGGATGCAGATATTTAAATAGGAAGTGTTCCTTTACATTGGAGCTACTCTATTGAGCTATCTGTTTGTTGAGACCATCATGTAGTGCAAATAGAATGCTGTAACTGTCTGTTTCTCAGAAGTCTAGATCCAGTCATATGCATTCTCACTCAGCACTGTGGAATGCGGAAGTTCTAGAGGAACTGTTATTGCCCGCATCTCGTGGTCGTGCGGTAGCGTTCTCGCTTCCCACGCCCAGGTTCCCGGGTTAGATTCCCAGCGGGGTCAGGCATTTTCTCTGCCTCGTGATGGCTGGGTGTTGTGTGATGTCCTTAGGTTAGTTAGGTTTAAGTAGTTCTAAGTTCTAGGGGACTGATGACCATAGATGTTAAGTCCCATAGTGCTGAGAGCCATTTGAACCATTTTAGGAACTGTTATTGACTTGTGGAGCTGTTGCAGCTAGTAGCGTAACGGCAATAGCCGAATACTGTGTATAAGACGTCGCGAGTTGTATTACATTCGCTGCTACATTTTTTAAAACGCTATTCTGCTGTCTGCTGGAGTTATCAATTTAATGGAACTTTGAATATAGTTCCCTTCACTTCTCAACCAAAAACAGTCGCATGTGGAAAAAGGGCTAACTTCTGCAACATTTTGTCCTTTTCAGGTTTAATAGACGACCAGGCAGCAGATGCATCTTGAAGCTTTTGTGTTATGTATGGGGAGATCGCATCGTGCCAAAATAGTCAGAAAAGTGTTTTCTCCATTAGCTGTCGTCTGGTAGTGGCATTTTATTCTTCTTCATACCTTGTTTGACAGCTTTAACTCAGAACAAGTTTTCTACATGCATGTAATCAATAAACTGCGTGTACGTTGTCAGACTGTTATAGATTACATCTGAGAATTCGCATATATCATTGATGATTAATATCTCTCTCATGTTTAGTATTGTTTTAACATCACTAAAAGAAACCTTACAAAAATTGTGCACTGTATTGTAAAAAATGAAATAAAGCTACTCACGATAACCTTACGACGAAAGCCTGTTTTAATAAAATTGAGTATCTGTACACAAGCGTGCCTCTATCGGCAAGAATTAGTAAAATACTACTCACTTAGATTTCGATTGGGTCTGTGTTTAATTGGTATGCTGTGTCATCCTCAACAAGTATGCAAATGTGACATTTCATAAATAAAGTTATGTATTCCTGGAAACTCAAAATTTGTTTGTCAGCAACGGAAAGAGGCGTTACCTGTTGTGCAGCGTTGTAGGTTTTTCGCCATTGCGGTATGAGCTGAAAGTATTTTCTTGCGATCTGCTTATCAATCCATTTCCTTCATACTTATCACCCTGGCATGTGAGTCTTAAGTGAAGAACAATATTGAATATAATATTGTATCATTGACGGTCGATTCGAATTTCTTCAGAGACGCTTGTATTGTGAAGCAGCTTGGCAGTCAGAAAGAATTTTTTCTGGAAATTCGCAGCTCAAAAAAAAAATAAATAAAAAAATCCTCACACACGCTGGTCTCTATCACGGTTAGACTTCTTGCACGGTTGCAACACGAGACACGGGCGATACCACGGGGCTACGGACACACTGTTGCCAGTATATCCCTCTCTACATGGTATTTGTCGCTCAGCATCGTGAAAGATAATAAAAGTTGTCACTTATGTGAAGAATAGAATTTCTTTAGCCAAAAAATTGAATTTTCTGTGTCAGTGTCTTTGTTTACATGAGGATTATATAGCACGAGTCATTCAAATGGAAAGGGAATATCAAGTGAATTTAGCGAGTCAATTCAGTACTATACGCGGAAGTGATTGCACTGTCACAGTGTTGCCAAATGTTTGTGACGATGTTGCCAATTCTCAGCTGTGCTAGGAACAGCTCTGTAGCGGTATGCGAGGAGAATCCCGTGCTTGTGTTATAGGAGGATACGGAGAGAAGGCGCGATGTGTGGTTAATATGCAGCGTTTTTTGCTACCAGTTGTGTCAAACATTCAGGTGTGTAATCTTCCATCACGATTACAGTTACCCACAAAATATATACGAATAAAACACTTACCTTGTTACTTTGTGACAAAAGATTATTTCAGGATAATAAAAAGTCTTTGGAAATCAACTTGCCCAACTGTCACGAGAAGTAAGATAACAAACACTTTGCACCTCGAAATCGATTGCATCTATGTGCAGTCTTGTGATCATGCAAGTAGAATTTCATGAAGTGCACGAGAATGTAGAAAAATGTTGGTGCGAATGGAAGCTATAAGAAACACAGTTAACTGATTATTCTGTGCCACGTAATAATCAATTCATTTGAAAATTCAGAAGAGAAGAAAGTAAAAATTATGCCCATTAAGACAGAAAGTAAACTGCAGATGCGGGCACTGTGCTGGTCTGCGCTTTCCATCTTCATATCTATACAAATAATGTATACTAATCAGCGTATTCACTGCTTTCGTAATGTTTCCCTCTTGTTTAGTCATCTAATGACGAACTGGATCCACACCCATGAGTCTGATTGTTTCTTTGTATCCTTCCATCTACTATGTTTGTGTGTTATTGCACGGTGTTCAAAAAGCAAAATATTATGCCTGCTCCCACGAGATATTAAAACGAGGTCGCAAGAAGGCTAAGGAATTATAATCAAAGTACAGTGAGACACCAGTTTGTCTGTCGTCATGGTGTTAAGTCGACAGAAATCATTGGGTGTTATTGCCTGCATCACCGACACCCCGTTGTCGTCTTCTCTTATTGAGGTTTTCATGTTACCCTGAAAACAAGATGCCGAGATAAATGTGTATATTCTCCGTGACGAAACATCCCACATTCCATTCATCCTGATCCATTCGTTACGTGCATCTGCCGCACTGAGTGATAGGAATGCTGTTGTAAGGTGACGAATAAGAATAACAATGGTAGTAATAATAAATCAATAATCAAGAATGTTTCCTGCATTACAGACGATTAACAAAATAACCAAGAAAGGTTGAGTGTTTAATTGGCGCACTGCGTAGGTGTTCTCACAGCTTTGTTACTGAATTCTGTTCTGGTTGTTTGAAGAGAAAAAAGAAATAACCTTGTAGCCATACATATCCCTAGTATAACGAGATATTTCGTATCAACTATCCTTGCTTTACCTCACGAGATGAACGTGACGTCACTGAGCTGATATTTGAAATACATTTCTGTTTTCTCTCCCTGTCTCTCTCTCTCTTTTTATTTTTATTTTTTGAGGAAAGCATCGGGAAGCGCGAATAAAAAGCAAGTAGGCATATAACCTGTTTACAGTGATTTCATCAGGATACATAATGCAAAAATACAATTTTTAAGTGTATTATTGCGTAATTACAGTTATTGACAGTCTATTCGTGAGTTTTCTTGCATTCAGTGGGGTGAGACCTATCACAGAAGCAAGCAAAATACAAATATTTCTTGCAACACAAGCAACACACAAATGAAATCTCGCTGCACTGACTTGTTGTCCGATATATTGCACAGAAGACATATCTGATTCATGTCGCTAAATACAGCTCTATCAGATATCAATTTGGATGCGTACCAAGTGTATAAAAGTATATCTTGAAATACGCAGAGAGGAACATAGAGGTATTCGACTGAAACATAGCCATGACCAAGATGGTAACTGGGGTCGACAGCATCGTCGTCTACCACCTTGACAACTCGAACGGTGACAGTGCTCGGTCTGTTACTTACTTTTACTGGTATCAAAGCTACAGCATGAAAACACAAAAATGTTAATAACCTGAAGATCATTAGTTTTGGAACCCATAGAAAGTAAAGCAGTCATCAGTCGGAAGAGTGACTTGAACACCACAGTGCTTTAATAGCCACGATCTTGGAGGTGGTATGCCGTTGCTTTCCTCCGACCTTTCAGTTGACTTACCTAGCCAGTTAATAGGGGAACCTACAGTTTAACGTGGCTTTCGGACCACAGTGCAGCTCGGCATTGTTCACATCAACAAACACTGCCCGAGGGGAAATAAGTGTAAAATGCCACATAAAAATCCTGGGACTGACGAGAGATCGAACCTGAGACCTGCGTATCCGTAGTCTTGCTCTTTATCACTTTGCCACCATGTAGCCAAGACCGCCGTTTCTGCTTGGCATTAAAATTAGGATCTCTCGTTTGTGCCTGCGTTGGCACTTGCGTGTCCCTTAGGAGACCTTACCTTTCGGATTACCCTCGTATACGTGTGCGTAAACGCCTTCCAATGCCCACTCAAGGAAGACAAGGATACACAGTCTAGCTTCAATATTACAAATACGCCTCAGTTTGTGGATGAACTCAGACTTAGGTTGATAATCATTTTGAATATTTAGCAGTACTGTACCCACTGGTGTTAAACTCGTTTTCAACCAATGATTCCTACAGCTACAGGAACACTGCTTGTGATACCTCTTAGACAAAATTCTTTACGCAGTGCTATCGGACGAAAAGATCAAGCTGACACGAACTGTGGGAAGTTTGTTTTACAACCTTCGTACCTGGATAAAGAGCTTTTCTTATTTGAGATATCTGTGAACGTTGCTGCATATGACGATTGAAGAAGAAACTAAATTATATATCTACATCTACATTTATACTCCGGAAACCAGCCAACGGTGTGTTCCTTCAGCTACGCCAATGTTTAAAGAAACCGTCTTAACGGCAATAAATCGTGGTTTGTGAATCGTTTACCGGCCGTACTCCGCCGCATTTCGCTGGCTGGAAGGCCAAAAGTTTAGTGACAAATTTCACAGAAGGAAAAGGGGGACGAAATGTCTCCCACTGGAAGGTCATGTTGTTTTATTTAAATGATTACAAAATCAGGTAAAACGAACAGTGAGGTTGTCAGTATAAGCACATTACTGTTGTCAATCTTATGTAGCACCGCCCAGGGCCTGTAATGATAAAGGGCCCGTTTATGTCAGGCATATTGTATACAGAAGTGGAAGAGAGAGCACCACTAAATTCTACACTCCGAATGCACTGCATACACACAGAAATTACTGTTACAGTGTACTTATGGAGCCCAATGAGTGAATTGCATATTTTCCTGTGAGAAAGAGCACTGGCAAACAGTCTTCGCTACATTAGGTTACTTAAACTGGTGTCACTCTGAGCTAGAATTTATGGTCAGCGACTAAGTGTAAGGACAATGAGTCGGATGCGGGTTTTGCAACTGTGCAATACTTTCCTACATTGTAGAATCGAATATTAAATTCGAACTAATATTGCGAAAATTTTGGACTTGGATAGCTTAGAATGAATTTCTTTCTGTTTATTGGAAAGGAAAACAATTGGTTTTCTAAAACACTCTCTGTCATACACGGTTTGGAAGAACTGACAGCGACGTATATCGGAAGGCAGTAAGATCCCTTGGCTTTTGGTTTGGCAGTATCCGACAGCCATTTCTAGGTGCAAGTAAACGAAGAAAGGCAGCGTGTTTTTATTATCAAGTAACGTCTTCGACAATTACTTCAATTTTAATGTAATATACGAGTAAATGCTGGCGTTTGATATTAACATGAAAAGGATTCCGTAGACCGGAAAAGAACCTGTTCTTGGGCAACTACTTCTATAATGACCAAAAGGCCTTAAATGATCTTCAAGCACATGTATTCCAGCAGCGGTATGAAGAAAATGATAGTAATAATGACGGTAATAATCAAATTATCCGGTAGCTTCACACTTCACAGTGGATTTTCTCGAACTAAGAAATTTCCTGAATTAGTGAAAATTTCAAAATGGCTTCACATCGAGGCTGTGATGCCTAGAAGAGTCTTTACATCCTGATGACATGCGAATAGCATAATCTCCACCTCAAAAGCTTGCTTCTACTTAACCATTTAATAGACTCGCAATTTTTCCACCGTGACTAATTTTGTAAGCTTATCACATCCGTTACAGCACACTACTGGGGCTGGGAAATGTGGCCACAATGGTCTGGTGGAACGAACTATCACAAGTGCAATGCGTGGGTTCAGGCATTTACTTTTAAGAGGCACAAACAGAGTTACTTTACCTCTGATAACCTCAAGAGAAAGATGTTATAATCCAGAATCCGCATTAAACATCTCGTTTCTTCATTCCCAACTGCGCAGAGCCGGTTTACGTTCTGAAATGACATAGGTGGAGGTCATGGTAAACAGAAATACTGTCGCCAGTACACTTACTTACATTAGAAAATTTTATTTTATTTTAGGAACCGATAGCCATTTAAAGGAACAGGGCTCTTATTTTACTTGCACTTGATTGAACTAGAGACGTTGAAAAATTTGGTGCTGGACTGTGATTCGAATTGTATCTCCTCTTTCGAGGATCTGAATCACTTGGAACAGTATAGTTCAATCATTTCGTTCCTTTTCCCAAGACTGCAATCTTCTCTAGGTCTCCTCCAAAGGTGAGTATGTGGGTGCGAATCTTGATCCAGTACAAAAATATTCATAATTTCGTTTAAAGCCCTATCACGTGCACACCGGGCTGCTAGTGAAAATTAACGTGCATTTTTAATGTTTGTTCATGTGTTGCCAACAATTTCTGGTCAAACACGCACATATCTTACTGTTGGTGAGTAAGCAATTGATACTTAAGCTATATTCGTGGACGATAAAGAAGAACGATAGCAGTGCGGTTCGATTGTCACTCAGGCACAAAAATGTGTATCCTTATATTAGATTCAAACACCAAGCAGCTGTTAAGAAAAACCGATACGTAATATTTGATTTTACTTAGTTAACAATCGGATTATGTGTTGGGTTCGTATCTCCATCACTGAACTTCACACCATGCGCTTAATCTTTAAATGCATACACACTTTGTTACTTCTGAACTGAGGCATATCAGACGTCTTTCGTGGTTAGTTAACAGGGATGAAAGGGTCGTGATAGGAGTCCTGGTTTATTACAAAAACTGTTGTCTTTTATTTTCAAGTTTAGATTTGGTTACTGATAATGGCGAAAATTTCGGTAATTCATGACTCTTCATGGCTAGTCAGCAATATGATTAGATTAGATTAGATTAGATAAATACCTGTTCCATAGATCATGAATATGACATTTCGTAAAGATGTGGAACCCGTCATTTTAATGAAATATTTCTTTACATACCAGTATTTACATTCTTTACAACAATTTTTTACCCTCTCTCTCATTCTTTTTTATTTTTATCTCTCTCTCTCTCTCTCTCGCTCTTTTCTCTCTCTCTCTCTCTCTCTCTCTCTCTCACACACACACACACACACACACACACACATACACACACATTATCTTTTTATTTTTATTTGTTTGTTGTGCTCAACTATCGGCGAGGCACGAAAACGTCCGTGAATGAGTTTCTTAGTTTTAAGTACAGTTACGAAAGAAATACAAAAACAACTATGAGAATTACTGATTTATGATGCTTAGTTAGCAGTCACTTCTGAGTATTATTAGTAATTACGCTCCAGTCCCTAAACCTAGTTACAGAAATGTGAATCAGACGCATTGCGTATCCCAGGCCGTAGCAGCCGGGTCTTTGAGACGCCAGCTATGGTCACTTCCCAGCCCGTTGTACGATCACATCGGTTCGTCTTATTCCTGCTGGTACTGTAACTGAGATTTGGCAACAAGGCAAGGTATGTTTGGCAACTCTGTGATCGTCGAGTTACTTCCTGGTGTGCACGGAATTAAGCCTCTAAGTTTACTTGATTTTTCCTGTGATTTCCATTGAATAATCTGAGTTATTATCGCTTGAGGAGTGACAGAAGATTGTAAATTTACGGTTTTCAGCCCAGGAAAGACGTTGCACATGGAAATCGCAATAATCTAGTCCTTTAAACAGCGGTTTGCGAGTTCTAGACACTATTGGCCTTGTAAGAGGAAGGCACAACAAATGCCTCTTCGCTAGCTCTGCGGTAAGGTGCTGATCTGTGGAATAGCGTCTGTTATGGTTTGCGGATCCAGTGTCGCTGACTGTAACGTTTTTACACTTTCTGTGAAAGAGCTACAAGCACTCAGATCAAACATCGATAAACAAATAGCAAGTAAATACTTTCAGCTCAGTGCAATAGTGAAAAACTTACAATGCTGCACAACAGATAACGCCTCTTTTCGCTGCTGACAAGCAAATTCTGGGTTTCTAGGAATACATAACCTTATTTATGAAATGCCACATTTCCATACCTGTTGAGTATGACACAGCATACCGATTAAACACAGACCCAATCGAAATCTAAGTGAGTAGTATTTTACTAATTCCTGCCGATAGAGGCACGCTTGTGTACAGATACTCAGTTTTATTAAAACAGGCTTTCGTCGTAAGGTTATCGTGAGTACTTTTATTTCATTTCTTATAATACAGTGCACAATTTTCGTAAGGTTTCCTTTAGTGTTGTTAAAACAATACTTAACATGAGAGAGAAATTAATCATCAACGATATATGCGAATTCTCTGATGTAATCTATAACAGTCAGACAATGCACATGCAGTTTATTGATTACATGCATGTAGAAAACTTGTTCTGAGTTAACGCTGTGAAACAAGGTTTGAAGAAGAATAAAATGCCACTACCAGACGACAGCTAATGGAGAAAACACTTTTCTGACTATTTTGGCAGGATGCGATCTCCCCATACATAACACAAAAGCTTCAAGATGCATCTGCTGCCTGGTCGTCTATTAAACCTGAAAAGGACAAAATGTTGCAGAAGTTAGCCCTTTTTCCACATGCGACTATTTTTGGTTGAGAAGTGAAGGGAACTATGTTCAAAGTTCCATTAAATTGATAACTTCAGCAGACAGCAGAATTGCGTTTTAAAAAATATAGCAGCGAATGTAATACAACTCGCGACGTCTTATCCACAGTGTTCGACTTTTGCCGTTACGCTACTAGCTGCAACAGCTCCACAAGTCAATAACAGTTCCTCTAGAACTTCCACATTCCACAGTGTTGTGTGAGAATGCATATGACCGGATCTAGACTTCTGAGAAACAGACAGTTACAGCATTTCTTTTGCACTGCACGATGGTCTTGTTAGCTCAGTTGGTAGAGCACTTGGCCGCGAAAAGCAAAAGTCCCAAATTCGAGCCTCGGTTCAGCACACAGTTTTAATCTGCCAGGAAGTTTCAAATCAGAATGTTCCTCCCAGATCATTCTCGCCGCAAAACTTGCCTTATCCAATCACTTATCTGACACTAATTAATGTCATAAAAAAGTTCAATTTCTAGTATATTGTTTAATCAAAATAACCGAAGTGCAAAATATTCTTCAGACTGATAAATAAACGTGTTCCGCCTCTAACTTTCATTCTGGGTGCTTTTATACAAAAGTAAGCTCACACCGACATACGTCATCTGAATTATGGTTGTACCATAACTTCCCACGGTCTATTTGTACAAGGTTTTATGAAAAACGACATTAAGTTTTAATGTATATCCCACATACACTCTCTCAATCATTCTCACGCAACGGATGTCATCTCGTAATAAATTGCTACGTTACACATGGAAAATAAATGTAAATCTTACTTCCTCCATCTCTCTCTCATTGATCACTATATTATTATTGTTAGCATAAGTTATTTGTTTTCTTCATTTAGTATTATTTTCCCTCCATTGTGCAGTGAACCCATGATGATGACGATTGCGCACTCAACACGGGAAGGTTTATGTAAGCCAATCGAGTTTTATCTGTACCTACAATTTTTTCCAGTCTTCAGGTTACTACCACGTGAGTGTTCGTCATCTCTGAGACTCCAGCACTACATTAGCGGTAGCAGCAGCAGTGCACTGGCCATACATCGCAGAAGTATATAGAAGAACTCTACTTCCAGGACTGTAAGTTACCACTATCACTGATGTTGGCACAACTGTCACGTAGTTACGATGACTCTGCTACTGAAGTACTGCTATTCTCAGTTATGTACACTCTAAATGTAAGTGCAAGTAAGTGTATAGTTGTGGAAATTTCCTCTAGTGAAGAGTTCAATATTGAGGTACTGTTTGAAAATCCTTAGTTTCGCTGTATGAAGGTTATGCTTCCATTACAGGAATAGTGGCAGTTAGGTGAGAATTTCTCAAGGGTGTCTTCACTGTTCAGTGTTCAAACTTATTCTGTGTTACTGCGCTGTCACACAATATGAGTAGAGGACTACCACGCCGGCCGAGGTGGCTGAGCGGTTCTAGGCGCTACAGTCTGGAACCGTGCGACCCCTACGGTCGCAGGTTCAAATCCTGCCTCGGGCATGGGTGTGTGTGATATCCTTAGGTTAGTTAGGTTTAAGTAGTTCTAAGTTCTAGGGGATTGATGACCTCAGAAGTTAAGTCCCATAGTGCTCAGAGCCATTTTTAAGGACTACCACAAAACAATTAAAATGTACAACAATAAGGAAAGTGTAGAGTGTATAACTTTTCAGGAATCTAAGTTCGGAAAATTGATGACTACTAACTAACTCGGCCATCCAGTGTGTTATGAGTGACCTTCTTGGGTGGTGGGAGTATGTGTACAGATTTTTTCAGGAATGTCTGGTATGCTCTTCCAAATCTCATGATAACACTTTGGAGAAAGCTTTCACTAAAAAATTTGATATGTGTTGTGATTCTGTAGGTAGTATGTTTGACGACTCACCACTACCTAATATCGTTAAGGAAATGAGTGCATACTTGTATTTGTTCACATATCCAACAATCTTATCTGAAATTAAAAAAGAAAATATGAAATTGTGTACTTTAAATTTTTTCTATTTTTTTCAAGTGACTATTGTAGCTCAGTCAGTAAGGTACTTGGATTATAAAAGAGAGAGTGCCTCCATTACCATCTGGCTACATAATAATGGATGTGCATTTTTACATGCAATGGAACTACCAGATGTGCGTCTGATAGATTATCTTTTAAATGAAAAGATCGAGAAGGCTATATATTTGATAACAGAATAATTTCGGGTTTATTTACTATATATGCATACCACTGACTAGAAAACACAGAGACACGTTTTTCTTTGGTGGATACTTTAATAACAATGACTAGAAAATATTTAGCAATAATGACTAGAAACGTTTTTACGCTAATACTAGTCCATCTCCCACAGAATCATAAAAATATTATCATTCTATCATACAGACACATTTTTTGTACAGTCTTTTATACTGTTGTGTCAAGAGAGACGTTTTTTAACGCAGTTCATACAATACTGGAGTCATAATCACCATCTTTTTTTGACAATAGTATATATATATATATATATATATATATATATATATATATATATATATATATAACACTAATAATACTGGGCTCCCCCATGAACCATGGACCTTCCGTTGGTGGAGAGGCTTGCGTGCCTCAGCGATACAGATAGTCGTCCCGTAGATTCAACCACAACGGCGGGGTATCTGTTGAAAGGCCAGACAGACGTGTGGTTCTTGAAGAGGGGCAGCAGCCTTTTCAGTAGTTGCAGAGGCAACAGTCTGGATTATTGATTGATCAGGCTTTGTAACATCAACCAAAACGGCCTTGTGTGCTGGTACTGGGAACGGCTGAAAGCAAGAGGAAACTACAGCCCTAATTTTTCGCGAGGGCATGCAGCTTTACAGTATGGTTAAATGGTGATGGCGTCCTCTTGGGTAAAATATTACGGAGGTAAAATAGTCCTCCATTCGGATCTCCTCGCGGGGACTACTCAAGAGGACGTCGTTATCAGAAAAAACAAAACTGGCGTTCTACGGATCGGAGTGTGGAATGTCAGATCCCTTACTCGGGCAGGTAGGTTAGAAAATTTAAAAAGTGAACTGGATATGTTAAAATTAGATACAATGGGAATTAGTGAAGCTCGGTGGCAGGAGGAACAAGACTATTGGTCAGATGAATACAGGGTTATAAATACTAAATCAAATAACGCTAATGCAGTTGTAGGTCTAATAATGAATAAAAAAAAAGGAACGCACAGAAGTTACTACGAAAAGCATAGCGAACGCATTGTTGTAGCCAAGATAGACACGAAGCACATGCCTACCACACTAGCACAAGTTTATATGCAAATGGTACAAATGGCTCTAAGCACTATGGGACTTAACATCTAAGGTCATCAGTCCCCTAGACTTAGAACTACTTAAACCTAACGAACCTAAGGACATCTCACACATCAATGCCCGAGGCAGGATTGGAACCTGCGACCGTAGCAGCAGCGCGGTTCCGGACTGAAATGCCTAGAACCACTCGGCCACAGCGACCGGCTCAAGTTTATATGCCAACTATTGAACAGATTGAAGAAATGTATGATGCGATAAAAGAAATTATTCAGATAGTTAAGGGAGACGAAACTTTAATAGTCCTGGGAGACTGTAATTCGAAAGTAGAGAAAGGAAGCCGCCTGGTAGGATTCTGCACAGAGCATAACTTAATCACTGCTAACACTTGGTTTAAGAATAATGAAAGAAGTTTGTCTACGTGGAATAGTCGTGGAGACCCTGGAAGGTTTTAGATAGATTATATAATGGTAAGACAGAGATTTAAGTTCCAGGTTTTAAATTGTAAGACATTGCCAGGGGCAGATGTGGACTCTGACCACAATTTATTGGTTATGAACTGTAGGTTAAAACTAAAGAAACTTCAAAAAGGTAGAAATTTAAGGAGATGGAACCTGAATAAACAGAAAGAACCAGAGGTTGTAGAGTTTCAGAGAGCTCACTAGGGAACGGTTGACAAGAACTGGGGAAAGAAATACAGTAGAAGAAGAGAGATGAAATAGTGAAGGCAGCAGAGGATCAAGTAGGTAATAAGACAAGGGATCTTAGAAATCCTTGGGTAACAGAAGAGATACTGAATTTAATTGATGAAAGGAGAAAATATAAAAACGCAGTGAATGAAACAGGCGAAAAGGAATACAAACGTCTCAAAAATGTGATCCACACGAAGTGCAAAATGGCTAAGCAGGGATGGCTAAAGGACAAATGTAAGGACTTAGAAGCATATATAACTAGGGGAAAGATAGATGACGCCTACAGGAAAATTAAAGAGACCTTTGGAGTAAAGAGAACCGGCTGTAAAAATATCAAGAGCTCAGACGGAACACCAGTCCTAAGCAAGGAAGGGAAAGCAGAAAGGTGACAGGAGTATACAGAGGGTCTATACAAGAGCGATGTACTTGAGGGAAATATTATAGAAGAGGACGTAGATGAAGGTGAAATGGGAGATATGATACTGCATGAAGAATTTGGCAGAGCACAGAGAGACCTAAGTCGAAAAAAGGCTCCGGGAGTAGACAACACTCCGTTAAAACTACTGATAGCCTTGGGAGAGCCAGCCATGACAAAACTCTTCCACCTGGTCTTCGGGCATGGGTGTGTGTTGTCCTTAGCGTAAGTTAGTTTAAGTTAGATTAAGTAGTGAGTAAGCCTAGGGACCGATGACCTCAGCAGTTTGGTCCCATAGTCCTTACCACAAATTTCCAATTTTCCAATCAATGCTGAGCATGATGTATGAGACAGACGGAATACCTTCAGACTCCACGAAGAATATAATAATTCCAAACCCAAAGAAAGCAGGTGTTGACAGGTGTGAATATTGCCGAACTATCAGTTTAATAAGTCATGGATGCAAAATGCTAACACGAATTCTTTACAAACGAACGGAAGAACTGGTAGAAGCCGATCTCGGGGAAGATGAGTTTGGATTCCGTAGAAATGTGGGAACACGCGAGACAATACTGACCCTACGACTTACGTTAGAAGATAGATTAAGAAAAACAAACCTACGTTTCTAGCACTTGTAGACTTGGAGAAAGCCTTTTAAAATGTTGACTGGCATACTCTCTTTCAAATTCTGAAGGTGGCTGGTGTAAAATACAGGGAGTGAAAGGCTATTTACAATTTGTACAGAAACTAGATAGCAGTTATAAGAGTGTAGGAGCATGAAGGGGAAGCAGTGGTTGAGAAGAGAGTGAGACTGGGTTGTAGCCTATCCCGGATGTTATTCAATCTGTATATTGAGCAAGCAGCAAAGGAAACAAAAGAAAAATTTGGAGTATGAATTAAAATCCAGGGAGAAGAAATAAAACCTTTGAGGTTGAGCCAAGGACATTGTAGTTCTATCAGAGACAGCAAAGAACCTGGAAGAGCAACTGAACGGAATGGACAGCGTCTTGAAAAGAGGATATAAGATGAACATCAACAAAAGCAAAACGAGGATAATGGAATTTAGTCGAATTAAATCAGGTGATGCTGAGGGAGTTAGATTAGAAAATGAGACACAGTAGTAAATGAGTTTTGCTTTTTGGGGAGCAAAATAACTGATGATGGAAGTCGAGAGGATATAAAATGTAGACTGGCTACGGCAAGGAAAGCGTTTCTGAAAAATAGAAATTTGTTAACACAGAGTATAGATTTAAGTATTAGGAAGTGTATTCTGAAATTATTTGTATGCAGTGTAGCCATGTATGCAAGTGAAACATGGACGATAAATAGTGTAGATAAGAAGAGAATAGAAGCTTTAGAAATATGGTGGTATAGAAGTGCTGAAGATTAGATGGGTAGATCGCGTAGCTAATGAGGAGGCACTGAACAGAATGGGGGAGAAGAGGAATTTGTGACACAATTTGACTAGAAGAAGGCACGTTCTGAGGCATCAAGGGATCACTAATTTAGTACTGGAGGGCAGCGTGGAGGGTAAAAATCGTAGAGGGACACCAAGAGACGAATACACTGAGCAGATTCAGAAGGATGCAGGTTGCATTAGTTATTCGGAGATGAAGAGACATGCACTGGATAGAGTAGTGTTGAGCGCTGCGTCACACGTGTCCCTGGACTGAAGACCACAACAACACAATACTGGGCTGTCTAGCAATAGGTGGAAAAAACTACACTACCGGCCATTAAAATTGCTACAAAATGGTTCAAATGGCTCTGAGCACTATGGGACTCAACTGCTGAGGTCATTAGTCCCCTAGAACTTAGAACTAGTTAAACCTAAATAACCTAAGGACATCACAAACATCCATGCCCGAGGCAGGATTCGAACCTGCGACCGTAGCGGGCTTGCGGTTCCAGACTGCAGCGCCTTTAACCGCACGGCCACTTCGGCCGGCAAAATTGCTACACCAAGAAGAAATGCAGATGATAAAAGGGTATTCATTGGACAAATATGTTATACTACAACTGACATGTGATTACATTTTCACGCAATTTGGATGCATAGATTCTGAGAAATCAGTACCCGGAACAACCATCACTGGCCGTAATAACAGCCTTGATACGCCTGGGCATTGAGTCAAACAGAGCTTGGATGGCGTGTACAGGTACAGCTGCCCATGCAGCTTCAACGGGATACCACAGTTCATCAAGAGTACTGACTGGCGTATTGTGACGAGCCAGTTGCTCGGCCACCATTGACTAGACGTTTTCAGTTGGTGAGAGATCTGGAGAATGTGGTGGCCAGGGCAGCAGTCGAACATTTTCTGTATCCAGAAAGGCCCGTACAGGACCTGCAACATGCGGTCGTGCATTATCCTGTTGAAATGTAGGGTTTCGCAGGGATCGAATGAGGGGTAGAGACACGGGTCGTAACACATCTGAAATGTAACGTCCACTGCTCAAAGAGCCGTCAGTGCGACCAAGAGGTGACCGAGACGTGTAACCAATGGCACCCCATACCATCACGCCGGGTGATACTCCAGTATGGCGATGACGAATACACGCTTCCAATGTGCGTGCGTTTACCGCTATGTCGCCAAACACGGATGAGACCATCATGATTCTGTAAACAGAACCTGGATTCATACGAAAAAATTACGTTTTGCCATTCATACACCCAAATTCGTCGTTGAGTACACCATCGCAGGCGCTCCTGTCTGTGATGCAGCGACAAGGGTAACCGCAGCCATGGTCTCCGAACTGATAGTCCATGCTGCTGCAAACGTCGTCTAACTGTTCGTGCATAGTTGTTGTCTTGCAAACGTCCCCATTTGTTGACTCAGGGATCGAGACGTGGCTGCACGATCCGTTACATCCATGCGGATAAGATGCCTGTCATGTCGACAGCTAGTGATACGAGGCCGTTGGGATCCAGCACGGCGTTCCGTATTACCCTCCTGAACCCACCGATTCCATATTCTGCTAACAGTCATTGGATCTCGACCAACGCGAGCAGCAATGTCACGATACGATAAACCGCAATCGCGATGGGCTACAATCCGACCTTTATCAAGGTCGGAAACGTGATGGTACGCATTTCTCCTCCTTGCACGAGGCATCACATCAACGTTTCATCAGGCAACGCCGGTCAACTGCTGTTTGTGTATGAGAAATCGGTTGGAAACTTTCCTCATGTCAGCACGTTGTAGGTGTCGCCACCGTCGCCAACCTTGTGTGAATGCTGTGAAAAGCTAATCATTTGCATATCACAGCATCTTCTTCCTGTCGGTTAAATTTCGCGTCTGTAGCACGTCAAATTCATGATGTAGCAATTTTAATGGCCAGTAGTGTATGTACGAGGGTTATTCGGAAAGTAAGGAACGATCGGTCGCGAAATGGAAACCACAGTGAAAATCCGAAGAAGTTTTGCACAGGTGTGTTGGGCAGTGTCTCTAGTATTCCCGTCGATCGCGTTAGTTCGCTCTTTTTTGTTCTGAGCACACAGGGAGCACATAAAGATACCTAGAACAATAGTGTCTCCCGCCAAGTACGAGGGCCTGGTGAGAAATTTCGCCTGAAGCTATGCAGCCTACAGTACACAACTGTTGTGCGTTGTCTTCTTCAAGACAATTCTCAGCCGCATTCTGTAGGGGCAATGAAGATGCTCCTGCATCGTTTTCAATTCAAAATGTTTGATTACCCACAATACAGCCCATAAATGTCTCCCTCTGAGTTTCATCTCTGCTCACATGAACCGCTGGCTATGAAGACAACATTTTGGGACAGACAACGAGCGTAGGCCAGCGTAGAGAATTGGCGGAAAGCACTGGCGGCTGCCTTCTACAACGAGGGTATTGGAAAGTTGGTACAACGCTACGACAAACGTTTAAGTCTAATCGGCGACTATGGAAATAAGTAGCTGGAAGTTGTAGCTAACTGCTGGAAATAAAACAGTTTTGATTTCCACTGTGGTTTACATTTCACGACCTATCGTTCCTTACTTTCCGAATAGCCCTCGTACAACATATACAAACATACACACCTCCTCAGATATGTGCACGTTAAACACAATAATATATGTACAATTTATACGCACATATGGTGTGCACTCAACTCCATACACACACACACACGCACACGCACACGCACACACACACACGCACACGCACTTAGACATGCCTATTTACGCAATGATTAACATCTCAAAAAAAAAAAAATTCACATATACTCATACACATCCTAGACTATAAATACATCCTCTCTCTGTCACTAAAGTGAATAGTATGAGTACGGGAGAGTGTCAGTCGTACCCACGAAAATACTCTGTTTAACTGTTTTTAGTCACGATATGACAGGCTGATTTTCAGCTACAATATCATAGCCTCAAACTGAATGTTTACTTGTCGACTACAGTCAGAGGAGCATCTGCACCACCGTGCACACATTCCAAGTAACCATCTGTTGTGAATGCCATTGACGCCATATGATGCGCATGCTTAGACTGCCTCTCGGTGGCGCCTGTTTCTGTAAGGTACACGTACATTTTCGATCTCATGCTCACAGACTCCACAATCTGCGACCCATTATCTTATATTTCATCAGACCCATAACTATCTTGTTTTGTAGTGTAAAGTCATAATAATGATTGGCTCAGTAATCAGATGTGTCGAATGTGTTGGGGTGGCAACTTATTACTTCGTATGGATCACAGTCCTTCACCCAACAGATGAAACTGTCTGTATCCATATAAACTCCATCCATGTATCCATGTAAATAACTTTGACTCTGTGAAATGAGAGTTTTTACAACCCATAATTAAATTAGTACATATCGAGCTCTAAAAGATGCAGTACACATATAACAACATAAACAGGTTTTGTGAAATCGACCGAAATCTTAGCTATCTCCAGAGGGAATAATATTTGATTGAATACTGTAGCCTGTTTAAAATTTGGCCTGGTGATATAATCCTGTCCACCACAATGCCGATCCTTGCAGTAATATGCGTGAATTTTGAGATAGTTTCTCAATTTCTCCATTGTTTTACAGAAAATTGCGTAAGTATTAATTTTAAAGAATTTTTTTTCAAAGTCACATGTTACATGAGCTCTCTTTTTGGTATTAACGTCGATATAGTTTTTAAACCACGTGACTGCTTGAAGGAGATTGCACAGGTGACCATAATCGGTTCCATCCCTAAACTAAGACGCCGCTGCAGGTTTTATAGTGCACAATACACTGAAGAGCCAAAGAAACTGGTACACCTGCCTAATATCGTCTATGAACTCCGCGAGAGAGCGGAAGGGCCGCAGCATGACGTAGCATGGACTCTACTGATGTCTGAAATAGTGTTGGAGGGAATTGACATCATGAATCCCCCAGGGCTGTCCATAAATCCGTGACAGTACGAAGGGTGGAAGTCTCTTTTGAGCAGCACGTTGCAAGATATCACAGATATACTCAATAATGTTCACGTCTGGGGAGTTTGGTGGCCTGCGGAAGTGTTTAGACTCAGTAGAGTGTTCCTGGAGCGAGCCACTCTGTGGCAATTCTGGACGTGAGGGGTGTCCCATTGTCCTGCTGGAATTGCTCAAGTCCGTCGGAATGCACAATAGACATGAATGGATGCAGGTGATCACACAGGATGCTTATGTACGTGTCACCTGTCAGATGCGAATCTAGACATATCAGGGGTCCCATATCACTCGGACTGCACACGCCCCACACCATTACAGAACCTCCACCAGCTTGAACAGTCCCCTGCCGATATGCAGGGTCCATGGATTCATGAGGTTGTCTCCATACCCTCATACGTCCATCCGCTCGATACAATCTGAAATGAGACTTGTCCGACCAGGCAACATGTTCCCAGTCATTAACACTCCAGCGTGTGTTGACGGGTCCAGGCGAGGCGTAAAACTCTGTGTTGTGCAGTCATCAAGGATGCATGAGTGGGCCTTCGACTCCGATAGCCCATATCGATGATGTTTCGTTGAATGGTCCACACGCTGACACTTTTTGATGGCCCAGCATTGAAATCTGCAGGAATTTGCAGAAGGGTTGCACTTCTGTCACCTTGAACGGTTCTCTTCAGTCGCCGTTGGTCCTGTTCTTGCAGGTTCTTTTTCCAGCCGCAGCGATATTGGAGATTTGATGTTTTAGCGGATTCCTGATGTTCACGGTACACTCGTGAAATGATCGTACTGGAAAATCCCCACTTCATCACTACCTCGGAGATGCTGTGGTTCATCGCTTGTGCGCCGACTGTAACTCCACTCACTTCAGTCTTGATAACCTACCATTGTAATAACAGTAACCGATCTAACAACATGCACCAGACACTTTTTGTCTTATATAAGCGTTGCCGACCGCAGCGTCGTTTTCTGCCTGTTTACATATCACTGTATATGAATTCATATGCCTACACCAGTTTCTTTGCGCTTCAGTGGATATCTCTTCTTACCGCCCATCATTGTCATCAGCGTAGGGATGGAACATTGTGCAGAACTAATGAATAAGGACATAACAGGAAATCACTTTGTGCTTCACAATCTATTAGGATGTACCAGGTCTGCCTCCACATCATATACTTCACTATAATCCGCTGTCAGATCCATGTATTTAACTATTCCAAAGCCATCGAAGCCCTCCAACAGGCAGAGATTGTTGCATGGTGAGTCCATATACATTGTTAACAGCCAGGTATATGATGTAATCCACATTGTCAGATGTTTTGAACAGTCCATCCATTCATAGGTTATTTGCATTGGTATGCCTATGGACACAATGGCAAACTCGTGTGGGAGTAACACATACAAAAAAAAAGCAGCATGTCAATAACAGTCAATAATTTAATGTTTACATGTGTCTTTTTCAATATAGTGTTCCACAATAGCCCTGGTATGGTGTAATAGAATGCAGGGTTCAGCACGTATTTGCTCATACATACACTCCAGAATTTCTCTAAAATATCATAAACAAGCTTACATCAGTGTCCATCTATAACTTTGCGTACTCCATTAAATTAGTGATGCTGAATTCCTGCCAAACATTCACTGCATGTCCATACTATACATCTGTAATAGCATTGGCTGTAAGATTACTGGTGAATGTGGCTATGTCGGGCAATGTGGTTTTGTAAAATTCCTTAATATAATCTAGATATTCATATGGGAAGAGACCCTTTCTATTTCATGAGCTGAAACTTTGCATCATCAGGATATGTAGCTCTAGTGAGGTGAATTTTCTCATGAGGCATTATTTCAGCAAGTTTCTGAAGTGGTGCACGTGCAAAAGTAATGAGTCTATGAACCACAACGTAATGTATGGCTTATGTATCTTTCGATGCTCTCAGGCAGGCCATTAATGTGATCATTGCACAAACCGAAATCGAGGAAGTGCTCATTGATGAAATAATCATCATACCAGCTCAAATTGTAGAAGAAAATGGTTATGTGTCATGCCACTTAGTAGTTTAAGTTGCATGATATGTGTGCTGTGCCGCCCGCTGTGACCGAGCGTTTCTAGGCACTTCAGTCCGGAACAGTGCTGCTGCAGTCGCAGGTTCGAATCCTGCCTCGGCCAAGGATGTATGTGATGTCCTTAGGTTAGTTCGATTTAAGTAGTTCTAAGTCTAGGGGACTGATGACCTCAGATGTTAAGTCTCATAGTGCTTAGAGCCATTTTAACCATTTTGTGTGCAGTACTGCACATCTTCCCCATTAGATGACAGTGGTCTTTACATCGAGTTTCCACTTCTCTAACAGCAGCCCACAAATACGACAGTCAACTGCTTTCTTTTATAATGCATCATTCTCCTGCGACTGGGTCATGGGCGTGTTGGTGCCATAAATGTCACCAATACTTCACACAATTTGTTTGAGCTCAGAAAGCAACTACCTTGCAGGATGATTTGAAACAACCGAGACACGGGTCACGTGAGCAAACAAGTTTATTGGCCACCACACATGGTATGTGCCCCACAAGAGTGAGGAGGCACTCGAAATCAGCGTATACTTTGGAGGAACAATACTCCTGGTGGTGGAAATACCTAAACTTTAATAATTTGTTTTCCTTAGTGGGTATTTCAACATGTATCTGTTCCTGGCTAGAGCACCCTATAAGTTGGAGCATTTAGAGCAATAATGCCGTTTATGGCTGTGTGTACTCTTTTGGGAAAGTAAGTGGGACAGGTTCTAGACCCATGTGGTTCAAATGGCTCTGAGCACTATGGGACTTAACTTCTGAGGTCACCAGTCCCCTAGAACTTAGAACTACTTAAACCTAACTAACCTAAGGACATCACACACATCCATGCCCGAGGCAGGATTCGAACCTGCGACCGTAGCGGTCACGCGGTTCCAAACTGAAGCGCTTAGAACCGCACGGCCACATCGGCCGGCTAAACCCATGTGTAATGCTGTTTCTCTCTCTGGGAAAATAACAACAAATATATAAGTCTGTTACGCTGACCAGCTACTTCAGAAAAGGAGGGAGGTCTAACGACTTTATTCTTCACATCCTTCTCCTGCACATCATGATCTTTTGGCTTGCTTTCATTTTCTTTAAGCTGTAAGCAAGAATTAAAAAACGCGGTTTCTACGTCTCAAATTTAGGTTTGTCCTGAAGTTTAATGGGAAAATCAATGCTATCAGAGTTATAAAATCCACAAATATCGTTCATTGCATATGTCTTCAGATGTTGTGGATTGTCGTGTAATTTCTTTCACAAGCCGGTATTGACCAAGAGAAGCACAATTCGTCTTTGAGATTTTGGATATTACTACAGGTCTCTTTTATAACTCTATCCTTTGGAAGTTTGATCTAGCTGGTCTGACTGTCTAATGGGTTGTAGATATGTGAGTGGGCATCAAAGTGGAGTATACTACTGAGCGTCTTACCAGCCCCCCTTTCTTGCACTTTTGAAAAGTGGCCTATTGTGACATTTGACATAAAGTCATGGAACCACTCAGCGACTGAGTCGCCCCTCGACATCGTGCCCATTCGCCCCCTCCCACCCCCTCCCACCTCAAATATAAATGTGGATTTGTCCTCCATATCACCTTCTACTTAAGGGGGACGGGATACTTTAATATGCTTCATAGTACTACATCGCAATTAAGGGCAGGATACCATGGATTGTTGATGATTTTAGGGGCCTCCTTTTCCAGATTGGGTAATACAAACAATAAGGAAAAGAATGAGAATGCGCTGATATGAAGCTTCCTGGCAGATTAAAACTGTGTGCCCGACCGAGACTCGAACTCGGGATCTTTGCCTTTCGCGGGCAAGTGCCCTACCATCTGAGCTACCGAAGCACGACTCACGCCCGGTCCTCACAGCTTTACTTCTGCCAGTATCTCGTCTCCTACCTTCCATTCTGGAAACATCCCCCAGGCTGTGGCTAAGCCATGTCTCCGCAATATCCTTTCTTTCAGGAGTGCTAGTTCTGCAAGGTTCACAGGAGAGCTTCTGTAAAGTTTGGAAGGTAGGAGACGAGATACTGGCAGAAGTAAAGCTGTGAGGACCGGGCGTGAGTCGTGCTTCGGTAGCTCAGATGGTAGAGCACTTGCCCGCGAAAGGCAAAGGTCTCGAGTTCGAGTCTCGGTCGGGCACACAGTTTTAATCTGCCTGGAAGTTTCAATAAGGAAAAGGTCTGGGGTTTGGTAGCCCACAGTAGAGTTATGTATGAGGCATGTAAGATCTGTTACCTAAATGCGCCTGCAACCACAGCATGTGACTGACCTGATGCAGTCTTAAACCAATAGAATGGGAGAAGGATCTGCTTTGACGCTGCTTTGACAATCTTGGAAGCGCTGTTAACAACACTGGACGTGGTGAAGGTCCCGTTGATGGCTCCAGGCTCAGTGAAACCGGTGAGGTAAATTGCCAGGTAAGGTGAAGACGTCGTAGATGGCCGCAGATGAGGTGAAGGCGCCGCTGAAAGCTCTGGACACAAGGCACCAGGCGAGCAGAAGGCACGGGGATCATCATTGACAGGCTAGGGCGCAGTGTTGTTGCAACTATAAGCCTTCCGCTCGATGCTTCCAAAATTACTTCAAAAGACGACACTGAAAAGTATTGTGTGTGTGTGTGTGTGTGTGTGTGTGTGTGTGTGTGTGTGTGTGTGTGTGTGTGTGTGTGGGTGGGTGGGTGGGTGGGGGTGGGTGGGTGGGTGTGTTTGTAACGGTTTGTAAACCAAGGATCATACGAAAACGTCAGTAATAATTTCTAATAGTTATGACTACATTGCCGGCCGCTGTGGTCTCGCGGTTCACTTGCATCCACGCCATTAAATATGGAAGTCATATCGTTTTGTGTAGTGCTTCGTAGCATCATACAAATATCATTGTTGTTGTTGTTGTTGTTGTTGTTGATGATGATGATAGTGATGTTTGGGTTTGTGTGGAGCTCAACTGCGCGGCGATCAGCACCCGTACAAAGTCCCAATCTTCACGAACGATGATAAATATTGTTGTCATTCTCATCATGATGTTGTTATCGAGTGCACCTAGAAAACAAAAGTTTCATAAGTATTGTATCCAAGCCACGTACAGTCTTACGTGATGAAACATAGTACAAATCATAATATGCAATATATATGAACGACTGTATCTGCTTGTTGTCACTTCATCATAAAGACATTATAGAGTTTACTCATCCCTAATGTGAATCTAATATTGAAAATACACTCCTGGAAATGGAAAAAAGAACACATTGACACCGGTGTGTCAGACCCACCATACTTGCTCCGGACACTGCGAGAGGGCTGTACAAGCAATGATCACACGCACGGCACAGCGGACACACCAGGAACCGCGGTGTTGGCCGTCGAATGGCGCTAGCTGCGCAGCATTTGTGCACCGCCGCCGTCAGTGTCAGCCAGTTTGCCGTGGCATACGGAGCTCCATCGCAGTCTTTAACACTGGTAGCGTGCCGCGACAGCGTGGACGTGAACCGTATGTGCAGTTGACGGACTTTGAGCGAGGGCGTATAGTGGGCATGCGGGGGGCCGGGTGGACGTACCGCCGAATTGCTCAACACGTGGGGCGTGAGGTCTCCACAGTACATCGATGTTGTCGCCAGTGGTCGGCGGAAGGTGCACGTGCCCGTCGACCTGGGACCGGACCGCAGCGACGCACGGATGCACGCCAAGACCGTAAGATCCTACGCAGTGCCGTAGGGGACCGCACCGCCACTTCCCAGCAAATTAGGGACACTGTTGCTCCTGGGGTATCGGCGAGGACCATTCGCAACCGTCTCCATGCAGCTGGGCTACGGTCCCGCACACCGTTAGGCCGTCTTCCGCTCACGCCCCAACATCGTGCAGCCCGCCTCCAGTGGTGTCGCGACAGGCGTGAATGGAGGGACGAATGGAGACGTGTCGTCTTCAGCGATGAGAGTCGCTTCTGCCTTGGTGCAAATGATGGTCGTATGCGTGTTTGGCGCCGTGCAGGTGAGCGCCACAATCAGGACTGCATACGACCGAGCCACACAGGGCAAACACCCGGCATCATGGTGTGGGGAGCGATCTCCTACACTGGCCGTACACCACTGGTGATCGTCGAGGGGACACTGAATAGTACACGGTACATCCAAACCGTCATCGAACCCATCGTTCTACCATTCCTAGACCGGCAAGGGAACTTGCTGTTCCGACAGGACAATGCACGTCCGCATGTATCCCGTTCCACCCAACGTGCTCTAGAAGGTGTAAGTCAACTACCCTGGCCAGCAAGATCTCCGGATCTGTCCCCCATTGAGCATGTTTGGGACTGGATGAAGCGTCGTCTCACGCGGTCTGCACGTCCAGCACGAACGCTGGTCCAACTGAGGCGCCAGGTGGAAATGGCATGGCAAGCCGTTCCACAGGACTACATCCAGCATCTCTACGATCGTCTCCATGGGAGAATAGCAGCCTGCACTGCTGCGAAAGGTGGATATACACTGTACTAGTGCCGACATTGTGCATGCTCTGTTGCCTGTGTCTATGTGCCTGTGGTTCTGTCAGTGTTATCATGTGATGTATCTGACCCCAGGAATGTGTCAATAAAGTTTCCCCTTCCTGGGACAATGAATTCACGGTGTTCTTATTTCAATTTCCAGGAGTGTATGTATGGCAAAGGTCGGTACTATATTATGCTACAATTTATGTATGCACAAAAACTGTATTATAACTCTTTTTATGCCGTAGTTAACACAATTTGCCATTGTCACTAAACGGAAAGCCTTGCAGATGATGGGAAATAAATAAATTGTGTGTATATGGTTCAAATGGCTGTGAGCACTATGGGACTTAACTTCTGAGGTCATCAGTCCCCTAGAACTTAGAACTACTTAAACCTAAATAACCTAAGGACAGCACACACATCCATGCCCGAGGCAGGATTCGAACCTGCGACCGTAGCGGTCGCACGGTTCCAGACTGTAGCGCCTAGAACCGCTCGGCCACTTTGGCGGGCATTGTGTGTATAGGCAACACTATTTTACTGTATACATCTATTCGAGCTAGACAAAATAGTAACCACCAATCCACATACTCAACCAACAAAACAAAATTCAATCGCTCTGGATGCACGAGTTTTGCTACGGAGACGAAGTAATGATGCTGTTATGCTGCGGTATCTGGTGACTCAAAAGTAATATAATTCTCACGATTTTAACGGAGAATAAAATAAAAAAATTAACAGCTTTGGAAAGAAGATGGTTAGGCCGTTTAGCTCTTCACACTCGTTTGTCAACAGCATCCACTCACAGAGCAGTGGACAAACTCAAACTGAAACCTTGCAGTAAAATTGTTTTTGGACAGGTTTCGCTTTGAGCTAACGTAATTTTTTCTTCTCTTCTTCCAAGATATGTTTCGCTGAAGTTACACCATCATCAGTGGGCTTTTCATTTTCTTTTTTATTAACACATGCTATAGTTGTTTTGGCTTTCTGTATCTGCGTCATAGTGGTTTTTCTTTAATGATTTCTCATTTTTTCATGTTTCCCCATGATCTGCACTGTGAAAAGGTTTACAAGATACGAAAACAAGATGCTGTAACTTCAATGAAACAAAATTTGTAGAAAAAAATATTGTCTGCTCAAGGCGGAAACTATCCAAAACGAAATGTGTTTTTAAGCAAACACGGACACAAGACTGAGTTTCAACTTCAATATGAATATAGCAGAACTCTAGAGTGGGTCACGCTTTCTCCTTTGTAAATGAGTTACACTTTTGTAGAATTCTCCCAGTAAAGCGAAGTAGAACATTCGTCTTCCCTGCAACCGACATTACCTGCTCGTTCCATTTCTTGTCGCTTTGCAACGTCATGCCTAGATATATAATAGCGTGACTAAGTAGCACACCACTGTATTCGAATATTACAGGATTGTTTCTCATATTCATCTACATAGTTGCGTCAAGAAGCCGTATACAGTTGTGGAAATCAGTACAAAGGCGTGAATACTTGTAGGAAAATTAACAGTGTCGGTAGGAATACTTGTGCACAGTGTATATGCAGTAGTATGAGATCCATTATATTGACAAATGCAGTTAAATGTTATCGCGTTTGATGTCAGTAGTACAGTGTGTAGTAAGACATCAACGGTTCAGGTGGTTGAGAATGGAACTCGGCATAAAGGCAGTCGGTTGTCTGTGGAGTTAATGTCTGCGTACGTGCCTTTCCTGGAGTTAGGAAACAGAAAACATTAGTGGCAGTGCGTTGTGTGCACATAAACCTCCATTGTGACACAGCCACGGGGAAAACAATTATCACGTGATGAAAAAAAAGTCGGTGCGTAGAAGGAAATGGGACTCGCTAATCGTCAAATAGCCAAGAAGCTGAAACGTTCAAGTACAGTAATTCATAACCTCGTTAGAGCTGGTGCAAGATATGAACAAAACGGAAATTATGGGGAGGTATAGAAAAAGGATACTTTCGCGCAAAGCAAGGGCCGAAAACCGTTATTCTTGTCAGCTTTTTGCTGACTTCCAGTCGCCAGTACCTGCCAGACGTGTACGACTAATTTTGTCAAATGACAAACACCTTGCATTCAAGAAACGACTGCAGAATCCTGAAAACATAGCAGCACGTAAGAATGAGAAGAAATTTTGGTGGTGGAACTGTTGTAATTTGATAAATCTTGTGCGGTGAAGGTAAATCACTTATTGCTTGGGCGAAAACTAGAATGAACTCTAATATGTACACTGAGATGCTAGAGGCAGAACTGATTAGAATGTATGAAGACCTATGGGACGGAAGTCCAATGTTTCAACAAGAGAATGCATCTGTGCACGTTCCTGCTACAACAATAACGTGGTTTGAAGGTAAAGATATTGGTGTCTTGCCTGGCCTGCACGTAGCCTGCATTTGAACCCTGTGGAAAACCTTTGCGGAATACTTGCAAGGCGTGTTTATGGCAATGGAAGGAAATGTGAGACCGTACGTGAGCTGGAAAGAGCGATACGCGAAGATTGGGTGACAATTTCACTGCAAGAACTACAAACCTCAACAAAATCAATGCCGAAGAAAATTTTAGTGGTAATTAGGAAGAACAGAGGTTGGACAAAACACTAACAGTGCAATAACACAACATTTACCAATTTCCACCCCGGAAATGCAAGCTCCTTATTTGGTTACTTGTGTTATGAAAAAGCTATGTAATTCCGTCATGATTGTTTATGTCTTATATGTATCTACTATATTCAGTATATGGATGCTTTAGATATTGTACATTACTTTCGTAATATACTGGTTTCCACGACTGTGAAATACGGAAAAAGGAGTGAGGGATGCAGTTAGTGCAACACAAATTGTTAATTTCAATTTTCTTATTTTCAGTGAGCATTTTAGTCAGCTATATCGTTTGTATTTTCCTAGGAAAAGACAGTTACGTAGTTTCAACGATTCTGATTCAAGGAAATTGTCCGATGTCTAGTTACTATTTTTTCCCTTGACGTCTGATGTTAGGCACATTTTGTTAATGAGTAATACTTAAGGCACAAGCATTCGACCAAGTGCACATCCTGTGCGAAAGATGTGACAGAGAAAAAAAGCTTCAAGGCGACTGAGAAAGAAAGTGATCTTTCTGGCCGCTGAGACAACAAAGGTGCGAACAACGAACCTGCACTGTTCGCATTTGTTTTGTCCGCGAAGGAAAGGGGAGAATTATGCAGACTGTAACAGAAGAACTACAGAGGCGCCGGAGTAAACACCGTGCTTGAGGTATGCTGCATATAGATTGCACTTTGTTCTCCTATAGCAGCTAGTCGCGGTTGCATATACAGCGATCTTACGTCCTAGGAAGCTTGGATAGATACTTCATTCTATCTAAAGAAACAAAACTCTAGAAGACACAAAAGGCAGCAAATGCCTAACTAAAATACGTTAAAAGAGAACAAAATAAAGAAGGGCCATAATCACGATGCATAAATTACTAGAGAAAACTTACAAAAATGGAAAAGGCATTGTGTGCTCTGTAATGGGAATACTCGTAGTATTTTAAAAACGACTAGATTGCAAAACGCGGCATCCGAAAAGATACAGTGATATGCGAAGGGAAGAATATGTATATGTAGTCTTAACAATCTCGACTGTGTCATCAAGCGAGTTACGTAATAATTATGTTTTTACTGGAACAATCTGTTTTTTGTTAATGAGGGTTAGAAATATCAGGCCGTGAGAAAGTGTACATTGCTTGAGCGCATACAGTGCTTACAGTGAATCTTCTCGCAAAACAGACATGTAATAGTAGCTCTCATAATCCTGGAACAAAAGCCATAACGAACTTAAATTTTCCGAGAAAAATATCAGAAAAACACAAAATAATGTGTTTTACCAGCGAAACAAATTTTACAATGAATTTCCAGGGAGGTTAAAAAGGAAACTGCAACTCATATATTTAAAAAATGCGCTAAGACTCACGTCTCAACGAATAGATACCGTACAGTTAAGAATTATACAGAGATGAGAGAGTAGGGCATGGTAATAAATTAACGTAAATTCATAATAATCATAGCTGTTACTTCGCAGTATACCAGACTTCCAGGAACATGGAAAAACACGAATAACATAACGCAAAGGCAGAAATATCGTCAAGGTCCTGATGCCAGTTGAAAGGGTGAGAGAGAGAGAGAGAGAAAGAGAGAGAGAGAGAGCGCTTTGGCACTGACACGTGAAGCAATATGACTAAGTGACGTACCAGCATTTTTTGAGAATATTGGGTAACTTGTTCGTAAATATGTACATACAAAAGAAAACCATGTACAGAGCACATACATTCTTTTTGAGATAAGTCTGTGTGTAATAATACGGTTGTGTTTATAATTAATTAACTTCTTAATGATTTGTCTTTGTACTAAGATGACAAGTTATGTATCATTGCGTAAATGGTCTATTGTCAAACTATTTAGCTAACATGAGGGACCAAAGTGTACAGGTACAACGCGTTTCCATGTAAACATGGCCTAACCTGGATGAAACTGCACAGCGGCGACATATTGCGATTCTCATTTTACGACTGGTATTTCAGAAGTTTTCATAGTGGATATAACATGTGGTATACCACTGCAATCCTCTTTGTACGAAACAACGAACGCTGCCTTTCAGTTGAAACAGCCGTCAGTCTGTTTTATTCATTACCTTTAAATAACATCATACTCGCCATCGACTGTACTATTTACTGTAACTTCTACTATTGCTGTTTCGACATTAGGTCATTTTTAAGTGGTTACAGGTGCTGAAAATACATCAGTAGTCAACATTAATAAAATGAACGACGTTGACCAATGCTGTGTTTTTAGCACCTGTAACCACTTGAAAAGTACTTAAGGTCGAAATTGTAATAGCGAAAATTATATGAAACAGTACACCCTACGATGAATCCGATATCACTTAAAAATTCTGCGAGACTGTGATCCCACAACATATACCATTACGTAGACCTAAATTTCCTCTAATACTCAAATATATAGTCGAACGAGTCGGCAGCAGCGGGTAAGGCGTTGGAACCGCATTCGGAAGAAGGGAGGCTCAGATTCAACTTCGACCATCCTGATTTGTTTCCCGTTATTTCCGTAAATCTCTTGAGCGAAATAACAACACAGCCGATTTTCATCTCAATTTTGGTTCAGTCTTAGTATGTGCTCCATCTACATCCACAGTACATTTACAAAAGCGCTCTGCAATCCAGTATACCGCGTCTGACGGAGGGCACATCGTACCAATATTATTGATTTTCTCTCCTATTCCATTCGTGTATCGAGCTATGGAAAGATGCCTTTTTTACACGGCCTATTCTCTGTTACCTTAGTCTCATGGTCACTGTGCAAGATGAACGATGGAGGCAGCATAATGATCGAATAGTCTTCTTCCAATTCAGTTACGTCTTCTTTCTGCCAGATATTCCAATTTACGTTCCCTAAGTATTTCTGTTATACTTCCTGTGTGCGCCATACCAGACTGTTGCGATAGGCAACTCGTCCCGTAATTCGCTCGACGTCTGTTATCATTACCCCTTGACGAATGAAGATGACCAAAACACTGTATTAGACGCAACTAGCATCCTAAATGCGATTTTTGGTTCAGATGCATTACGTTGTACCCGAACCTTTCAAACGAATCTGTCTTCCATTTGCCTTTCAGAATACTGATTCTATGCGATCGGCCCATTTCATATAGCATCTTGGTATAACCCCACGTACTTATATAATGTGCCGGTCGCGGTGGCTGTGCGGTTATAGGCGCTACAGTCCGGAACCGCGTGGCTGCTACGGTCGCAGGTTCGAATCCTGCCTTGGGCATGGATGTGTGTGATGTCCTTAGGTTAGTTAGGTTTAAGTAGTTCTAAGTTCTAGGGGACTGATGACCTAAGATGTTAAGTCCCATAGTGCTCAGAGCCATTTGAACCATTTGAACTGATATAATGTGCTGCATTCAAATTGCTCATCACTCGTCTTGTAATCAGAAACTGTCTTGTTCTTTCAATTTGTTATAGGCATTATCTTACCTTTACCATCAGTTAAAGAGAGCTGCTACTGACCGCATCCAGTGAAAACTTGTCCAAGTCCTCGTGCATTTCCTTACAATCATCCGACGTCGATACTTTCTGGACACAACAAAATTGACAGCAAACTATCTTCTAATGGTACTGATTCGATCAGATAAATCTTATGTGTATATTGTGAACGAATACATCGTCGTCGATGGGCCGTTAAACCTTCTTTTTTCTTCCTTTTTCCCCGACAGGTAAAAAAACCGGATAAGTAAGCAGTATAAAAATTCTTGCTGCATTACATACGAACGTTTGGCTGGCCGTTTGTTCAATAACGTTAAGGGATATATCCCTTTCAGACATCATCCTCTTAAACCTGGAATGGAATCTTAGAACTTGGTTGGTTTTTGTAACAAAAATGTTGATAGAATGGTATAATAACTGGCAACAATTTTTTTTCATTTTCACAAAATTTTAGGACGCACGTAGTTGTGTGGGTCAAGACTGTATAACATATTTAAATCAATTCTTACAGTGATATTCTTGAAAACAGTTACTGTTTCTTGACAAACGAGATAAATATTAAACCTCACCGATCTTGTTCTTGTGCTCTTTTTCAACTGAAGATGAAGAGATCAGTACTCCTCCAATCACCTGTGGGAAACTCACTGTAGACTTAAGCTTTGGATTCGTCTAATAAGTCTAATTTCCTCATAAGTAAGCTGTAAAAATAAAAAAAAAAGCGAACGCACTGTGACAATAATGTATAAAGCTAATGGCATCATTGATTTATTTGTTTAGCGCATGGCACTACAAACTGAACTGCCAATTATATACATGAATTGCATAATTTTACAAATTAAATGGAACTAAACAACCAAATCTAGAAATTAATATCTAAATTTTTAAACCATCCAAGTGCTGCCTCTGTCACTGCAAAGAAATCTTCTAGATTTCCAGGGTAAACTCGTCTGCTACAACTTGTTACAAGGTGTTTGATGGTCTGATGTTCATTGGGACAGTCACATTGAGAAGATAAAGATTTTCCCCATCAGTGAAGGCTTTCGGCGCCAATCGTTTTCCAGTCACGTTATGGCAGATCTTATTGATCTAATGTCACTGAGGCGAACAATAGACTACATCTACGAAGTGGTAAAGTTGTGGCTATACCCCTTGGCCCATATGGTAATGGTGATTTAAATGAGTAAATAAAATGATCCGTAGAATGCCCCAATTTGCGTGGGAATCTGAATACGTTCAAAATGGAGATAAAAACGACATAATATACAACACACAATTTTCCTGGAAAGTTCAGTAGCACCACTACCTGGTTACTGAAGGAGTCAAGTTTCGGAGAAGAAATCTGATAAAATCTGTATGGCCTGTGGATGAACGACTAGTTCACACGATCGATGTTGAGTGTAATATCGTGAGGAATTCGTATTTCAGTGTCAGACTGATTTATACAGTCTATGGATTCATTCCTATAATAAGCCCAGGATATACACTGAAGAGCCAAAGAAACAGGTACACCTGACTAATATCGTGTATGGCCCCCGCGAGCACGCAGAAGTGCCGCAACACGACGTGGCATGGACTTGACTAATGTCTGAAGTAGTGCTGGAGGGAACTGACTTCATAAATTTTGCAGGGCTTTCCATAAATCCGTAAGAGTACGAGTGGGCGGAGGTCTCTTCTGAACAGCACGTTGCAAGGCATCCCAGATATGCTCAATAATGTTCATGTCTGGGTAGTTTCGTGGCCAGCGGAAGTGTTTAAACTCAGAAGCGTGTTCCTGGAGCCACTCTGTAGCAATTCTGGACGTGTAGGGTGTCACATTGTCCTGCTGGAATTGCCCAAATTCGTCGGAATGCACAATGGGCATGAATGGATGCCAGTGTCCAGACAGGATGTTTACGTATCTAGACGTATCAGGGGTCCCCTATCACTCCAACTGCACACGCCCCTCACCATTACAGAGCCTCCACCAATTTGAATAGCCCCTACTAACATGCAGGGTCCACGGATTCGTGAGGCTGACCCCATACCCGTACACTTCCATCCGCTCGATACAATTTGAAATGAGACTCGTCCGACTAGGCAACATGTTCCCAGTCATCAACTGCCCAATGTCGGTGTTGGCGGGCCCAGGCGAAGCGTAAAGCTTTGTGTCGTGCAGTTAACAAGGGTACACGGGTGGGCCTTCGGCTCGGATAGCCCATATCGATGATGTTTCGTTGAATGGTTCGCACGATGACACTTGTTGATGCCCACCATTGAACTCTGCAGCAATTTGCGGAAGGGTTGCACTTCTGTCACGTTGATCGAATCTCTTCAGTCGTCGTTGGTCCAGTTCTTGCAGGATTTTTTCCGGCCTCAGCCGTGTCGGAGATTTGATGTCTTATTGGATTCCTGATATTCAGGGTACTTTTGTGAACTGGACGTGCGGCAAAATCTCCACTTCATCATTACCTCGCGGATGCTGTGTCCCATCACTCATGCGCCGACTATAACACCACGTTAAAACACACTTAAATCTTGATAACCTGCCATTGTAACAGCAGTAACCGATCGAACAACTGCGCCAGACACTTGTCGTCTTATACAGGGTGTAAATCTTAAGTTGACAAACCAGAATAACTCGAAAAGTAAACTTCACACGAAAAAATGTGTGGAATCCAAAATTGATTATTTTCGAGTGGGAGATCTGCTGTTGCTTTGATTCTTGGTAGTTGGCGCTGTAATTCAAGAAAATCCATGTTCTCATTTTTGCGTGGAAAATGGTTACGGATAAAAAAAATACTTATTTCGTAAATTTTGATTCGCTAAAACTAAAATTCTCCCTCTCTCCCCTTATGGTGGGGTTTGAGAGAGAGGAATTAGAGTTTTACAAATGTTGACTCAAATATTAATTTTTTCAGCCGATTCGGATAAGTTTTGTTTCTAAAACTGTAATTTCATCTTGTTTCGTTTTTCTTATTTTCCTTCTACTTCTTGCACCCAGTTTCATAAATTTCATGCACCAACCTCTTGCCGTCATGCACTGGTCTCCTTTTACATTTAAGTGCATATGAACACACGGAAATCACTTATTGTTTACTGGTTGCCGGAGGATTCCCCGTCAGATGTCCACAGAAAAATGACGTCCCTGAAATGGGAAATTGTGTCCAATACGACTCATCTACCCCTTTATGTTCCTGCACCTGCCATCTACAGGCTAATGCATTTTACGAGGAAATCTAAATCTAAATGAAAATCTACTCATGTACGAGTACTTGTACACTAACACACCACTATACGACTGCCGATCAAAGACCTCGAGGCGAGCGCCATCAGGCAACGCTTCTCAGAAGCCGCCGCAGAAGTCTCAAAAGTTTTATATTAATAGGTTAATTAAAAAACTAAACGTCTTATGTATTATGTATGTCACTACTCTTGATTTAGTTAGGTAAGAGAAGGAAGTTTTTAAACTGTATGTTGGTTCTTGCTATTTACGCGTGTCACTGTTTGCTTTGTACATTTTTGCCATCAGCGTTTGTCTCCTACCTGACGCCGTATGTGGAAGGCAGCTGATACTGTCGTCACTGATTCTACTAAGATGGCGTGACTCCTTGCTTGATCTTACGCGAATATGAACCAAACTAATTATTTTCACTCTTAGACGACAAACGTGCTTGAATCAAACATTTCTGAAAAGTACAAATAAATTCGAGGTAATGTATCAATGGATATCCAGGTGGGACCACTATTTCCTATTTACACACAACCATCAATTTTTAGTCGTATTTGACAGCAAAGTCCGATAAATAATTATTATTCAAGAGACGACATTCAAGTGTAAATTGTTTCCAGCACCCACTACTCGATGTGCTTCTGTCAGGCAGTCAATGGGGGTGCGTACGTGCTGGCCCTGTTCCATAATGCGCCTTCAGCGTTACATAAGACGATTAGACTTCTTGAGTCATGATATCGGCACACTTCTGTAAGACATTATTACGAAGTCTGTTGGCCTTGTCACTTGATAACATTTATTGAACGCAACCGGCCATGATATAAGACATGTACCTTAATACAGCAGTGGTCGTACTGAAAAAAAGTTAAAACGAATCTCCTATGGAGCAGAAGACGATGAGACAGGACTGGCAGAGAAAATAGAGAAGATTCAAATAAGGGTAGCGTGTTTCGTCACAGGTTCGTTTAGTAAACGCGAAAGCGGCACGGAGTTGCTCACCCAACTTCAGTAACAGATGAGATGTCTTTCGGCCTACGTGTGCCTCGAGAAAATAACATAAAGGTACAATCAGTGCGATTCGAACACGGAATCTCACCAATAATCGTTCATCCTGCGCAAGATTCACGACGAAAAAGAATGGGGGGGGGGGGGGGGGGAGGACAGAAAATTGACAGTAGTACGCACAAAAGTGCCCTCTGCCGCACCTCGAAACGTGCTTTACGGAGTATAGATGTAGACTCTAAAAAGTGACCAACGGCCTATGCGGTCGACAGCGGACGAAGATAGAGATGATGAATTATTGTGTAGAAAAAAGAAGAGAACATTAACTCGGCTGCAAACCCAGAAGCCACAAACGATTAGGCACTTGCTTATGCACAATGCCCACCTGACGGTGTTAAGAGATGAGTTGAGAAAAGCTCGCCTCTAGACTTGGAGGGTATCCCACGGGTGGTTCAGAGCACACGCACCATGACCCGTGGGAGAGACCAGACGGCGTCCTCGCACGTCAGCGCTTCAGAGTTCCGGGCAGCGCGCCTTCTGCGAAAGACAACTTATCGCTGGCCTACACCACAACAAAACTCTGTAGCTTTCAGCCCCGTCCTAATTACACACCATCGCTCCTTAGGATTACGTACAATGAATCGTAACTTGACAGACCGCATTTATAAACCATTGTATTAGATATTCGAAAACACGCTTTTGTACCCGTTGTTGTTGTGGTCCTTAGTGTGATAACTGGTTTGATCCATCTCTCCACACTAGTCTACGCTGTGCGAGCCTCCACATCTTTGCACAGCTATTTCAAGCTCATTACTGTAGTCAAGTTTTGGCGTCCGTTTACAGTTTTTATCCCAAGCTTTCTGACGTTACCAAACTGACGATTCCTTGATGCCTCAGGATGTGTGTCAACAATCGATCCCTTCTTTTAGTCAAGTAATGCCGTATTTTTTTTTTCTCCATTTAGATTCAGTACCTCTTCATTAGTTATAAAAGGCATCTATCTAATCTTCAGCATTAATTTGTAAACCGCGTTTAAGATCGTCTATTCTCTTCTTGTCTGAACTGTTTGTCGTCCATGTTTCACTTCCGAACAAGGCAGTACACCACGGAAATACCTATATTAAAGTATCCCTTTCTTTTAGAGAGGCTTTTCTTGCTATTTCTAGTCTGCATGTTATATCCACGCTACTCCGACCATCGTCCATTGTTTTACTACCCAAATAGTAACACGCGTCTACTTCTTTTAGTGTCCTACTCTAATTCCTTCAGCATGGCCAGATTTAATTCTCCTATATGCAATCTGCACTACTTTTGGTACAAGTCATATTCATCCTACATTCTCTTTTCAATACCATTCATTTCGTGCAGCTGATCATTCAGAATTACAATGTGATCGGTAAACTTCTCAGTTTTTCTTCTTCTCCCTCAACTTTAATTACCTTACCAAGTTTCTTCTTGGCTTCCCTTGCAGTCTGATCAACGTACACATTGAATAACATTTCGCTTCTCATTTATTTCTATTCTTTCACCTTCTTCGCCTCTTATAACGACAGTCTGTTTTCTGTACGAGCTGCCGATAAAGTTAAATAAAAAGTACGAACTTTCTTTCATCACTACTCGGAAACCACCTGTTAGTGGTTGCTCCTTGCACATAGCGATTATAGTCAGAATTACAAGTAGTTCTGCAGAGCATATCGAAAAAGATACACTCGACTTTCATACGAAATACAGTACATTTTGCGAGGAGTCATAATTTGGACGGATATATCGTATATGATATAATAGTTCGATAGAGAACAACAAAGAGATTAATTGATGATTTGAGACATTCATGATGAACTATCCAACAGATTAGAGGGTTTAGGTTAGATACTACTCATTACTGACAACGGTTAATTTTAGGGGTGTAATGCAGAGCTTCTAACGACATCATGTTGACGATAGAGCACAATATAATTGCTTTGGATTCCGCGACCGAGTGAAGAGTAACGTACCATGTCATATTGTAAGATAACTGTCACTGTACAAAACCGGCGTTTCAGCCACGGTAGACTCAGAAGAAGGTTGTGGTAACTGTGGCTGAAACATTGTTTTATACAGTGACAGTTGCATTACAATATGACGCATCGCCACACCCATAAAATTTTTACGTTAGCGGAGCACTGTTTCTCACACAACGGAGCGTACGAATTATATACCCAAACAATACAGGGTGTGTCACTGAGGGCAAGGGAGCAACTCGGTTTTCCTGTAGCAATATGGGATGTATCCAAATGTAGCGAGAAAGCCAAAATCCATTTCGTCGTTTTGTAGCACTTGTGGATGGCGCTTCGGATGATTTTTAGTGTCTGATATTTCAAGCATTGACAGTACCTACCTTCTCGATCCTGAGTGCAGTATTTCGGCACGTATGGGATATTTCTAGTTGATAGGGTAGAACAGGAACAGAGTGCCATGATTTTTTCAAATGTTAATATCAAACCCTAATACACAAAAAAATACTAGGAAGTTTCCGTATATTGCTTTATATACTCACAAAGCTAAGACTTCGTTCAGGACGTTAGACCAAATTTCAAACTAACTACGATTTTTGTAAAATTATGTAACACTTCGCCATCTCAGGGTTAGACGGCCAAACACGCAGGGGATACATGGAAAGCTAGCAAAACACTTTAAAGACAAAGAGGAAAACGTATTAAAAGAGTATCCAATAATCTTAACATGTTTCTATTGAAGTGCTGGTTATAGGTAAGTTTTATAGAGAAAATTATAGGAAATCACACAAGTCGTTCCTGATTGGCTAAACCCAAACAGGAATCTGAATCCATTGCAGCTTTGGAATCACAACCGGTTTTTGTACTTCGTTCTAGGGTTTTGCACGGAACATTAAACTCTATAGAACTTTTCCTGGCTGAATAACTATATTATTTCTTTTGACTTTATTAACAGCAATTGGAAGTCGTCTTCTTCTTCGTCAATCTGCCTGTAGACCAAATCTTGGGAACGTACATAATTGGCTTGTGTAAAAAAGTGAATTCCCGTCAAATCTAAAAAATAAACGATGTTTTACGGGGTGGCTAATTATCCCAAATATGGTATGACCATCTTCCCCAATCACCAGGCAGAGATGATCATAACGTGTCATCAAACATGGTGGAGGAGAACGCAATAAGAAACTACATGCCGGTATGCAGCTAGACCTCTACAACCCTGAAATTTTAAGCTTCCGTAAGTACGCACAGTCTGACTTACGGAAAATTGGAAAAGTATTCACATGATTTATAATATTAAGGTGTATTAAAAACTAAAATCATGAAAAACGCTTACTGTTGTTGACATAAAGAGTCAAGAGAAGCATCAACGTGTCATTTGCGAGAAAGACTAACTGTCAACTGATCGGCAGCGCTGCTATCAGTGAGTTAATGTACTTAATGGTACATACGTGATACCATACTGGGTCGCTAAAACTACCATGTAAGTACGAACTGTTGTAATAGAATAACATTCATCACTTACGGCAAGCGTCATTTTTGACAGGAAAATAACTTCATTGAGTATTCCATGTGAGAGGAAGTTGTACGTTGTTGAAAATTTATCGGTATGCGAGCGACAGCATACACTACCAGTATGTTCCAAAACGCCATGCATAAAAACGGGATTTTTCTGGGGCTCATTCCTCGGGTTCTGTTGGTGATACAAAGGTAGGGTCAAGTGTCTTGAATAGCCCTTGGGCTTGGGACGATGTGCATACTCAACAGAAGAGTCGTCTTACTGTAAATATCTTCTACTACAGAGCCAAATTTTGAATATTACACACTTTCTCCAGCTCAGGCAAATGGAGCAAATAGGTTGGTTGTTTTTGCATTGATGTGGCCTATGGTGCACCTTAAGGAGCCTGCGGAGGCAGCATTAAGTTCATGGACGGTTCCTGAGAAAACTCGAAAAAAATCCTTTCTCACTATTTTTTTCCTACAACAGCACAGGATATAAAATAACTAAAGGTAGGAAATTGGTCAAATCTTAACGGTAAATTTTATAGGCATTTCTCTAGTAGCGCAATCTTCCTGTTTGCAAAAATCTTTGTCCATAACGGAAAAAAGCTCCCAAAACGCTGTTTCTAGGAGTAGAAGGACCAGACCAGCGTCAGCGCATTAGTTAGTGCAGGTTGCCTACATCAGGGGCAGGTATGCACTCAGGGCAAACCTGTTGTTCTCCTTTGATTGACAGGTGCTTAACCTATTGTTCGCCTTTGGTCGACAGGTCATTAACCTATTGTTCTGCTAAAAGGATCCATCCTTTTGATTGACAGGCACTTAACATATTGTTCCCCCACCCCCTCCCACTTCCCTCCCCCCTCAGGAAACCTCCCCCTCGCTGCTACAGGTACACTTTCAGGTTGGAGTTATTGGAAAAGCTCCTCTCACTCTCATCAAGTTGATTGACTACTTAGTTAAATTGATAAATTAATTAACCCATCCCACTCTGGTAAACACCCCCCCCCCCCCATCCACCCTCCCTCCCTCCTGGAAATTGGTGGGGAAAAGACTCAGTTTATCAGTCATTTGGAGGGAAATCGATTGCTGTGTATGGAATATTGTTTATTTCAACAATTTACAGGATTCAAGGCAGTATGTGTAATATATGGAAATTGGTGGAGAGGAAGGACCTCATAACAGGAGATTCAAGGGTATATGGTTTATTTATAAAAAATTCAGTTTTGGAAGGTTGGATTCCTCTTGCTCATCATTCTCTGGTGTTTGGAAACATGAAGGTCATGCAAGAAGCAAATTACCGTGCCCTCGCACTATTTTCTGGTACACTTTTCGAATTTCACATGCTTTTCGACGCCATTTCTGGAGCATTCTTCTTTGTCACCCACCCCATTAAACTAGTGTACTGTTCTGCTCCATGTCATCTACTCAAGCACTCCCTCACATTAACTACTGTAATGCTAACACCATGTTGTCATAAGAAATTTATGCAAATTAATTAAATCGATATTCTTCACATGTCTCGGGTGGTTTTTTTTTAAATTCATGCATCAAGCTGGATGGTCATATCGATGGAATATAGTTTAAACAAAAGATCGCTAGTACAAAACACATCCCACCACTCGCCAACACCGCGGACAGCGCACATGCCCCCAGGAGTAGGGATGTACCAGCAGTCCCCGTGAATTGACGACGCAGTCATCAACTGCCAAGCGACGCGTTGGTGTCAGTTTGGGCCTCGCAAGGATGGGGTGGCAGCATCTCTTTCATACTTGGCACCTGAGAAATTCCTGTTAAATACGTGTTCACCTAGGCACCATTGCTGGCGTGAAAACGCATAGCTGCAGTGCGGGTCCAGCGCCAAGAGATATGTTGCATTGCTTCCCAGAATAGCCCTGGGTGCATTCCTTCTAACAATCCTAATGGGACAGTGAGTCTGTCACTGAATTTACCCATTACACTGCTGCTGCCGCCAGTGTGGGACCACCATCCGCCATTGTTTTCTGCAGACTAGACTTTCAGTGGCAAAATTATTTTGCACAGATCGCTACATTGCACTGATGGTTAAACCCCACAAAAGTTGTCTACAGATCATCAAATACATACAAGACCCATAAGAATATTGGGAACCAGGAACATATTCACCAATGTAACTAGAATCAAATATTACGATTGCTGCTGCAGTCTGACACTGATTGATGTACAGGTAATGTCTCCTCTTGACGGCTGTCGTTCTGGAATGAATCCCTCAATCTCAGTATCTATAGCGCACATAATTTTCCACGTAAAAAATCTCTCTCATACCCTCACGGTTATCGATGTCCTGAATCTTTACGTCCCTTATGACAGGACACACACTCATCTTCTCTGGTCATGCCACAGCATAAGCCACAATAACTTTACACTGCAATATACACACATTTTACGCAAACAGCGCTGGGGGACTGATGACCTTAGCTGTTTAGTCCCCCTTAAACATCCCACCAACCACCACCACCACAAACAGCGCAGTTATCTTTTATATCTGTAGAGCGCCCGAAAAAATTAGGTATGCATACACTCGCACAGGCTATATGTCTCGATTCTCGTCAGTCCTAGGAAATTATCTGACGAGGTCTTCTCGAAGGTGCTGCATTACCAAGATTGTCTCAAATAAGTGTTATGAAGGACAGGCGTCCAGAACTGTGTGTGATAATGAATACCGCACTTAATGCTTGGAAAGACATCACCGATGCGGGTTGGTGTACTGTAATCAAAATCACTTTCGATAGAACTACAAGGAAAATGCTGGGGTACGCTTACGGGTGCCGATGAGGGGGACGTATTGTTGTGGATTGGCAAGACAGCCAACCCACTATGAGAGGAAGCCGAAAGGCACGCGTTTTAGCTCACGCAGGCTGGCGTGAGGTCTGGAACAGGTCAAGGAAATGAGACTAGCAAAAAACGTACGTAGCTGCTGGAATACTTAACATTAATCCATAAATTGTGAACATCGCTCTTGACGGTACATGTTTTACAGCATCAATAGTAACTGGTAATGGCACCTTGCTAGGTCGTAGCAAATGACGTAGCTGAAGGCTATGCTAACTATAGTCTCGGCAAATGAGAGCGTATTTTGTCAGTGAACCATCGCTAGCAAAGTTGGTTGTACAACTGGGGCGAGTGCTAGGAAGTCTCTCTAGACCTGCCGTGTGGCGGTGCTCGGTCTGCAATCACTGATAGTGGCGACACGCGGGTCCGACGTATACTAACGGACCGCGGCCGATTTAAAGGCTACCACCTAGCAAGTGTGGTGTCTGGTGGTGACACCACACGTATTGTTACAGCTGTATTGCCCGTCCTGTTTGTGCACTTGAGCAGGCCCAGTTGAACACTTGCATTGCTGTATTGTGCAGCTGTTTACGAAATAAATCTATCACCACTTACGTTCGGACATACTTCTCAGTGTGTTGAAATCACAATTCGCCATATCCAATCTATCCTTCCATTACGACTAGACTTACACAATCTTTTTTGTTTTTTACGTGAATAGTAGTTTCATTACTTCCCACAAATGTATGTCGGAACATATGTCACGGTACCTTCACGTTCAAGCAGCAGCATAACATTTCTGACTATCAATTACAGGTGTATAAAAAAATTATGATACGTCCACACTTGCACCAGCTGGGTGTCATTTTCGCAATGGAAAAAAGTCTCTCGCCATTACGTATTCGTCGATGAATAAAGGATGTAATTACAATTTAAAAAAGCCCTGGAGAATTTTCAGTTTATCGATTTCACTACTTCCACAAAACATTTTGGTGTTTTAGATACTTGTAAATCCAGTCAACACACAGTGGCGTCTTTTATATATTCAGACCGCCAACTCGGGGTTTGTGTCAGTGCGTTCCATGCATAGCTTCCACCACACACAATTTTCCCCTGACTAAGAAATCACTGTGAGTGTAAAATATACTGGAGTACGTTCATTCGGAGTTAATTTTCACGGGCGGAGCAGGTGAGTGGAGAAACCGCAAAACTGCTGTAGTCTAAGCGAGTTTTTAAGTTCATGTTGCTAAGCACCGTACCTGTTAACACTTCGGAGCAGGAGTAGGATCACCGCGGGACGGATATGTTGTTTCAAATGGCAAAATTGAGTTTGTTACGAAACACTAAAGAGGCTGTTACAGCGTCATACAAAGATTTTGTTTGTTACATGTGCGACTGCTTCCATTGATTGCGGTGTTGCCACCACTGCTCAAACATCAGCATGTTTCGCTGGGGGAATTGTTCCTGAATTGTTAGCTGTCGGAATGTGGGCCGATATAAGCCTCGGATATAAACATTTGCGCTCAAGGCAATCGGCAAGAATGTCACTCCGTATTTCATGTGGCCAAGATTGCGCCACACACGAAACTGTGGAAAATGAGACATCCTAAAACGCCTCTCATCTTTCATGCAGAACGTGTTCTACGGCGACATCGCAGCTCGCCCGAAATTTCTTATGGAACGGGGGCCTCTGGAAATAGTTCTGTGAGTGGTCGCTTTGGCGTACACGATGCTCTCAAATAACAGTAAAGAGAGAAAAAATAGCACATGGCAGAGAAGAATGCAAAACAAGCAACTCTTCGTATTTCCCGAGTAAGCGTTGCGCCAGTTATACTACTTTAATGTTTGACTTAGGCAAAATGATTAAGTCCCTTGACACTTTATGAGGTTGAATTCCAACTTAGCAGACGTAAAATGATCTCATACCAGAATAACACGTAACAATGTCGTTACTTAAATGAAGTTTTGGCAACGTTTAGCATAAACCGAAACGTTGTCTACGTCATAGCCAAGGCAGTTTTTAACGATATATTCATTTTTAGTTTTTCTGTTAGCCACGGCGTAACTGGATTGAAACTGTGAAGCTTGTATGTTGAGTGGGAAGGGGATGGGGTATCGTATATCCATGGATATTACTTGAATAATTGTGAAACAAATGAAAGAGAGTTCGTAAATGTTGTAACCTAATGGTATAAAATACTTTAATAACTTATACATAGATCACGCCATCAGTGGTTAAAGTGACAGTCACTATTACCATGTGACGCCAAGATGTAAGCATATTTTATTCACATATTTTGGTAAATTTCATGACGTTAAAATGCATCTAACTAGCATTTATAATTCATGTCGAAACAATTTGTCGGTTTTTATCACCTCGGGAGATGACAGTTAATATGCTAGAACCAATAATGTGAATGTTTATAGCAGTTAGTGGTGACGTAGACATAATAAATTAGTGTATGAACATATATAAGGTCGGATGCTTTCGTTGCCCATTTCCAAGAAATTTCTTTCTTAGGTGTCTTTCATTGCTTGGAATAGAGGGAAGGCACTCAGGCATTTACTCATTCTACTAGCTATTTATAAGTGTTATGAAACTAACACTGACCAGCCAGAACAGTAACATCGCCTGTCTAATAGCCAGTATTTCCACATTTGGCACGGATAACAGAAGCGACACGTCGCGGCATGGAAGCAATGAGGCTTTGATAGGTCGTTTGCACACACTGGTCATCTAATTCCCGAAAACTCCGCAGGGGGGCGATGAGCTCTGACGTCACGTTCATTCACATATCAGATGTGTTCGAACAGTTTCAGACCTGTGAGAGTTGGGATGCCAGCACATCAACTGGAACTCGCCACTGTGGTCCTCGGACATGATACATTACCTTGTTGAAAAATGACACTGCCGTCGGAAAACATGATCGTCACGAAGGGGTGTGCTTGATCTGCAACCAGTGTACGATACTCCTTGGCCATTATAGAGCCTTGCACGAGCTCCACTGGACCCATGGATATCCACGTAATGTTCCCGAGAGCATAATGGAGACGCCGTCAACTTGTCTCTGTCCCGCAGTACAGGTGTCAAGGAGCTGTTCTCCAGGCAGACGATGGAATCGCGCCCTCCCATCGGCATGACGAGGAAGGTATCGGAATTCTGCCACTGCGCCAACGTCCAGGATCGATTGTCACGTGCCCATTTCAATCGTATATGACGATGTCGTGATGTTTAACGTTAGCACATGCATGGGTCGTCGGCTGCGGAAGCCTGTCGTTACGAGTGTTCAGCGCACTGTGTGTGCAGACACACTTACACTCTGCCCAGTGTTGAAGTCTGATGTTAGTTCTGCCACAGTTCACCGCCTGCCCTGTTTTACCACTCTGCCCAGTATACGACGTCCGACATTTTAGTGAGGGGTGGCCACCCAACCACACGAGTATGAACGTGGTTTCAGCTTGGTTGAAAACATTCACCACAGCACTCGTCGAACACTCGTCGTGCAGTTTCCGTAATGCTCGTGCCGAGCCTCTGAGTCATCACAATCTGCCCTCGGTCAGACTCAGGGAGATCGCTCGCACTCCCCATTGTACACACGGACATCTCGCTCACTGATACTTGAGGCATAGTGCGTGTGTCTGACTGGCACTCATTTATCGCCATGTGACGCTGCTATCGCCTGGACGGGTTTATGTCGATAGTAGGTCGGTGCTCATAATTTTCTGGCTGATCAGTATACTTCTTACGCAAGAGCACACACTTGCCACTGATCTGATGAAGGATATAATTTCTAAGGAGACATTTATTTCTTGGCAGCAGAAGAAGTGCCGGATAAGAATGTTAATAAATACATTCAGCAAATTAGATTCGTGTGAGTACATTGCCGTATGAAATGATGGTGTGGTGCAAATCTTTTTACACTTGTGTCCAAAATTAAAGCAAGAAACCTCTGTTTCCACACACTGTGTCTGATTCACGATATTATCATACAAACTGTCAATAGATGTCCATACGATCGTGTTCCGTACGGAAGATGGCATTCCGGTCAACGGACAACCACGGCAACGGTGACGTCATGGCACCTATCAAAAGGGCTAGTGTTTGCTAGGCAGTCCTACATCCACAATCGCAGTGTACACAGTCACAGACGGTGCAGTTTGGCACAGAGAGGGCGCCTACCAGACTCTTTTCGGTGGAGGGCCATAGGAAGAATGGAAATGGGACAGTCGCAAATTGATGTCGCCAGATGGCTTAATGGGAATCGTTCTGTTGTTTCTCGGATGTGGCAACAGTTTATAGAGACCGTAACTGAATTCCGAAGACTAGCGCAGGGTTCGCCACGTGTGATATCAGAAAGAGAGGACTGTTATTAGGCTGTAAGAACACGATGGTACCGTCTTAGTACTGCACGGAAACTGACATCTGACCTAGCAGCATCCACTGGACGTGTTGTATCGAGGCAAACGGTGTACAGAAAGCTTCAGCAGAGTGGCCTTTATTGTCAGAGCCCTCGAGCATGGGTACCTCTGACGCGTCTTCACAGAAGAGAACGTCTGGAGTGGAGTCGTCTACATGCCACCTGGACGGTCGAACAGTGGGCCAATGTTCTTTTCGCAGATGAGACCCGATTCCGTCTGGAGAGATTCTCGATGAATTCGCATCTGGAGGGAACGTGGAACACGATTCTGGGACCCAAACATTGTGGAAAGAGACCGATATCGAGGAGGATCAGTAGTTGTGTGGGCAGAGATTATGTTGACAACTCTTCATGAAACTGTACGGATGAACCGAGAAGGTTTAACTGCTGTCAGACATCGTGACAGGAACTTGGGACCTCATCTGCGGTTGTTGCGAAGTGCTGTGGGCCCAGACGTCGTGTTGATGGACGATAATGCTCGACCTCGTAGAGAACGGGTGGTCGACGATTTCGTGGAAACGGAAGATATTGCACGCAAGACGTGGCCTGCTCCTATCCCAATTTCAATGCCATAGAGCATGTCTGGGATGCACTAGCGAGACGGGTTGTATCACGTCGGCATCCATCAACCACTCTACAAGACACGCGAGCAGCTCTGAAAGAAGAATGGGCGTTATTGCCTCTACATGAAATTGATGACAACATTCATAGCATGTTCCGTCGTTGTCAGAAATGTATTTCTGCCAGAGGTAGTCAGACCCCCTTATGAGTACATTAACCAATTGTCGGAATGTGTGTAGAAATTCGTTAAGTTGGAAAAAACGAAGAATTTTTTTGTCTACCGTTATGTATGTTTTAAACGTTTACGTTCCGTATTCTGTACACTGTTTTACTTTACCATCTTCCGTTTATACTGTTTGTGGCAAAATAAACACAACCTTGCAAAATTTCCGCTTGTTGCTTAAATTTTGGACACCAGTGGATTTTACGCCACTTCAGCAACTTGCTCGTCGATGATGATGAAATTACGATGACGACGACACAACACTCCGTTCCCGAGTGGATAAAATCTTCACCCCGGCTAGGAATCGAAACCGGGTCCCTCACATGGCAGTCAGGCGCGCTGACCAGTTTTAAAAAAGTTGTTTTATTTTAAAGTCTCACAACCTTTTGGAAAATATGAAGGTCAAGGAAAAAAGTTAGATATGACAGGACTCGAACCATATAACGATCCGATCTCTGCCTTGTTTCACTGTGCCTCCACACATTATGCTTTTTCTGTGATGGCTTTTGATACCGTTTCGCACAAGGGACTTCTAATCAAATTTGGTGCCTTTTTTTCCTTTTTTCTCTTACCATTTTGTTACGAGACCTCTTGCTTACCATTTTTGCTGGTAGCGGCAGGAAAGAGCGGACACAGTCAGCTTCAGGATAGTAGCCAGTTACGGAGACGGACAAAAGAAGTTAATGAAGTAAATGACAAGTTCAAATGAAATAAAATTTAACCCAACTTTCATATTTCAGTGAACATATTTCGAATATCGTGAAAGTCACCAGTCAGGTATGTCTCAAAGCACAAAACCCTAGCAATGCTGATAACGTTGCTCGTGCTGGGGGCCAGCTGCACCCATGGGGATCCCCGCGAGGTGTAACAGAGGACCCCCCCCCCCTTCTCCTACCGCACTTACCCTCCCACTGCAGAAACAAACATTGTCTTGGCAGACTGAATTCACACCTTAACTTGGGTCACAGACAGGCGTGTCAGTTCAGTATCAGCTTGAAGAAATGTGTAACGGATACTGACTTGCAGCAAGTTTACCTAGAACCATTTTTATCGAAATCTAAATCGTTTCGCTGTTATTTTCCTTGCAACTGAAAATGGCAGATATATCTAGGCTCTGAAAGGTTCCAGTAGTACTATAATTCGCGTAACGATGATTTGTTCTGGTGTTAAATGTAAATTGTTAAAGTCTGCTAAAATGTGAGTATTGAGTGTATTCGCATGTACCTGAACATTACCTGCCTGACAGAAAAATAATACGTACTAACCTCACACAGTTTACATATTCCCGACGTACTGTCAGTGGAACAGCGGCCAATACAACAGCCGGCCGGTGTGCCATGCAGTTCTAGGCGCTTCAGTCCGGAACCGCACGACTGCTACGGTCGCAGGTTCGAATCCTGCCTCGGGCATGGGTGTATGTGATGTCCTTAGGGTAGTTAGGTTTAAGTAGTTCTAAGTTCTAGGGGACTGATGACCTCAGATGTTAAGTCCCATAGTCCTCAGAGCCATTTGAACCAGTTTGAACCAATACAATAATGGAAAAGTCTATAATCGCAGTTTATTTACGTTTGCCTTCTACTGGCTACCGCTTTCGGTACACAGTACCATCGCCAGGCCATCCCATGGCACACATTCGTCACGTTCGCTTCCCAAGTAGGTGTGCATTAAAAAAAATAAAAAAGACACGTCTACTTGGGAAGCGAAAGTGACGATTGCGAGCCAGGGGATGACCTGAGGATGGTACTATGTACCGCAACAGGTATCCGGCAGGGAAATATAAATTAATTGCACTAAAGACTAAAAACATACAATTTTTCATACAAATTTCTCTCTTTGTTATTTTCATTGTAATTAGAATGTAGATATTGTAACGTAGTAGCGTTAATATGTTTGGTGATTAATAAACATATTTTTGTTATAAATTACGCTTCGTTTCCTCCACCCCAGCCGCTTCCCTTCTAGTCCAGTTGTAGGAACGCTATTGACGCCACGGAATGTACGAAAATATTGAAAGATGTTCCTGCAATACACCCAGACTCATTCCAATAATTTATACGTACTACGTGGACAATTTTTGTAAGTAAACTTATAACACCACTCCTTATCCTGTTTCAACTCTGAGAGCCTACTACTTCCATCCTCCTAAGTCTCCTTAGCTGCCTTTTTTTCTACTGAAGTACCATAAAGATAAAATTTTAATCGCTTCGTATTTCCGATACTAATGATACAAATGATAGGCGTTGTAGTTTAAATTATTCGGGTTGGGCAGCAGATGTCGGATTGTGGTTTAATACGTCCTTTCGGAATACGAAGTTAGGTAAACCTCTATTTTATTTGTATCAACACTAGTGATATCAACACTTGTAAAGTGACAGTTTTGAAGAAAGTTATTGACGGTCAGTAGACTGTTGTTGTGTCACTTCGTTCCGAATTCGTATCTCGCGGATATAAAAAAATATTCATAAAGTAGTATTATTAGAGGAATTTAATTGACTAAAATGGTGACAGTATGCTTATATTTTGAAGTGTGTTGTGGAGAGGCACCCAGTCACTGTTACCGAGCGGGGTGGCGCAGTGGTTAGACACTGGACTCGCATTCGGGAGGATGACGGTTCAATCCCGCGTCCGGCCATCCTGATTTAGGTTTTCCGTGATTTCCCTAAATCACTCCAGGCAAATGCCGGGATGGTTCCTCTGAAAGGGCACGGTCGACTTCCTTCCCCATCCTTCCCTAATCCGATGAGACCGATGACCACGCTGTCTGGTCTCCTTCCCCAAACACAACCAACCAACCAACCCAGTCACTGTTAATATTAAAAGCCGTCCTGGTTTGACCATATATGATCGTGGACTGAGGATATTTGTTTATAATGGTTTTGTAATAGGTGATGAGGCTTTGAGTTCTCCATGTGGTATATTCTAAATGTCATAAACATACTATCGTTTTTTTGAAGATGAAATGTGGTGCGTATCCTCAGGAGAAAAAGGCACTTGATGTCGAAAGTAAGCGGGTACCAAAACCGAGGTAATGTAGACAAGCAATCAGAATTATAAGCTGAGAGGCAGCTTTGCCGTAGAGGCAACCGATAAGTATAAAATGGTGGGAAATTCAAACACTATTTGAGGTGTATAGCTTTTGTGACAACAGGAGCCCATTGTCCTCCATAAGTAAACAAAGTGCTTACTTAGTTGCATCAAACAGGTCACTTGTGCTCTTACGTTATGATTATGTAAGTCTAAAGCATGACGCAACTGTGTTAATGGTTGTCATTCATGACACAAAAAATGGCCACCTTCCACTTCCACCTCATACTCCCTCTTCCATCTCTCCTCTAGCCCAATTTGGTGATGCGTAAATGGTGGGCTGAATTATGTTAATTACTATAAATTGTGATACAAACAAGATGTCATGGCTGCTCACACTTTTGATATTACAATAAAACTAAACTAAACTCCACCCGAAACAGGACATGAAGTCCGAACGGTACCGATCGGCCGCCGTGCCATGCTCAGCCCACAGGTGTCACTGGATGTGGATACGGAGGGGCATGTGGTCAGCACACCGCTCTCCCGGCCGTATATCAGTTTACGAGACCGGAGCCGCTGAGTCTCAATCAAGTAGCTACTCAGTTTGGCTCCCGAGGGCTGAGTGCAACCCGCTTGCCAACAGCGCTCAGCAGTCTCGGATGGTCACCCATCTAAGTGCTAGCCCAGCCCGACAGCGCTTAACTCCGATGATCTGACGGGAACAGGTATTAGCACTGCGACAAGGCCCTTGGCTTGACATCACAATGGATGTGTGAAATCCAAGTAATATAGCATGCATCTACCAGAAAACACACCAGCACAGAGCTAATGCACAATTACTGACGTATTACAAATTTTTAGCGTTTCTTTGCACCAGGCTCTTTATCCAATATATCTTTATCTTATTTAGTATAATTCATGACACACACTAAGATATCACTGTCAGGCTGCCAAGGGTAATTCATACACTATGTCACAGTAGTAGACACGTAATATATTGCAGGAAATTAAAAAAGATCTAACTGAACGTTCCTACAGACAAGTATGTACGTTAAAAGACACACACACACACACACACACACAAACACACACACAAACGTACACACACACACTCACACACACACACACACACACACACAGACATAAGGGTTCACTAAACTATACTAATATTCTACGTTTAAGCAATCTGTTTCCCACTCCAGTCGTTATTGCACTTTACCTACAGTTTACAGCGTCAGACAGTGACACTGGCGCGCTAATATTTCTCCAGCAACTCTCTGAAACAGTTAGTGTTGATGTAGTTGTATATATTTTTAGCAATTTAATCAAAATGACAAAACACATACTGTTGACGTACTAGCTGTACATATTTTAAGTAATTTAACCAAAATGACAAAACACATAATGTTGACGTATTTATACACGTTTTCAACTCTTCACAACACCAACGCAGGCAGGTTTCGTGAACTCTACCGAAATCTTAGCCATCTCTAGAGCGAAGCGACGAATTCTTTATTGAAGATTGTGGCGCGTTTTAAATTCAGTCTGGCGATGTAATGCCTTGCGTCATAACACTCCTCTCAATGTGTAACTAAGTAAATTGCACGGTAGTCTCTAAGATTCTCTGTAGATTCGCCGAAAATAGCATGATTCATAAGTTTGTAAAAATCTTTCTCAAATGAACACATGATTTGTATCAACGTATTCCTTCAACCAAGAATGCTGCTTGAAGTGCAGGTAACCGTATCCAGCTTCAACTCAAACGTGAGACATTGCTGGATGTTACAATAACGTACATTGTTTTTCCCTTCAGCATTGTCAACGGATTGGGATTTGGGATGAGAACTGTTGTGCAGAACAGCAAATCGCTGTGCATGTCATGCAAACCAATAGGACATTTTAAGTCCGCCTCTGAAACTTATCCCGTCAGTATCTGCCGCCGCAGATGAGAATTTACCCAGTCTGGCGGTTTTCGCATCATCGAAAACCTCCACTAGGTACAGATTGTTTAATGGCACACCTGTGTAAGTTGTTTACGTCTAAGTACATGGTGTAACTCAATTCGCCAGACGCTTCGTTCAACTTTTCACCCATTTGTGGGTTAGTGGGTTATTTGCCTTGGTGAGCGCATTGGCAAAGCTCCCCGTGAATCTGGCACCCGAAAACTAACAGTATGTCAAAATCAGTCAAGAGTTTAATGTTGGCACGTGCCTTTTTCAGCATTGCATCCCACGAAACCCATGGCGAAAATTAATAGATGGCAGGATCCAGTGTGTATATTTACATGCATATCCTACGAAATTTCTCGAAAATATCTGTAAGTATACTTAAATCCATGTCCAGTTTCTGTAGTGGTGCGTGCGTGAATCATAGCTATTCAAGGATGTGCAGCGTAATCTGTAGTCATGCAGGACACCAAACCGATCTTTGCTTGGACTGAAGTCACCCAAGGGCTCAACTAGGAAGTGAGTACTACACCCGTTTAAATTGCGGATGAAAAGGGGCAATTCAAGTTGCAAGAATTGTGTGCAGCACCGTGGAACTTGCCGCTCAGATGACAATGATCCCTACGTGGTTGTTCACTTTTTTATCTAATGGCTGCCCACAAATATACACATCAACGAAAGTTTTCCGTCAGCTCGATCTGTCGTGCGGGTGTGTTGTTGTTGTGACTGTTTCTGTACCGATCAGAAGTTCACCCCTGACGGTTACCAATAACGCTATCTACAGGTAGAACGCCAGACTCGAGTGGATTGCAACGTTTCAGTTCAAACTAAAGAACCAGTTGTGACTCACTAGAGACAGCTGTGTAAAAATAATGTGAACATCCATTTTGTCACAAAGGACAATCGGGACCAATGAGCGGGTCCGCAGCATCACGTTACAAGCAGAAAACTTGAACCAGGGTAGTTGTTCGACATGGGCACCAGAGCCAAAGTCATGAGTTGCGGACATGGTTCAAATGGCTCTCAGCACTATGGGACTTAACATCGAAGGTCATCAGTCCCCTAGAACTTAGAACTACGTCAACCTAACTAACCTAAGGACACCACACACATCCCTGCCCCAGGCAGGATTCGAACTTGCGACCGTAGCGGTCGCGCGGTTCCATACTGAAGCGCCTAGAACCGCTTGGCCACTCCGGCCGGCAGTTGCGGACACGGAATCGGCTCCAATTGACGAGTAGTGTTGAGGACTTAACATCGCACAGGCAGTTAATGTTCGATAGGTGCACAGAATTATCGATACCTACAACTTTGGAGTCAAATGAACCGTGTGCTATGTGCTCCAGAACTGAATTCTAGATTTGAAAGGGTTACAGGACGCCACGGATTATACAGACTGTTAGGGAACGATTGCTTGATGCGAATCTCCATGTCTGAAGACCATTGCGAGCACCACGTCGTAGGCCACAACAACATGGACGCCGTTACAGATGGGCAAAAATCATGCAGAATGGACGCCCCAGGATTGGAGTCAGGTATTTTTGTGGGCGAATCTAGGATCAGTTTGTACCCTAACAATCACAGACAACGTGTCTCGAAACAGCCCCGTAATAAAGAACGCCCCCCACACTGTCACACATTTGCCCCAAGATGGTGGTGGAGTGATCTTCTGGTGTGGCATTACATGGTCCACCTTACGCCTCTCATGGTTGTTGTGCGCAATCTCACTGCTTTACGAAACAAGGACGATGTTCTGCAACCAATATTGGGACTGTATTGCCAACATGTTGGTGACAGATGATACCTCGAGTGCTCATCGTGCTGTTGTAGCAAACACGATTAGTTATTGAGGGCATTAATGAGGACAGAGCCGGCTATAGCCGTTATCTTATGATTTGATAACGCTGTAACTGATAAGCTGTATGTTATCAGTGGGCACATGAACCGCAAAAACGATCCTACCTCAAGCTCACTTTCGGTGTCAGGTTACACACTTGTGCTATATATATTCAAGGTCACCTCAAATCCCCTCTCATCGAGGCAACTGTGCAAGGCCATTCAGGGAAACCCCAGGCCTAGTAACGCAGCTTAGAACACTGGAGAGGGTCAGGACGTAATTCGATGCCAGTCACATAATATAAAATTGGTGGGAAAACTATGGGGCAGCGGGAAACCCCTCCTATTTCCCATAGACAATAAGATTCATGCTCCCATTTCCCCTTACCATCATTTATAATTCTTGGAATTCTGTAGGCCTCTTTATTTGAGGTCTGCGCATAATGGGAAGAGGGTCATGTTTGGTATAAACAAATTAACAATAATTCTGTAGTGTCTGGGTTTGTAAATAATGAAAATGATATAACATCACCTGCTTGCACATACAAAGCATCGTTCGCCTGCAAGTCGGGCATAGAAATGCTGTTGCAATAAATCCCATCAACTTTCCACGCAACTTTTTCGAGCTCAGAGAGCAACCATCTTTCAGGATTATCTCCGATGTATGGCTCGATTTTGTTGCGACTGGAACCATACGGGCATAGAATTGGATATGCTGCCACATACGGTACGTGCGGTTCTCTGAAAATAGTATGATAGGCAATGGGCTTGTCTTCACAATGCGCCACAGGAGCTAGGAGGCATTAGAAGTCGTCATATACGACAAAGGAACATCATTCCTTGTGCTGAGTATCTTAAACTTTAAGAACATTTTATCCTGCGTAAGCATTTCGGCACGTATCGCTTCCTGGCTCGAGCAGTCAATAATCTGTCTTTCAAGATACTCTTTCTTGGAGTTGAGACATCTGTGGCAAAAATGTCTTGTACAGTGTCTTTTACTCAATTTGGAAGAAAGTGGGGCACATACTTTAGATCCCCTCTTAGTGCTGCTTGTTGCCGTCAGAGAATTGCAAAAAATATATGTGTCTGGGCTGCTGACTGGCCAATTCTGAAAAGTACTTCATGCTTTGCTTCTTTGATCTGCACAGTGTGCTCATGGTCATCTTCTTTTGGACTGCTATAATCAACATCCAATGTGTACCAGGGTGACAAGAATTGAACTACGTATATGAAAAAAACGTAAATTAGTTATAAACAGCGGCGTGCACACCTTATTCAACATGTAAACGTCACTACAGATATTCGGATTTAGGTTATGACATGTTCGATATGACTGCCGTCATTGGCCATGATGTGGAGCAGACGAATAGCGAAATTCTGCGTGATCCGCTGAAGTGTCGGAACATCGATGCTGTCGATGAATTCCTGAATGGCTGTTTTCAGCTCAGCAGTACTTTGGTGTTATTGCTATACATCTTGTCTTTAATATAGCCCCACAAAAAGGAGTCGCATGTGTTCGGATCCAGAGAATATGGCGGCCAATCGAGGCCCATGCCAGTGGCCTCTGAGTAGCCCAGAGCCAGAATGCAGTCCCCAAAGTGCTCCTCCATGACATCAAACGCTCTCCTGCTTCGATGGGGTCGAGCTCCGTATTGCATGAACCACATCTTGTCGCAATCAGGGTCACTTTGGATGATGGGGATGAAATAATTTTCCAAAACCTTCACGTACCATTTAGTAGTCACTGTGCCATCAGGGAATATCGCACCGATTATTCCGTGACTGGACATTGCACACCAGACAATCACCCGTCGAGGGTAAAGAGACTTCTCGATCGCGAAATGCGGATTCTCAGTCCCCCAAACGCGCCGGTTTTATTTATTGACGAACCTATCAAAATGAAAGTGGGCTTCGTCGCTAAAGCAAACCATATTCACATCAAAGTCCTGTTCGTCAGTTCTGAGAAGAATATTGTTGTGCGAAACGCAACCGCTGTTCCATGGCCATGGGGCTTAATGGCTGATGGGTTTGAATATTGCATGGGAAGAGATGCAGGTCTTCAACAAAAATTTGGCGCGGTGTCTCCCGGTTGATGCCCACCTGTTGTGCAGCTGATCGGTTTCCTGGGGCTGGTTCGAAACACAGCGCTTGTCTTCTCGATGTTTTCAGGCATTTTTGCCCTTTTTCGACTACCGACATTGTCAACACTGTCATCACGAATACTACCTGTTTTCTCAAACTTGCGGATCAAATTCTTGATTGTTAACACATTTGAACCGGTTATCATCAGTTTGTACTCGGTCGCAAACTATCTTTGAGTCGCAGTTGGGTTGTTATTGCTCGTATACTAGGCCTTCACAAGCGCTATACGCTCATACCGTGACATGTTCACGTGCAAATGGTCGACAGCAACAAGGTGCGTGCGCATGCGCACACTAATTCCCAACATGCTCGCGGTCAACCTTACTGTTTGAACGTCCTAACACATGTCTTTTTCCAAAGCTGTTTCACAGAGGAAGACTGCACTGTAGTTCCTTCTCCAGACTGTCGCACCGATGACAATATGGTAGATAACGAAATAGATGACAGAGGGATAGAAAAACAATTAAAATCGCTCAAAAGAGGAAAGGCCGCAGGACCTGATGGGATACCAGTTCCATTTTACACAGAGTACGCGAAGGAACTTGCCCCCCTTCTTGCAGCGGTGTACCGTAGGTCTCTAGAAGAGCGTAGCGTTCCAAAAGATTGGAAAAGGGTACAGGTCATCCCCGTTTTCAAGAAGGGACGTCGAACACATGTGCAGAACTATAGACCTATGTCTCTAACGTCTATTAGTTGTAGAATTTTGGAGCAGATATTATGTTCAAGTATAATGACTTTTCTGGAGACTAGAAACCTACTCTGTAGGAATCAGCATGGGTTTCGGAAAAGACAATCGTGTGAAACCCAGCTCGCGCTATTCGTCCACGAGACTCAGAGGGCCATAGACACGGATTCCCAGGTAGATGCCGTGTTTCTTGACTTCTGCAAGGCATTTGATACTCTTCCCCACAGTCGTTTAATGAACATAGTAAGAGCATATGGACTATCAGACCAATTGTGTGATTGGATTGAAGAGTTCCTAGATAACAGAGCGCAGCATGTCATTCTCAACGGAGAGAAGTCTTCCGACGTACGAGTGATTTCAGGTGTGCCACAGGGGAGTGTCGTAGGACCGTTGCTATACACAATATATACAGGGTGTTACAAAAAGGTACGGCCAAACTTTCAGGAAACATTCCTCACACACAAATAAAGAAAAGATGCTATATGGACATGTGTCCGGAAACGCTTAATTTCCATGTCAGAGCTCATTTTAGTTTCGTCAGTATGTACTGTACTTCCTCGATTCACCGCCAGTTGGCCCAATTGAAGGAAGGTAATGTTGACTTCGGTGCTTGTGTTGACATGCGACTCATTGCTCTCCAGTACTAGCAACAAGCACATCAGTACGTAGCATCAACAGGTTAGTGTTCATCACGAACGTGGTTTTGCAGTCAGTGCAATGTTTACAAATGCGTAGTTGGCCGATGCCGATTTGATGTATGGATTAGCACGGGGCAATAGCCGTGGCGCGGTACGTTTGTATCGAGACAGATTTCCAGAACGAAGGTGTCCCGACAGGAAGACGTTCGAAGCAATTGATCGGCGTCTTAGGGAGCACGGAATATTCTAGCCTATGACTCGCAACTGGGGAAGACCTAGAACGACGAGGACACCTGCAATGGACGAGGCAATTCTTCGTGCAGTTGACGATAACCCTAATGTCAGCGTCAGAGAAGTTGCTGCTGTACAAGGTAACGATTACCACGTCACTGTATGGTGAGTGCTACGGGAGAACCAGTTGTTTCCGTACCATGTACAGCGTGTGTAGGCACTATCAGAAGCTGATTGGCCTCCACGGGTACACTTCTGCGAATGGTTCATCCAACAATGTGTCAATCCTCATTTCAGTGCTAATGTTCTCTTTACGGATGAGGCTTCATTCCAACGTGATCAAATTGTCAATTTTCACAATCAACATGTGTGGGCTGACGAGAATCCGCACGCAGTTGTGCAGTCACGTCATCAACACAGATTTTCTGTGAACATTTGGGCAGGCATTGTTGGTGATGTCTTGATTGGGCCCCATGTTCTTCCACCTACGCTCAATGGAGCACGTTATCATGATTTCATACGGGATACTCTACCTGTACTGCTAGAACATGTGTCTTTACAAGTACGACACAACATGTGGTTCATGCACGATGGAGCTCTTGCACATTTCAGTCGAAGTGTTCGTACGCTTCTCAACAACAGATTCGGTGACCGATGGATTGGTAGAGGCGGACCAATTCCATGGCCTCCACGCTCTCCTGACCTCAACCCTCTTGACTTTCATTTATGGGGGTATTTGAAAGCTCTTGTCTACGCAACCCCGGTACCAAATGTAGAGACTCTTCGTGCTCGTATTGTGGACGGCTGTGATACAATACGCCATTCTCCAGGGCTGCATCAGCGCATCAGGGATTCCATGCGACGGATGGTGGATGCATGTATCCTCGCTAACGGAGGACATTTTGAACATTTCCTGTAACCAAGTGTTTAAAGTCACGCTGGTGCGTTCTGTTGCTGTGTGTTTCCATTCCATTATTAACGTGATTTGAAGAGAAGTAATAAAATGAGCTCTAACGTGGAAAGTAAGCGTTTCCGGACACATGTCCACGTAACATATTTTCTTTCTTTGTGTGTGAGGAATGTTTCCTGAAAGTTTGGCCGTACCTTTTTGTAACACCCTGTATAAATGACCTTGTGGATAAACTCGGAAGTTCACTGAGGCATTTTGCGGGTGATGATGTGGTATCTAGAGAGGTTGTAACAATGGAAAATTGTACTGAAATGCCGGAGGATCTGCAACTAATTGACGCATGGTGCAGGGAATGGCAATTGAATCTCAATGTAGACAAGTGTAATGTGCTTCGAATACATAGAAAAAAGATCCTTTATCATTTAGCTACAATATAGCAGGTCAGCAACTGGAAGCAGTTAATTCCATAAATTATCTGGGAGTAGGCATTCGGAATGATTTAAAATGGAATGACCATATAAAATTAATCGTCGGTAAAGCAGATTCCAGACTGAGATTCATTGGAAGAATCCTAAGGAAATGCAGTCCGAAAACAAAGGAAGTAGGTTATAGCACACCTGTTCGCCCACTGCTTGAATACTGCTCACCGGTGTGGGATCCGTACCACATAGGGTTGATAGAAGAGAGAGAGAAAATCCAACGGAGAGCAGCGCGCTTAGTTACAGGATCATTTAGTAATCGCGAAATCGTTACGAGGATGATAGATAAACTCCAGTGTAAGACTCTACAAGAGAGACGCTCAGTAACTCGGTACGGGCTTTTGTTGAAGTTTCGAGACAAGGGAGTCAAGCAGTATATTGCTCCCTCCTACATATATCTCACGAAGAGACCATAAGGATAAAATCAAAGAGATTAGAGCACACACAGAGGCATACAGACAATCTTTCTTTCCACGAACAAAACGAGACTGGAATAGAAGGGAGAACCGATAGAGGTACTCAAGGTACCCTCCGCCACACACCGTCAGGTGGCTTGCGGAGTATGGATGTAGATGTAGATGTAGATATCGTTCAGAAGTTACGACGATTTTATTTCATATAGCACAATAACTTTCACACTGTACATGAAATGAATAATTAGGCTTTTGCCTCTCAAATTTCGGTAGTTCAAAATGGTTCAAATGGCTCTGAACACCATGCGACTTAACTTCTGAGTCGCCTAGAACTTAGAACTAATTAAACCTAACTAACCTAAGGACATCACACACATCCATGCTCGAGGCAGGATTCGAACCTGCGACCGTAGCGGTCACGCGGTTCCAGACTGAAGCGCCTAGAACCGGACGGGCACAACGGCCGGAGCTGGGCTAGGGAACTGTCGTACCATGTGTAGGTTGCGGTTGACACCACAACACAAACGGCTGCCTTAGGAGTGATGATGTGTCCAGGAAGCATGGACTGCTGATGAATAGTGTTACATTGTGTACAGAGATCAACCACAGTTCTGACTCTCCCGGATCAACGTCGTCGACTAGTACGGCGGTGATCTCGCGATAGGTCCCATTCGTCCAATGATTTGCAGAGACACAGCGGTGTTAATCGTGGTGCCACTGGGCGTGGTATAAGGTCACAGCTAGTAGCGACTGAAGGAACTCTGAGGGCCCAGTGGTAGGTCACAGACATTCTTCGTGCTCATGTGTTATCTCTCATGCAATAGCATCGTACTGCCACTATTCAACGTGACAATGCTCATCCATACATGTGTTGTCTGTGTGATGTTGAGGTACTCAGGTGGCTATCAAGGTCCTTAGATCTATCCCCGATAGAACATATGTGCTACCAGTTCGGATATCAACTGCGTCACAGTGCCAGTATCTAGGATATCAACGACGAGTTCCAATAGTTATGGGCCAGATAGCCTTAGGAGAGGATACAACGCCTTTATGACCCCTACCCCAACCGAATAAGTTAATGCATTCAGGCCAGAGGTGGTACAATGCCATACTGATAAATGTATTCATACTGCAACGTACTTTGTAAATTTAATTCAATGTTATAATCACTGAAATAATGTCACATTCCCTATTAAACTGTGTGGTTTAATTTCGTTTCGTCCTTCCCCTGTGTGTGCTTCACCTTTTTGGCAGGTGGTGTATAAGCACAACCAGTACTGAAAAATAATTAAGATTCCTCAAAACAAACAAGACACCACACCCTAGTGGAATACAGGTAGATTTTACATTGAATACTCTGCGAAATTGGCACATTTTGTAACTCAAATTTATCGAGAACATCTAACTTAGGGACTAGTCCCCTGTGACTGGGGAAGATCACAGTCACAGGTTACTCCTGTTTACAAAAAGGGTAACAGATCGGAAGCATAGTGTTACGGGCCAGTATGGCCGACGTCCGTTTGTTGAAATATCTTAGAGCATAATTCAAGATGAAACGTTATGGCATTACTGGAGACTAAGAAGCTTCTCTTAAAGTTTCAGCACGGATTCAGGAAAATCTCTGGCGTGAAACACAGGTTGTTTGATTCACATAGGATATCTTGGAAATAACAGATGCAGGTGAACGGATAGATTCCGTCTTCATATATTTCCGAAAGACGTTCGGCAGTTTACCACATCGTTGGATATTAATACGATCATTCGGTGTATCTTTGCAGGTGTGCTATTGGCTCGCTGAATGAATGACTAATAATATTACTAATCCTACAAGAAGGAAACAGCCAGCGGTCGAGAAGCCTGCTCATCCTCAGCGCACGTTGGCTCTATCCATGCGGTCTTGTGAGCCCTGAGTCGTATGTGCATATCTAGAATGTAGGAGAGTATAACGGACGCGTGTGTAGTGTAGTCTTAAGTTTGTGTCGTACGACGATGGTGATGATGTTGATTAGAAAAGTGAGAGATTGATACCCGGTGCTGGCTGGCAAATACACTACTTCACTCGAATATCATCTAAGGGGCTGCCAAGCATAACGGCCCCATCCATAAGACGGATCACCATCAAAAGTGTCACATGCTGTCATTTGATGAGACGCTCAGGAGAGGTTTCGAATTTAATCCAGAACACTGGCGCAAAGACTGATGATCAGGAACTGTGCACTACCACCTCTCCTCCCATTACCGGCCAAATTCTGGCAGTGAAAATTTTATCGATCACGAGTATCCGAAAGGCGTACCGCCGAGTAGAGCGCCATCGCAGAGGCGTGTTTTAGATACCTCAGCCACAGAGGTGGGCTAGAGCGGCGAATGAAACGAAAGTAACACCGGATGCAATACTGCAGTGTCTCTGTTGCTCAGAAATGCGATGCAATGTTTCTTTGGAGATGCACATTCGAAGGTTCAAAATGGTTCAAATGGCTCTGAGCACTATGGGACTTAACATCTGTGGTCATCAGTCCCCTATAACTTAGAACTACTTAAACCTAACTAACCTAAGGACATCACACACATCCATGCCCGAGGCAGGATTCGAACCTGCGACCGTAGCAGTCGCGCAGATCCGGACTGAGCGCCTAGAACCGCTAGACCACCGCGGTCGGCACATTCGAAGGAATAGGCACTGCGGCAACTACAGCCGTTATGAAATGTATTTGCAGTTGCGAACATGGACAACCATCAGCTGTATCACTGACTAACGACAATGAAGATTTTAGGCGGATCGGGACTCTAACCCGGATTTTCGGCTTATCGCGAGCGGTCGCTTTACCATATTTTTATTTTTTTATCATTTATGGTACTGCAAATAACATAAATGTAACAATTCTTTTCCACTTCAGGCGTTGGCCCCTTTCGCCCCATACTACCCCCAAAAACCTATCTAATCTAAAAATAAAAGCAAAGCTAGTGCCACCGCCACTTTCACCATAAAAGCTAACTAGGACAGTTGTTGGACACCATTTCAGGCTCCGCCCACGAACAAAAATTAAATAAACAGTTAAATACACCTCTGAACGTTTTGTTAAAAAAGGAAAGGATAAAGGAAAGGGTGCAATACTTTTATGACTCTTTTTTAAAATCTTCTTCCGAGGTTGTCCAAAGCAGCCAGACGGCGAGATGTCCCAGGTCGCCTTCTCGTTCAGCGAGGGTGAAACACCCTGTAATTACCGTTGATGTCTCTCGTCAGCCATCATGTGCTATATCTCAATCTCTTCTCACACACGGTACACCCCAATGGTCTGGAGGGCGCTTGAACAACGACCCCAAGTAATTCGCGAAGAGCGAACCATACGACCCCATGCGCCGTAAAACTTGCAGTTGCTCGTTACATACTACAAAAAATCTAACAATCCTGCGACAGTCTCACTAAAAAAAGTATGACAATGCCATAAACTTAACCTACACCGTGGCGTTATGACGAGTAGCAGGGTAGTAAGCGACGTCGGGATGGATCAGTTCGGTGGGCTCTACCGATTGAGGCGTCCGTCGCAACAACAATGCCAATATGCGCCGTGTGAGGAGCCAGCGGTCAGTAGCCGTATTACAAACGAAACGGTGTATGTCGGTGTCGAGAGGCAGAGAGGGTCTTCCGCAAGATGTATAATGTGTAAATGTTGTCAGGTGAGGAATTTTTCAGTCATTATCACATACCACAGCGCCCTCACTGCGGTGGAAAGCAAAGGTGAGTGTATGTTACGCCACACCCGCCCCCAGCCAACCGCCGGATGTCGGCGTTCAATCACATTAGCAGGCAGTGTCCGTTGAAAGTAGCGGTAGAAGTCCTTGGTTCTAGGAGCCCGTGTGGTCGGTAGGACATCCAACAGATAACTCACGTCGACCAGATAGGTGTGAACGTGACACAGTGCTGGCGCGATGTGGCCAACAGGAATCGGTGGCCGGAGGGACTGAGGCGCCACCTCCTCAATCAGTGTACCTTGTCCGAAGTACGTAGGCGATGCATCGTCCGCAGAAAAAGAGCGCGCCCCCTGTTGTGTATGTTTATCATTCCAATACCGCCTGCATGTGTGGGCGACGTGTCTCGTAACGGTTCTTGAACACCCTACCCTTGCTGACGAAATGGCCGAAGGCGGCCTGGAACTTGGCGGCTACCGTAGTGGCCATTGGGAGAACGTGTGTGTAATGATAAAGTTTCGGAGCGAAATAGACGTTAGCAAAATGTACCGGTATGATCAAGTCAAGTGTTCGAATGGTATGGAGATGAACTTCCGTGCGGATCACATTAAGTAGTCTGCGATACGTACCTGCTGCTGCACGCTGCACGTTCCCACGGAAGGTCACTCCCAACGTTTCATCGCCGGGACCTTGGTAATGGGTACTGGCGTACTCATATTCAGTCCTCTGCCCACATCCATGTTGTGCGACTTTCGTAGGTTGATACGGCCACTTCGCCGTATCGCTGAAGCCACGCGATCGCCATACATGTATCTTCAGCCGACCTCGCCAAGAAAACTACATCGTCTGCGTAGGCACATTGCGGAGTCGAATGCCTTCCAAACGCTGCCGTAGACCATGAAGTGCAGGCTCGAGAGCGACAGCAAAGTGAAAGGTTGACAGAGGGCATCCTTGTCGCACTGAGCGCTCAATAGTGAACGGTAGCGAGTGGTAGCCATTGACCAGGACTGCGGAAGGGGCTCCGTGGATGAGACGGAGAACCACGCCTGCCGATATTGGGGACAGTACCATCTTCTCTCTGACAGCCAGCAAGAAATGGTGCTCAACTCGGTCAAATGCGTGGTCTAGCTCAACTGTCACCAGGGCGCCTTCCAGGCGGCATGCCGACATGACCGCCACCACATCTCTATAGGAGCTTAACGAGGAGTGTACATTACTGCTACCTCCCAGACATGTTTGGTCGGCATGAATGGCATTTTTTACAATAGCGATGAGGCGAGCACGAAGTATGCAGGTGAACAGTTTGTAATCCGAATTAGTGTCCGCGGCCGCAAGTCTTGCGGTCTGCATCCACCCGTTTGGTTTCGGCACAGGGATGATCACGCCCTCCAAAAATTCGGGGGGGGATGTGAAAGTTTGGATCCAGGAGTTCGCAGCACATCTGCCGCCAAGCATCCCCCATCAGTCAGAAAAGGTGCTATAAAATTCATGTGGAAGACCATCAGCTCCAGGGATTTTGTTTCTCTCACCCCGCGCATTTCCTCCCACGTGACGACCTCCAAGAATGTGGCGTCGCCTTCTGTCCTACCCGAAGGTGGCAGGACGTGCAGGATGTCCTCAACGTTATTGTCAGGTCTTTGAGCTGAGAGATAGAGAGTGCGGTAATAATTTGTGAGGGCACGGGAGATGGCGTTGTGTATCTCTGCGCGTTGCCCGTTCGCCGAAATAACTGCCGTGATGAGTCGTCTCTTACGATGTCTCCGTTCTCTGACGATAAGGAGAGGCACGTACCTCTGGGATGGACTCTAACAGTCTCACTCGAACTCGCGTGCCGTCCAATCTGTCAGCCGTGATCTACAGAAGCTGTGTCTATGTCCGGTGGTCGACCGTTTGCCGCTCTGGCGAAGGTTGTTACGACGCTTGTTCTCGTAAGACCGTGTAGTAAAACTCAGAGGTCGATCGGAGCTAAAGCGCCCTGTCTCGTCCATACGCCATGAACGTGCGGCGAAGAGCTGGTGTGGCGCAGTGTGTCCACCAACGTATCGTGGAATCATAGGTATGACGCTGTCGCTTACATTTGTGCCAGGTATCAGTGATGGCTACACGGCAAGCCTCTTCCCGGAGGATGTTCACGTTAAAAACAGTCCAAGGTCCTCTACTACGGCTCGTCTGTCGTCGGGGTAGAGTCACAGCGCAGATGAAGGCCTGATGGTCGGTGAATGCAGTGGGCCACAGCTCGGCATTGACAGTCCCTACCCGAAGACCGCGAGAGACGTAAATCCTGCCCAAACTGCTGGCCAAGTGGCTGGTGAAGTGTGTATATCCGCGTCGTTCACCCTGGATTAGTGTCCATGTATCATGCAAAGCGAGTTCCTTGACCACAGCATGAAGGACTGGGCATGGGACATGCTGAGGGATCTGATCCTCAGGGCGTAAGACGCTGTTAAAGTCTCCGCCCACCACGAAGTGCTCTGTAGTGCGCTGAAACAATGGAGCTACCTCAGTAGAGTAATAGAGCGTTTGCTCTCGACTCTTCGCAGTACCAGACGGGGCATACAGATTCACAAGGTCGACTGCGCCGATGGTGAGTGCAGTGCCTGTCGCTGATGGCAAAACTGTATATCCGTTCGCACGCTGCTTCATCGACAAATTTCAGATAAACTGTGCTGGAGACGATCGAAAGATATATACCGAGAACTTCCGCTCTACTTCACATTCCTTAGATCGTGCGTACTGGGCATGGAACGTGAACTTAATCGTGGCCTTTCTGTAAGAAAGCGCCAGCGTCGATCGAGGTGATCCTTTTACACTGCAACGCCACTACCCACGCGAGTAAACAGCGGCCGCTTGCGGAGCGTTGCACGGAGTCCCGCGCACGTCTGCTTCGCAACACAGCTGAGAGCCGACTGTCATTAGCCTATCAGAACACGTCTCAAGATCAGCCCCAAATATCCATATGTCATCAACCGTGTTTATACAACCTGCACTGGTACATCCATTATGTATCTTCCTGTACAGAGGAGACATTCTAATCGAACGTCACTTGTCAGGTGTCGACGGATAAACACAACACTTCAGTGCCGGTGCTGCTCAGAAGTACGATGCAATGTTCCTTCCTCAAACCACTGTATGGTGATTGGCGGTAGTCGTTTCCTTTGCTGTTCTACTCGCACGTAGTGCGAGGGAAAAACGACTGTCTACATGCTTTTGTATGAGCTCTACTTTCTCGTATCTTCGTGGTCCTTAAACGAGGTGTACGTTAGCGGCAGTAGAGTCGTTTTGCAGTCAACTTAAAATGCCATTTCTCTAAATTTTCTCAAAAACGTTTCGGGAAAATCAATGTCGTCTTTCCTCCAGGGATTTCTGTTTGAGTTCATGAATCTTCTCCATAGTATTCGCGAGTTGATGGAGCCTACCGGTAACAAATCTGTAGCAGCTCGCCTCTGAATTGCTTCGATATCTTCCTACATTCCGATGTGGTGGGGATCTCAAACACTCGAGCAATACTGGAGAATGGGCAGTAAGTGTGTTCTATACCCGGTGAACGTTTGTCTAAAATTCTCCCAGTAAACACAAATTGACCATTCGCCTTCCCTACTACAATCTTTACGTGTTCCGTTTCATATCGCTTTGCAGCGTTACGCCCTTTGGAAGAAAAGCAACGATATTTTGTTGGTACCTCTCCAACTCTGAAACTTTTTGTAAAGCTATGTTTCTCCACTCTGTATATATGGATGTAAATGCGGATTCCAAGACGAAATCTGGAAATTTGGCGCCCTCCCACCCCCTCCCCCATTCCGTCCCCAACGCCCACCCCCCTGCCTACTCCCTAATTTCGAGCGACTACTAGCTTACCAATACGGCAATTCCCACCTTGTGGTCTGGTAGTAAATCACCTGTCCGGAAACCGGAAGGTCGCCATATCGAATTGCCGTCATATCGTGGAATGAACCAGTGTGCCTTTAACTTAGCCTTCATCTTTCAGTGATGTGAAGACTCGCTAGGAGGACACGTGGTCCGTGAAGCCTCGCCAGGAGCACACGTGGTTCAGATTCCATGTTAATCTGTAGGTCCCCTTTCCCCGTAGCATTACTATAGTAGGTTAGGTTCATGCAAGTCCCTGAAGTGGCGTCCACACGGAATCACAATTAGGCCTACCTATACGGTATATAGGTGCTCATTTTGCATGAGCTGACTGTGCTCATTTTGCATGAGCGACCTTCTGATCAAAATCAACTACTGGTGCTGGGTGCCCATCATGTACCAGCGTGTATATCGGTTGTCAACCACGTCGCTAGTGGGATAGTGACGTCAGTAAACAGTTGACTATGCCACGTCAAATGGTCTGGAGTCCTGCAGATTGCACATGTGCAAAAAAAGATTGCACATGTGCATAAAAAGCGGACTGTGACATGGTAAGCTAACATTTTAATTAATTCTCACCTCGCTTACTCGCATTATACTAATGGATTTTGTGCTTTTATGTATTATTAACCTTTATTTTGTAGTTTGCTTTGTTTTCGTGACACAGAGCAAAGATTGCTCGAGAACACGGTACTTTTTCCACTAGTGTTGTCCCATAAGGGAGATCAAATACCTGAAAGGCCACGCGGTTAGAGGCGCCATGTCATGGATTGCGCAGCCCCTCCCGCCGGAGGTTCGAGACCTCCCTCGGGCGTTCTCGCTTCCCGCGCCCGGGTTCCCGGGTTCGATTCCCGGCGGGGTCACGGATCTTCTCTGCCTCGTGATGACTGGGTGTTGTGTGATGTGCTTAGGTTAGTTAGGTTTAAGTAGTTCTAAGTTCTAGGGGACTGATGACCATAGATGTTAAGTCCCATAGTGCTCAGAGCCATTTTGAACCATTTATTTGAACCTCCCTCGGGCATGGGTGTGTGTGTGTTGTCCTTAGCATAAGTTAAAGTAGTGTGTAAGTCTAGGACCCGATGACCTCAGCAGTTTGGTCCCTTAGGAATTCACACACATTTGAACATTTTTGAGCAATACGTGAAAGCATAAAGTTTTTAGGTCTTGCAATAACTGGACTAAGAAGAAATCTACACTGTGCATAAAAAAGAACGTCAGCAGCTCAAGATTTTTTAATGAAAAAGGTTTCAACTGTGGAGAAGACAGATCTATTGAAAGAGAAAAATAATTTTCAATGTTATTTGGTACTTAGAAAGAAAACGAGGCAAACAGGTTAAGTACTAGTAAAAAGGCGTCACATACAGCCATATACAGGTTGTTTAGTGTATGTTTCTATATATATTTTCTCAACCAAATAATTGTTGATATTTTGAAATCTTTGGACGACACTTTGCTGATATCTTCAGTTCTGAGCAGTGTGCAAAATTTACCATGCCATCGTCGTGAAGAACATCCACTATGAATTTTGAATTGGTCTTTAATAAACTATATAGGCTTACTCCTTGCTAAGTTAAAGTTAAAGTAAAAGTTTAACTTTAACTTTATTTCTGATGTGTTGGTAAATGTGCCAACACCTTGTAGATAGAGGCGGCCAAAATGCTTGCTATCTAACGCAGACGGGCGTGAATTCTGGAACAGGATAAGTAGTGAATTCTCATAAGAAAAGTATGCAGCTCCTCGAATACTTATCTTTTATTTATCCTTGTTGTGAATACAACGTTCTGGATGAGACATTTCATACGATCACTATCAAACTATGTAAGGCTAATGGCGCCTTGCTAGGTCGTAGCCATGGACTTAGCTGAAGGCTATTCTAACTGTCTCTCGGCAAATGAGAGAAAGGCTTCGTCAGTATAGTCGCTAGCAATGTCGTCGTACAACTGGGGCGAGTGTTATTCCGTATCTCGAGACCTGCCTTGTGGTGGCGCTCGGTCTGCGATCACACAGTGGCGACACGCGGGTCCGACATGTACTAAATGGACCGCGGCCGATTTAAGCTACCACCTAGCAAGTGTGGTGTCTGGCGGTGACACCACATTCCTCCCCCGCAAATCGGCGAACGGTCGTATTATAAGGCTTCCGCCCGCCGTGGGGAGGACCCCATGTTGACGTATGCGATGAGGTGGGGAGCCTAACAACAGGCGAGGCTGTGCCACCCGCACCCGGCCATTCGGTCCGAGGGGAGCTAGGAAACGCCTGAAAACCTAGTCCAGGGTGCACGTCAACATGCGGTGTATGCGCCCGTAAAGAGTCAGGAGTGGCCGAAGGGTCGACCTCCATTGCGTCGGGGTACCCGACGCGCGATGACGTCATGTGGTCCGGAGCGGGCAAGAGTTCCATGGCGGAGGACAGCTGGTCACGGGAAGCGATCGGCGGCGCGTGACCCAGGGAGGCGCTTGGCGGCTGCAGCGAAGCGTCGAATGCGGGCGGCGCCGGCGGGAGAACAGGCGGCGGCGGCGGCGGCTGCTGCGGCGGCTGCAGCGGCGCGTCGCCATGGGGCAAAATGGAAGGCATCGTCGGTAACACCTGGGGATGAGGCGAGCCAGTAGATGGGTCCCCAGGGCGCTGACCGGACGGCACCGTCGCTGAAAGCAGACGGGGAGCGGCAGAACCCGTGCGACGACAGAGGCGCAGCTGATTGAGATGCCGACGCACCTCACCAGAGGCCCCCAAAATCAAATACATCGCGCGGCCGAGGCAGCGAAGAATGCGCCCTGCGAGCCAACGCCGTGAACCTCGATAGTTGCGATAGAATACAACGTCTCCTGGAGCAAAAGCAGGAGTCTGCCGCTGCACAGGAACCTGATGCGGCGGATGCAGCAAAGACATCAAGGTTCGATGAGGACGACCGTGGAGCAACTCAGCCGGCGAGCGACCATCTCGGGGCTGAGAGCGATACGATGACAAAAAAAGCAACAACGCGTCCTCCCGAGAATGCGACTCTTTCAACTTCAACATCTGTGACTTGAAAGTCCGGACCAATCGTTCAGCGGCACCGTTTGACTGAGGCGAAAACGGCGCGGAAGTCAGATGTTGAATACCATTGGCCTGGCAGAATGACTGAAATTCTGCAGACATGAATTGTGGGCCATTATCGGAAACAATAGTCTGCGGAAGACCTTCAATGCAAAAGATGGCAGACAACGCTTGGATGGTGGCAGTTGACGTCGTGGAAGACATCCGGACAACAAAAGGAAAATTACTGAAGGCATCTACCAGAACCAACCATCTAGCATTCCAGAATGGACCAGCAAAATCGATGTGCAAGCGTTGCCAAGGGGAAGTGGCTTTTGGCCAAGGAAAGACTTTCTGCGGCGGTGCGGATTGTTGTTCGGCACACGCCATGCAAGAAGAACACATATTCGTAATCGCAGCATCGATTCCGAACCAAGTACAGTGCTGACGAGCAAGTTGTTTCGTTCGCACTATACCCCAATGACCTTGGTGAAGAAGCCTTAAAACAGAGGACTGTAACGAACGTGGGACCACGACTCTGGACTGATCATTATCAGAACGCAACAACAAAACACCACGTCGAACAAAAAGTCTCTCCTTGTGAGCAAAAAATCGGCGAACCAACGGATCCTCGAGCAGAGACTTTGACAAAGGCCATTGCGTAGCAACAAAACGCAAAACGGTAGCAAGGACGGGGTCAGCAGCTGTGGCTGTAGCTACACGACGAAAATCAATCGGAAACGATTCGACCACGTCATCGGTTTCCGAATCAATGAACATGCAAGCAAGTTCGGAAGAATCGAATGCTTTATCCTCAGCAACAGGCAAACGGGACAACGCATCGGCGTTTCCGTGCTTAGCAGTGGACCGATACAAGATATCGTAGTGGTACTGCGAGAGGAAAGTAGACCAGCGAATGAATTTCTGCGCTGTACGTGGAGGTACAGGCTTGTTCGGATGAAAAAGCGATGTCAAAGGCTTGTGGTCTGTGATGATGGTAAAGTGACGACCATACAAGAAATCATGGAACTTAGTAACATCAAACACGAGAGCCAAAGCTTCTTTCTCTATCTGTGAGTAATTTCTTTGCGCAGACGAGAGCAATTTTGACGCAATGGCAATAGGGCGATCATGCGAGCCAACTTTGTGCGCAAGCACAGCACCTATCCCGAAATCCGATGCATCTACCATCAACAAAAGGGGTTTCCGGGGATCGAATGGCGTAAGGCAACTATTTGAAAGCAACGCCGATTTCAACTGGCGAAAGGCGCGTTCGCATTCCGTCGTCCAGACGAACGGAACACCCTTACGGCGTAAGCTATGAAGCGGAGCTGAAATGGAAGAGGCATTGCGCACATTCACTCACACCTTGTGATGCTAAATCTTGTAATGTTCTTGCGACCTCATCACGCAATGCGTGAGGAACATTGCGCGCTCTGAAAAATTTCGGTTGCGCATGTACTTTCAGTTCCAAATGTGCTGCATAGTTCTTAGCGCAACCAAGCCCGGTGCAAAAATGTCTGCAAATTCTTCACACAGACGAGAAACACTGTCTGAAGGCACAGTCTGATTCACTGATAGGACCTGATTTACAATAGACATGTTAAACAGCTGAAATAAATCTAAACCAAACAAGTTCACTGCAGTAGAAGAACGAAGAACGTAAAATGACACAAGTTTTGTTTGTCCCTTGTATGTTGCAAGAAGGCTGCACTGTCCTAACACAGGAATTTTCTGTCCTGAATATGTACTGAGCTGAACATTTGCGGCATGCAACGGAGGTTTGCCCAGTTGTTTGTACGTGTCGTGATTGAGCAATGAAACAGCAGCTCCGGTATCGAGCTGGAATGGAATGACCTTGCCATTAAAGTCCAAATCTACAAAAAGTTTATTGTCCTGCTGGCGACAAGAGCGATTGTTTTGTGCAATTTGAACTGAGACAGGTATAGCATCACTGGCTAATTGACGTGATTTCCGGCGACGTCGACGCACACTTTTTGTGGGACGAACAGAGTCACTGTTAGAGACAGTGGCACTGGACGAAGTGGAATTAACGACATGAATGTCCATGGGCGAAGGTCCACGAGCCTGAGTGTCCTTGGTTCGATTCTGGCGCGAAGCAAAGGGCCTGGAATGGTTGTGATTGTCTGATCTGAGCTTCTTCTGGCAAACACTTTGAACATGTCCTTTCTTATTACAGAAAAAGCAAATAGCTTGGCGTGATGGGCAATTGTCACGCGAATGTCTAGTAGCACACCGCGGGCATGATTTCACTGCATTTGTGTGCTGGCGCGGCACACCTGGTTTAGAGCGTGGCGGCAGCTGTGCGGACGTGTGCGAGGGCAGTTTACCGGGCCGCGTAGCGCGCCCGGCGGGCCGGTTAATGTTACACACGGCTGGCGAAGTTGCAAAAGATTCCTGAGCACAGTCAAGTGTGTCTTGCCTACCCAATATGTCTATCACTTGTTGAAGGGAGGGATTGACTAGTTTCAATATCTGTTCCCATATGCGAACATCAGAAACGTTCTGTGCAATTGCATCACGCACCATAGTATCTGAATAAGGAAGGCCACAGTCACATTCAAACGCACAATCCCTAGTAAGGCCTTGCAAAGTTGCAACCCACTCCCTATTAGTTTGACCGGCCGTACGTTTTGTACGAAAGAACGTATACCTCTTTGCAACGACATTGACTGTTTCTTTGAAATAGGCGTCCAATGCCGACAAAATTTCTTCGTATGACAGAGTTGCTACGTCGCGTCGGGGAAACAATTTCACTATCACACGGTAGGTGGACACACCTACACACGACAATAAATGAGGCTGCCGCTCGTTACCTTGAATTCTGTAGGCGGCGAGATGAAATACAAACTGGCGGGACCACTCGGTCCACGGTTCCACGTCTGGGTCGTAGGGCCTAAAAGGCGGTGCAACTGCATGTTGTGGCTGCGGTAGCGGTGAAGCGGCGGCTGCCGCATCGGTTTGAATGGCACGTTGACCCTGGACGAGCTGTCCGAGGGCATCCAATAACGCCTGCGTCTGCTGATTCTGCAAGCGATAAAATTCGGACAGTACATCTGGAGAATGTGGCGAAGCCATGACACAAGTAAATGTAAGCAATTAGAAAGAACAAGACCCTTTCCGTTGTCTCGTCGCCAATGATGTGTTGGTAAATGTGCCAACACCTTGTAGATAGAGGCGGCCGAAATGCTTGCTATCTAACGCAGACGGGCGTGATTTCTGGAACAGGATAAGTAGTGAATTCTCATAAGAAAAGTATGCAGCTCCTCGAATACTTATCTTTTATTTATCCTTGTTGTGAATACAACGTTCTGGATGAGACATTTCATACGATCACTATCAAACTATGTAAGGCTAATGGCGCCTTGCTAGGTCGTTGCCATGGACTTAGCTGAAGGCTATTCTAACTGTCTCTCGGCAAATGAGAGAAAGGCTTCGTCAGTATAGTCGCTAGCAATGTCGTCGTACAACTGGGGCGAGTGCTATTCCGTATCTCGAGACCTGCCTTGTGGTGGCGCTCGGTCTGCGATCACACAGTGGCGACACGCGGGTCCGACATGTACTAAATGGACCGCGGCCGATTTAAGCTACCACCTAGCAAGTGTGGTGTCTGGCGGTGACACCACAATTTCTACATTTCGAGTTTTTAGTAAAAAGTGATGGTACCGCATAACATCACTTTCACCGTTCAAGTATCAGATTTCACAGCAGACATCTCTCGTAATAGACGAAATTTTGGGGCCGACATGTAAAAGAAAACGGGTACTCGTAAATAAGATTATGTACAGGAATTACACACCACAAGCGCTGCAGCAGACACTTGACGCATGTAGCCGATTGAGACAAGATAGTCGCTCGCCTAAAATGGACTTCAAGGCACGAAAACGTAAGTCGAGATGGCTTTACTGTCTAGTGCGGCTCCTGTTAACCGCTACCCTATTTCGCGCGAAGAAGCGATCGTCGCTGATGGCTAGAGCGCCCGCGGCGAAGAAAAACAAGCGAGTGAGGGCGGCACACGTGAGTGGCGAGGGCGCAAATAGCGCGCAAATTGGTGGCCGCTTGATTCCGCCCTCTCTGGCGCCATTATCCGGCGGCGCGTGCGACTGGGAACTGCCCATTACGAGCTACCCCGCTGCGCGCCAAGCGCCGCGCTCAGCCGCCCGAGCGGAGGGACCCGGCAGCAGCGACCACCGCCGCATCACCGCGTCTCACTCTCTCTTTGATCTCCAGCCCTGCCTAAACTTCCTGCGCCTCTAGTTGACGAGTTCTCCGAGGTCACATCTACATCGATGCTCCACACGCGCATCGCACTTCTGGGATCACTATTTTTTTCCCCCGTTCTCTGTTCCATTCTGAACGGCACGTGGGAAAAATTATTGTCGATAAAACTCCGTATGGGCCCGAATTTCTCTGATTTTCCGGTCGTTATCATTTCGCGAAACGTACAAGGGAGGAAGAGACATATTGCCCAAACCTTCTTGGAATATAAACATAGAAGGTAAAGTTCCTCGTCCTGGCCCTAGACGGGCCAGTCGGGCCTATGTAGTTTTGGTGCAACACTCAAATGATGTAGTATACGGCAGGATTACAGATGGTGTTGATAGCATTGCCAACGAAGCAAACATAAAAGAATGTTTAAGAAAGACAGTGGGAGCCGACGACTTCACTTTGTTTGTTTGTTTGGTTGACGGTTTTGTCCATAATCAGAACTGCACATCGTTCGGTGTTAGTCCATTGTTTATTTTATATTCTTATAGAATATAAACTGCATTTAATAAGAAATAAAAATTAGCTTATTGTGTAACTTCTGTGCTTTTATTTAATCAGAGCAATTATTTTCGATGCAAGTACAGTTTACATACATAAACATAAGAAATCTATATAATTAATTTTATTGTTTTGTACCCAACATGAAGAAAGGCAAGAATTTCCTGTTATTATTGGTAAAAGCGACAGTATATGTGAATAAGAGAAACATGTTTTATGTAAGTTCGACGAAGTATTGAAGCGACGTTTGTTATAATTTGGTTTTACGTTTTTTTTTTAGGAAATTCCATTTCTCAGCAGTATATGATAAATCTATACGGTTTTTTATTTTTACTACAATATTCCCCTGTTTCACATTACAAAACAATAATTTTCGAATAAAACCTGAAATAAACATTGACAGTTTCAAATCTGCATAAATACTGTTTATTTCTTAGTAGCAGACAGGAGGGTAACTAAACAGAACAAAAATGTTCCATGGGCTGCAAGGCCTTTTATATATCATCGCTCAGTTTCTAGATGGCTCAGCGCTTCCGGTTTGCAGGTTAATCTAGTAAAACAATGACTGCCTACGTAAACATAGCGATCGATGAGGTAATGCCCGATATATATGCAACACACCTAACGTACAGGTAATGCGAGTACGACGTAAACTGACCAAGGCTACTACGAAAACTGGCGTAGTCTACGCATACTTATGATAGTATAGGATAGCCTACAGTAGTTTTACAATTCTAGACCCAACCGACCCCCGTGTCATCCTCCGCTAATGGCGTCATTGGATGCGGTGTGGAGAGTCATTAGTCAGCACACCACTCTCCTGGTCGTTGTCGGGTTCCCTGACCTTGAAACCACTACTAATTGGGGAAGCAGCTACCCAGTTGGCCTTACTAGACTAACTGCATTCAATACCAGTCCCCTAATAAGGAAAACTCCCTGGTAGTACCAGGAATAAAACCTATGTCCTCTGAATGGCAGTCAGCCGCGCTGATCCCTCACCTATGGAGGCGGACCTTTTCCGAGGGTTTTCTCTCGGAGTTTCAGTAATATCCCTCTCCCTGATACACAACGCCTCTATTGCAGTGACTGTCAGCTGAGTTTGTTGAGCATCTCTAAAACGCTCTTGTGCCGAGTAACCAATGACATGTACTGTTCTTCGTTGGATCTTCTCTATTGTTTCTATTGATTCAACATGGTAAGGATCCCAGACTGATGATCGATAATCAAGAAACGATCAAAGAAGCGTTTTGTAAGCCACTTGTTTCCTGAATGAATTACTTTTCCCTAATATCCTGCCGGCCGGTGTGGCCGAGCGGTTCTAGGCGCTACAGTCTGAAACCGCGCGACCGCTACGGCCGCAGGTTCGAATCCTGCCTCGGGCATGGATGTGTGTGATGTCCTTAGGTTAGTTAGGTTTAAGTAGTTCTAAGTTCTAGGGGACTGATGACCTCAGAAGTTAAGTCCCATAGTGCTCAGAGCCATTTGAACCAACCTAATATCCTTCCAATCTTCTTCTGCGTCTGCTTCTCCCACAATAACTAGTTTTATGTGGTCATTCCACTTTAGATCTCTCCAAACAAGTCTTTTCGGTTATTTACGCGCAGTATGCTACATTTATTTACGTTCATGTTCAACTACCAGTCCGTGCACCAGTCACAGCTGATCTGCAGGTCCTTCTGGATTTCGCTACAGTCTTCCGGCGTTGCTACCTTTCTATAGACAATAGAATCCTCCGTGAATAGTCTCACGCGACCTTTAACTTTATCCACTGCATCACCAATATGAACTGCGTACAGTATCGACTTATAATACTCCCTTGGGGTAATCCCGAAACTACCTTTACATTTGTCGAGTTTATACAATAAGGACGACGCCTTGAGCTCTATCGGCAAGGAGACCTGAATATAGTCAAAATATGGCCCGATACACGATAATCTCGTCTTTTATTCACTAAACGACAGAGACGAACAGTGTCGAATGTTTTCCGGAAGTCAAGGAGCACGACATCAAAAAATGGTTCAAATGGCTCTGAGCTTAACATCTATGGTCATCAGTCCCCTAGAACTTTAGAACTACTTAAACCTAACTAACCTAAGGACATCACACAACACCTAGTCATCACGACGCAGAGAAAATCCCTGACCGCGCCGGGAATCGAACCTGGGAACCCGGGCGTGGGAAGCGAGAACGCTACCGCACGACCACGAGCTGCGGACCAACACGACATCAACCGGTGCACTTTTGTCAGTGGCGCTCTGAGTGGAGGACCAGAGTGACGCACAAACCGGTATGGATGACCGGAGTGATGCCAAAATCGGTGTCGCACGATAAGCTTTCGATACTGTACCGCACTGACTCCTGGTAAAGAAAAAACGCAAATGGGAGTCTACGTCTACTCTATATACATACACCGAAAGCAGCTGCACACTGCCTGGCGGAGCGTACTTTTTGCCAATGCTAGAAACTATTTTTCCTGTTCCACTCGAAAATGGAGTAAGAGAAAGATTATTTCAACTCCGAAATGTTATTTAATCTGTATATTGAGCAAATAGTAGAGGAAATCTGGGAGACGTTTTCAAAAGAAATTAAAGTTCAGGGAGAGGAAATGCAAAATGACATTGTAATTCCGTGAGAGACGGAAAGGATTTGGAAGATCAGGTGAAGGTAATGGATAAAGTCTTGAAAAGAGGTTGTATGATGAACACAAACAAAAGTAAAACATGGATAACGGAACGTAGTCGAATTAAATCTGTCTATGCTGAGGGAATCAGATTAGGAAGTGAGACACTCGAACCAGTCGATGAGTTTCGCTGTTTGGACAGCAAAATAACTTAGTATTCTCGAAGCAGAGATTATATTAAATGCAGACTGCCAATGAAAAGAAAAGATTTTCCGAAAAAAAAAATTAACATCGGATATAAATTTAAATGTTAGTAAGTGTTTTCTGATGTTTTTGTATAGAGTGTAGGCTATACGGAAGTGAAACGTTGACGATAAACAGTTCAGACAAGAAGAGAATAGAAGCTTTGGGCATATCGAATAATTTATACGGATGTACTGAACCGAACTGGGGAAAAATTTATGTCATAACCTGACTAAAAGAAGCGATCGCTTCATAAGACACATTCGAAGGGACTCGTTAATTTGGCCGTGGAGGGAAGTGTGGGGGATAAAAACTGTTATAGGAGACTTAGGTTTGAATACAATAAGCAGGATCAATTGGATGTGTATCGCAACAGTTATGTAGAGATGAAGGGGTTTGCACAGGATAGACTAACGTCGACAGATGCTTCAAACCAGTCTTCGGACTGCAGGCCACACCTACAACATATGTCTCTGAGCGAATAGTAATCTTCCTTATTTTGTCCTTACGATCTTTAGGCGAGATGAGTGTTGGGGGCACTAGAACCTTTCTGCAGGCAGTAGCAAATGCTGGTCCTTAAACTCTATCAACAGCGTCTCATGAAACGACAGCGTTTCACAGAACATTTCTGTAATACCCCGTAACTGATCGAATCGATGCACAACAACTCTAGGAGCCTCTGAATTGCTTCATTTTCTTCATTTAATCTGACATGGCGGGTATGCCAAACACTCGAGCATGACTCGATAATGAGGTCGCACAGGAGTTCCGTTCGTTGTCCCTCTTGTAAGTGCGTTATAATTTCCCAGAACCCTCTCAATTAATCGATCGAGTAAGTGGCGCATTGGTAAGACACTGGACTTGTATTCGGGGGACTGTGATCCAGATCCTGTCCAGTCATCAAGATATAGGTTTTCTATGATTTCCCTGAATCGCGTAACGTGAATGCCAGGATCGTTCCTTCGAAATGTCAAGGCCGATTGCCTTTTACACTCTTCTATAACCCGAGCTTGAGCTTCGGCTCTAATGACCTGTTTGTCAACGGTACGTTAAACACTAGCCTTCCTACCGTTCCCAGTAAATCATAGCTGCTATCTGGCTTCTCAACAACTGACCTTATGTGTTCGTTTCATTTCATGTCAGTTCGCTGGACATTTAATCAACATGAGGAAACGAAGCAGCTTACCATTAATATTGTATTCGGACACTACAGCAACGTTTCTCCTACTCATTTTTTCCTCGACAGGAGAACTGGAACAGAGTCCACACAGCCTCGTGAGACCAGTTGAGGAGCTACGCGAATCAGAAGTGGCGGCTCCAAGGTCTCGAAAGCTGACAACGGCCAGGAGAGCGGCGTGCTGACCCCGCGCCCCTCCAGACCGCCTTCCAATGACACCATATGCCACAGAATGACGACGGTCTGTTTTCATCGGGTGACTATGCTCTGGGTCTGATCACAGAGTTACATATTTTTTAGCAAAAATTCTATTTTCCTCCTTGGACCGAAAACCGCTGCTTTCTGTGACCTTTCACCATGTCGTCTGCGAACACGTTGGCATCGATTTGACTGCCACGACCAGAAGCGAGGCTCATCGCTGAACACCACAGAAGGCCAGTGAGTGTCCCAGTTGACTCAGGATCTCAGCCCAGCTTTCTGTAACTTGTTCCTGACATTTCGTAGTGAAACTGTAACTGTAATCTCCATCCGGATTTGAGCTGTTGTCAACATTTATTCCTCAGAGCTACTCGAATAGTCCTACGATCTTCTAGTGATAGTACAGTGACTGCACTACAGCTAAATATCGGCACGATCTGTAGGCGTGATACTCCCACGTCTCTAATACCAATGATTCCACTTTTCACGAAATCCGAAAGATGGCGAGAAGCTGCATGTGCACATCTTCTGCGTATATTGTGTAGTTATCTCCATTTCAAAAGCTCCAGTAGGATTATAAATACCCATTGACCATCATGTTCTCACATCGTTCCTCCTCTGTAGGAATGACTTCCTTCTGCATGGAAAACAAGCTCGAATAAGGCTGTAATTTCATTCGTGAAATCAAACAGCACGTAAACAGTGGACCATCAATTCGGTAGCGTTCGATCAAGGTATTCAAGTCGAATAAACATGGGCTCTAAAATGCGTACCTTAAGAGCTATGAGCCCTTCTTCATTTTCGATATTGTGGAACAAATCTCTTCTACCGCTAGCTCATTGCTTTTCATGTTTTGGTAAGTGGTAGTACGGACCAAAACAAGAAACAATTGTCTAGTAAACATGGATTAGTAAAACGTATACCTTAAGAGTTGTGAGCACTTGTTCAGTAGAAGAGATGTGTTTCACAGTAGCAAAGATGAACATGTGCTCAAAGCTCTTATGCTATGCACTTTAGAGCCCACGTTTACTAGACTTTTTTGCATCGAATGATCGCTCCTATCATATTGGTTCAAATGGCTCTAAGCACTATGGGACTTAACATCTGAGGTCATCAGTCCCCTAGACTTAGAACTACTTAAACCTAACTAACCTAAGGACACCATACTCATCCATGCCCGAGGCAGGATTCGAACCTGCGACCGTAGCAGCAGCGCGGTTCCGGACTGAAGCGCTTAGAACCGCTCGGCCACAGCGGCCGGCCGCTCCTATCATATCCCTGAATATTGACAATGCCTCCTGGGATACCCGGTATAATAATCTTAAACTCACCGAGATAACATATAGTTAAGCAACATGGCGATGGTAGATTTCGATAGGTGCGATCAGTTGGGCGGTAGTGACTGTTTGGCGGTATATTTTTAATGTGCTGGCCGGCCGGAGTGGCTGAGCGGTTCTAGGCGCTTCAGTCTGGAACCGCGCGACCGCTACGGTCGCAGGTTCGAATCCTGCTTCGGGCATGAATGTGTGTGATGTCCGTAGGTTAGTTAGGTTTAAGTAGTTCTAAGTTCTAGGGGACTGATGACCACAGATGTTAAGTCCCATAGTGCTCAGAGCCATTTGAACCTTTTTCTTTAATGTGCTGTTTAAGGTAGAATGGACAGTATCTAATCAATCTGTCTAGAACAATGTTCTTCCCGATATATGAGTTCATATGTTTACGTACGTTTGCCCCTATGGCGGTAATATTATTTTAAATCATTCACGAGTAACGAACGACGTTCCCGCGCGAGTCTAAAAAAATGGTTCAAATGGCTCTGAGCACTATGGGACTTAATATTTGCTGTCATCAGTCCCCTAGAACTTAGAACTACTTAAACCTATCTAACCTAAGGACACCACACACATCCATGCCCGAGGCAGGATTCGAACCAGCGACCGTAGCGGTCTCGCGGTTCCAGACTGTAGCGCATAGAACCGCACAGCCACTCTTTTTTTTATCTCATTTTGTTCGTTTTCGTTCGTTGTATCTGCTCTGGGCGGACGTCGCAAGACACCCGTTTCAGTTCGTCGTTATTCCATTAACTCAGTTTTTTTTTTTTTATTACAGGAGGCAGCTAACCCTCTGACCGAACGCGCTTAGTTACCGTGCCGGCAAAGGTTGCATGGCGCGAGATTCAATCGGGCGACATTTTTTTATTTTTTTTTATTAAAATCTCATTTTGTTCGCATTTGTTCGTTGCGTCTGCTCGGGGTGGACGTCATAAGACATCCGTTTAAGTTCGGTGATGATCGATTAACTCAGTTTTTTTATTACAGAGGGCACGAACTCTCTGACCGAACACGCTGAGCTACCGTGGGCCACTCCGGCCGGCTCGCGCGAGTCTCTACGACAGCGGCTGTATATTTAAATGACAGGCAGGCATTTATATACAACCACGAAATGTCCACTTGAAAAGGGCACATTGGTGAAATTTGCTGATCGTGATATAAATGACAGTGAGTGTATAAGGGGAAAAAAAAAAAAAAAAAAAAAACACTTACTGAATTGTGTTGGATGCACCCTCCATGCAGTAACTCTGGACTGATCCATACTGTATCTGCATTTAGAGGGTTACTCTACATTTTAGATTTGTGTGGTTGGTAGAGGTTTCATAGAACCATTTTCAAACTAAATTTCTGCCGTTCCATTCTCTAACAGCAAGTGGGAAAATGAACACCTAAATCGTAACGTTTCAGCTCTAGTTGATCCCATTTTGTCACGATGGCCCTTCTTCCTGTGTTATGGGAAGTAAACATCAGCTTTTGGCAATCGAAGGAGGAAGATGGTGATTTCAATTTAGTGAAAAGATCTTACGGCGACGAAAAACGCCGTTGTTTTATTGATTGCCACCCTAACTCGCGTACGATATCCGTGACACTGTCTCCCCTATTTCACGATAATACAAAACGAGCTGCCATTCTTTGAACTTTGTCGATATACTCCATCAGTCCTATCTGGTAAGGATCACATAACACACAGCCGGCCGCGGTGGTCTCGCGGTTCTAGGCGCGCAGTCCGGAACCGTGCGACTGCTACGGTCGCAGGTTCGAATCCTGCCTCGGGCATGGATGTGTGTGATGTCCTTAGGTTAGTTAGGTTTAAGTAGTTCTAAGTTCTAGGGGACTGATAACCACAGTAGTTGAGTCCTATAGTGCTCAGAGCCATTTGAACCATTTTTGAACATAACACACAGCAATATTCCAGAAATGGACGGACAAGGGCAGTGTAAAAATTCCACTAGATTTGTTACGCCTTCTAAGTGCTCTACCAATGAAACACAATCTATGTTTCATCCTCTCCAAGCCGGCCGAAGTGGCCGTGCGGTTAAAGGCGCTGCGTTCTGGAACCGCAAGACCGCTACGGTCGCAGGTTCGAATCCTACCTCGGGCATGGATGTTTGTGATGTCCTTAGGTTAGTTAGGTTTAACTAGTTCTAAGTTCTAGGGGACTAATGACCTCAGCAGTTGAGTCCCATAGTGCTCAGAGCCATTTGAACCATTTTTGAACCATCCTCTCCACAGCGACGGCAACAGGAACACTCTCCAAGACAGCGTTTATCGCAAATCGAATGCCTCATGAACGTAATTTAGTGCCGAATTTTTATTAATTAAGAGTAATTTCTGTAACTGATTCCTCCCAAATTGTATGAAGCTAGAAGGGGCAATTTTCATCGAATTTAACTAATCAAAATGCAAAATTAAAACATTTATGGGTAAAATATAGACAGTGATAGCTTACCTACAGTTTCTAAAGAAATTAGACTGTAGTTTTAAGAGATGGGGTAAATGAAAGGAAAGCATTGGTTGAGAAAGCAGTGAGGCAGGATTATAGCCTATCTTACATGTTACTGATCAGCATATAGATAAAGCAATATAGAAAGCTAAAGGGAAATTTTGAAAGGAAATTAGAGTTTAAGGAGAAGAAATAAAAAATTTATTGTTTGCCAGTGACACTGTAATTCTGTCAGACATAGAAAACACTTTGAACATTTATCTACTTGTTCGAGTGAGATACAAATGCAGTATTACCATTAAAACAAATGAATGAAAGAATTATCAAGCTGTATTACGGCTGATCACAATCTCACAGTAGGTGTCGCAAGATGATCTTCTTCTGTGGAACGCATAGGACATAATTCACAATTCATTATCTTCTCCACGGTCTGCACTTCACTGCCGTCACAGTTGGTGGTATCCACAAATGAGTGCCATTTCTAGAGATTACTCGTGGCTCTTCCATCTCCTGAACGAAGAGAGCTGAGTGGCTTCCACAGGATCAAATTCAGTTCATGCCCAGGAGAGGTCAGGTAGAGTCATTCAGAAATTCACAGTTGTTTCCTTACAGTAGCTGTTGTTTTTGCAAGACTGAAGTGCTTATAATCGAACCTGCCGATCTGTCGTGTGACCGATTCCCTAAATTTTAACGGAACAGATAGCGTGGAATCAAACCCATACATTTTTCGTAATTGGGAAAATACTTTTTAATTACAAAAATAACAAGTGTGAGCTAATTTGTGCGACGGTCGCTCAAAAAGTTTCCGTTTGAGGACGTTGCTGCAGCGTATATGCAACGCATCGCGACTCGGATGCTGCTATACAGGGTGGTCCATTCATAGTGACCGAGCCAAATATCTCACGAAATAACCATCAAACGGAAAAACTACAAAGAACGAAACTCGTCTAGCTTGAAGGGGGAAACCAGATGGCGCTATGGTTGGCCCGCTAGATGGCGCTGCCATACGTCAAACGGATATCAACTGCGTTTTTTAAAATAGGAACTCCATTTTTTTATTACATATTCGTGTAGTACGTAAAGAAATATGAATGTTTTAGTTGGACCACTTTTTTCGCTTTGTGATAGATGGCGATGTAATAGTAACAAACGTATAAGTACGTGGTATCACGTAACATTCCGCCAGTGTGGACGGTATTTTCTTCGTGGTACATTACCCGTGTTAAAATGGATCGTTTACTAATTGCGGAAAAGGTCGATATCGTGTTGATGTATGGCTATTGTGATCAAAATGCCCAACGGACGTATGCTATGTATGCTGCTCGGTATCCTGGACGACATCATGCAAGTGTCCGGACCGTTCGTCGGATAGTTCCGTTGTTTAAGGATACAGGAAGTGTTCAGCGACATGTGAAAGGTCAACCACGACCTGCAACAAATCATGATGCCCAAGTAGGTGTTTTAGCTGCTGTCGCGACTAATCCGCACATTAGTAGCAGACAAATTGCGCGAGCACCAGGAATCTCAAAAACGTCGGTGTTGAGAATGCAACATCAACATCGATTGCATCTGTACCATATTTCTATGCACCAGGAATTGCATGGCGGTTCTAGGCACTACAGTCTGGAGCCGAGCGACCGCTACGGTCGCAGGTTTGAATCCTGCCTCGGGCATGGATGTGTGTGATGTTCTTAGGTTAGTTAGGTTTAATTAGTTCTAAGTTCTAGGCGACTGGTGACCTCAGAAGTTGGGTCGCATAGTGCTCAGAGCCATTTGAAACATTTTTTGAATTGCATGGCGACGACTTTGAATGTCGTGTACAGTTCAGCCAATGAGTACAAAAGAAATTATGGGACAATGACAGATTTTTCGCACGCGTTCTATTTAGCTACGAAAGATCATTCATCAACAGCGGTAACGTAAACCGGCATAATATGCACTACTGGGCAACGGAAAATCCACGATGGCTGCAACAAGTGGAACATCAGCGACCTTGGCGGGTTAATGTATGGTGCGGCATTATGGGAGGAAGGATAATTGCCCCCCATTTTATCGATGGCAGCCTAAATGGTGCAATGTATGCTGATTTCCTACGTAATGTTCTACCGATGTTACTACAAGATGTTTCAGTGCATGGCAGAATGGCGATGTAATTCAAACACGATGGATGTCCGGCACATAGCTCGCGTGCGGTTGAAGCGGTATTGAATAGCATATTTCATGACAGGTGGATTGGTCGTCGAAGCACCATACCATGGCCCAAACGTTCACAGGATCTGACGTCCCCGGATTTCTTTCTGTGGGGAATGTTGAAGGATATTTGCTATCGTGGTCCACCGACAACGCCTGACAATATGTGTCAGCGCATTGTCGATGCATGTGGGAACATCACGGAAGTACTCGCTGTTGAGAGGAATGTCGTTACAAGTACTGCCAAATGCATTGAGGTTGACGGACATCATTTTGAGCATTTATTGCATTGTTGTTGTTGTGGTCTTCAGTCCTGAGACTGGTTTGATGCAGCTCTCCATGCTACTCTATCCTGTGCAAGCTTCTTCATCTCCCAGTACCTACTGCAACCTACATCCTTCTGAATCTGCTTAGTGTATTCATATCTTGGTCTCCCTCTACGATTTTTAACCTCCCCGCTGCCCTCCAATACTAAACTGGTGATCCCTTGATGCCTCAGAACATGTCCTACCAACCGATCCCTTCTTCTAGTCAAGTTGTGCCACAAAATTCTCTTCTCACCAATCCTATTCAATACTTCCTCATTAGTTATGTGATCTACCCATCTAATCTTCAGCATTCTTCTGTAGCACCACATTTCAAAAGCTTCTATTCTCTTCTTGTCCAAACTGTTTATCGTCCATGTTTCACTTCCATACATGGCTATAC